>NC_058386.1:107303500-107927923 GCF_018350175.1 Felis catus
AGGGAGACACAGAATCTGAAACAGGCTCCAGGCTCTGAGCTGTCAGCACAGAGCCCGATGCGGGGCTTGAACTCACGGACCCGTGAGATCATGACCTGAGCCAAAGTCGGCCGCTCAACTGACTGAGCCAGCCAGGCGCCCCCTGATTGAGTTTTTAGATAGCACATAGCATCATGTAACTCATCTAAAACACACATGTATGTGTTAATTTATTGTTTGGTTCCCTCCACTAGAATGTTAATTCCATAAGAAAAGTAGAAAAGTGATCTTTGTCACTTTTGTTCACTGCCTGTATTCCCAGTTGCCAGAATCATGGTAGGCAAATAGGTGCTCAATTTGATGGAAGGAAGGAAGGAAGGAAGGAAGGAAGGAAGGAAGGAAGGAAGGAATTATCCAAGTCTGGGTGACAAGTGTCTGAAAGCCAGGCACCAGAGAGACAATACAAAAAGGAAAAGTCATTCTGACTTATACTAATATAAGATCAGGGGCCCACCCAACCTAGAGGCTGTATGTCTTTCAGTATTTGCTTAGATAAGCTTAACTAAATTTTACTTCTGGGACCACTTCTCCATTTACTTTTTTTGTGTGGAACATTTCTCTTGTCTTGCTCTTCCTCTCCAGTCCTATTTTTATCACTGGTCCAAGCCCTGACCACCTTATGCCTAGCAAACTTTAATGGCTGTCTATTGGACTCCCTGGCTTCCAGCTGCTTTTTCTCTGTGCTCCATCTTGGCATTCAAATTATCCTGGATCTTGGCAAGACTGTGGTTTTATAATTTGGGGGCCTATGCAACCAGCAGAGGTTGGTTAAAATGGGGATATCAGGAAAAAAAGAATACTCAAACTTTAGACTCAACTGGTTTAGAGAAAACCATCAGCCCTCAGGTGGGCAGTCTTGCTGAAATGTTCCAGGGTAGGGTAGAATTGGGGGTCTAGTCCTCGTCCTACAATTTGTCAAGGCTGTGACAAGAGGAACCAAGTACACCGGCATGCAGGCTTCTTGGTGATCCCCTATACTAGGAATTCATTGCTCCTGCCTCCCAGATTTCAATTTTTATCAACGGTCTGGACCAAAGGGAACTCTATATCAGCAGAATCTCCATAAGGAATCCTCATACTTTCCCTGTGCTCCCCTTTCTTTGATGATGACACTAAAGAAGGATATAGGGAGAGGAGGGTATGGCAATTATTGTTCTGGCTGACTGACACTTCTTTTTTCTTTTTGGCTTAAAAGATAAAAATTTTATTATCTCGGTTTTGGAACCATAAATCTGAAATCAATGGTACGGGGCCTAAACTAAGGCTTCAGTAAGGCCATGCTCTTTCCAGAGGATCAGAAGGGGAATCCTTTCCTTGCCTCTTTCAGCTTCTGGTGGATGCTGGTATCCCGTAACTTGTGGTCTCATGGCTCCAATCTCATCATTTCCTCTTCTGTGTATCTCAAATCTTCTCTGCTCTTATAAAGACAGTCATAGCACTTCCTTTTTCAATCTTTTTCAATCTCTCCTCCCCTCCCCAGACTTCCAGTCATCTTCATTTCTCTTTGGCACCGCTCAACATCCCAATCTACTTACACAGTTCCCCCTGGAGTGTCCATTGTTTTATATGGCACTAGCCCTATCGCCACCTGGTCTTGGCACTTGAATAAAGTTGGTCAATGAGTCCCTTCCCCATAATTCCTGTATTTAAGATCAGAGGGTAATTCAATTATCCCTCCTTTGAGTAGCTGGCTTTGTTATAAACTGTGGAGCTCTGAGTTATTGGTGACAGGAGTGAGGAAAGAATGAAGTTATCCTGCAGATAGGAGTAGAGACAAGGGACATGCACCAGCCTGGATCATTCTGTGGTTCCAGCCCAGTTGTTTCTGAGGCCCAGGGTGGCCATCAGGGTGGCCCTTGATGATTCCTGCTTGTAATGATAGCTCACATGTCCATCATGCTCCAAGCACTTTAAATAATTTATTTATACCTCAAAACAACCTGAGGAAGATAATGTCATCATCCCCATTTTATAGACAAAGACATTGAGACACAAGGAGGTTGAGGAGCTTGTCCAAAGTCCCAAATTTCAGGACTTATATGCTTACAGTCAGATTCTATGCTCTTGATATTATACTGTCAATCTTTGCAGTCAGATTTTCTAAGTTGCCTTCTTCTGAGCCAGGCCAAGTGCCCCATGGTCACTGCTAGGCCAGAGAAAGAGTGCTAGGCCAGAGAAAGAGTCCTAATGGACAAGATCACCTTTTGTATGCCCAACTCTGAAAATTTAATTCTCTCTGCCTCTCTCTTCTTTCCTTCTTCCCTTCTTTATTTTCTCTTGCCCTTCCTTTCTCCTTTTATTTTTGCCTACCTTATTTCTAATTCACTCCCTCCCCTTTTGAAATTTATTTCTTTTTTTTATATGAAATTTATTGACAAATTGGTTTCCATACAACACCCAGTGCTCATCCCAAAAGGTGCCCTCCTCAATACCCATCACCCACCCTCTCCTCCCTCCCATCCCCCATTAACCCTCAGTTTGTTCTCAGTTTTTAACAGTCTCTTACGCTTTGGCTCTCTCCCACTCTAACCTCTTTTTTTTTTTTCCTTCCCCTCCCCCATGGGTTCCTGTTAAGTTTTTCAGGATCCACATAAGAGTGAAACCATATGGTATCTGTCTTTCTCTGTATGGCTTATTTCACTTAGCATCACACTCTCCAGTTCCATCCACATTGCTACTAAGGGCCATATTTCATTATTTCTCATTGCCACATAGTACTCCATTGTGTATATAAACCACAATTTCTTTATCCATTCATCAGTTGATGGACATTTAGGCTCTTTCCATAATTTGGCTATTGTTGAGAGTGCTGCTATAAACATTGGGGTACAAGTGGCCCTATGCATCAGTACTCCTGTATCCCTTGGATAAATTCCTAGCAGTGCTATTGCTGGGTCATAGGGTAGGTCTATTTCTAATTTTCTGAGGAACCTCCACACTGCTTTCCAGAGCGGCTGCACCAATTTGCATTCCCACCAACAGTGCAAGAGGGTTCCCGTTTCTCCACATCCTTGCCAGCATCTATAGTCTCCTGATTTGTTCATTTTGGCCACTCTGACTGGCGTGAGGTGATATCGGAGTGTGGTTTTGATTTGTATTTCCCTGATAAGGAGCGACGCTGAACATCTTTTCATGTGCCTGTTGGCCATCCGGATGTCTTCTTTAGAGAAGTGTCTATTCATGTTTTCTGCCCATTTCTTCACTGGGTTATTTGTTTTTCGGGTGTGGAGTTTGGTGAGCTCTTTATAGATTTTGGATACTAGCCCTTTGTCCGATATGTCATTTGCAAATATCTTTTCCCATTCCGTTGGTTGCCTTTTAGTTTTGTTGGTTGTTTCCTTTGCTGTGCAGAAGTTTTTATCTTCATAAGGTCCCAGTAATTCACTTTTGCTTTTAATTCCCTTGCCTTTGGGGATGTGTCGAGTAAGAGATTGCTACGGCTGAGGTCAGAGAGGTCTTTTCCTGCTTTCTCCTCTAAGGTTTTGATGGTTTCCTGTCTCACATTTAGGTCCTTTATCCATTTTGAGTTTATTTTTGTGAATGGTGTGAGAAAGTGGTCTAGTTTCAACCTTCTGCATGTTGCTGTTCAGTTCTCCCAGCACCATTTGTTAAAGAGGCTGTCTTTTTTCCACTGGATGTTCTTTCCTGCTTTGTCAAAGATGAGTTGGCCATACGTTTGTGGGTCTAGTTCTGGGGTTTCTATTCTATTCCATTGGTCTATGTGTCTGTTTTTGTGCCAATACCATGCTGTCTTGATGAGGACAGCTTTGTAGTAGAGGCTAAAGTCTGGGATTGTGATGCCTCCTGCTTTGGTCTTCTTCTTCAAAATTCCTTTGGCTATTCGGGGCCTTTTGTGGTTCCATATGAATTTTAGGATTGCTTGTTCTAGTTTCGAGAAGAATGCTGGTGCAATTTTGATTGGGATTGCATTGAATGTGTAGATAGCTTTGGGTAGTATTGACATTTTGACAATATTTATTTTTCCAATCCATGAGCAGGGAATGTCTTTCCATTTCTTTAAATCTTCTTCAATTTTCTTCATAAGCTTTCTATAGTTTTCAGCATACAGATCCTTTACATCTTTGGTTAGATTTATTCCTAGGTATTTTATGCTTCTTGGTGCAATTGTGAATGAGATCAGTTTCTTTATTTGTCTTTCTGTTGCTTCATTGTTAGTGTATAAGAATGCAACTGATTTCTGTACATTGATTTTGTATCCTGCAACTTTGCTGAATTCCTGTATCAGTTCTAGCAGACTTTTGGTGGAGTCTATCGGATTTTCCATATATAATATCATGTCATCTGCAAAAAGCGAAAGCTTGACTTCATCTTTGCCAATTTTGATGCCTTTGATTTCCTTTTGTTGTCTGATTGCTGATGCTAGAACTTCCAGCACTATGTTAAACAGCAGCGGTGAGAGTGGGCATCCTTGTCGTGTTCCTGATCTCAGGGAAAAAGCTCTCAGTTTTTCCAGGTTGAGGATGATGTTAGCTGTGGGCTTTTCATAAATGGCTTTTATGATCTTTAAGTATGTTCCTTCTATCCCGACTTTCTCAAGGGTTTTTATTAAGAAAGGGTGCTGGATTTTGTCAAAGGCCTTTTCTGCATCGATTGACAGGATCATATGGTTCTTCTCTTTTTTTTTTGTTAATGTGATGTATCACGTTGATTGATTTGCGAATGTTGAACCAGCCCTGCATCCCAGGAATGAATCCCACTTGATCATGGTGAAGAATTCTTTTTATATGCCGTTGAATTCGATTTGCTAGTATCTTATTGAGAATTTTTGCATCCATATTCATCAGGGATATTGGCCTGTAGTTCTCTTTTTTTACTGGGTCTCTGTCTGGTTTAGGAATCAAAGTAATACTGGCTTCATAGAATGAGTCTGGAAGTTTTCCTTCCCTTTCTATTTCTTGGAATAGCTTGAGAAGGATAGGTATTATCTCTGCTTTAAACGTCTGGTAGAACTCCCCTGGGAAGCCATCTGGTCCTGGACTCCTATTTGTTGGGAGATTTTTGATAACCGATTCAATTTCTTCGCTGGTTATGGGTCTGTTCAAGCTTTCTCTTTCCTCCTGATTGAGTTTTGGAAGAGTGTGGGTGTTCAGGAATTTGTCCATTTCTTCCAGGTTGTCCAATTTGATGGCATATAATTTTTCATAGTATTCCCTGATAATTGTTTGTATCTCTGAGGGATTGGTTGTAATAATTCCATTTTCATTCATGATTTTATCTATTTGGGTCATCTCCCTTTTCTTTTTGAGAAGCCTGGCTAGAGGTTTGTCAATTTTGTTTATTTTTTCAAAAAACCAACTCTTGGTTTTGTTGATCTGCTCTACAGTTTTTTTAGATTCTATATTGTTTACTTCTGCTCTGATCTTTATTATTTCTCTTCTTCTGCTGGGTTTAGGCTGCCTTTGCTGTTCTGCTTCTAGTTCCTTTAGGTGTGCTGTTAGATTTTCTATTTGGGATTTTTCTTGTTTCTTGAGATAGGCCTGGATTGCAATGTATTTTCCTCTCAGGACTGCCTTCGCTGCGTCCCAAAGCGTTTGGATTGTTGTATTTTCATTTTCGTTTGTTTCCATATATTTTTTAATTTCTTCTCTAATTGCCTGGTTGACCCACTCATTTGTTAGTAGGGTGTTCTTTAACCTCCATGCTTTTGGAGGTTTTCCAGACTTTTTTCTGTGGTTGATTTCAAGCTTCATAGCATTGTGGTCTGAAAGTATGCATGGTATAATTTCAATTCTTGTAAACTTATGAAGGGCTGTTTTGTGACCCAGTATATGATCTATCTTGGAGAATGTTCCATGTGCACTCGAGAAGAAAGTATATTCTGTTGCTTTGGGATGCAGAGTTCTAAATATATCTGTCAAGTCCATCTGATCCAATGTCTCATTCAGGGCCCTTGTTTCTTTATTGACCGTGTGTCTAGATGATCTATCCATTTCTGTAAGTGGGGTGTTAAAGTCCCCTGCAATGACCACATTCTTATCAATAAGGTTGCTTATGTTTATGAGTAATTGTTTTATATATTTGGGGGCTCCGGTATTCGGCGCATAGACATTTATAATTGTTAGCTCTTCCTGATGGATAGACCCTGTAACTATTATATAATGTCCTTCTTCATCTCTTGTTACAGCCTTTAATTTAAAGTCTAGTTTGTCTGATATAAGTATGGCTACTCCAGCTTTCTTTTGGCTTCCAGTCGCATGATAAATAGTCCTCCATGCCCTCACTCTCAATCTAAAGGTGTCCTCAGGTCTAAAATGAGTCTCTTGTAGACAGCAAATAGATGGGTCTTGTTTTTTTATCCATTCTGATACCCTATGTCTTTTGGTTGGCGCATTTAATCCATTTACATTCAGTGTTATTATAGAAAGATACGGGTTGAGAGTCATTGTGATGTCTGTATGTTTTATGCTTGTAGTGATGTCTCTGGGGCTTTGTCTCACAGGGTCCCCCTTAGCATCTCTTGTAGGGCTGGTTTAGTGGTGACAAATTCCTTCAGTTTTTGTTTGTTTGGGAAGACCTTTATCTCTCCTTCTATTCTAAATGACAGACTTGCTGGATAAAGGATTCTCAGCTGCATATTTTTTCTGTCTAGCACCCTGAAAATCTCGTGCCAATTCTTTCTGGCCTGCCAAATTTCAAAAGAGAGATAAGTCACGAGTCTTATAGGTCTCCCTTTATATGTGAGGGCACGTTTACCCCTTGCTGCTTTCAGAATTTTCTCTTTATCCTTGTATTTTGCCAGTTTCACTATGATATGTCATGCAGAAGATCGATTCAAGTTACGTCTGAAGGGAGTTCTCTGTGCCTCTTGGATTTCAATGCCTTTTTCCTTCCCCAGTTCAGGGAAGTTCTCAGCTATTATTTCTTCAAGTACCCCTTCAGCACCTTTCCCTCTCTCTTCCTCCTCTGGGATACCAATTATGCGTATATTATTTCTTTTTAGTGTATCACTTAGTTCTCTAATTTTCCCCTCATACTCCTGGATTTTTTTATCTCTCTTTTTCTCAGCTTCCTCTTTTTCCATAACTTTATCTTCTAGTTCACCTATTCTCTCCTCTGCCTCTTCAAGCCGAGCTGTGGTGGTTTCCATTTTGTTATGCATTTCGTTTAAAGCGTTTTTCAGCTCCTCGTGACTGTTCCTTAGTCCCTTGATCTCTGTAGCAAGAGATTCTCTGCTGTCCTGTATACTGTTTTCAAGCCCAGCGATTAATTTTATGACTATTATTCTAAATTCACTTTCTGTTATATTATTTAAATCATTTTTGATCAGCTCATCAGCTGTTGTTATTTCCTGGAGATTCTTCTGAGGGGAATTCTTCCGCTTGGTCATTTTGGATAGTCCCTGGCGTGGTGAGGACCTGCAGGGCACTTCCCCTGTGCTGTGGTGTATAACTGGAGTCGGTGGGCGGGGCCACAGTCAGACCTGATGTCTGCCCCCAGCCCACCGCTGGGGCCACAGTCAGACTGGTGTGTGCCTTCTCTTCCCCTCTCCTAGGGGCGGGATTCACTGTGGGGTGGTGTGGCCCGTCTGGGCTACTTGCACACTGCCAGGCTTGTGGTGCTGGGGATCTGGCGTATTAGCTGGGGTGGGTAGGCAAGGTGCACGGGGGCAGGAGGGGCAGGCTTAGCTCGCTTCTCCTTAGGTGATCCACTTCAGGAGGGGCCCTGTGGCAGCGGGAGGGAGTCAGATCCGCTGCCGGAGGTTTGGCTCCGCAGAAGTGCAGAGTTGGGTGTTTGCGCGGAGCGGGAGCGAGCAAGTTCCCTGGCAGGAACTGGTTCTCTTTGGGATTTTGGCTGGGGGATGGGCGGGGGAGATGGCGCTGGCGAGCGCCTTTGTTCCTCACCAAACTGAGCTCTGTCGTCCGGGGGCTCAGCAGCTCTCCCTCCCTTTGTCCTCCAGCCTTCCCGCTTTCCGAGCAGAGCTGTTAACTTATGACCTCCCAGATGCTAAGTCACACTTGTTGTGGGAACACAGTCCGTCAGGCCCCTCCGCTTTTGCCAGCCAGACTTGGGGCCTCTGCTTGGCCGGCGAGCCGCCCCTCCGCCCCGGCTGGCTCCCTCCCGCCAGTCCGTGGAGCGCGCACCGCCTCGCAGCCCTTCCTGCCCTCTTCCGTGGGCCTCTCGTCTGCGTTTGGCTCCGGCGACTCCGTTCTGCTAATCCTCTGGCGGCTTTCTGGGTTATTTAGGCAGGTGTAGGTGGAATCTAAGTGATCAGCAGGACGTGCGGTGAGCCCAGCGTTCTCCTAAGCCGCCATCTTGCAAACCTCTCTGAAATTTATTTCTTGACTCTTTGCCTTATCTTCTTGATTATTCTCACTAGCATGCAATAATATTGTCATTTTTCTGTCTTAAAAATTCCTTTCTTGATTCAATTTTCCCCTGTTCAAATTTCATCCCTGTTTCTCTGCTCCTCTTTACAGCAAAACTCTTTGAAAGGGGTCTATATATTCAGTTTTAAAGTCTTATCCCTTCATTCTCTTCTAAACCCACTTCAGTCAGGCTTTTGCCCCCACCCCTACTGGAACCATGTGACTGCCATTGCCCTCCACATGTCTAACTTGTTCAGCAGCCTTGGAAAAATACACTCTTTCTTTGCTCACTTTCTTCATTTGGCTATGCTACTTTGGTTTCCAATGACTCTTCCTTTTCAGTCTCATTTTTCTTATATTCCTGATCTTTTAATCTTAGAGTTCTCCTGGACTCAGTCCTTGGACCTTGGTCATTCCCATAGTTATCTCATTTAGTTTCAAGACTTTTCAGTCTAATACCTGATTCCAATTGTAGATCCTCATCTTGGATCTTTTCTGACATTCAGTTTCCTTTACCTAATTGCCTGCTTAAGATTTCTACCTGAAAGGGAGATAGGCATCTCAAACTTAACACATCCAAATCTGGTCTCCCTTCCCAAATCTGTTCCTTCCATAGTCTCCCTTGTCTCAATAAATTCCATTTGCTCAGTCCAAGCAACTTCATTGTTCATTCCATTCTTTCCCATGTATCATAAATTTAAATGTTTTGCATATTTGAAATACATCTAGACTCTTCAATTTCTCATCATTTCTAATACTACCACCATGGTCCAAAGCCATATTTATTTCTCATCTGGATTACTGCAGTAGCCTCCAGCTGGTCTCCGTATTTCCTCCCTTGCCGCTTACAATCTACTTGCCACTTAGCATCCAGAGTGATCCTTTGAAAATGCTACTTATCTTTCGTTTTTCCTTTGCACAAAGTCCTATGATGGTTCCACTTTTCACTCAGAATAAACTCCAAAGCCTTTAGGGTGGCCTATATTGGCCTACAGCATCTGGGCCTCTATTACCTTTCTGACCTCATCTTCTACTCTTGCCTCTTCTCCCTGTACTCCACATATACTGTGCTCCTTGCTGTTCATTGACTATGCCAGGTAAGCTCCTGCCACAGGGCCTTTGCATTTGCATTCCTTTCTGTTAAAACACTTCCATTCCAGATGTATACAAAGCTCAGTCCATTACCTGGTAAGAATATTTGTTCAAATGATGTTTTCTCAGGTGCTCAAATATCACCCTATTTAAAATTTACCACTGCCTACCAACATTCCCTATTCCCCTTCCTTTTTTTTTTTTTTTTTTTTCTCTAGCACTTGGTGCCAACTCATATACTATCTAATTTTCTTACTTCCTGCCATGGACTGAATTTTGTCCCTCTCAAATTCATATGTTGAAGCCTTAATCCCTAATATGATGCTATTTGGAGATGAGGCCTTTGGTCATGTGGGTGGGGTCCTCATGATGGGATTAGTGCCTTACAAGAAGAGACACCTGAAAATTCACTTCTCTCTCTCTCTCTCTCTCTCTTCCTCTTCCTCTCCCTCTCCCCACCCCAAAGCATGTGGGGACACAATGAGATGGCTGACATCTGCAAGCCAAGAGGAAAGCCTTCACCAGGGAACTAAATCAGTTCATCCCTCTATGTTGCACTTCCCAACCTCAAGAACTGTGAGAAATAAATTCCGTGTGTTTAAGCCACCCAATCTATGGTATTTTGTTATGGCAACCTGATCTAAGACAGCCCCCTCAATAGAGCATAAGCTCAATAAAGACAAGGAATTTTGTTTACTGTTGTATTATTGATGTCTAGAATGGTTCCCAGCATATAATAGGTGCTCCATAAATACTTGCTGAGTGAATGAATGAATGAATGAATCATATATGGTCCCTTCAGAGAAGATGACAGGTACATTATGATCATGTACATACAAAGAAGATAGTGGTTAAGTCCTACATTGGAGGTACAGAGAAAGTTTCTGGGGGGCTAAAAGAAGGGAGAGGTCATTCAGATATGGGGAGGTGTTGGGAGTATCTAGAAGGGCTTAATGGAGAAGCTACCATTTGAACTGGGCCTTGAAGAATGGGTAGTATTTGGACTGGTGGATGTACAGGGAATTCAGTCAGGCCGAAGTAGGTATTTGAAGGGGTAGTAGAAATAAGAAATAATGTTAGAAATAAAGTCTGGGGCTAGAATTCAGATTAAGGAGTTTTACTTTTAGGAGTGGTATGAAATGGAGTGGATATGAAGGTTATAGAATTGGGAATAAAAATTTGGGTCAGAAAGCAATGATTTTCTCTGATTTCACTTTTGGTTCTTTACTCAATTGTTTCTTACTTAAGTCTAAGTTCTTTACAGGCTTGATGATGGGGTTCGTAAGCTACCACAGATAAGAAGCAAACAGGACAAATAGGGAGGAGAGACTTAATCTGAAAATAAACACCCCCAGAGGGAGAGAAGGGCTAAATGGCTGCTTGACCTGAAGGCTTCAAGCCTCTGTTACTGTATAGTCTAATAACTAAGCTTTTTTTTCTGTATATAGACATTCTTTTAATAACTTTTTTTCTGACTATAAAAGTGATGCATATTCAATAAAAGATATTTGGAAAACAGAACAACATAGAAAAAAGGCTTCTGTGTCTACCCACCATCTGGAGACAACCGCTGCTAACAATTTGGTATTGGCCTGTTCTTTGCACACGTGTCCACAAACATATATACATATATTTACATATTTTAAGCAAAACTTATGCTGTCTAGATATGAAATAGCCTTATTTTCTCACTCAACAATAAGAATATCATGAATATTTCCAAAATCAGCATCAGTTTTAGTGGCTACATGGTATTCTCTTAGCCCTTATTTTGGACATCTGGATTGTTTCTAATTACATACTATTAAATATCGTCATTATATTCATCTTAGCACTTTTCTCTGCTTATTTCTTTAGGGACAGATTTCTAGAAGTAGAATTGTTAGACTATCGTATGACTGTACTTTTTAAAAAAAGGCTCTCCCTTCTCAAAGGTTTTACTGTTCACACTCCCATTAGTAGAGAGGATGTGTCTGTTTCTTCATGCTCAGGATTGCATAAACTTTTGTATTCATTTTCATTTTTGCTTATGTTTTTCTTTTTCATGGAAGTTTTTTTAAATATGAAATTTATTGTCAAATTGGTTTCCATACCATACCCAGTGCTCATCCCAACAGGTGCCCTCTTCAATGCCCATCACCCACTTTCCCCTCCCTCCCACCCCATATCAACCCTCAGTTTATTCTCAGTTTTTAAGAGTCTTATGGTTTGCTTCCTTCCCTAACTTTTTTTTCCCCTTCCCCTCCCCCATGGTCTTCTGTTAAGTTTCTCAGGATCCACATAGGAGTGAAAACATATGGAATATGTCCTTCTCTGTTTCATGAGAGTTTTAAAGGAAGTTTCAGAACCTAGGGACACAGAAAATTCTATCTGCCTTGTGGTCCTTGGTTGAGACTTTGACATTCCCTTTTTTCCTGGGCAGAGTGGTGCCCTAATGATGGTCCTGCTTGACTACATGCAATGCTGCTGCCCCAGGGTTGTGAGAAGCACAATATGATTGCCCTGTGGTGGAGCATGTTCCAGAAGATATGTGAGAACCACTAGGCAGCTGCCTGCATTCAACTGAAATTGACTGAGTCTCAGCTTCCAGTTTTGGGGCAAGCAGATGTCCCAGTGACCGTCTCAGTGCAGTGCTGCTGACCAGGGAAGGTTCTTAAGGCTGAGAAAGGCAAGAGCCCTTGAGATCAGCTATTAGACACTGAGGTGGGTACTAGTCACTCAGCAGGGACCCAGCTGGGCACATAGAGGTGGAAAGGGTACTTGGAGGGCATTTACACTTCTTGGAATCTGTTGCCTGTGCATGCAGGGTATCATCCAACAGGAACCAATCAATGTGCATGTTGATGCCATGTAAACCTATCTTGATGTTTCAGAGAGAAATGAAGAAGTAGAGGAGCCACTGGATCCTTCTCCAGAATGTGTGCACTTCTGGACCAATAGCTTTTATGTGGGCGAAATGTATGTGCTTCACTGTGAACATGGGCCAGGATGTTTTTATTCCAGCCCACTATCACCATTAGTAAGTGTGGTGAGAGTAGCATGCCTTGGGAGTCAGGCTAAATGAGTGCCTTTTGCTTCCCTGAAGAGTACAGCCTCAAGGATCAGCAACAGCTAAAGCAGCGGCTGCCAAAGGCCCAAACTCTAATGCTGGATGTAGCAGAGAGTTATGCTAAGACAGCCCTAGAGAGTTTTATTTCAGAGTGGCCTTAAGACTTGGTGCCAGCAGTAGGAATGATTTTATTATGTCTCTGTGCCCTTCTAAGTGAAGAAGTAGGGAGTCATGGGCCAATGGGGAGGGGCAGGAGAAGTGAGTACAGTTGTTGGAGGGCTCATGTGGGCAGATCGAAGCAACAAAATCTTTCTCTACCTGTGCATCCCTGCACCCTTGCCTCTCAGGACTCCTGTGGGCCACAGGCCCTGTACTGTCGCTGTCTTGTTAGCTTGAGAACACTGCAGGTTCACCCTCTGAACACTGGCCACAACACCGTGTTCGTCAACCTTGGCCACCACAGGCTGATGGACTGTATGGGCTTCCCCTGCTATCCGAAAGTAGAGTGTTCCAATGAAACCTTTCATAAACTGAAACGATGTGAAGAAAAAAAAGAAATTGCCATTTCATAAAAGCGAAAAGCCTCTTCAGATTTCTTTCACTTAGTGAAAACAGGTACTAATGTAGGTCTTTTGTAAGAGAAAAGTGGCATACAGCAAACTGTCACATAGTGGCAGAAACCTGTAGTATGACCCTACTTGGTTCTGTTAGGTGAGCCAGAAAGAGAAACCTAGTTAACACAGCCAGCATCCCCCTCTCCTGCTGTCCCACTCATGGGACCTAGAGATTGAGTGACTTGCCTAAGGTCTCAGGGTTAGTGACAGAATCAGGAAGTCCAGTTCTCCTGACTTAGCTGTCTAATAAACCAAGTTGTCTTTTCATGGGAATATTTCACTAGCATATTTGGGCAACAGTTGAATACTGGACCATGCTGTTAGGACAGCACAGAGTCATACACCTTTGGCCCCTTAGACAGTTAACATTCAGAGTAACATCCCTGCTACTGGTTCTGTGAGCATCCCTTAGCCCCAGTGTTTCTAGAATGGTGATCCTGGGTTAGCATAGGGAGTCAGGGCTGCCAAAGGCTGGTTCTAGCCATTTAGTAAAGAAGGATGTTTATCAGAGAATCAGCCCTTTCACTGTTCCTTGTACTGTTGAATTTGTGGAAATATTACTTTCTCAGCAGTTTTATAACTAATGTTCTTAGTGACCATATGGAGTCATCACAGCAAGGTCAGGACAGGCCTAGAACCCTCTGTTTAATAGCACAAGTAGTGATGTAAAACATCTTAGAAATGTTCTCATTTATAACAAAATAAAAAGGTTGGTAATAGAAGGGGCATGTTTTACTTATGTGGTAAACTCAAATTCTCAGATATTTTCTCTTGCTGAATAAACAAGGCATGATCATAATACTGGCTTTTATCAAGTGCTGCTGCTCTGTTTGTGTGTGTGTGTGTGTGTGTGTGTGTGTGTGTGTGACAGAGAGAGAGAGAGAAAGAGAGAGAGGGAGAGAGAGAAAACAAGAGATTATGTGAAAAACACTGAATTCAACATTCCACGTTTCTCTCTCCCAGATTATATTGTTGTGGTCCAGAGAGTAGAGCATGTTCCATTAATGTACTAAAACCCAGCCATATTCTTGATTCACTGAACTTCCCTCCAATATATCATATTCATCCTTGCATCCCCTACTGGCTGGCAGTGTCTCGGACAGAGTAATCACTTAAGCAACATGTAAATCAAAATGGTGAGTTTCAAGTCTGGGGGCCCAGACACATTAAACACACTGTTTTAGTGGTGTGGGTACAAAACTTTTTTTAAAAAGGGAATAAGATAATATCATACTTTATTTCTATTTTTTTTTACCATGTTTAGAATTTGTTGCCTTTTTATGATTCCAACCACACATTGGACAGATGTCTTCAGGGACTTCTCTCCAACAACTCCCAGATCCCTTTCTTGTGCCAGAAATGATGGCTTGGAAACTAACATCTTGTGAATAGCATTCGGCTCATTTTCTTCTAAATGCAGTTCTTTGTATTTGCCTGCACTGAAGCTCATCTGTTACTTCTTCACTTGAGGGACCTTCCTGCCATTTATGCATTGCTTTAGAATTCCCTTTTTCAAAATATGCCAAGAATCAGTTTCTTTATCATTTATAAAGTTTGTTGTTTAAAATATATTTCTCTTGAATGAGCATATATAGAGCTTGCTGTGTTATGGGCACTGTTCTAAGTATAAATATTAATGTATTTAATAAAATTAATCTTGGCCTCAGTTTAGAGGCTCTCAGTTCATATTTCATCTACCTCCTCTATCACCTATCAGGGGCTCTGTACCTAGAGACTGTGTGTAGAATTTAGAAAGCATGTGAACTTGGGTGGAAATATTACACTTAGATATTCACCAGCCTCTAACTGAAATGTATCATTTTCTTCCATTACAAATGTAGACAGCATAGTACAGGGCAGGGCAGTGGTGGTGGTGGTGGTGGTGTTAACAGCACCTGTGTCTTTTTCACCAGGATCACAGATATTATTATATCACAAGTTATTGCAGATTTCTTGAAATATTTGTCTTCATCACTACTTCAAAATTACAGTAGTTAGTAGGCCTGTCATTACATATTGCTATTTAATGTGTTAAAGGAGTACATAGATTCCTATATCACAAATGTGTTTTGATAACTATTATTTCAATGTAGTTGGTTTCCTTTGTGTTTTTTTTCATGCATTTAAAAATGTTATTCTGATAAGGGGTTCACAGACTTCACCAGACTTCCAAGGGGTCCTGTGGCATTAAAAACTGTTAAGGATCCCTACTTCCCATTCTCTCAGCTATACTAAGCAGAGACTGAAGATGAAGCGGGGTAGAAATTGGGAGGACTCGGGCATCCTGCAGTTTAATCCCAGATTCACCATCCACTCAGTAGTGTCACCAAAAGTATGGCTCCTCATCCTTCCGACATTTGTTTTCCTTAGCTGTGATAATGGTGAGAGAACCGTCTGCCCTTAATAGCTCATAGGCTATTGCGAAGATCAGATGACATAATGTCTGTGTACGGGGTTGCTCTGAAAATTTTAAAGCATGATATAAGGTATTTGGTGAGGAATATTAATGAGTTAAGATTGCAGAGGTCTGATAGTCCAGAGGGCTATTAATTTTAGGGTAGTTTAATATTCAAACAGCCTTGGACTGAATGCAGTGAAGTAGAACACTCTTTAGTATGTGCCGGATCCCATTTTCCACCCAAGATCTGAGATCATCTTCATAAGGCTCTGGACTTGAGCCTGAATGCTCACATTTGTGTGTAATCAGTTCCTTTTCCTTCCTTCCGTTGCCCCAGGTAATTGCTTCAGTATGCCTTGGAAACCTTCCACGCAGATAGAAAATTTAGTCAATTGGGATCTTCAAAGCTTCTGGGAACATTGAAAGAAAGAATAGGATGATGTTATGGATCTTGGGATATGGGAGAAATCTTGGGATTTCTGCACATTGATTTTGTATCCCAGCAGGTCTCTTAAGAAAAAGCTGCTCTGGCCTTCTTGTTAATGGGATGTGGTCTGTTCTATGAGGAGAGAGGGTGAAATAGGAAGGATACTGGAGACTATACTGTAAAACAGAAGGAAGTGTCTTCCTTATGTCAGGTGTGGGACAGGCATTACTTACCTTTAATGGAACGTTGTTTAGTAAAATCTCCTAAATTTCTCTGAGTCAGCAGGTCTCATTCTTTTTATTATTTAATTCCAGTATAGTTAACATATAGTGTTATATTAGTTTCAGGTGTACAATATAGTGATTCAACAATACCATACATCTCTGTGTACTCATTACAGTGCCCTCCTTACTTCCCATCACCTGTTTCACCCATTCCCCCATACACCTCCCCTCTGGTAACCATCAGTTTGTTCTCTAGAGTCAAAAGTCTGTTTCTTGACTTGCCTCTCTTTTTTTATTTGCTTGCTTTTGTTTCTTAAATTCCACATATGAGTGAATCATATGGTATTTGTCTTTCTCTGACTGATTTTGCTTAGCATAACACTCTGTAGCACCATCCACATCATTGTAAATGGCAAAGCTTCATTATTTTGTGGCAAAATAATATTCATCATATATACACCACATCTTCTTTATCCATTCATTTTATCGATGGACACTTGGGTTGCTTCCATAGTTTGGCTACTGTAAATGCTGCTATAAACATAGGGGTGCATGTATTCCTTTGAATTATTGTTTTTATATTTTGGGGGTAAATGGCCAGTAGTGGGATTAATGGATCATATGGTAGTTCTATTTCCTTTTTAAAGTTTATTTTGAGAGAGTGAGACAAAACAAGCAAGCATGAGCGGGTGAGGGGCAAAGAGACTCCCAAGTAGGTTCTGCACTAACAGTGTATGGTTCCAACTCACAAACTGTGAGATCATGACCTGAGCCTAAATCAAGAGTCAGTTGCTTAACTGACAGCCACCAGGCATCCCAGGGTAGTTCTAGTTCTAACTTTAAAAATAAAATGTTTATTTTTGAGAGAGAGAGCGCTCAGAGGGGCAGAGGGAAAGAGAATCCCAAGGAGGTTCTGTGCTGTCAGTGCAGAGCTCGATGTGGGGCTTGATCTCATCAACAGTTGAGAGCATGACCTCAGCCAAAATCAAGGGTCAGATGGTTAACCAATGGAGCTACCCAGGCGCCACTATTTTTAACTTTCTGAGGAACTTCCATGCTGTTTTCCAGAATGGCTGCACCAGTTTGAGTTCCCACCAACAGTGCAAGAGGGTTCCTTTTTCTGCACCTCCTCACCAACACTTGTTTCTGTTTTTGATTTTAGCCATTCTGACAGGTGTGAGGTGATATCTCATTGTAGTCTGGATTTGCATTTCCCTGATGATGAGTGATGGTGAGCATCTTTTCATGTATCTGTTGACCATCTGGATGTCTTCTTTGGAGGAATGTCAACTCATGCCTTATGCCCATTTTTAAATGTTTTTTAATGTTTATTTATTTTTGAGACACACACAGACACACACACACACACACACACACACACACACACACACAGAATGTCAGCAGGGGAGAGGCAGAGAGAGATGGAGACACAGGATCCGAAGCAGGCTCCAGGCTTCGAGCTGTTGGCACAGAGCCCGACGTGGGGCTTGAACCCACAAACTGTAACATCATGACCTGAGCCGAAGTCGGAGGCTTAACCAACTGAGCCACCCAGGTGCCCCTCTTATGTCCATTTTTAATTTAGATTATTAATTTTTTGGGTGTTGAGTTTTGTAAGTTCTTTATATATTTGGGATACTAACCCTTTATCTGATGTCATTTACAAATATCTTCTCCCATTCTGTAGGTTGCCCTTTAGTTTTGTTTTCTTAGCTGTGCAGAAGCTTTTTAGTTTGATGTAATCCCAATAGTTGATTTTTGCTTTTGTTCCCCTTGCCTCAGGACACATAATTAGAAAGATATTGTTGTGGCTGATGTCAAAGAACTTACTACCTGGGCTTTCTTCTAAGTTTTTGTGGTTTCAGGTCTCACATTTAGGTCTTTAATCCATTTTGAGTTTATTTTTGTATATGGTGTAAGAAAGTGGTCCTGTTTCATTCTTTTGCCTGTTGTCCAGTTTTCGCAATACCGTTTGTTGAAGACACTTTTTCCCATTGCATATTTTTCCGGCTTTGTCAAAGATAAATTGATCATATAGCTGTGGGTTTATTTCCAGGTTTTGTATTCTGTTCTATTGATCTATGTGTCTATTTTTGTGCCAGTATCATACTGTCTTGATTACTACAACTTTGTAATGTGACTTGGAGTTTGGAGTTGTGATACCTCCAGCTTTGCTTTTCTTTTTCAAAATTGTTTTGGCTATTTTGGGACCTTTTGTGATTCCATATAAATTTTAGGATTTTTTGTTCTAGTTCTGTGAAAAGTGCTGCGGGTATTTTGATATGGATTGCATTAAATGTGTAGGTTGTTTTAAGGTAGTATGGACATTTTAACAAAATTTTTTTCTTCCATTCCATGACCATGAAATGTCTTTCCATTTTTTGGTGTCGCCTTCAATTTCTTTCATCAGTATTTGGTAGTTTTCAGAGGTCTTTTGCCTCTTTGGTTAGGTTTATTCCATGGTATCTTAATATTTTTGTTGCAATTATAAATGGGATTGCTTCTTTAATTTCTCTTCTTGCTGCTTCATTATTAGTGTATAGAAATACAACAGATTTATACACATTGGTTTTGTACCCTAGCAGGTCTCATTCTTAAGTTACTCTGTGGCCCTATGGGATTTCTGATACTAGAAAGATAGCTCTGGTGTCATCAAAGCATTGTCGATGTTAATATTAGTTGAATAATAATTATACTTATTTATGGAACACTTATATTGCCAGGCAAGATTAGTACTGGCCTCTGTACATTGAGCAAAACCTCATGAATGACACTTTCAGGGAAATACACTTAGATTTACACTTTATAGATGAAAAACAAAGGCTCAGAGAGGTGAAGTGACATTGTTAGAAAGTGACCTTGGGCACCATGGAATAATAGAAAAAGCATAAATTGAAGCCAGGCAGATTTGGGTTCAAATCCTGGGCTTTATCCCATACTAGTTATGTACCTTGGGCAAGTAATTTAACCTGAGCCTTTCTCTTCTTACTATATTTCAAGATTCTTTAAAAAATTTTTTTAATGTTTATTTTTGAGACAGAGAGAGAGACAGAGACATAGAATCTGAAGCAGGCTCCCAGCTCTGAGCTGTCAGCACAGAACCTGATGCAGAGCTTAAACCCAGGAGCCATGAGATCATGACCTGAGCCTTAGAGTCTTAACAACTGAGCCACACAGGTTCCCCCTACATTTCAAGCTTCTTAACATTAGTGAAAGATTGCACAATATCCCCCTATAACACCTTATACATGACTGTGTCATTTAGCAGGCACCCACCAGAATGTAATCTCATGAGGGAAGAGGTCATGTTTTCTAACCCTTTGATTTTCTAAGACCAGAAGTTGTACATATCAGGTGCTCTAGCACATGAATGAAAAATGTGGGGCTTTGGTAAGGGGCTGGATGGGGGGTGGTGCTTGATGGGAAGATGTATGGGGGCACAGAGAATAATTCAGGTCTCAAGAAGCCATCATTACCACCATATTCACACCATTCATAGTTGGTCAACACTGAATATTTTCATGCTGAGCTTTTATGGTCTTGGCTATAGGGTGAAGGATTTAAACAATGTTAAAGCCTACCCTTCTAGCTCCTTGAGGGCAAGCACCAGGCATACTACTTTTGTATTGTCACAGTGCCTGGCAGAGAGCCTAGGCCTGAATAAATGTTTGGGATACATTTGAACAGCTGAGTTTCCTTTCCTGAGGTCCAGCAACGTGACATTGGTCCACAATTTTACATGTGAACACAAAAACATTTTTCTTAAGGTGAGGGTAAGCTCATAGCTTATAATTACTTTTGACTGAATCTTAATCGTAACTATTGTGAACTCACTTTGGGCCAGACACTGGCCAGGCAATTTGCAGATGCTATTGTGTTGACTACCACCACTCTCTCAGGCACTCTTTTTCCTTAATTTTACCTATAACGAATTTGAAGCTCTCATTGTGTGCATGCAACTTGACACACATAGGCAGGAAGTGACTTTAGCATGATAGCATAATAGGTGCTCAGCACATGATAGTGATTGTGGTGAAAAGTGTATCTGGGCCTATTTGAGAGGCTGTGCAAGACAACTAAGAATCCCAAGGGCTTACCCAGTTCTGCCAGGTGAGTCAAAAGGTCTTGTACATCTATGCTGTCTTTTCAAGTAATATAGTTTATTCTGCATTATATGAAAAACACACAGTTTGGGGCCAATTAAGAACACAACTCTGTATAAGTTGAACACAGATATGTGTTTAGTTTGCTCTGAAAATGATTTCATTTTCACTGAGGACATTTAATGAGCAACTTGGTAATATTTAAAAAAATCAGAACTAGAGATGTCACAGGACTAGGAGATTTGTAAAATAAAAATTTATTTCTGTTCATTGCCATCTGGAAATATCGATCATATCTCCTGAAAATAACAAAACAGTAATATTTCAAAATTCAGGCAGAATAACAGAATAAATAGTACTGAGCATTTGTAAGGCAAAATAGCCTCATTAATAGAGTTCAATGATGAATGGAAAGAATCGTGAGATGGTATGTGCTGCAATATGATTAATGCAAACATAGTTTATTTTTACATATTATAACAACTCTGGACTAGCAGAGTAGCCAGGGCTCTCCAAAGAAACAGAACCAGTGGGATGTACACACACAGGCATATGTATGTGTGTGTGTGTGTGTGTGTGTGTGTGTATGTGTGTGTATACAGAGAGAGAGAGGGAGAGAGAGAGAGAGATTTATTTTAAGGAATTGGCTCATGTGATTGTGGGGGCTGGCAAATTTGAAATTCTGGCAGGTGTTAATGCTACAGTCGTGAATCCAAAGGCGACCTGGAGGCACAATTCCTTTCTCCTAAGAGGACTTCAGTTTTTTTTCCTCTTAAGGTCTTTAATGGATTAGATGAGGTCCAGCCACATTCTGGAGTACAATCTGCTTCATTAAATGTTAATGATATCTCAAACATACCTTGACAGCAACATCTAGCCTGGTGTTTGACCAAGCAACTGAACACTATAGCCTAGCCAACTTGACACACAAACTTAACTGTCACAACTAGTGTATTCAAGCTGGGAGGAGTACACCTGTACTAAATTGGCAGGAATAATTCTTTTAAATGTTTATTTATCTTTGACAGAGAGAGCATGAGTGTGGGAGGGGCAGAGAGAGAGGGAGACACAGAATCTGAAGCAGGCTCCAGACCCCCAGCTGTCAGCACAGAGCCAGACGTGAGGCTCGAACCCATGGACAGTGAGATCACGACCTGAGCCGAAGTCAGATGCTCAACTGACTGAGCCACCCAGGCGCCCCGGCAGGGATAATAGAGACCATTTGTAGGACAAGTAGACTAAGTGCAGGACAGCAAGGGGCCTCGGTGTGATAGTTGTTGAAAATTTCTGTGTATTTAACTTATTTAAATAAGAAGTAATTGATACGTGGCAAATTTCCCTTGATTTCATAGGTATTATTAAAATAAGGCATTCCAGGACCCCTGAGATTGACAAATCAAAGTCTCTGTAGCGTTGGTGACAAAGATGATTCAGCAGAGGAAGCTAGTATAAAAATAACCCCAACTTCCCGCTCCTGCCACAGCTGGGTGCCTCAGGGGGAAGTCAGCTTTCAGCATGAATGAGCTACTGTGGGACCCTATTTCTACTTGTCAAGGCAGAAAGTTTAGCATCTTCTTTCAACATACTGGTAGTCCTAAGAAGAAATCGAGATGATTTGCTAAAGGATTAGAGAGCAAGTAATTCAAAACAGAACACCAAACTGATGTATAAAAAAGGAATATTTATCTTTTAAAAATACAACTTTGAACACTACTGACATCTCATTTACAAAGTATTTTCCGGAAGTACTCTTCATTGGCTTTGCTTACTCAGTACATTCTTTTACTTTGAACCAAGACACAAGGGAGGGCATGCTTGTGTTATTATAAGCACCAACAACAGCACACAAGAAAAGATCATCTCTGCCTCAAAATAGTAGCCCCAAATCTTCATCTTTTCCCTCTTGTTTCCATCAAGCAGGACTTGCTGACCAGTCAATGTGTGCTCTGCCATTGCAATCTGCCGGTAGGCATCATAGAGCTGGGGTGTCCCCAGCGATCGGCACTCCAGGTGGATGGAGCTGAGCCATTTGCCAGAAGCATCACACACCTGGGCTCATTCATTACCAAGAGTTTTCTACTAAGACTCATATCAACTCTTTGCAAGCATTCAGCATGAAGTAAACATAATATTTACAGTAGTACACGGTTTGCAATTCAACACGCTGACAGCAGAAGAAAAGGGACCAACAGACTTTGTAAGAAGGCTAGAGGCAAAAGCATATTAAAATAAATCCCTTCTGCTAGTGTGTGTGTGTGTGTGTGTGTGTGTGTGTACGTGCACGTACACATGTGCACGCATGTGTTTTAATTCATAGAAAACTAAACATGTCCTCCTTTAAAAGCAGACTATATACAAGGTGATTCTGAATAGCACATACACATGCCAGTCGTACTGGACCCTTGCTTTCTACGAATACATCTAGGTTTTCTTTTTTAAATCTGATATATTGGAGAAAATAACTTTGGAACATTTGTCAACTTTTGGTTCACAGTAATTTTGCAAAAAGCCACAAACCATGCTTTGTCTTTTAAAAGGTGAGCCTGGTCAGGTACCTTCTAGAAGATGCTGTGTTATTCATTTACTGGCTTACTGGGGAGTAGAGAGGCAATGTCAGTCATGGCGTGCCTAGTGTACCTCTCATTCCCCTCACCAGTAGCAACAATAATGTGAGGAGGAGTTTTGAAACACAGATCACATACAAATCATCAAAACATTTCAGTCAACAGTGTTTAAAAAAATACCAAACTCTACAGCAGTAGTACAGACACTGAAAACACCCCAAATACGCTTTAGCCACAGGCCTTTTTCAATACTACTAATAAAAAAAGACAACCAATTGACAGAAAGAGAGGAAGTTACAGCACTTGAGGCTTGAGTCCATTTCTTTTTAGGGCCTGTAGCTTGAGGTGCTGCTCTAGGATCCTTATTTTAACTCAAAAGATATTCCAGGAATGAACTGGCAAACTGAAAACAACTTCCACTTGAAAACCATTGCTAATACAAATCACTTTTTAAGCTTGTCCAACACACATGTATTTGCAGGATCCCAGGTTGTTAGGCAAAGGGATTCAGGTCAATTTCAAGCCCTCAAAGCCACAGAATTTCCATCTCTTCTCCAGACTGGCTCCAACTCCAGTCATTTCCTGCTTGAAGGTGTGCTGGAGTCGGCTCATGAGACACTCCACGTCACTGGTGCAGATCTGTGGGGCAGAAAGAAGATCTCCATTCAAAAGCAGTTCCACCTTCCAGACAGAGTCCACTGAGGTTTTGTTTTATGCATATCATAACTGCTTTATTTAGGTAATAATTTACATACGACAGATTCACCAATTTTATGTGTATAGTTTAATGAATTTTAGTAAATTTATATAATTGGGCAACTATCACCACGATTCAATTGTAAAACATTCCATTGCCTATAGAAATTTCCTTCATGCCCCTTTGCAGTCCATCATCACTCCCCATCCCTGACTCAGATTTTTTCACTGCAGTTTTGAATTTTTTGGAAATTTTATATATCTGTAATCATACAATATGTATATAGTCTTTTGTGACTAGTTTCTTTCGGTTAGTATGATATTTTTGAGACTTATCACCACTGAGCTTTCTAACGAAAAGAGCTGGTGTCAGTTGTGCAGGGAGACTTGGGTTTGTGGCCAGCTGAATGACAGCCAGCTGATCAGTGCTGGTGATGCTATGTGCAGGCCTACTGAAGCTGCAAAGCCTTTTGGGAGGGGAGGGAGGCACAGCAGAATTCTTCACACATGCGTTGCTTTACAAAGGAAGAATGACAGAAATAAGGAATTCTCTGTATTCCTACTTCTGTGCATTGTCTCCCTCTCCCCACTTCACTTACATACCCCAATATAAAAACAAAAATGTATGGACCCCTTTAGGACTTGTTTCAGGTGGTCATCTTGACATTAGTAGCAACCTTCCTAACTGTGAACCTTGGGCACTAGGGCTCAGTTGGAGGGTACTAGGGGATCTTGAGAGAAACCCTGAGCTGCTGCCACACTGAATATTCCTGAAGTTGGCGCAAGGGAGCCGCCAGTTCTGTTGGCATCACTGCAGGCTCTCTTTGGGAGGTGCTGTCACTACTCTGGTAGGAAGCTGCTCAGGAGAAAATGGGCCTAACGTAGGAGTGAGGTCATGCTTTCTTCCCAGTGCTAGGAGTAGACTGTAGCCAGTTAAGTGAAAGAAGCACGTTGCAGAGTATGTCATATAGAGCTGACTCTCCATTCCAAACTCATAAATATATAATGTTTATAGATACATACATACAATATAGGTGCAGCATATGTATAGAAAATGGTCTGAGATAAGATATGCTAAACTGTTAACAGTGGTCATCCTTGAGGGGTGGGACTGTTGGTAACTTTCACTTTCCCTTCACTATATTTCTATGTTGCTTACATTTTTAATGTAATGTGCATGTATTATTTTTTTACATTTTTTTAAAAAAAAGGACCAGATCACTTTTACTGACACATAGTTCAATTTCATACCACTTCAACCTACCACTCGGTCTTGGTACTCACATTCCATCTCTCCCTTTGCTGCCAAATGAGCTATTTAATTGCAGAATGGCACCACTTCCCAGAGATAAATGAGGGGGAGCTCTAGCTAGAACTAAAACAAATGCCATGAACAGGATGCATCAGCATAGCTGGATTCCCAAGTGGGCAAGTGCCTCTGTTAAGGGGACATATGCTTAAATGGCTTAGTATTTTGGACATGCAACTATCAGGAATCTGTATTCCAAAGGCACATCTCCAGAGCACTAGATCCTGTGAAATTGTGAATACAATCCATAAGCAGGATTAACTGAATGCGACTTCTGAAAAAAAAAATTTATCATAGTTTATTTATTCGGAGGGGTCAAGCGTCCCCTCCTGTTTCTGTGAGGTGTTATGGACTTTCTAGGGAACTAACACCCTCGCTCCCCACGCTTTGTGAGGTCCCCCATAGGCATCCAGGGAAGGAAGTGGCCCATGAGATCAGCTATGAGCAGAACTTGAGTCTGCATTGAAGACTTACTGTCTCATCTGTTCTGTTTTTGCCCCTGCCTTGATTGTTTCAACATAGATAATGGCAGTGGTGATGGTGATGACTTGAATAAGACTTTCGGTTCTGGGGGCACCTGGGTGGCTCAGTCGGTTAAGTGCCTGACTTCGGCTCAGGTCATGATCCTCACGTCATGTTCATGAGTTCCAGCTCTGTGTCAGGCTCAGCGCTGATAGCTCAGAGCCTGCTTGGGATTCTCTGTCTTTCCCTCTCTCTCTGCCCCTCCCTCATTCTCTTTCTCTCTCTCAAAAATAAATAAGCATTAAAAAAAAGACTTTCGATTCTGAACATTAACATTAGCTAGTGGTTAATGGCTCAGTGTAAAAGTCTGGTGAGAGATACTGCTTCATTTTCAGCTTATATGTAAATTAAAGAGAGGAGGAAAATTCTTCTAAGATGTATCTTGGAAGTAGGGTGGCCAGTTCGTTCAGGTTTTCTCAGTACTTCCTGCTTCTGGCATTGGGAGTCCCAAGTCCTAGGAAACCTCTCGGTCTCAGACAAATGGAAGCAGATAGTCACCCTACTTGCACGAGGGTGATTCTCACTGAATCGCAGTGAGAGAATAGGTGAGGAAAATTTCCTTAGAGCAATTACTAATGACTTCTGCAATAATTTCTGCATGAAGAAAATACCCTACATCCCCTTGCATGCCCATTTCAGGACCCCACATACCTTATTATCTAGACGGTGCAAGTAGGAACAGATGTATTCAATGCTTGCTCCAAATGGGTGGACATGAAGAAATGTGGAGATAATCCCTATAGTGACAGTACCATGGAGGTTACACTTGAGCATCATATTCTTTGAGATGACAGCTAACTCACATATACCACGTACTATGGACTGGGCAATATTCTACATTATATATATATTACTCATTTAATCTGTACAACAACACATTGCATATGCTGCCTCTCATTACACAATATCACATGTAGAAAAGCTGGCATGTGAGAAGTCACTTCCATCATTCATGATGGCTAAAGACCATTTGAGTTCTACACATCACAATGAATTTGGAATTTTATAATGAATTTAGATTGTGCTGGGTTTTTGCAGTTCTTCTGCACAGTCTTTAAATTGGACTTGAGCCTCTTATGCATTAGTAATATCTTGCTGTTGTGGCCAAAGTACAAATCAGGTACTTTGGCTGATTCACTTCATGCCTCTCACAAGAGAATTTGCTGATTATATTTGGTTTTATTCTGTGCGTAGCTCTGTAAAGAAAAGCCAAACATTTCACTCACTCAAATGGTCACTAGCATTTTGTTTGTGCTTAGGGCACTAAATCTCTTGAAGTAACATATGTTTTTTTACAGAAGTTTACAGCTTCTGGGAATCTGCACATTTTCTACTCAGCATAACTATGGGGTGATTGGCAGCTCTCCATACTGCGTTGATTGTTCTGGACATCACGTTAATTGCTCTAATACTTCTTTCTCTGGCAACAGGTAGAATATAAATTGTTAGAGACCTACTATTTCTTTCTTTAATTTTTTTAAATTCCTCTAAATAGACCCAGAATTGAGTTTGTTGAGAACTGCCAGGAAATAAAAGCTAAATTTGATTTGGTTTATAGGCTATAACTTGTCTATGCCTTTGAGTGACTGATAAAGAATATCACAAGTTTGAGTTGTAGCTTGAAGTTTAAATCAGTTCTTTGTGAAAATCCTCCAAATATTAGAGGGCAAGGAGGTGGGTTGGGGAATCCAGGAGAAGCTGATGATAGAGTTCAAAATCTGTTTGAAATGGATGCTATTACTTATAACACTACATTATTCTTAAATGATGAGGTAAATTGAATTGCTATACCGTGACTCAAACTGAGAAACTTGAATTCTAAAGAAGACAGCCCATGTCCAAAGGAATTCTAGGTGCTATGGCCAAGACAGGCTGTCTGTCAGATGCTGAGGAATAACTCCATAGGTTTCAAAACACTAAGCAGTTTTTGTGAGTTCACACTGAAAAAACCAATTTAAAAAATAGATTTTCCTTTCTGTCAGCCCAAGACTACATTCTTTAAAAAATAAAACAAGAAACACTTATCTTGAGAATCTTCGTTTCTACAACTATCCATTCACAGAGGCTTCCTTCTACCCTCAGCTCTTTGACAGGTCTCCCTGTTGCCTAGCCAATTTGTTAAAGAACTCTGAGTTGTAAAATGGAAATAAGTTGTCACTTTTCTTGAGGACTCAATGGCAGATACCCCTGCACATCTTTATTAACATATCAAAGTGTTAAATCCGTCTACAATACCCATTACCAAAGAAGGCAGATAAATCTTTAAGATCTGCAGAAGCCAATCAGTGGAGAGAACTCCGGAGGTTGGGGTGGGGCTGCTGTGGGGCTCAGCTTCCTAGAAGGCAGTTGGGATGATCTGTTGACACCCAGTACCCGTCCTTTGGGAATGACTGAATATTTTAGGACCTCAATCTGCTGCTGTTTTCCAAATGGAACACCAAGTCAACAAGCATTTGTGCAGAGTGCTCTAAGTACCAAGTGGTTCTCATTTACGAGGGCTTCCTATGGGCTATGCACTGTGCTGAGTGATTCAGATGAATTATTGCATTTAATACTTGCAGCTGCCTGTTGAGATAGGTAATATTATGCCCATTTTGCAGATGGAGGAACTAAAGCTCAGGAAGGAAATGGTAGGGTCAAACAGGAAACCAGGTCTGTGTGATTCCTTGACTGTTTTATCCTGCCTCTGTGAATGAATTTTTATATAATGAGAGCAATTCTAGCATTTATCTCATCAGAGCCCACCAGTGACCAGCACTCCATAGACAGCCTCCCGAGTCATCTGCCTGTAACCTGGGGGGAAAAAAAACTTGAGAGAGGCCCACGCTGCCTATGGAGGCTCATCTGGAAACCTCTCTGCCAAAGAAGAGTCTGAACCATAACCCTGAGTGGAATGAGGGGGCCCAGCTATCCTTGCATAGAGATTTAAAAAATCTATGTGTTTCTCCAGCAGACCCCCTCTTGTGCTTACACCCACACATTTGATGTGCCAGCAACCACTGGAGCTTGAGAAGGACTGGGAGCTGCTGTTACCATTTTTATAAAGCCTATACTTATTCTTCTCCTGTTGTCTGCACTGTTGTGCTTCCTAAATGCTTAGCGTGTATATTCATCTTAGGTAAAACCCTTCCACCCTCCACCATAGCCAATACATGGGATGTGTGTGTTAGCTTCCTTACCCACTAGCAGTGCTTCACGTTCAGATTTGATAGGACTGCTGTTCAGGGTCTTCTCGAGAGGGTAGTCACTATCTTGGTTTGATGCACATAGTCTAGAAGCACAGCTTTCCTGCGGGAATAATATGCTTCCTGGGTCAGTTCACCTTACTGGGTAATAGGCTTGGATTCAATTATGCAACAGGGAGCTTCTTAATGGAGTACCTCAAAAGCAATACTGTACAATTTTGATTATTGAATGGAGAGAAAATAGCATTTTTATGCAAAAGCATCAAAGATTATCCAAAACTTCTTAATATGGCTCCAAAACACAGAAAAATTTAGTCATTCATCTTTACCAGGTTTTTTTTTTTTCTGCCTTCAACATTCTTGACTCTAAACAGGTAATCTGGGAGAACCAGACCTAAACATTTACTGTCTACTAGATGTCAAACACTGTTAGATATGTATTATCTCCATTCTACAAATTAGGAAAGTGAGGCTGAGGTAAATTAGGTAAGTTGCCCAAGATCACATTTCTAGGAAGTGGTAGAGCTTAGATTTCATGCCAGGCCATCCACTGTTAAAATGACTGTTCTTTTTAATTTTAGGTCCACACTCTGCTAAAGGTAAGCCCCATATCTGAGTGGAGAATCTACAATATAGTTAATCTACTCTCAGATAATCAGCCGTTGGCTTTTGAACTAAAAAGTAGAGCTTCTATTTATTATCAGCTCTGTCTTCTCTCTGCTAAGGACATTATCAGTTAGGATATTCCTGACTTTACATCAAGAAATGACCACGATCAAAATATTACTCAAGTGGCTTTCTTTGTTGTTGAAAGTTTTCTCCTTCTGAGCATAGCAGGTATGCTTCATAAGAGATACTCAGGTGAAACTCATGACCAACCATTAAACTGAAAAATACTGCCAGACCTTTCCTGGATCCTTCTTTCTCTCTTTGGGCACTGAGAACATCTTTTCTGTATTATAAATGTGAAGGAAGAGCCTTGGGAAGAAGGAATAAAAAAATCACTGCTTTGGGTCTTCTCTTAGAAAAGGAAATGCTGGGGAAATGCTCCTGGGTGGGGCGGATCATGGCTGACTCAAATGCTTTGTCACTTTGTCCCCTCCACAAGCCCTCAGCATGGAGAGGATTCCTTCTGTTTTCTTTATTTTTTTTTATTTTTTATTTATTTATTTATTTTTCAACGTTTATTTATTTTTGGGACAGAGAGAGACAGAGCATGAACGGGGGAGGGGCAGAGAGAGAGGGAGACACAGAATTGGAAACAGGATCCAGGCTCTGAACCATCAGCCTAGAGCCTGACGCAGGGCTCGAACTCACGGACCGCGAGATCGTGACCTGGCTGAAGTCGGACGCTTAACCGACTGCGCCACCCAGGCGCCCCTTCTGTTTTCTTTAAAGATGACTTCAAAGCTTCTAGGATGTTGCCCCTGAATGAAATGAATGGTCTATGCTGCAAGACATGTTGTTTAGTGGATTTACAGGCTTCCTGGCAGTAGTCAGAAGGGAAGCTTTTCTTGATGACCTACTCAATCTTTGGCCTTTAGAATCCAATCCAGGCAGTAACCATCATGCCAAGTTTGATTTAAAATACTGGCTCACTTGTAAGCCATGGGTTGTACATCTCGTTCTAGCCCCCTTAAAACATTAAATGATCCAGTAAGCCATTTCTTAAGTGTGAAAGTTTAACAGATTGGGGTTGATTTAAGATGTAAAGGCATCCTGAGAATAGGGCTGAATAGAAATGTAGCCTTACTGAAACCTGACTTCAATTTTATTATAGCTTGCATTTAATAAATTAGAAGGTATATTGGAAGGATGCTTATCACCTTGAATTTTACTGGCAGATTCAAAGAGCTAGCTTTCTGCAGTAAGATAGACAGAAGTCACGCTGTTATACTGCAAACCACTGACAATAACTCATACTGTGGTTTGCTGTCAAGAAACCCAAACAAAACCCAAAGAGATCCCTCCTCACCAGAACTTATTGCCTTCCTTTCAACATGAAATTATTTTTTGCAGTCTGATGTAATGGTACTTTGCTTCCTAACCTAATTGTGTCAGGATGGAATATTTGGTCACAAATCAGCTTCCCAGAGAAGATCGGTTTATAATGAACTGTCATGACTTTCTCTGAAAGCAGCTTTGTTTACTGTAACAGGAAAAAAAAAACCATTCTGAGTCACATTTTCCTGATTATCAGTTGGATCTCTTTTCTTCTCCTTTTTAGCTGCCACTTTGTGGTATATTCAAGTTCAGAATGGAAAACAGACTTGGGCACAATATGTTAAGTTTCTTCTATGTCATTTGATCTCTTGCTTCTTTAAATGAAATACTTTACAAAGCAGAAAGTGGCTTACACTAAAGCGCTAAAGATGACCTTACACTAGAAATGCCCTTAATATGTCGTGTCAATCCTAAAGAATGATTCTAAGCATGACATCATTGGCATAGCCTCATGCCTATCTATAGTCTTCTGGTTACACACTCCATTTTATGCAAGAAGCAAAACAGCTATGTAGCAGCTCCGAAACACTTTAGCAGCTCGAAAAGGATGAGGAAATTCCTGCTACACAGAGAAGTGTGGCACTTTTCAATTAAATGCTTGATAAATGAATTTCTCTGGGATTGTGCTCATTTCTTTAATAGCACCCACAAAACTGGAAAGTGAGCTGGTTTTATGAAGTGGAAGAATTAAAAGCATATTGCAAATGGCCTCCAGAAGAAAACACTTTCAATCATTTGTTTCAACTACACCAAGGCTGCCAGTTCTTAATGGCACTCTGGGGGAAGTCACTATGCTGGGCAAACACACCCAGGGCCTGCACACACTGCATCTTCCTGAGCTGAGCACAGGAGATAAAAAGTATGAGCTCTTATGGAACAGTAGCATTGTTGATTTCTGGTTCTTGGTCTAAGCTCCTAATCTCTTGCTTCTGAGACGTTAAAATCAGGTAGTTATGGTCAATGGGCCTTCCTTTTCAGAGGTTAGCTTTGGTTGGATGTTCAGGCATACAGACAGTTAGAGAGAGGTATGGTTGGGAGACACCATCCGTAGACATTAACACCTTAAATAGATTGGGCACCAGATTCATGCTTGTGACACATTAACTCATCCAGATGTTAGTAGACTCCCTAAGAGGCCCTCATCGGCAGTTCTTATTGCTGCAAAGTCCCATTTTACCCTTCCATGTTGCTATTATCTAGCTTTAGAATATTCTTTGTGTTTACTTTCCACACATTTTCTCCCCTTTTGGTTTTGGTTATTTCATCTGCAGCTGCTCATTATTACACTAGATGGAGTGTCTGCAAAGAAATGCCAATGTTCTAGTTGTACTTGTGTTTCTTCCTTTAATGAAATGCTTCATTAAAGGTATTCTGTGTCACGTGGGTTTTCTATGTTGTTATTTGCGTGGTAAGATGAAGCCAGAATGAGGTGTATGCTCTGGTCTTTTCCAAGATGGAAAGACTGAAGAACTGTAGGGATGGACTAATCTTTTTATTAATTGAAGAGTATATTCTCCAGAATCCTTAGATATGCCAAGGACTCACATCTAAAGGCAGAGCCCTTCATTCAAGAATTACCCCCAGAGAGGGGGCTTTTAATTCCCATTCAGCCAAGCATTCCACATTGATTCCTACTGCAGTAACTTCCAGGGCATTTTCACTGTCACTGAAAAGGGGGGGAAAGGGTAAGGGAACAGGTTCACATAGAACTGATATACCTTTTCTTTAAGGTTTTCCAACATTTTTTCCACCTGTAGCTTGTCATCTTTGACTTTTTCAAGTTCAGCTTCTTTTCTTTTGTATTCCTCTTGGACTTTGAGTAGATGCTACAAGAAAAGCCAAAAACAATCAAGTCTTCAGGAGCCACACTTCATTTAAAAATCCTGGGTGAAGTTAGATAGTAGGATGGCCTGCCTCACTTCCTCCCAACTCACACAATCATTTCTGCATGCAGAGATACCAAAGGGAAAATCAAGGTACTTTTTACTTAAAGTTATTTTATCTAGCTCTTGGGACCTTCCTTTGGATTTGTTCATATTTTAGAAAATGTCTGAGAAACTAATTGATCTAATCACTTAACTTTCCTATTCCAGCCAGGGCTAAGGATACGATGTAGTTAATCCCATGTGGACAGTTTCTTGATTGCTGCATAGAACTTAATGTTGGAAAGCATCCTTTCAAATAGCCATTTTCCAAGCTTAGTTCAATTTCTGTGAGGAAAGTAGTAAAGAACCCACATTTCACAAATGTTTGTTTCCATATCAGTAGGCAAGGAACTGGATTCATCATTGCTAATGATGACAAAAATACTATTTATTTAGCATCTGAAATGTGTCACATTGTGGAAAGGGTTTCATATGTGTGACTTCATATGAACCTCAAATAACCCTATGATATAATCCTGAGATTTACAGAAGTTCAGTGCTTTGCCTAAGGCCAGTCAGATAGTAAGTGACAGAGTCAAGATTTAAACCCAGGCTGGGACCACCTCACAGTCCATGATCTTAACCACTATGTTAGACTGTACTTCTTTTGGGGATAAGATGAGAGAACTTTGATCTTGTTTACAAGGCTGTTTTCCAATAAAAAGTAATAAAAATGAGTGAAATTAATTTGTCAGGATGTAGAGACCTAATTTTCTCTGAGGCCTCTGAAGTGATGAAATGAAAAAAAAAAAAAAGAGTTCACCATCTTTAAATTGTATTTAAGTAGCAGAACTGTCCTTATGTGGAATGGTTTCAAAATCAAGGTAAGAGGGAAAAACAACAACAAAAATGTTTCCAAAGTTTTACTTTTCAGAGGCTTGCAAAAGACTGCTGGAAGAACTAAAAGACACAGTACAGTACAATGTACATTGTCAAAATTCTTTGAAGTTTAGCCAAGGAGATTCATTTTTTTTGTGGAAAGATCTCTGATATATTTTACATGTCCTAATTAAATTCCATAGTGACAATAAAAGGAAGGTAAGCATTACTTCACACATTTTGCTAATAGAAAAGGTGAAATATTAATGTGATATTGCTTGTCACTCAGGAAGACAGTTGTAGCAGAAGTAATAGGAACATGGGACTCTTAGTGCCAGAAGAGACTCCTTGTTCACAATTTGTGATTTCCAACCAGCAATAAGCTTTGCCCTAGATAATTCCAAGGCATACAATTAAAAAAATTATTGCTACATTTAAATTGTAAGGAAAATGGTCGGTAGTCTGGCAAGATGGAAGAGGATATTACCTTTACTCAGAAATACTACTCCTTTATTATGATGAGAACAGATGTTGATATCTTTTTAATTGTAGGCTCACTGTAGTGATGGCTACATAAAACATCTAGATGTTGAGCATCTATTACACAATGTTGTATTTGAATGCAATTACAGTTGGATGCACCTATTTACTTTACTTTTTATACTTGTAATAATGTGCAGGTAAACTCATTCACATAAATGACTGAAAACAAACCAAAGCAAAATAAAAGCAAATTGGTGTTATGTGCCCAAAGCATTGATACTGACAAAACAAGGGTAGGATTCCTGCCATTTCTCCTAAAAGGCTGTATTGTCCAGCACTGGATCAAGTAAATACTTATTCACCAGCACTTTTTCATATCTAAGTAAGTGAGGTTCTTCATAAAGACCCTGAGGCCCTTTCCAGATCCCCAAGTACCTTCTGAAGCTTAAAGATTAGATTATGTTCAGTGTAGTTTTATTGTTAAGTGTTTTCACTGAATCTTTATTCTTTGAAAAGTGGTGACCCACGGCTACATCTGTATTGGCCAGAATATTTCATTAACCACCACCCATGATCCCTTCCTCAGCTATGACAGAGAACAGGCTGTCAAGAAGAAGAAGAGACTTGCTATCCTATTTGCTTGTGAGGGATCCTCATTCAGGTGAGGAGCTGGCGCCGGCTTTCCGAAAAGCTCAGAAACCCAAGGGCCTTTACCTGTTGCATTCCTTGCAGGGCTTGCTGCAGGAGTTTCAGCTGCTGTTCCTTGTTTGGGTCGTCTTCTCTGTGGGCTTTGCCCTGCTCTTGCTTCAGCAGTTCTACCTCATTCCGATAGGCATCGAGCTGCCAACGGAGGCTGTCATTTTCTTCCTTCAAAGCTTCTGCCTGTGACACTAAGGCTGAACAATCAATATAAAGTCGAACATCCGTATATCCACATTCCTTTGGGGTTCATCTCGGTACCATAAAAACGTAGTATTTTTCAGTTGATGTGTATAAAAAGACTCTTGAGCAACTTAGGTTTGAGTTGCCCATGGCAGCAAGAGATGGACACAAAAGCCCACAGCACCATTTTTGTAAATGAACACAGCAGTCCGACATACTGAAGTCATTGTCATGTTTCCTACTCGTCACCCCAAATACAATCATGATGTTTCCAGCTACCATTGGTTACTTTTATTTGGGAGGCAGCAAATGATAAGAGCTCTGTCATAACAGAGTATAGGACTAATTGTCTTGAACTGACGTCTGTCCACACAGTAATTTTTGTGGCAGTTGTTTTTAAAAATGTAGCCTTCCTTGCCTGTTCTCCCGAGGAAAGGTAGATACACAAATTAAGACACAAGACTTCTGGTCTCTGGTCTGGTGTGTAAGGAGTTTACAAGTCACCATTCCATCCTGATGACAAGTAAAAGCTGAATAAACTGAAAGATCAACAACTCTCCTTAGATCCATCAGAGAAGTGAAGTCACAGGGCTGCAACTGGACAGACAGGTGAATACAAAGAATCACAACTTACCAAGCTGAAAACCTATGAGCAGAAAGTCCCACAGGAACCAGGGGCAAGCAAGAAAACATAAACTGTAATTGGCTAATTGCTGGAGGCTCAGTGTGGACAAGTCTGTGATTTGAAAAGTCCAGAGGCACCTAGTCATAGTGAGGTCTATATACTTTAGTGAGTTTTACCTCTAGGAGCACAACCAAGTTCTTGCAATGACTATTGGAGAAAAATCCCCTTGTGCTTCCATTGGGGGTGGGGAAGGAGAAACCATTTTGAAATATACCCGAGCATTCTGTTCTTCTTAACAAGGCCTGCCTTCAGAAGAAACTATTTTACCATAGCCTAACCTGCTAGCCTAACGTGCTATTACCAGAGCCTAACTGACCTGGAGAAGGGAAATACCCAAATATACACCCTTTCAGCCATCCTGCCACAACTAAGGTTGGTGAGGGGGGAACTGATAAACACTTGTGAAGCTCACAGTCCAGAGGCATATGGTCACTAAAAGACTGAGATCCAATCACAGGACTATAGAATGCTTCCCATACCTTACTGCCACACTGCTAAAGTCCTATTTGCTAGAGTTTTTTTTTCACCCAGTACATCCTGTCAGATTTCAACAAAAAATTACAAGGCATACTAAAAGGTACAAAAACACACTTTGAAGAGACTGAACATGGATCAGAACAAGAGTCAGATATAGCATGCATGTTGGAATTATCAGATCAGGAATATAAAACAACTATGATTAGTATGCTAAGGGCTTTAATGGGAAAAGTAGATAACATGCAAGGACAGATGGATAATGTCAATGGAGAGATGGAAATTCTAAGAAAGAATCAAATAGAAATGCTAGAGATAAAAAAATACTGTAACGGAAATGAAAAAAAAGTAATATTAATTATTAAAAGACGGGACATGCCTGGCCAAAGAATCTCTGAGCTTGAGGATATGACAATAGAAACTGCCCAAACTTAGAAGCAAAGAGAAAAAATCCTGGAAAAAAACCCCATGAACTATGGGACAATCACAAAAGATACACATAATGAGAATATTAGAAATGAAGGAAAGAAAGGAATAGAAGCAATATGTGAAGCATTAATGGCTGAAAAATTCCTCAAATTATTACCAGGAAGTTCAGAGAACATCATACAGGGTAAATGCCAAGAAATTAGACCTGAAAAGACACCTCACCAAAGACATATTAGTGGCAAGTAAGCATCATCATATGTCATATGTCATACACCATTAGGGAATTACAAATTAAAATAACAATGAGATACCACTACACACCTATTAGAATTGTGAAAACCCAAAACAATGACAACACCAAGTGCTGGCCAGGATGTGGAGCAAACAAAAACTCTCTTTCAAGGAGGTCACTTGTTGGGATGAGTACTGGGTGCTGTATATAAGTGATGAATATCGGGTTCTACTCCTGAAACCAATACTACACTGTATGTTAACTAATTTGAATTTAAGTAAATAATGTATTCTAAAAAAAGAAATAAAACAAAAAAAAAACCTTCTTTTTCACTGCTGGTTGCTTTCATTGCTGGTGCTTCATTCAGGCACGTTGGAAGATACTTTGGCAATTTCTTATAAAACTAAACATATTCTTAGCATACAATCTAGCAACTGTGGTCCTTTGTATTTACTCAAGTGAACTAAAAACCTATGTCCTCCCAAAAATATGCACAAGGATTTTATAGCAGATTTATTCTGGCAGTTTTCTAATTGCCCAGACTTGGAAACAACTGCAATGTTCTTTAGTAGATTAATGCATAAACAAACTGTGGTACATCCAGAAATGGAATATTAGTGCTAAAAAGAAATGAGTGATCAAGCGATGAAAAGACCTGGAGGAAATGTAAATGCTTATTACTAAGTGAAAGAAGCTTATTTGAAAGGCTATATAACTTCTGACATTCTGGCAAAGGCAAAATGATGGAATCAGTAAAAATATTTAAAAAAAACCCAACCCTAACCTGGTTGCCAGGGGTTGAGGGGGTAGGAAAAGATGAATAGGCTGAAAATAGAGGATTTTTAGAGCAGTGAAACTATTCTTTATGATACTATAATTGTGGATACATACATTTTAAACATTTTCCAAACCATAGAATGTATAACACCAAGAGTGAACCCTAATTCCAACTAGAAACTTTGGATGATAACCATGTATTCGGTGATTGTAACCAATGTACTCCTGTGATGCGGGATGTCAATAGTGGGAGCAGCTGTATGTGTGTGGAGGTGGAGACAGGGTGTTTGGAAACTCTTTACTTCTTGTTCAATATTGTTGTAAATCTAAGACTGCTCTAAATATTAAAAATTAATGTATTAATTAAAAAAAACCTAAAACACATGAGGAAACCTTGGTTAGCTTTATTTATGAGTATGGCACATTTTTCAAGGTCAAAAATCACAAAAGCTATTTCAAAATATTTAATCAAAGGATTTTCATTCATTCGCCAACACTGAGTACCTTCTCTGTATCAGGTTATGATAATGGTAAAAAATGAGATTCCACTAATCTCTATGGTTTACAGTCCAAATTAATAGAAACATTTGTAGTTTATTCCAGTTTTGATTCCTAACACAGGATAAACCCTAGAAAAGAGACATCAAAATGGATCAAATTAGAAACCTGCACATTAAATATATAAGAATGTTAAAAGGAAACTTGTCAAAGGTGTGATTTTTTTTTCAGCTACTTATGGGGAGGGATTTTGGGTCAAAGAAAGTAAAAAAAAGTCATAGATATCAAATCTTCAAGATTAGCTATAAGTGGTGGAAGAAGAGTTTTCTAAAGGGATTTCAAAGACCAGATTCATGCTGTACATTATAAATGGAAACAAGCTGTGCTTTACAAAGATGAAATATAGAGAAGAAACCCACATTCTGAGTGTGAAAACACCCCCTATTCCTAAAAGGAGGCTGCTTTTGGTTGGTGGGGGGGGGCGGTTTGCAGGGTTTAATTCCATGCTTTCAACCTTAGGGTTTTCCTAAAACAATCAGGTTCCAATGTAGGCTGATGTGATCAGATTGTCTGCCCAAATTAGAGTGGCAACACTTCCTATTATATGTCAGTGCACACATTTGTTTTTTGTGGATGGCCATGTAATTATCCTGATATGGCAGTTTTAAACCTTGCATTTTAGTTCTAAAAAGAAATTACAAAAATTTGTGGCATGAAACCTTCATTGTATATTTGGTTTTATAACTGATTTTAATTTTTACCATAATCATACAGCTTTTGTGTCTTTGAAGAGAAAGCCGTTACACAGAGGGTTGGAGTCCCAGCACTCTAAATACTATCTATCCTTGTCATCTCTTCCAGCAGCTGGGATACTTGTCATTGGGCAGGAAGCACCCCTCACAATCACAACACCAAAAGAAGATGCTAAAAGTGAAGATGACTGTATATAGGAAACTCTATGGCAAAAGGGCCATTAGCTATGTGCCAAACGGCAAGAAATATTTGATTTGCTTGCTGGGTCAGTACCAAGGATAGCATCTCGAGTTGGAGTTCTGAAAAACACAGAGGTTACTCTGTAAATCAAGTGACTGCTACAGATAGACATTTATTTCTGCTTTGGTTTGCATGTTTGTCCTCTGGCAAGCCATGCGGCTCAATACTAGTGATATTTCATCTTCCCCCTTTTGTTTCTTCTTGTACTGCAGGCCAGTGATTATGCTATGTCTTACAAGTCATGTGGAGAAACATGGAACAGAAAAGGGCAGCGATCCAGGAGCATGGTTAGAGGCATAGTCTCCAGTTTAAAAGTGAAACTTTTCCCTCTGAGCAAATGAGGAGGAAAGACTGCTTCTCTCCCTGGGGAAAGGGCATGCTGATAAGCAGAGATAGATACCTGCAGCCAAGTGGGAACAGATAATCATCTCCTCAGATTGGACGTGTCACTAAGCAAAAGAGAATGTGATCTCCTTTAATGCCACCAGGGCACCTTACTTAAGAAATGTATTTCCCACTCTCTGAAATGAGGGTTTTTGTCATTTTAATGAGGACACCAAGTCTTTACTTTCACAGACCTAATATTAATTGGGCACATTTCTGAAGTTGGAGTTCTTTGTACATTGCCAGAGCATTGAAAAGTTCAGTATTACCTTTTAATAATATGTTTGAGTAGGTGAATCCATCAGTCTTGATACTAAAGAGCATAGTACAGTGAATTTATTCATATCTTGCCATCATTAGTTCTCAGCTGTTCCTTTTTGACTATTTCCTATATGGGAAAACCATTTCTCTTTATGGGGATTGCTCCTCAGACCTGAAGGCTGCGAGTTCATTATGGTAATATGAAAGTACGAAGGCAGCTGTGAACTCTTTTTAGAGGAACCACTGAGAGCAAAATCCCAGATATGTTTTTCTATAACAAAAGATCTGAAAGGATTTTGTGCCATTAAAAAATTAATGGCTAAGTTTCTTCAGTGGTGCAAAGAAAACAACAATTTTAATGGAAGTAAATTCAGGGGGTTGGCCACCCTCACAAAGCAGCATTACAAGAGATGCTTACAAAATGTTACCAAATTATTGAAGGAAGATGTTTAACATATGTTACCAAATTATAGAAGGTAAACTGTGCAACATTCCTCTCAAGGTTCATATAAAAAGTTTGAGCTGGAGTGATTCACAAAGAAAAAAAGCCAAAAAGGAAATTTTGAAATAAACAGAGGGACATATGAGTAGTTGCAGGCCAGTTCAGGCAAAATTTGAAGTGAGTTTCCTGACCTCCCAAAGGTTTGCTTTCCTTACCTCTGCAGGTCATTACTCCAATGAGGCTCCTGCCAGTATGGATGCACCAGGGACTTCATTGTTTCTCCTCTGAGCTCTCTAAATTCCCCTCTCAAAGCAAGTCTCTTCATCTGTCAGTTGTTCCACTGCCCCTCATCACCCTCAGACTGCTCTCGTTCCTTGCTAGGACCTTTAATCTCTTGAAGTGGCCTACTTCACCCAGTCCATTAACTATTTTCTGGCTAAAGAGATTCTACTGCAAACTCCTTGGTACCCTGTATTCCTTCACCCTCCTGAAAACCTTTGGCCAGTCTTACCATGCCAGTTCCTAGTTCATGGCCACTTGACTCAACCTTCTCTGCACCTTACCCTGGCTGCAGAGGACTCTTATAGGAAGGTGTGTAGCTGAGCAGTCCTGGTCAATACAGACTCATGTTGGTCCTTGCTGCTGGGTCTCTTACCTCTCACTGATTTCTTCCTTTCATCCTGCCCAGGGCATTTATTCCAGGTCTGCTCCTGCCTCTTCATGGTCTCATTTCCAAATCACTTCCCTAATCAAGAGTTGACCAATCTCTTGCTATATGGAGAAGCATGGGATGCATATATACTTTTAGCTTCACCTCTCTTATCTCAGAAGAAGAGTATTCTTCCCTCTCTGAAGAAAACTCCACCTGAATTTGGATCACTCCCCATTCTTCTCCAGGATTCCACTTCCATAATTATCCACAAGTACTCTTTCATTCTCAAGCATCTTCAACCTCACTCTCTCCATGGCCTCCTTCCCTTCTATTGAACAACAAACAACAATTTAACTTTAACTTTGTTACCAATTCCAGTTACCATTTACAATACCTGCATTTACTTTTGCTCAGCACCCAACTCTTTGACCTGTGGACTCTGTCCACTTTCTCTCCTCAACGTCATATGTTCTGGCCCCTACCTCTATCACTTTACTAAAATAGTTCTGGCTCAACACTGTCCTCAATTCCTTCCTTCTTTAGAATATCTGATGATGTTGATTATTTCTACTTCTATACATTCTTCTTGTGAGTTCTATAATCCAATGTTTTTCTAGTTTTCTTCCAGCCTCTTAGACTGCTCTTTTTCTAACTCCTCTGCAGTCTCCTCTTTCTTTCCTTCTCCCTTACTGTGGGGTGGCCATCAAAGTTCTGTATTTAGCCTTTTACTATTCGCCAGGCTTCAGCCAACACCTCTGTACTACCATCTTCTATTCCTTCCACTTCCTTCAACCCTGATTTGAATATAAATCTCATATCTATTTCATAATTACCTACTATCTGAAACTGATCTCATATTCTATAAATCAGTCCCATGCACTAGTACATTTCTGTCAGTGCTATTATTATGGGTTTAATTTACACCTCCCCCCACCCCCAGCCACAAATAACTTTATGTTGAAGCCCTCAGAATGTGACCTTATTTGGAAATAGGATCTTTGCAGAGGTAATCAAGTTAAAATGAGGTCCTTCTGGTGGGCTTATGGACTTATACGACCAGTGTACTTATAGAAAAGGGAAATTTGGACACAGAGACATGTAAAGAGGGAGAATGTCATGTAAACATGAAAGCAGAGATTGTGGTGATGCATCTACAAGCTAAGGAACGTCAAAGATTGCCAACAAACCATCATAAGCTATGAGAGGCATTGGGGCTCCTGGATGGCTCAGTTGGTTGAGAGTCCAACTTCGGCTCAGGTCATGATCTCATGGTTTGTGGGTTGGAGCCCCGCATCGGGCTCTGTGCTGAAAGCTCAGAGCCTGGAGCCTGCTTCGGATTCTGTGTCTCCCTCTCGCTTTGCCCCACCCACCCCTGCTCACACTCTGTCTCTCTCTCTCCTTCAAAAATAAATAAACATTAAAAAAATCTTTAAAAAAGAAGCTAGGAGAGACATGGTACAGATTCTCCCTCCAGCCCTCAAGAGGAACCCACCCGGATGACACCTTAATCTCAGACTTCTGGCCTCCAGAACTGTGAGGCAATAAAACCCAGTGTGTGGTACTTTGTTGCAGTAGCCCTAGCAAACTAATACAACCACTGACTCTCTTGTCTCCCAGACTAGAAAACCTCACCTCATCTCAGGTTCTTGCTTTTTCTTCCCCATCTATATCAAATCTTGTGTCAAAGACTTCAGTTATTCTTCTGAAGTGACTCCTAGCATCTTTAATCTCATACTTTCTGTTATATCCTTTTCTTCTACCATTTAATCTCAGTTCTTGTTACCTTCACTCTAGTCCTGGGTTTCACTATTTCATATCTAAATTCCCATAAAACTCTCTGACAGATCTCTCTTTATCCAAAATTATTTCCTAAAATATATAATCATTCTAAAATATTATATTATAAAATATATAATGTTGCTTTTATCATACTAGCACCATGATTGAGATATGCTTATAGTGCCATATTGTCCATTATGCTAAATGTAACCTTGGCTTCATGGTTCCCATAATCTGGACCCACCTTGTCCACTCAATATTTTATCCCCCTAAACCCATCATCCTTATTTCCCTCTTTGAGTTCTGTTCCTTATCCTCTCCTGCCTCCACATCAAGATATTTTCTTACTTTCCCTCCTCTTATCCAAACCTGTTCATCGTTTAAGGTCCTGATCAATTTTCACTGACTGCAACTACTCTGGCCACACTAATATCTCTTGTCCTTGTTGCATTCTAATCAGTCCTTACAGATTAGCACCAAGTGGTATTTCTTATATTTTATGTAAATTTACATATATTGTACCTCTATTTCCATCAGCTTATAGGATGCAGTGCTTGTTAATTAATTGATAGATCAAACTCTTAAAGAGGGAATAATGAGAAGTGGGGGGAGGGAAAGAAGATTGGATACCCAGAATAGTGAAAACTTCAGCTAGAACAATGCAAGAGAATGAATCTAAGTCAATGTTTTCCAAATGTGCTCCCTGGACCACCAGTATCTAAATTGTTTAGGATGCCTGATAAAATGCAAATTCCTGAACTCCATTATGGACCTAGTTAATCAAACCCTGCAGTGCAAAAATCAGACTTTTTAAAGGTAACCCAATGATTCTTATATATACCAACTCTGAGAACCACTAGTCCAAGTGGAGAAGGCAGACAATAGATATGTTGAAAAGGAACAGCTGTTCTTAGGTTTACTGGCCACATGTACTTTCCATCATGGCCATCAATAGAATGAAATAGTTTAGTTTCTCACTATTATGATTTGCTTTGATGTGATAACCTCTCTTCAACACATTGCTTTGAGAACAGCAGTCCTTTCTTCCATGGCAAGAATATTTCTAGTACTGCATCATAAATGTGAGCTAGGTAATATAGACTTTCTTGAAGAATAGAAATTTGTGGCACTCCAAGGGAAGGTAACTGATACTGCTAGGCCAGCTTTGACTCTTACTTTCTTTGGGAAGTAAAATTTAACCACAGTATGCTATAGGCGCCTGGAATTCAAGTTTGGTAGCATGAAGAGAGAAATAGGAACTCTGAGATCTGGTGCTTAAGCCTTTAATTGGAACCAAGTGATAACTAAAACATGTAGCTGATTTAGATAAAAACTGAGGACCCACTTACTGGCTCACACTGAGCAGGATTTCTGCAGCTGACTACTACAGAAGCAAGATAACAAAATCAGATACGATCGAGGGGAAGAAAAATGCACAAAAGTCCTTGAATTAAAATGAATTGAAACCTTCTGGGAGAAAAGCTATTTGGTAAGCTCCATTAAGTCTATTGTAGATAGCTTTATTTGACAAAGCAGCATCCTGGCATGTGGAACAGGAAAGAAAATAGCTATAAGATGATCTGTCAGGGAGTTTTCAGTCTCTAAACGAATAAGATTCTGTGCAGTAGCCAATACAGCTTTTAACTCAAAAGAGATACAGAAGCAAAATGCAATTATATAACACTAGTAAGTGCATTTAATCTGAATCTCCCATAGACACTCCCTCTCCCAATAACTCCTCAAACTCAGCAATTTATCAAGTAAATACTCACACTTATCACATTCATTTCAGGGTAACACTGGATTAACACTATACAATACTGCAGATACTTAGATGGAAACAATTCTATAAGTCAAAGATTAGTCAGCTATAAAACATCTTGACTAAGAACTTAAATAATTTGAATAGCTCAATTATTATTAAACTCTTTTGTTTTTTTAAGCTATAAGTTTATAGTATGTGTTTATAGTAATTAGGTCACTGTTCTGAAAATGCTATGTAATGATTAAAGAATTTATTCAATATATATGGAGAGTTATATGTTTAGGGATCTAACATGTGGCAGAAGTAGAGGAAATTCAGATGTAACAGCCACAAATGCCTTTTTAAAAGTCTGACTTGGTGGTTTTCTTTCCTTAAGAGTTTCTCTTGATGGAGTGAAGATTCTAGGACCACTCAAGTGGCTATAGAGCTGCTGACTTCAATATGCAAGTACTGGAACCAAGAAGTTCCAATTTGCATTATAATCAATAGGTTCTCTGTTTCTGTGTGTCTCTCTCACACACACAGTAGGGACACTTTACTACAATATCTCCAATGTCTCTAGCACAGTTCTTGGCATGCAATAGGTATTAAGTGAATGAATGAATTCATTTAGCCATCACAACATTCCTGTTAGATAGTTGTATAATGTACTTCTTACAACTATAAAACCTGAGGCTCAGTGGGACAGAAGTCCTTCCTGTGTCAAGAAAAACAGTTTGGACTAGAACTCAGCTGCCCTAGCTTTAGGTCTGATGCTTTGTCCACTGTACCTTAGTGACTCCTAAGATTGTATGGAATGGCTTACCTGAAAACACTGGTTTGATTTTTTTTTTAATTTTTTTCAACGTTTTTAATTTATTTTTGGGACAGAGAGAGACAGATAATGAATGGGGGAGGGGCAGAGAGAGAGGGAGACACAGAATCGGAAACAGGCTCCAGGCTCCGAGCCATCAGCCCAGAGCCCGACGCGGGGCTCGAACTCCTGGACCACGAGGTCGTGACCTGGCTGAAGTCGGACGCTTAACCGACTGCGCCACCCAGGTGTCCCACGATTTTAATCTCACATCTGGTAATCCCCGCCCCCCCCGATAAGATTTGTTATGAAATTGAAGGGTAGTGTATTCTCATATTGTTCAATATGTTTGTGTTGTGAGTTCTACTGGGGACCCACACTATGGCTGCACACTGAGGTCCTGAGTATACTAAGTAAGAGCAAAAGCTTTTACCAAGACATCTGTCTGTAGACTCTTGTTTGGTTCCCAATAAACCCCTCAGTAACCAGTAACTACAATAAAAGGCAGCAGATAGGTAAACTATCATATAAAATAGATATTTCCTGTTACTTGGTACAGTCTCTTTTAACTTTGTGATTCCTTAACGAAAAATATTTAATTTATATGAAGATAAATTTATCAAAAGTATCTTTTCTGATTTCTACCTTTGGAGACCTTCATCCCCAATTATATAACCAACTCCTACATTTTCCAGACTTTCTTTTGTATTTTTTTTGTTTCTTTTTTTTTTTTTACTTTTGAATCTTAAATTCATCTGTTACTAATTTTGGTGTAAGGTATAAGTGACATAGGGATCTAACTACTTTGTAAATGGCTACTTATATATTTATGTATAAGCTCTCATGATTCCTACTGTAGAACATATTATTAATAAATCCAAATCAAATATAGAACAATGCTGCCTAAATGTCAACACTCCCAAGAAAAAAAAAAAGTCCACTTTCAATTAGGTACTGTGATGGAATATTGGAGTAAATAAGAAGATCCTGTAGCCACAGGGTTGATATTCAGGCACTATGTACTTATATGGCTTTACCAATTGTTTCTTGCTGGCTCCAGACTGATGGTTTTGTGCCCATACCTTACTGGGTGTTAAAAGTTTTAAAATATCTCTGCAAGTAGATGTTAGTTAAATGAAAGAAAGAAGAATTATTTTTACCTGATTCCTCAGTTTCTTTTGTTTCTGTTGTTTCTTCTATTTCATCATCAGACATCTCCATTTCTTCTTCTCTTCTGATTCCCATTAACTCGTCATTATGTATGTTGCGAATTTCCTAAGGTTAAAAGTTATGCCTTTTAGGTAGGAAAGCTTTGAAAATGCTGAAGGAATGAACACAGTTAAGGAAAAGATAAAGCTGGGTTTTTTGACATATGACAAAACTTCAGAGTACTCTTAAGGCAAGGGCAAAGGGGCATGTTGGGGCTGAAACTGTCTCAACAGACAAAGCAGACTGTACATTCTGTCTTTCATAAGGCATTCTTACTATATCCAGATCTCTGACCATTGATGATTCTTATATCCATTCTATATTAGAAAGTACTGTTGGTAATAAAAGACCTCTCACCTCTTACATGGATTTCTGAACTTTCCCTTTAGGGTTCTGCCATTTTCACCTTCCCATGTCAAATCCCTTGATTTTGCTCCTTTCCATCCTCTTCCCTTTCCACCTACAGACTTACTCAGTGGAACTCTTAATATAACTTTTTAAGGTTTAGAAGTTACAGCAAAAATTAGCTGTCAGGAGCGAACTTCTATCAGATCAACCCTTCCATGGATAATAACTGTACTCTGAACAAAACACAAAATCAGACCAAACCAAACCCCTAAGTACTTGATGGCACTGGAGCAAACAAAAGCAGGCATATCCTAAACAGCTGCTGACACTTGGAAGGATGTGGATCTCTTCAGTTTTTTAAGGGCCATTTAGTCTGACACCAGACCACAGTTAGCACCTCAAGGGGTGACTACATTTTAAATAGAAAATCTGGTCTTTATATCCTAAAGCAAACAAGGAGGGAGCTATAGGAAAGTGAGGAGGGGATCCCAGAAAGGAGACAACCAGAGAGAGAGAGAGGGGGGGGGGAGAACCAAATTCTGTGTATAATATCTGCTCAAATTTCTGCATGACTCTCGAACCATGGAAGCACAGGGCAGATTCCAAACAACACAGATAAGTCTAAAAGAACTGACCTGAGATTTGAGCTGCCATATAAGAGAGAGAATTTCCAGCTTAAATTCAATTAAGTAAATTGATCATTAAAACAAAAGAAACCCAAATCAACCTCCTTCGGAAGAATATAACAGAATGAACATAATAGAACATAACTAGAACCTTAAAAACAAAATATTCACAAAATGCGGGCAAAGCCCCAGATTACCTGACATACAAAGAACTGGGATGAGATGACCCATTTTCAAGATAAAAGACAATCAACAGGGATCAAACTTGAACCAGATAGGGCAGTTAGCAGATAAGGAGTTAAAGCAGCTATTATAACTATCTCAATGATGGAAAGGAAATATGATCATAATGAATGAAAAGACAGGAAATCTTGGCAGAGAAACAGAAACTTTAAAATTCTAACACGGAAAAATACAGTATCCGAAATAAAAGTAACTGGATGAGCCTAAGTCTAGAATAGAGACGGCAAAACAAAGAGAGTACTTAAAGAGAGAACAATTCAAATTTATCCAATCTGAAGGACAGACAGAAACTAACTGGAATCACAGACAGAAGAGATTCAATGTTTCAAAATACTTGAAGAAAAAAATATTTGAAGATGTCTCAAATTTGATGAAAGACAATCTATATATTCAAAGAGCTCAATGAACCCCAAGAAAGATATGTGTGAAAAAGATCTGTCTAAGAACACCATAGTCAAATTGCTGGAAAATAAACAGAAACAGAAACTCTTTAACTCTTTAGTTAGCTAAACTCATGGTGATAATCATTTTGCAATCTATATAGGTCAAATCATAATGTTGTGCACCTTAAACTTATACAGTACTGTATATCAATTATATTCTCAGTAAAAGTGGAAGAATAGAGAAACTTAAAAGTAGACAGAAAAAAAACCCTAATACATTATATACAAGGAAACAATTTGAACACTTTGTTTTCTTTCAGAAACAATATAGGCCAGAAATCAGGGGAACAAGATCTTTAAAGTGCATGAAGAAATAAAAATATCTGTTTATTCAGAATTCTGTATGCAGAGAAAAATTCTTTCAAGAATGGAGATGAATTAAATTTATTTTCAGACAAATGTAAATGTCAAGAATTTGTCATCCAAAGATTTGCACTATAAGAAATGCAGAAGAAAGTTCTTCAGGCTGAAGGGAAGTGCTTCCATATGTAAACACAAATCTTCAGGAAGGTACGAAGAACTTTGGAAATGATGGAGATCATATTGGAAAAGTCACTTACAAAAAGTAAGCATGAAAACTGTACATTTTCAAACAGCTTGAAATCATTTAGAGACCACTAAATGCCTGTCAGAGGCTTCTCAGCATTGTGCTGAAAATTCCTTACCTAGTTTAGCCCCAATTGGGCCATAATACAGGAAATATCCAAAGCTGTCTGGTGAAAATTGCCTCCATTTAGTGGATTATAAATATTTCAAATGGGTTTCTTAATAATTAATGCTATTGTTAATCGCTATCTCAACTAATATCCTCCTTTTTTATTCTTGTACCAGGAAAAATAATAATTTCTATATCAAAATAGGTTTTCACCAAAGATAAATAAAAGTACCTTTTAAAAATGTAAGCTCTTCAGTATTATCACTGGTAGTTGAGGTAATAGAAAAATAGAAGTAATAGAAAATAGAAATACCAACATAGCATCTCTCAGGTGCTGCAGGGGCCTTGCTTAAAATAGAAGAAAATAATGACTTGCTTGAGAAAAATGAACTTTAAAGGGCTGTGTCAAGAGAGAGATTTGCTACATCTTATTCAAACTCATTGCATAGAGAATAAAGGAATTGTTCATTTCTAAGAATTCATTCTGTCTTGGGAGTCTGGGTTTCAGTTATCATCAAAGAACTCTTACTGGAAAGGTGATTATAATGAGGTCTGACACTGGCAAATTTGAATATTGTACAACTTGCTGCATCAGGAAAAGTTGTGGTTCTCCTCACTGCCTAACAAAAATGTAGCCTGTCAGTGGGTGTAAGTAGAGACCATCTCTCAATTCACAAACATGTTATCTGACTCTGGGAAAGTTACTGTGTTTCTCAGAAGAGTAAATTGTGTTCCTTCTAGGGAAATGTCCCAGGGCAGGGAGATCTAACTGAGAGCTAAGACATGCCCAATAGCTGCTCAGCACCCACAAAACATCTTTCTGCTTCCAGCTGGGCAAGAAAGCATAATCTTTTCTTAGAAGTATAAAAAGTTCAATAACTAAGTGATGCAGCTTATCTAGAGGTCTTTCACATCTTCAACAAATCTCCAGAAATAAAAAGACCTATGGGTGACTTTTACCTCAATGCCTGAAAATACTTCAGGAACAAGAGTTACCAGTTCCTTTAGCTGATAATGAAATGAGGGAAAGAAAAACTAAGGGGAAGCTTGCTCTCAGTTGTTCAGTAAGGCATGCAAAGTGACAGAGCTTAGAGCGTTCTAACCACTAGGCAGTCCCCCTTAACTACAAAGAAACTAAGCCCTGTATCATTACTCTTCTGTAAATATCCCAATACAAAGTCACATGAATGAGATAAAGGCAAAGAGAAAATCAGAGGTTATAGGATACCATAGTAAAGTAAACTTCTGGGGAGCATTTGGTAAATGGCAGTACCCCTAAATAAAGCAAGTAGGTTTTTAATTCTTTGAAGCCTTATCATTAAAGCACTTGATATCAAAGATACTTGTTTTCTTTATTTCTTGTTGGGTCAAAAAAGCTCTAGTTTGGGAAGCAGACCCTAACAAATGCCTTTGGAGTGAAGGACTAAGGAAGGCACTCTACCTAGCTTGGCTCATAGGTGCAGGTAGGAGGAGGGCTCTGAGCCACTGAAGTGGAGGCAGCAAGGGAAGTAGATACCTCCCAGATTTGCCCGCTTTCCCATCCTGACATTTGAATCCAGTGCTGAAACCAAAAGAGTGGTAATGGCATGCAAAGACATTTTCCAGAAGTTTTCATTTGTAAATCTCTACCTGAGATTGACTGGGCCATGTCACTGATAGACTATATCAAAAAAGGTAAGACAGCACTCATAAACTTTCTATATACCATTCTCCTGCCCACAGTCGACCTGTGATATTTTTCATTTAAACAGCAAATTGTTAATGGTTTCTAAAAATGCATTACAATGGCTTTGAGTCTGTTTTAAAAGTAACTGAGAAAGTCACACGCTGCTCCACAATGGAGAAGACACTTTTACATAAAATCAAATTGAAACCCGAGACAGAGGAAAATACATGGAAAGAATCACCTTTGTACCGGATGACATTTTAAATTTATCATAAAGTAAGCAAATCACAGTCATTGCACATTAAGTATCTATATAGTTTCACAAAAAGTTATATGAACTTAAATTCATCTTACTTATGATTTATGATAAGAACATGATTCTCAGTAAAGCAAAGTTCCTTATTAATTGTGTAACAAAATTGTACTTACCTAGACTTTCAACATTAACAGGATACTTGGTGAGGAAGGGGTCAAGTGAAGGAATGGAAAGGAACAGATAGCCTCTACACTTATGTAGAAATTTGAATCTGAGATATCATTCAATTCAATGAAGCAAAGCACAAACACAGGTTGTTAATCAATGCCTATTGTATGATACACATGGAAATAAAAATTAGGTTGATTCAAATTGTGTTAGTAGGTGTTCTTGTGGCTGAGAGCTAATAGCTAGTGTTAGTACACATGGGTACTAAAACAAGGGTATGCAGATGACTTAACCATCTGTTTACAAACAGTTCTTCAGAGTTTGGAATGGTAGGCTTGGAAATCTATACAGAAAATTATTTTACCAATCACAGTATTTCATTTTATAAGAACGTTAGCAATCATCAAGTCCCTTTTTCTCTGGCCTGATAGTATAAAATCTCATATTGGGGAGGATGTAAGGGAGTATATTCTAGTGCCTACTGCTATGGCTCTAGTTTCTAGATATCATCCAAGGTTTAGCTTCTAATCTAGGCAATCTTCTTAGTGAGAGAAACATGCAGGTTCTAAATGGCTCTGTAGAAAAAGAGTTCCTACAATACACAGAACTGTCAGTGAAGTCACTGCAGACACTAACTTTTGGTTAAGAAAGGGACTTTAACCTTCTCTTATTACCCTTTCCAATTGTATCTGCAGGAGCCTTACACACATCCAAATCAGGAAAGTAAACCAATGAAAAAGACTCATTAGCAAACTAGCATGCCCAGCATATGCTATTAAGGTGAGTGCCTAAGCTCCCTGAAGGTGCGGACTTTTTCTTCTTACTCCATAACCTGTCTCTAGTAAGACATTGTTGGCTGGTGGTAGGATGACAATTAAGACAGGAGCAGGTACTTTGTGACATGAGGAGGTTACCGGCTAGGTCATTCCCAAAGGCAACTGGTAAAAAAGGCTCAATGTCAGAAGCTTCCACCTTGATGAAACCTATGACTTAGGAGTTGTAGCTTTGATCCACAGGCCAAGAAAAAGCCAGTCTAGTTTATTTAAGTCACTGAGATGCTCTGATTCTCAGTGGGGTACTAAGAGAGAGCTCAAATTTAAGAGGATGGTTGTCACTTTCTACAGGACACCTCTTTTCAGTTCTCAGAGTTTCCTATTATCAAGTTAAAATATGCAGAAGTTAAAAAAAGCCATGATTTAAAGAGGTACCAATGTAAAGTAGAAGAGGTCTTTTCAGGTTTAGGAAATGCAATGCCTGAGGAAGGTCATAAGCTATGTTCCACTCTCAGTAGTTTCACTTATCAAGATTGAGGTATTCCAGGTGGACCTTAATTTAGTCCAATCCAATAGGCAGGAAGCATTTTTCTGGGTTTCCACAAGTCTATAAAATACACTGTAAAACATGTAGCTCTTGGCAAGTCATGCTAGCTATGTACTTTATCCTCGTCAGTGTACCAAGGAAGCTGTGCTACAATATTAGGTGATAGGGTGTATAGCTCTCATTCTCTACAGGCCCAGAGAACTTTCCAGCTTACTGGCTATCTTTACTGAGAAGGTAATTGAACTCAAGTATATACCCACCAGATAGGTAGGCTTGATATAACTACAAAGAGCCTTGATGAATAATATTAATGGAAATATCTTATTGCAAACCCATTTACAGGAGGGTTGTGGTCTGAACAAATCAGTGCTCAAATCAGAGACTCCCTTCCTCCTATGAAAAGATAATAGTGTATTGGCAGGGCTGTCTGCAATGGGTGGGGCAGTTCAGACAGCTTCTTCCAACCCTGAGAATAGATACATGTGTATATACATTGAAGAAAAGGTAGAGACTTAATACAGCTTTTTATTTATTAATACAGCTTTTCTATAATTATAAGACATATTGAGCATTTTCCCTCGACCTTTATTCTTCTGAACTATTCAAACTAAAGAATTTGGATATTTTAAATTTAGGGTACTAAACTCCACTCCTCCCCCTTGAACACTTTCGTTACCCTTCTAGCTCTGTGAGGGCAAAGACCATCTGCTGAATTTTGTTTGTTTGAGGCTCGACAACTTTGAGTAGCCCTAGGATTCTAAAATCATTTTGTGCTACTGTAAGACAACAGATCCCTTTTTTGTTCCTAATTCTCTTTTTAAAAACAATTAAAGCGTTACTAGCTTTGTATGACTCTACTTATCCACTGCCCTGATGTCTTCAGGGGTTTCTCCCCAGTGACTCCCAGATCCCTTTCCTGAGCCAGAACTGATGGCTCAGAAACTATCAGTTTATGAACAGGGTTTGGCATATTTTCCTCTAAATGCTCTTCACAGTTTTCAAATTGTTGCCACACAAACTATGTCATTTTTCTCATGAAAGATGGAAAGAATAGATTTATATCTTCATTTTATAGGTTAGGAAATTGAGGTCCACAAAGATGAAATGACTCATTCAAGAGTGCAAGGCAGTTTATACTAATGTTCCAAGTGAGAAGAAGAATTTCTAGTCTTGAATTGATCACATACTAGCTGTGTAATTTTGTGTATATCACTTAACATTTCTGTGTCTCAGTTTCCTCACATGTAAAACATGGCAATCATACCTACTTATTCTCCCTTATAGAGTTGTTAATGATAAACAGAAAAAATACTATTTCCCATTTATATAGCATTTACATTTTCAAACTCTACACATCTTTTATCTCATTTAATCCTGCAAGACTGGCTTCCTTATTATCTCTGACTTACAGGTGAAGAAATAGAGACCGAGAAGCTGACTAACCTGGTCAAAGTCACACAGCTGCAATGTGTCATAGCTAAGACCCGGATTCTCTGACATCAGGTCCATTGTACTTTCCATTGCACCACATCTACTGGGAGGCTCACATAGGTGAGGCAACTGTCGTGAAAGCGCTTTATAAAATGTAAATGCCTTACAAATGCTACATAAACGTTAAGGAATATGAGAACCTGCATTTATAGATATAATGGGACTGGTACCACACTAGCAAAGAGGACTCAGAAACAAAGTTGAAAAGGTTGCTGCATACACAGATCAAAAGTGTCAGGGCTGGGTAAGGAAGCTGCCCATAGGAACAGAAGAACTTGAAGTATAGGTAACACCATGCCAAAGGCAGATCCATGAAAACAAACTTCCCATCTTGGTTTTTAATCTTGGACTCAGAATAGCAACCTAATCACATCAGACTTATTCTATGTGAAAAGTCATTTGAGTACAAGAGGATAGCTGCATGTCAACCTTAATCTGAAATCAGAGCCCTCTGTTACCTTTAAAGCTGCCACCTATAAAGATGGCTGAATGGATTTGATAAAAGAAGCTCAGAAACTTCAATGTTCCAATGTAACACTAGGCAGCTTCAAGCCTCAACTGTCAAGATGCTCTAACAAATATAAGACAGCCCTAATGTTACTAACACTAGACACACAGGTCAGTAATTATTGGTGTACCAGAGACTAGCTAGCTTAGACAAATAAACTTACAATGATCACCGCTACATTTTCACTACTAAGGTTTCTATCCAGTGCAATGCATTCAAGACAACACGTGCACATTTATTACCCTTTTGGCAGCATGTGGTCTGGTCACAGTGACAGGCTATAGAGCATATCTCAGCGTTTCATTAGAGCCTTGTTGTGACCATGGGAGCTTGGCACTATTTAATTCTGACTAAACTCCAAATCAATAACTTGTTAAAGAAATAAACTGTCCCCCTGAGGGGCTACCAGAGTAAAAAGTTACCAACCTCAGCTTGTTTGCACCAAACGCTGATGTTTTTACGCTGGGCTTTTGTGAAATGGTCCCATGCCTTTTGTTTGGAGGCAGAATGGTACACAGCTACTATCTGCTCAACTGTAGCATCAGATCAGCAGTTGAATCAGGCCCGAGTATCATCCAGGGATGGCAAAAGAGAGGAGAAAAGAAATAAGAGAAGCATCAGCTTTGTTGTATCTTCTTGTAACACACCACTAGGCTATGGTTGTGCTCAGAAAAGGTTACGTGTGTTGGGGTATCATGATCTTAAGGAAGACTCAAAGGCAGAGATATCAGTATACAGAATGAAAAAAGGGAACTCCAGAAGGTTTGGGTGAAATGGTGACTAAAGTTTTTCTTTTAATTTTTTTAGTGTTTATTTATTTTTGGGAGACAGAGAGACAGAGTGCAAGCAGGGGAGGGGAAGAGAGAGAGGGAGACACAGAATCTGAAGCAGGCTCCAGACTCTGAGCTGTCAGCTCAGAGCTCAATGCGGGGCTCAAGCATGGGATTGTGACCTGAGCTGAAGTAGGACGCTTAACTGACTGAGCCACCCAGGCACCCCAGTGACTAAAGTTTTAATACAGGCAGTCTGTATTCATTCAGGCAGGAGAGGCAAGAGTTGAAGTGAATGTGATTTAGTACTAATGGCCTAGCCCAGAATGGCAGAGAGTGGAGAACTGTAACAGCTCCTTTTGACTACTGGCTTCCTTCATAAACTAGCCTTCCAAAAGGAGCCTGCATACTTCACTTCAACAGAATCCATATTTTTATTATTCTGAGGTATGTTTAACCAGAGGCATCAAATCAGAACCTAAGATGAATGGAATCTATTTTAAGTCTACCTAGATAGGCTTGTTGACTGGAGAAATATAAGTTTTATGGGAGAATACTGTGTAAGTGCAGTCCTAAAGAGCATTTTTCAGAGGCTCTTAAAATGTCAAACAGAGAAATGTATACAAATATTCTGGTGCTTTTTCCTAACCATTTCAACAGAAGGGAACCTTAGATACTACTTTTTTTTTGCGGGGGTGGGGGGGAAGGAAAAGAAGGAAAAGAGCCTCTTCCTGGGTGGGTATTCACAGTAAGAAAATCCAGAAGTGTTATTTTTTTCTTTACAGCCCAGCTTATGCCCTGTCTACTAATGATTTAAGGATTTATAATCCCATGATGCTTGCTGCTCTTTTTTTTCTATTTATTTTGAAATCCTAAAAACATGTGCCTTTCTCTACCTAGATTCTATGTCCATATATATTTTCAAAACAAAAATGGAAAATTAAAGAACTCTTCCTTAATCCTAATTATGTATGAGTCAAGTAAGGGAAATCAAATATGAAAAGAGTGGGCCTTAATTGTTTAAAAGCCAAATCATGGGACGTCTGGGTGGCTCAGTTGGTTAAGTGTCCGACTACAGCTCAGGTCATGATCTCACGGTTTGTGGGTTTGAGCCCCGCATCAGGCTCTGGCCAGACAGCTCAGAGCCTGGAGCCTGCTTCAGATTCTGTGTCTCCCTCTCTCTCTACCCTACCCCACCCCACTCACACTCTGTCTCTCTCTCAAAAATAAATAAACATTAAAAAAATTTTTAAGCCAAATCATAAAACTATACCCTTATTCTTAAGGTGAATAGAGTTCCTCACTCAAAAGATGTGAGTGCATAATTTTATAGTATGTTGAACTAAAAATATCACTTGGGAATTTTTCTGATCTGTCTCATTTAATGGACCACAGAAAGGTTTGGAGTAGTACTTCTTTTTGAAAATGACCATTTTGGTGGCTTCCCATCCCACCCAGTGTCAATAACATCCAGCGAAGAAGAAGAAGAAGAAGACAATGAAGAGGAAGAAGAAGAAGAAGAAGAAGAAGAAGAAGGAGGAGGAGGAGGAGGAGGAGGAGGAGGAGGAGGAGGAGAAGGAGGAGAAGGAGAAAGAGAAGAAGGAGAAGAAGAAGAAAAAGAAGAAGATGAAGAAGAAGAAGAAGAACAAGAACAAGAAGAACAAGAAACAACAACAAGTAGAAGTAGCAAATTTGACTTTTATTCAATCACCCTGGGAAACATAATTACACTTTCACTGCAATGTAGTACCTGAAAAACATATGATAACGATGTGAATTTGAAGCAGAGAAGCTTACAAATGCTGATGCTGTATTCTAACTTTAGCGATGAAATACCCAACTTTCCACTGAGGTCTGGAGCTGCTTATAACTTACTTTGAGAACAAGCAAGAATAAAAGCATGGGATTGTGGCCTATCTGTCAGTGTTTCTAAGGAGCTGAAGGAGATACGCCAGAAAAAATGAACATAGGAGGTGTCCACATGAATCCCATTAAACTGGAGCTCAGGCATTGGGCAACAGAAGGAGAACACAAGGCAGTGAAGAAGAGATCATTGTCCTTTGACACAGGATGGCATTGCAGGCCTGGCTCCGTGTGTAGAAAATGGTGCCTAAGTGAAGTGCCCTTTCACCCTTCCACAGAACTCTGACTTCCACTCACATTGAATGAGAATTCCAGAAAGGGCCTGTTTAAATTTCTCCTTCGCTTCTTCCATGTCTTTCTCATGGGCAGCTTTCTCATTCACTAGGCGGCGAACATGGCTGTTGGCCGACTGGATCATAGAGTAGAAGTTGTTGGCACTGCGGCGGTTCACTTCTCCTCGTTCAATCCAGGTGAGCAAGGTCTGTACAGCCTCTGAGAATTTGGAATCATCTGAAAAAAAAGAGATTTTTCAAATCATTAAAAGTAACTACGTCTCTATCTACCCAACATGCTGGCAAGGAGGCCACCATGGCATTTTGGAAGTGGTTGTTAAATGAACTGCTGAATAAGGAGCTCTGTGTGCATATGTGTGCACCTGGGCAGCAGACAGGTAGGCCAACTGAAAGAACAAAAGACTCAAAAAGTGGTCAGATTGGTTGTAGCTTATGAAGAATTTTCAGAAAGAGAATTGTTTCTTTTTTAAAGTGTTCTTTACTGATATAGTTTTCACATGTTGCAAATTTCTTAACCTCTCTGTATGTGTGTTCCCTGTGTGTAATATGCAAATTAGCAATGAGAGAACTTCAGAATTCTACAGTCCTGTTTTTTTAATAAAGAAAAGTAAACTTGTGTCTTGAGTTTAACTTGAATTTGATAGTTACTTTGTCCTGGATCCATGAAACTAGTGTTGGTAGGAGCTTTAAGAAAGAGTTAAATGGGTAGTTCTTTAGGTATAAACACTTACATTTTTGACCTTTTATAGCATCACTCCTGCATTCAATCCACAGCCCCAGGCTTTTCACTCAGTTCCAGCCAATCTATTTTGACGTAATTCATTCTATTTCTACATTTCTCCACATCCTGATTCTCTTGCCTGAGGAACCCTCCAAGTAGACTTCTGCAGCTGGTCAGGAGTTATTCTCTGATGTTAAAATAGTAGTACAGCTTATCCAAAGCTTCTGGTCCAGCTTCCTGAGATAGACACTTAGTATATTCTGTTGTTAAAGGCTCCTGAGAGAGAGAATCTATTAGCATCCCATCGAAGGCCTGTTCTGGGGCTCAACATGCCTCTCTGGCCAGGAACCCTCATGTCCAGTGGAAATAGCTCTCACTGCAATCTGAATTTCTTACCTCTTGCCATTTTTCAGTGCAGACATATAATGAGAGGTAACCTTCCCCTTGAGGGCAGGTTTTTATTTCATTACTTGCATACAGTCTTATGTTTGATGCTCATTTTCTGCATGAACTCTACACAATCAGCAAACTCATTCTTTAAAACAAATTCAGACTGACTTGTTTGGTGTTATATAAACATTCCTTTTTTTTTAACCAATGCTTTCAGCCTTTCTAGCTTTTCAAAATGTATCATTATTTCTGTGTCTGTATGCTGTATATATCTTCTTTTTTCTTATGTGAAGACAAAATCAATCCAAACAAAGGATTTCATAAATGTGTGAATCCCTGAGGCTATATGTTGCAAACAAGTTTGGTGAGTGAGACCTATTTGGAAAGTGGAATTAGCAACATCTTGCTGAGTCCAGAGCACAAGAAGCAGGGAAAATTCATGCCATTAGAGCTGGGTTGGTATCATCAATAAGATCAATGGGACACCAGCATTCATCCAATAAAATCAGCCAAAGTTGGAGAATGAAGGAGACTGGATTTGAACTACTAACACAGGAGACCAGACAGGACGATTAATGTTAAATTAGAATAATGGCTCTGAGAGTCAAGCAGGGTAACAGGAATAAAAACTAAAGGGAGAATTGTCCCATTTAGCATGTCTCAAAGTCTCCATGGTCCCCAGGTGAAGTAAGTTGGCCATTTTAAGTGATTAAATAAGTCCTCTTTTGGTTGTGGCAGCTAAGTCTTTGAGTCATCTAAGAATGTACACTGTGACCACTCTCTGGGCCTTCATTTTCTCATCTGTAAAAAGGGAATTTTACCAGAGTTTTCCAGGGTTACATCAGGTTATATTGTTCTGATTTAGAATTCAAAACTAACTTGCTATCTACAATGAAATGGGATGCTTACAGGTCCCAAGTCATGAATCACAGCTAAAATTCTCTGATGCACAAAGGCAGGAAAAATGTGTTTCATCCTAGTCATTTTATGTGTGGAGAGAAAATCGCCATCCCTTGAGACAGTGGAGGAGCAGAGACACAGGTGTGAGGGACAAATTTTCTAGTTCTTCAGTTACTGGATACAGCTCTCTATCTGGAAGACTACAACATAAGAAATGCTTAGAACCCATTAGGGGAAATTCAAAGGATAACTGCCAATGGTACAAATGTATTTATTAAGTTTCCCCAAAGGAAAGAGTTCTTTTAATCACAAAGCTCAAGTGCTTTCTATACCTTTTAGTTTTTCAGCAACAATGCTGCATTCGTGATCTGAATAGTGGACCACTGGGGGTGGGGATGGTGGGCGCAATCTTTCTTCTTCCATCCTTCTACGGTGGCGCTCCTCCCTTGCTAGCATGCGCTGTTTGCATTCCCACTCATACAGGTCATCTCGAGCCTGTGCAAAATCAACGTGGAGCCGGCCTGTGTCCTTCTTGTCAGTGCTAGATCCCAGGCGAATGCGGTAACCTAAATGCACAGAGGGAGGGAGAGGGGTACAAGAGCAGCTCAGTGGGTGAGCAACGGTAAGTATTTTTCCAAGTTCAGTGTTTCAGATATAGATGCAGCAGTTTCAAGTGACCACATAATTCTCTTCCCACTACTAACTAGCAAGGTGAACCATCAAAAGACTTGGATTGTAGTTTCATTTCTGATAACAGTTTATTATTCTATGGGTTGGGTCAATCTTGCTCATAGGAGTTCTATTCCTCCATCTGCCACCTTACCTCAGAGGTAAGAGGGAGGGTCAATGGGTAATGGTATTATGAATGAGCCTTACAGGTCATGATCTCATGGTTCATGGGTTCGAGCCTTGCGTCAGGCTCTGAGTTTGTAGCATGGGGCCTACTTGGAATTCTCAGCACAGGGAGGGGAACTCAGTCAAAGCATGGCGATCTCCTTGAGTTGAGGAAATTGAACTAGGAATCCAGGGAGACTACGGAAGACAGAGTTTGTATGGCAGAGTACTAGAAAGAAGAAAGCTATACAGAGAAACAACTTCAGAGATCTGCAGAGGGTCCTCCACTATTCTTTAGCTGCATACTGATGTGTGTGTGTGTGTGTGTGTGTGTGTGTGTGTGTGTAAACTACCCGTGTATTAGAGGTAACAATCCCTGGAGCTTACACAGGGCTGGGAAAAGTTCCTCTCTCCACCAGCCAGAGCAGAAAAAAATGAATAATTCATAGATTATTGAGTAGAGTAGTCAGAAGGGGTTTGCCTTAGTGGAGAAAAATGAGCCCTAGACTAAATCCTGCTTTGGTGTTGCTGAACAAAACTTAAAAAAAACAAGACCTAAAAGGATAAAAGATTTTCCAAGTTACTTAATTGCATCCCAGAACAAAGTTCAAGAATATTTACAGGAATGAAAAATATCTGGCACCCAGTACGGTAAAATTCACAATGTTTGGTGTCCAATAAAAAATTATCCAATATTCAAAAAATGATGAAAATCATAAGAAACATTTAAAAACTCATCCAATCAAAACATACCCAGAGGTGATACACATAATATAATTAATATACAAGGATACAAAAATAACTATTATAATTGGATTTCATATGCTGAAGAAGTTAAAGTTTAACCATATTAATTAGAAACACAAAAGACAAAAAAGTCAAATTTCTAGAGATTTAAAGTACAATGTCTGAGTTGAAAAAAATTCACTGAATAGAAGCAATAGCAAATCAGACACTGTAGAAGAAAAGATTAATGAACTTGAAGACACAGCAATATAAGCTATTCGACATGAAATAGAGAGAAAAAGGACTGTAAGAAAATGAACAGAGTAGTAGTAAGCTTGGAACAACTTCAAGGGGCCTAATACAGCCCAACTGGGACCTTGACTGGAGAGAGGTGAGGGAATAGAAAAAAAATATTTGAAGAAATAAGGGTAGAAAACTTTCCAAATTTAATGAAAACTCAGAGTTCTAAGAATTTCAATGAAACTCATGCACAAGAAACATGAAGGATATTATACCAGGCACATAATGATCAAATTTCTCAACATCAATAATAAAGAGAATATCTTAAAAGCTGCCATAGACATGACACATTATGTGCAGAGAAACAAAAAGATAACATCATATTTCTTATTGAGAACAATACAAGCAAGAAAAAAATGAAGTAACATAAGGAAAAAAACTGTCCACCTAGAGTTCTACATCCAGACAACATATCTTTCAAAAAGAAAGGTGGAATAAATTATTGTTGATACATACATCAGGAGCAGACTCGCACCATAACAAATGTTAAAGAAAATTCAAGCACAGGAAAATGATACCAAATGGAAATTTGAATCTATACCAAGGAAGAGTATACATAATATATGATTCCATTTATATGAAATTCTAGAAAATGCACACTAATCTGACAGACAATAGACCGGTAGTTGCCTGGGGAGAGAAGAGGGGAGGGGTAGGAAGAAGGGATCACAAATGGGGTATGAAGGAAGCTTTTGGGAGAAGTGGACATGTCCGTTATTTTGATTGTTGTGATGGTTTCACAGATGTATGTCTGTGTCAATAATACCAAATTGTAGTTTTGAAATATGTGAAATTCATTGTATGTCAATTATTATACTTCAATAAAGCTGTTATAAAGAATAATGCCCATTAACATTCAAACTGCTACACATTATTTTTCGAAAGAAGAATAAATGCATTCCAAATAAGCACATTCTGCTAGGGCCCTTTACAACTGACAATGCACTTTCACACTCAGTCATCTTATTTGATCATCTGAGCCATCAGAAAATTGGTTATTAATGATTACCGTGGCTATTTTTCCAGGATCATGGATAGGATCAAATGAGAGGATGATACAAAAGCTTGGTGTAAACACATGACAGATACTGTGATGCTATGAGGTTGGTGCACCGTGCACACTGGCAGCTCCCAAAGATGCTCAAACTCCAATAGAAAAAAAGTGGTTATTTCTACAGAATGTAGAAATGCAGCCCCTTTTCTAAAGGATTTTTGTTTGTTTTAACCTCTTCCTTTTATAATGTGGGAGAAAAGCCAAGCAATTCAGGAGATTTCTAGCACTTATGAGCTTTCAGGGAGCAAGTTAAAATTTAAAGGGCAAAATTTAGCTATTTTCACATCATTGATTGCAATCCCCTTTCCTCTGGCAGCCTTGAGAATGCTTCCAGGAGGTGGTTGTTGCCGAGAGATTTCAATGATGTTTATTTAGATGGATACCTCCTGAGCAGCATGCCATCTTTTATGTACAGCTGTTCAGAGTTTTTTTTAAGACCTTTAAGTTTTTATTAAAATAGTCTATAGTGGAATGCTCTATTATCATTCCTAAGTGCTGTCAAATCTTTAGTATTTAGATTTTACAGCACTTAGCAAATGTAACAGGAGTATTCTACATCTCAATAGCCAAATTATGGAAGCAGCCCAAGTGTCCACTGATAGATGAATGGATAAAGAAGAGGTAGTATATATACACAATGGAATATTATTCAGTCATAAAAAAGAACGAAATACTGCCATTTTCAATGACATGGATGGGGCTAGAGAGTATTATGCTAAGCAAAATAAGTCAATTAGAAAAAGACAAATACCATATAATTTCACTCATATGTGGAATTTAAGAAACAAAGTAATGGGCAAAGGGGAAAAAAAGAGATACAAACCAAGAAAGAGACTCTTAACTATAGAGAACAAACTAATGTTTACCAGAGGTGAGATGGGTGGGGGGATGGGTGAAATAGGTGATGGGGATTAAGGAGGGCACTTGTGATGATAACTGGGTGATGTATGGAATTGTTGAATCATTATATTGTACATCTAAAACTAGTATAATACTGTATGTTAACTAACTGTAATTAAAAATTTTTTTAATTAATAAAAAAGAGTATTTTACATCTGCATGCTCCTCTCCTTTCCCTTGTTACTAGGCTACTTCTTTCAAACACACATTACCTTTTCTCTGCCTGTTGCAACAGGCATCTAACTGATCTCCCTTCAACTTTTTTTCTGTTTTCCTCTAATCCATTTTTATACAGAGATGTCAGATTAATCCTTCAGAAACAATTATCTTGTTCAAAATTTCCTTCAACATTTCCCTATTACCCGAGGTGTAAAGACCCAACTGTTAAACCTTTCAAAGTGTGCTAACAGCTGATGTTTTCTCTTCTCCTTTCATGCCTAGTCAGTACACAAACTACTACTCTTTGTTTCCTTGAATGTTCACTAAAACTTACCACTTTTGTACCTTTGCTTTTGCTGTATCTCTGCCCCATTGTCCACATGCAAATGCTTTCTCTTTGTCAAAGACTTGGTTCAAATGGTACCTTTCTCAATACCCCCATGGTCAAGAGTTAGACATTTTCTCTCTCTGTCCCCATCCCCTTGTCTCCTCTGAACTTCCCAAACGCTTTGTCCATACTTCAGCCCTCATTATTTTCAGTCTTGTTATTAGCACTGAGTATGTTTTATTGGTGTCTTGAGAAATGCCTAGTGCTGAATGTTTCTTTAACAAATAAATGTATGACTGCCTACTAACCCTAACTTCATTAAGGGAAAAAACTAGGTTTTACTCATTTTCTTCTCTGCACAACATTCAGCACAATAGCTTACACAAAGGAGATGTCCAACAAGCGCCTGTTAATGAAGATTCTGCCACCCCAAAATGTCTAGCACTTGGACCCAGTTTCTACAAACAATTACTCTTAGGCAAGGAAGTTGTTAATTGTTCTATGCCCTTTCAGATTACCCTGTCTTCTGCCTTTAGTCTTATTTGCCCACTGCTTCATAGAGAACAATACCAATTCAAAATAAGCAAAGGATCAACCATGAAACTTTATCTTGAAACCACCCCAAAAACAAAGGGCTTCACTTTATAGTATTTAACAGAAATCATTCCAATTGTAATGCCTTGCCTCAGTCTCCCCAAATTTGAACTTTTACCATGAATAAGAGACTTTAGGCAAAGTAGTTCTTACTATCTGCACTCTGTCACTTCTAGGTTAGACTAATGCTACAGTTGGCTGACTTATCTTCTAGTAACTACGTTTGCCCATGCCCCTCAGTCTGTCCTTTAAACAGAAGGGATATTTCTAAAATGTATATCAGATTATGTCACTCTACTACTTAAAATCCTCCAATGACTTCCCATTGCATCCAGAATAATAAACTAATTACTATAGATTATAAGGGTCAACACGGTTTGGTATTTCTTACCTCTCAGACTTCATTTCCCTTCACTGCCTCTCTCATTTACAATGTTCCAGTCATGTTAACCTTGTCTCTTTCACTTAAACATGCCAAGTCCATTTCATCTCAGGGCCTTTAACTTGCTCTCTCTTATTTTGGAATGCTCAGCTCGCAGATGTTCACATGGCAATCCCCTTCATATTGCTCAGATCTCAATTCAAATGACAGGGAAGACTTGCTTTCCTAACAATGCTAGGCACATTAGCTATTTTTATCTTCTTCATAGCAGTTATTGGTACCTGATATTAATTATTTTTTACATATATATTATACCATCTCCAGAATGTAATATCCCTGATGGCAGGAAGTTTGTCTATCTTGGTCTTTGCTGTATCCTTAGCAACCTAGCATTCTACCTAGCTGTCAATAAATATTTGATAACTAACTGACTTCCATAGCTATTTCTGAGCATTTGCTTTTGTGCCAGATTATGTGCTAGATAGTGGGGATTTGAAGTTAAATAAATCATGGTCCCTTCCCTTAAGGAGTTCATACTCTGGTCAGGAAGACAGATACAGAAAGAGACAGTTCTAGCTTGGTGTTATAGGTGTCATGCTAGTAGGAAACACTGGGTGCTAGGGAAGTGCTGAGGAGGGGCTGCCCAGAACAGCCTGGGGCACAGTGGGGAGAGAAGTCAGAGAAAGCTTTCCAGAAGAGGTTATGCTTGAGCTGGAACTTTGGGGTGTGAGAATGTATACATGGGAGGTGGGATGGAAAAGGTAATTGTAGTCAGAGGAAAAGACATAAGACACCATGGCACATTGTGAGAACTACAATTAGCTTAGTGTGCTTAGGACATGGTATGTGAGGGAAGAACTGGGAGATGGATGGTACTGAGAAGTAAGACAGATCATCAAGGCCTTCAGATGTTACAAGTAAGGAGTTTTGGACAACGGATACAATTGAGAACTATCAAAGAACTTTAAAGGAAGAAGTTGGGTGAAAACATTCATTTTCCATCTCTGAAGGCAAGAGGGGATACCATTAAGCCCAAATTTTATCTGCCACAAATGCACTGATCTCCAATCTCTGCGTTGTGCCCAGTGGGCACACTGCTCATGACTAAACACCTACCGGAGAGATAGAGGGCTTTGTCCACCATGTACTCCTCAGCAAAGCGAATGTGACAAAAGTTCTTTTTGCTCTTCCGAATAGCAATGATCTCTCCACACTGTTCGAACACTTCCACGATGATTTGCTCAGTCCCATTTTCAGGCAGGCCACCCACAAATACTGTTTTGCATCCTGGTGGGCGTTCTCGAGTTGCAGGAGGTGGAAGATCTAAGCAGAATTGCAAAAGCATTTGAAATTAAAATGTTTGCTTGGGACAGACCTTTTTAGAAATCTAACATATCCCAGAGATAGCCCTACTGTCCCCAATCAGACTTTTGCCTAAGAGTGCCAGAAGCATGTGGCCTCTAAGGTGCTCATCTCTGCTCCACAGCACATGAAAATAATTTTCTTCAATGGTTTGGTGACCATGACATCCAAATGATAAAAACTCAGACCCATCTGCCTGTCCCATCCAGAGTTCTTTAATTCTGTTCTTGTGTTGTGACAACTCAGCTATGCCCAATTTTCAGTTGTTTTTGCTAAGAAGACAGTTAGTGGGGGGACATCCCACTCACTTTAAATTCTTACTTTCAGGAATTCTCAGAACCAAGGTTCCTGAGAAAAAGGTTGTTTAATTCAGTTGATAGTTACTAAATTCCCTCTGTTCATGGTTACTGAAATAATTGTTTCAGAATTAATTTGACAATGATGGGGTAAACATTTACAAAAATATTTATGAGTGTCAGAATGGTTTGGCTGACAAAGTCAGCTATACTATAAACCATCCTTTTTAGGTTTTTTGCTTTTGATACCAGCAAGTCTTTCCTCAAATTCCTTGCTGGAGGGGTGAGGTCCAGAGTCAATTGTGCAGCAGAGGGAAGTATGAAAGACAGCAGAGAAAGTAAGCTCATCTGGGAAATCATTAACTAAGTGAGATAAATTTGGCTATAGAGAGTCATTAAAAACCTACGTAATGAGATGATTCTCCCTCTGCTAAAAAAAAATATGCTTTCTACTCACTCATCTTACACATAAAGCCTGTTGGATCTGCTAGATCCTTGTTGCTATTTATATTTATCCAAGCATTTTCCAAACAAAATTCTACAGTTCATAGCCCAACAAAACAAAGCATGATGGTCAAGGGTTTCTTTAGTGTTGGTTTTGTTATCTGCAAGGATTTATTTTGTGTAATCCATTCTTTCCATTCAGCTCTTCACAACAATTCTCCCAGCTCAAGATTTGGAGAGCTCAACTAGTGATTACTGCTCCCATGCAAAAATAAATGAGTCTCACTTGTAGATTAGGCCAAGGTCTTCACCTGACGCTTATCCAAGTTGGCAAGCAGATGATTTGGGAGCTTCCTTGGGTATGTGCATCTCTAGCTTTCTCACTTTGCTACCACTGTCTGTCTTATCAGTGTGGCTCAGAATAATCAGGTTCTCATGATGCTCTCTTCCCCTCTATTTACTCAATAAAAGGGATAAAGGCATTCAGGGAACTTATAAAGTTTGTTAATAAAAAAAAATTCTGTAATTTCAAAAACTCGCTGTATTGGTCTTTTGTTCCATAGGAGAAATTTAAAGGGAAAAGGAAGATAACCTAGTGAGCAGGAATCTGAAATGTCTTAGTCATGGGCACTGGAATAATGTGGTTTTAGCCAAAAAAAAAAAAAAAAAAAAGGGAAATGAGGTCCAGAATCTCTTAAGACTTCCGCTTCTGAGTTCTTAAGAAATGAAAGGATTCTAACATCACGGTTCCAGTGATTCTCAACTCCAACAGCACATTAGAATCAACTTGGGAGTCAACCAAACAAAAAATTCCTGTGTTCACTCCAAAGAATGATTTAATTAGTCTGGGGTATAGCCTGTGCATTATTTTTTTAAAGCTCCTCAGGCAACTCTAATAGTAGCTAGGATTGAAAACCACTGGCTTGGTCTAGACTTCTCATATTACAAAGAAAAACCTTAGCTGAGTGAGGTTGAGTGACTCATTCAAGGTCGCCAAATTGGATAGAAAGAGAAGGAATATGAACTTGGAGCAGGTAAACCTGGATTTAAACCTTAACTTAGTAACTGTATGACCTTTTGAAAATTACATATCCTCTGGGTACCTCATTCTTTCATCTTTAAAATTGGGATATTGTCCTCTACCTTACAAGGATTTTTGTAGGATAGTTGATAATCTACTGTCTATATTGCAAGTGCTACAATGCCTAGCACTTGATAGGCTCCCAAATGGTCATTATTGTAGTGTTATTATTATATACTGTTATAGAACCCAGATTTTCTGATTACCAATCTGGGGCTTTCTAAAGCACTACTACAAGACTGGGGCGGAATGGCAGCTTAAGACCTGGACTTCTAAACTCCCAGTTCCTTGTTTTAGCCAAATCTTCAGATAAGGCTTGGTTTGGGAAGGAATCACTCTTCTCAATAGAGGAATCTATAGCTGTGAAGACACATATGGTTTTGACCATGGAACACAATCTAGCCACTGACTATATAGGTAAAAAATTTTCAAGAGCACCCCTACAGTTAGAGCCATGTTTTCAAATCAAGGGCTTTAGACTAAAATCCTGTTACAGAATCCTTCTGAAGTTTACTATTTAAGGAATTTGATGGTAAAGAATCTTTTTGTGAAGTAAATGTTCACCTTTTTATATTATTTAAGTTTGCTTAGTTAGGTCTACCTTTTGGTCCACTGAGAGACTCTAAGGAATATCTGGTTACTGATGCAGTTACATATAACACAGAAAATACAAAGTCTCTTTCCTCTCACTACATTTGTAGGATTCAAAAATTCTGTGATGAAATCATCACTCTATTTAGATGCTGTGATTATTCTGTGGTAACTGCTAAGTAAGAAAGCATAAAAGCCACTAAGTAGCCTCCAGAATGCTGGGGATTTATTTGTTTTCCTTGGGTAAATGTAGAAAGTCTCTTTGATAGCATTCACTGAGATTTAGGTGTATGCCACCAAACAAGGCAATGGGCTGTACTATCTTCCTTAATAGACAGTACTTATTCTTTAATTCACAGCTCAAAGCACTTTATTGTCTGGGCCTGATTTACTAATCCCACTGAAATACAGTGATCTGGGCACAGCAATGATAACTCCATAGGAGAGCAAATTCAAAGTCCACCTATTAATCAGGTAATGTGCTGAACTCTTGTAATACCCAATCACTACTGTGGACAGAGAAGAAGAAAACTTCATGTAAAATGATTCAAGATAACTGAGAGTGTAAAAAAAAACTTTAATCTCTGGTAATGGAAAAGGAGGAACTTCTAGCAATTCTAATTACAACTAAGCACCTACTCTGGGGAGCTCTGTTGGGGCAATCAGCATTAAGATCAGAGTCACTGCTGATCTTTGAGAAATGAGGCAGGGGACAGCATGGAGAACCTATAAACCACTTGCATCTTGCTTTTCAAAGGAGCATCACAGATCACTCAACTGGTTTGCCAGAATTTACATACTGCAAAGTGTTTGAGTTGATTTTATTAGATGCCTAAGACTGAAGGCCCCCTCGATAATCAGCAGGGGTCAGATATATTTTAATGTAATTCCAACTGATTGGAAATAATCAGAAGACTAGTGAATTTTTATTAATTCTCAATTTACCCACTTTCTCTAACTTTCTTTATAGAACCCAGCCCTAGGAGACAAAATGAGGTTGGCCTGTTCTGATACAGTAAAATGAAAAAATCACTCTTTTTCTGGCTCCTGGGTGCTTTCCCATGTCCCCGTACACAGATAGCAGATGATATTCCACCATTTATTCCTCATTTACTATTAACTTGACAGTAGATTCCAAATGCAACCTCTTCATGTAGAAGCTCTATCAGCTGAAGTGGGAGGAAAACCAATAGTGTGGTGTCCTGAAAGCCAAGTAAAGAAAGTATACCAATGACTAAGGAGTAATCAACTGTGTTGCATATGGCTATTAGGTCAATTAGGAAGAGAACTGAGAAATAACTACTGGATTTAGGTCACTAGTGTTCTTTTTTCTTAAAGTTTATTTATTTTGAGAGAGACAGAGATAGCGTGAGTGGGGGAGGGACAGAGAGAGGATCCCAAGCAGGCTCTACGCTGTCAGTGCAGAGCACGATGTAGGCTCGATTTCACCAACTGTGAGATCATGACCTGAGCTGAAACTAAGAGTCGGACACTTAACTGACTGAGCCACCCAGGTGCCCCTCGTCACTAGAGTTCTTAAACAAGGGAAATTTTGATAGAGGAGTGGGGCAAGAGCATAAATGAAGATTTAAAAGAGAATTGGAAAAGAACTGGAAACAGCAAGTAAAGAAGACTTTTGCTGCTACTGGGTATACAGAAATGCAAACTCCTCTTTCTGTTTTACATTTTCAAATGTTGGAATTCCTCAGGGCACTTAGCTTGTTTGTCATCCTTTCTTGATCTATATAACCTCTCTAGTGGTCTTAGTCATTCTTACACCTTCAAATCACCTAATGTTTCAAGAAGGATGAAGGGATTACTAGTACTAAGAATAGCAGAGACATAAAGTAATTTAAGGGCTAAAAATTACCCATTGGGCCTAGCACCCAATATTTAGGTGGAAATGCATTAGAGCAATGAATTATTAACTGTTGTTTTAATTTCCATATCTTCCACGTGGAAATGTTCCAGGAGAAGGTAGGCTTGCAGTTGGGCTGGAGAGGAGTGTGATACTGGGAAGCAGCTGTACTTGACTAAAAGGATGGGTACGTGGCAAGTAGAAACAATGGATTGAAGACAGTCACATGAAGCATACCAGTGAATTTTGAAGTCAGGAGTTGGACTTGGCACTTGTAGGCAATGGGAACCTTGGGGCTTCTGGGTTCTGTATATGTGACAAGCACCTGGATGAAGTGTCAGGTGGGAGAGGGGGGAAGGAATTGATGGTAAAGATACTGTCTAATGAAGCAACAAGACAGAAGCAGATTGGATGGGTGCATAAAGAGACTGTGAGAGTCCCCAGATCACAGGTCCTTACTGTTGAGAGGCCACTGAGTGCAAGAGAATATACCAGAGACAGAAGCAGAATATACTGGAGGTAGGCATAAATACCGGGGTTTATAATCAAGGCCTTATCGGACAAGGTTGGTAGGGTCTGGAGAAGGTAAGTGACTTAGTCGTACCAAATCCCTGCTCTTCCCATCACACTTTCACAGTGTGGGGCTGTGAACAAAAACGGCACTTGCCATGCTTTCAGCACCGAACAGAGGGAGTCTTCTCCATTAGCCATTGTGTTTTCCCCACACAATTAACCTGAGCCCCCTTTTGACAAAATCCAAGTTCTAAACAGGAAACAGAACACCAGTTCACTTTAAGCTGTGTCAGGAGTGTTAGTTTTTAATTCAATTCCAAAGCCAGGTTCCTTCCCTGAAGCCATAACTTTATTGGTACTAATTGCTCTGTCAGTATTCTTAACACAGATGAAGAAAAAAAGTATTGAGCCATGAAGGTAAAATGCTTCCCTCTCGCTCTGGCTCTTCCAGCTCAGACTCAAGAAGGCATGACTGTACGTGGGAAAGATAAATGTATTTGAGGGATGTTTATCTGTTTCTTTTCCTAGAGACAATCAAAAGTTAGAGCCTCTTTAAGCTGTGTATGTCTACATTCCTTTAAAGACCACTCAATAATGTGGTCTATGTGTTATACACAATGTATCTGTTATTCTTTGGCAATTCAGAGACTGAATCTCCTGTAAAGTCATCTCTTGTACCCAACCTAGACATTACAAGGTATGAGCCATCCTGTTACGTTAGACTTGATTGAGACAATGAAAGCCTAGGGCAAGCTGATTATGTGATAAATGAATGATTAAACCAGCAGGATTGTACCTTTACATAAACAGGAGGTTTTAACACTGGACATGCCTAAATTCGTGGCTTTTGAAGTGAAAAATGTAGAATTAGTGACACATAGCTTTCCCTAATCCAAAAGCAACACACTGGATGAAAGGGAAAAAAGTCCATTGCCCATTTGTAGGGACAGTGGCACTAAGAGGAAGAGACAGGGTACAACAGTGCCATTCATTCACCTAGGCACTAAACACAAATCCAGGAATGGCCACTTGAGCTGGCAGATAAGGCCTACTAGGCCATCTTATTCCGCATTCCCTAATTCTCTTGTGACATACTAGCTCTTCTCCCAATTCAGTCCTCTGAGATGCAGCCTCCTAGATTTCTTATTGGCCTAGAAGGAAGTAGCACCCTGCTGACAATCAAGTTCAAAGACCTGAAGAAGGCACTGAGAACATTTCTCACTAGCAAAAAGAGATGAGATGATTTGATCAATGAACCCTTACTGATTCTAAAGTCCTGTTAGCTATGAATAGACTATACTAAGAATTTGGGTCCCTGCCAGGGCCTGATTCCATGATTAACTAACTCCTGTGTAAGGTAGGAGATGAAATAGTTGTCTGAAGTCACATGTCAAAGTTCATGTTTATTGTGATAAGGCAAGTTCATTTGATCTATGGCCTGAACCCTTGAATGTGTCCCTTAACAGTTTTAATCTTAGCACTGTAGTGGCAGCTCCCTTAAGTAGGTCACCCAGCACCACTAGAACTGTGGAAAAAGCTTTAATGAGGCTTGGGTCATGTGTAGAAATAACGTCTGATCACTTAAAGTAAATAAAACCACAAATAGACCTAGAAAAATGCTTGAGTCAATTATTGCTGCTATATTTTAAGTGAAATATGGCCAACATATGTTTGCAGATATTTTTAAGAGTCTAAGGAGAAACCTATTCATTACTGCCAAGATAGATCCATAGATCATTTCCACATGAATTTCATTGACTAGATGGATGCAAGTGGTTCGACTCAGTCTCAGTATTCCTCTTTACCCTTGTAGCAAGTTAAACCTCACGCCACTGTCTATTGCAGCCCATCAGTTGAATAGCAGTAGTTTGAGTGATGTGTGAATAGCTAGTAGCAATGGAGGATTCTTAGCACCAAATATGTATTCTCATGTGCCTCGGGCAGGCTCAGACACACACTATTACTGCCGTTATCAGCATGTAGGCCAGTTATGAGAGAGTCTGCAAATGACAGTGTTGAACAATTTGTGTCAGGTGTCTCTGTACGAACACACTTGAATTCCTTACCAGATGGCATTAGAAACACGTTTTATCATTTGTAATGCAACCAACACACAGAAATCTACTATTCTATGCATAAAATTCAACCTTGCCTAATAAGAGAAAATTTTCCCGTCTTCTGTTTTCTAGGTGAAGCTTCTGTATATACATCTATGAAGCCCTAGGGTATTTTTTTTTGAAAAAGAAGAAAGTGTTCCTAGACACCAAAACATTATGACTTGTGTGGAGAAAAAGCAGAATATTACTTGGATTTGGAGGGAAAAGTGTGCAGCTTTTACAGTGTATGATCTCTTTTACTACTGGCATATCTGGTGGAATTGGAGGAGGTACTATTCCCAAGCCAGGCATCATTGGAGTGATTGGTGGAATTCCAGTCATCATTCCAAGAGCAGGATCAAAGTCTAAAAAAGGAGAGGAAAGAGAGAACAATAAATGACACCAGGCAAGGCCAAGTGGAGGCAGAATGTTACCTTATACATTTCAAGCCAAGGGACTTTCTAAGAGGAAGGCAAAATATTTAAGAAAACATGGTATTAGCATTAGGTCTTAAATATTATATTCTACTTGTGCATTTTCCTTTTGGGATAGGGATCTTTGTTTTTGCTTGACCAGTCTATTTGTCTCTATATATCATTTTTGACATCCAAGGCCTTTCATACTATGTGCCTTTTCTGTTGATCTTGCCTTTACTAGTTCTCAACACACATTCACTGCTCCATACAGACAAGGCTCCCTACTATCCCTTGTCTTTTTGCAGTATAGCATGGTATTAAGAACATACAATTTTGGGGATCAGGCAGACCTGGGACCTACGTCTATTGTTTGCTTAGCAGGATGAATATTTTGAAACCCCATTTCATCATCTGCAAACATCTACCTTATAGGGAGTTGTGACGAATAAGCAAAACGATGAATGCAATGTGCTTAGCATAATGTATAGCACAAAAATATTCAATGAATAACTATTCTCCTTGCTTTTGTTCATATTGTTCTCCCTTCTTGGAATCACTAGACTCTCTCCCAATTCTCCCCATACTTAAGGCCAGCCTTAAGTCTCACCCTCCCTGAAGAACTTTTTCCAGATAATTCTGGTTCATTCTCAACTCTGTGTTGAAAAATTGTTCTACACTTGTTTCTACCAAATTTTATTTTCTTTTGCATCATCTTTTGTTTTATTCAGGGATGCTTCTAGGATGTGTAGGGGCCCTCAAACAAATACTTTTCTGTGGAGCTCATCTATATAAACAATTCAATTCACCCCAAATCAACATCAACACTATTTTGCTGGCGCAATCTCATGTGATACCATGAAAGAAATACCACACCAGGTAGCTGGAGTGATTTACTTGCCAGGCTACCTTCCTGGAACAGAGTCTGGGAGGACTCCATAGGCCTGAATTCTGAAGCTTCTTGGAGAATATGGTTGACTCCACATGTAGAGTAGAGGATTAGAGAATGCCCCAAAGAGGAGAAATGATGACTGGGGTCCACACGGGTTCAGGCTGAGATTGGGACTCTTTGCTTAGACAACAATGCAGGCACTTGTCAGTCCCAGACAATGAAGAGGAATTTTAAAAATTGCAAGAAAGGTGCTCCTTGAGATTAGAACCTATATACGACCTGTTCTGGACTCAGGGCACCTACCCTGATCACACTACCTACCTTAGCACTGGGTGGGGGGCCTTAGAAAACATCAAGGCAGGCATTTCAAAGCAGGAGGTCCCCTGAGACGCAGGCTTAGGGCAAAGTTCCCACTTGCTTGGGTCTATGGGTGGTACTGATTTTGTTTAAATTTTGTCTCTATAACAAAATGCAAGTTCTCTGAGAGAAGGAAATCCATTATACTTCCTTATTCTCTACCTCTCAGCCCTGCCCTCTGCTACAGAATGCACAGCGGGCTGCAAGCAAAGAAAGTATTGCATAAGGAGTTGTGATAATGTAGGGGATGTTGCAGTAGCAGTAGTGTACCTGAACCCCCAAAACTTCACTCTGCTCACCACAAAAACACGAGGGGGCAATCCTTATAAGCACATCCTCAAGGAGCTCAGAATTCCCTGGGTGGTTCTCCAAGATGTTGAAGGGGATGGATCTAAACAGTGGGAAGAATGTGTGGAACTTCAGGTACAATAGGTCCAGTAGGGGTGAGTCTCATGACTGGGAAGATAGGCAGGTGGTAGCACATGTGCACAGCCAGTCCACAAGAGCTAGAGCATTCGCCATCTTCCCACATGCCTGTCATGCTGAAATATCAAGACCCCGGATATGTTTGGGAAGAAAAAAATGTCTTCCAAGAAATTTCCAAGAAATTAGAGGAAAATTTATTTTTCTGAAAACAAATTTACTTTTAGCCTTCACGTGCAATCTCACCCAACATGCACTTTTACACATGCATGTGAGCACATGCACTCTCTCTCATGCACTCTCTCTCTCTCTCTCTCCCTGCCTTCCTCCTTGTGGCCCTCATATCTCTACTTTTCTCCACATAGTAGTGGAAGGTTTCTTAATATCTGTGTACCACCATTTTGTTTTTGATAAAAGTGGGGATAAATGATGACATTTAGCTCAAAGGATGAAAGGACAGAACAGATATGAAAACCCATGGCATGATAAGTGGTAGTCCTGATAGGTAAGTTTCCTTCCTTCCATTCAAAACATGCATACACACAACAATAAATTCACTGTTTTGGGCATTCATTCCCACATTCCACAAGCATTCGTGATAGGTTTTTATATGTCAGGCTCTATCAGGTGGGGGCAGGGGGTCCAGGTCTTCCTTTCCATCTTGGAGGACTTAGGCCCCTGATGCCCTATGTTCCCACACTGAAGAATAGGAGCACTGTGGTTAAAAAATACCATTTACGTCTTTGGAAAATTTGATTTCTTGTGTTTATTATTTTGGAAAAATTGTTAACATTATCTCACCCATTTACAAACTGTTAATTTTCCGTAGGAAAAGATCAGATTAGATTGTGTGCCAACTAAACAATTCCATCTATTTTTCCTCTCCAACTGAAATGTTTGTCTTCCTTTTATTGTTCTGCCTGCCTCCTCATTGTTATTCATACAGCTCTGTCACTCACAACTCTGCCTTACCACAGATTACAGAAACATCAGTTCATTAAGCAAGTCCTGCCACTTCGGCTGAGAAAGAAATGCCCGTCTCCATGTACTGTCTACTAACAAATGGAGACAAACAAAAAACAAATACACAAGATAAATATAACTCCTGACTGAGGTACTCACCACTCTGTTTGGTATGATTACATTAATATTTTATGAAATTCATTTAAAAGCAGATGTATTCATGACATATGGCTAAAGCAAAGAGTAGATAAACTCCCTTTCTTTCTTGCGTTCAATATGACAAGAGCTCCATAGGCTACACTGCCTAGCAGGGCTTGCTAGAGGGCAGGTTGCACATGACATTTCAAAGGCTCCTAACACATTGATTATTTCTTTTGTTTATCTTCAACCATTAAGCACCCAAGTCGATGTAAATTTCTGATGCCAACCAAGAAAATAACCATTTGAAGTCATGGGACTTATACAAGTATTGCAGAACCTGGAATATCAAAGAAGTCCAACAATTTAAAACACATTGGGAATAGGACGCCAGAGAAATTATCTCCCTCTTTGAGCCTTCAAGCCTGGCTTGAGGAGCACACCTATAATTACATAGTATTAATATTTATGTTAGGAATTCAAACTTCTGAAGGAGATCTGAAATCATTTTATACAAGGGCTATGGAAAAGGCCAACGTATTCCTCCAAAGTCCTTCCTATAATAAATGCCCTGTTCTGTTTTGCTTTTATATCTCTCCTTCCAGTACCTTTTCCCTGCAGCCTTTCTGACTTGGTATTGCCATGCCTGGAAGTGTCATAAATGTTGGTTTGCATTCGTCTTATTATTCATGAACTTCCCAAAGTCCCAGCTTAACTGGAAATGCCACAAGTGCTGTGTGTCAGTTGGGCCAGCTTGCTCCTCTGAGTTGCAACTCTACTATGTGATTTCAAGTAATATTTCAGTGTGGCCTTAAGCTTTCCTGCCCCCTAGCAGCTTGTGTTCATTCTACCTAGAGTAGTTACCTGGCAGTACAATTATCTTCCATTCTCTTTATACATTTGAGCCAGGGGGTTACATTGCAGGCACATACCATTTCTGCGCTGCCATCCAGTCATCCATATGTCCATCCATTCAATAGTCTGATGCCAGGCCCTGTGCCAGGAGTTGGGATTTAAGGAACGAGTAAGACAAAATCCTCGGCCTCATAGTCTAGTTTGGAAACATCCATGCAGTTACACTTATGTATCACCAATTATTATAAACAGCCAAATTGTTTACTGGATGCTTACAATGTGCTAGGCACTGTGTTAAGCATTTTATATAATCACATTCCAAGAAGACTGTGACCTAGCTACTATTATTATCCTTCATTTTATAAAGAAATTAGGCCTCAGAGTGTTGAGTTACTTGCCCAAGATTATACAGCCAGTAAGAAGCAGAACTAGGATTCAAATCCAGGTTGGTTTAACTATTAATACTCTTAACCACTACACTGCCTCTCAATGCAGTGTGACAATTGTTTTAATGAATTAACTTAATTATAGGTATAAGGTGAAACTGCTATGATGAAAAACATGGCAAATGAACAACTAAGTACTTCCATACAGTTATTTTTTCCCAGTGTGACAGATTAAAGGGGGATACAAATTCTTTGACACTCCTCTCACCAAGAGGTAAAATCTATGTCCCCCACCCCCATTTGAATCTGGATGGGTTCCACACTTCTTTGACATAAGAGAAGTTGTGCCTGTTTTCAGGCTCAGGCCTTGAGAGAGACACCATTCCCACCTCTTGTTTCTGGGATTGCATGCTATGGGACCTTCAAGACACCATGTAACATGTAGGACTACTGTGGTAGAGAGACATGTGGAGAGGGCCTTAGAGTAAATGGAAGGAGAGAGATCCAGCTGAGCCCAGTGTTTTAAGCTGTCCCTGCCAAAATGCCGTGCATATGAATAAAGTTGTCTTGGAATCTCCAGACTAGACTACCACAGCTGAGGCATCCCAGTTGATACCATATGGCATAGAAGAATTGCTCATAAGAGTCCTGCCTAAATTCTTCACCCAGAAAATCTTAAAATAGAATAAAATGATTGCTTTTTTAGCTACTAAGTTATACAGTAGTTTGTCATACAGCAATAGACAGAATATGCAGCATGCCTAGGGACTGGGGTGTGATTAGTTAGTTAATAGAGTTGGCTATTTCCAAAGAATGGGAATAGAAAGTACACTAAGTACCCAAACTAGACTGACCATGATTTCTTCTCAGATTATTGAAATGGTGCTGTGGGATCCTGCAAGGTCCCAGAGCCACCATCTTGAGCACTTGTGGTCATTGCACTGCACGGCCCATTGAAACAATGCCAGGTGACTGGTACTCTACTAGATGGACTAAGACTACAGATGTCTACAAAGCACTAGAAACCTTAGAGGTTGCCCATTTTTGATGCCTCACAAAGTTGCCACACTCGCCAATTTTATGGTTCAATTCTTGATATTTTCTGGCAGGATGGATCACACTGGTTTTCTTCTGATAAAATGCAAACTCCACTTTTGTAGCGGGGGAGAGGGATGGTGTCCATAATACTATTAACCATTAATTGAGTGTGTATGGATTTTCAGGTTTTATACATATCATCTCATTTAATTTTCACAATCCTAAGGAATGGACAGTATACTACTCCCTATGTTACAGATGAGGAAATTGAAGCTCACAGAATTAACACTGTATGACCATACAGTAGGTGGCTTTTACTAACCACATTCTCAATCATTCATCTATATTGCTTCCCACAAAGTCCATGGATCCACTGGAAAAAAGAGATACTCCTTGTCAGATTAAGCTCTATCTCTACCTATCCAACCTATAGCAGGCCTTCAAATGTTTCTCTCCAAAAGGCTACCATCTGGTTGCTTATCTCTACACTTAGAACTTCCTGTTCAGGTGTTTGATACACATATTGCCACACTAATAGTTAATTTAGAGGCCTCTTTAAAATCCATTGTCTCAACTTTGACTCACAGATGAAGTTAAAATTGTGGCAGTGTATGAACTGGAAATGGGCAAAGGTAGGAGGTGACACATTTACTGTTGGTCTTGCCTTTTTAGCACTGGACCTGGTTCTGGCTAGCTGGAAGCCCCTTCATGTCGTCAGAAAGGCTCTGCCTGCACTTAGTGACTTCTTGCCATCCAAGAGCCCCTCCAGGCCCATAAAGGCATTTCCATTTTGTTAGGTGTTCCAGAGACTCTTTGAGCACCAGGAGGTAGTTGGCACTCACAATAAAACCACTGAAATGCAACCATCGATTAGTCTAAAATAAGTGTTCCAAATGAGATCTAAATATAATTAAGGTATTTTACAGAAAATTGATTCCAATTCAGGTATACATTTCTGGGACATTATTGCTATTTGTTTAGAGTTCCTATAAAATTCAGTGGAAAATAAGAATTTTGCCTGGGTATTATGAAATTTTAACCCACTACAGTTCTGACTGCCTCTTCGCCATGCAAATCCTCACAAAGACTTTTCAAGCAGTCAATCTTAAGAGAGAACATATATTTCTAAGGACAGCCTGGCTACACTGACAGATGATCCTGCAGTTATCAGTAGCCCTCTTGGAAATAGAGCACTAGTTTCCAAATTTTTGCATAATGACTCTCAAATTCTACTAACATCTGCCTGCTTCTCCAAAACATCATCTAAACCCTTACTTCAGGCCAGCTGGAAAGTTGAGGCAGGGCTTGGTTTGTGTACAATGGCAAATAAGGTAGCAAACTAAGCTTGGGTGGATTATATGGCATAATTAGAGTTCACAAAGACTCTCCCCAGTAAATCTCAACTTTGATTTCAAATTTATACAAATGAAGCTTTATTTCTTTAGTATAAAATTTTGCAAATATCTACCTTTCTAGCCCAGCTTCCCCCTATTCCTTCCCATTTATTTATACTGTGTTCTTCCTTTGTTAGAACATTTGACAGATTAAGGATCATGACCTTGACTCTCATCATGGGAGGCTGTGATGAGGGGCATTACTGAGGACATTTCACTCTACATCTGTGGTTCCAAGATTTCTAGAGTTTAGAGAGGAATAAAAATAATTATATATGTACGTATATTATCTTCCTCTTAATTTGCCAAAACAAGACGTGGGAAAAAATAACAGAAACTAGCCAATATACCATGCACACAGTTCATAAAAGACAGAATATTTTAAACCAAACAATGTAGAAAGTCTATAATCTCAGAATTAAAGAACAGTCATTTCAACTAAGCAAATTTAGTTTTATATAAAAATCACTATATTTTTAGTTTTTATATTTTGCAGCAAATTAGGGAAAATAATATTGACTAGTCCTGGGCTACACAGCTGTGCTTGGGCTTCAGAAATTACTCAACTACCTCACTTAGTGTACATCCCTATAAGAAGCTCCCTATGAAAAAATTCTTTCAGAGCTAAAATGTCAAATACACACACAAAATTGTGAAGGGCCATGAAAAGTTTGACTTCTCTGAGGTTTGGTATATTTTTTCTTCATGGAAAATGCAAATTACATAACTGATCATGTTTCCCTTTTTGTTTTGGCTACGGGTACAGCTCAACTTTAGAAATTGGGGATCCTATGACCTACACATCTGAATTCTAATTAACCTCCCTACCTGATCTTCACTTCAAAATGTATATTTATTTTGAGAAACAGGGAGAGAGGGAGAGAGGAAGAGAGAGAGAGGGAGTGGAAGAGGGGCAGAGAGAGAGGAGAGAGAGAATCCTACGTAGGCTCTGTGCTGACAGCACAGAGCCCAACTAGAGATCATGACCTGAGTTGAGGTCAAGAGTCAGAGGCTTACCTGACTGAACCACCCAGGTGCCCCCTGGTCTTCACCTTTGACCTTCATTTATATTTTCCTAGAAGCTGGTTTATTTTGCTTGTAATTTTTCTCTTTTATTATAACCTTTCTCATATGCTGCCTCACACTTTGTGGAATGGGATGATGTAATTCTACTCAATATTTAACCATTGTCCCCATGCCGTATACTCTAGTATACATTCCAGTAATTGATGCATCATTTCCTCTTCCTGGATCATTCTTAGCCCTTTTTTTCACCTGATACATTCTCATATATCTCTGCATACTGAGCTCAAATATTACCACTTCTGTGAACCTTCCCAGACCACTACCATCTACCTAGCACTCCCTCTCATCCACCCTAGCTAAAATAGTACTTTTCTATATGTTTCTACTGAGACATTTGCTACATTGTAGTGTAGTGATATTGACTTTGCCTCTGCTAGTGGACTCTGAGCTTGAAGGCAAGGATTGAACCATACCCATTTTGGATACCCCATGACCCTAACCCTAGCTCAATATGTTCTTAATGAATGGATGGATGAATAAAAGCACAAATGAACAAAATGGGTAGGAAGCCTCTGATATGTTATCATTCAAGAGGCATCTCATATGTGAGATGTATTAGGGAGAAAATATGAAGGTTCTCAAAGTACTGAACCCAGTAAGAGGGCAAGAATCTTGTCTTTTTTGTTCATTGCTTTATCCCCAGGGTTTCTCACGGTACTCTGTGTACAGCAGGCCTCAGTAAATATTTCTTGTATGAATGAATGAACAAATGATCTCATTTGGCCACTCTTTGTAATAGTTTCCATGGGGAGTTTTGAGAGTACCATCACTGGGTAGGCTTCAAGCTTCTTTTATGGAGGCATTAATTCTATTTGGTATCGTGTTTTACATATCATTGGTTTTCAGTAAAGTGTCCACCATGCTGATGAACAGTGCTCTCTTTTCCCAGGATTTCAAACTTATCTGCCACTGAAGCCATATTCTATTTGTGGGAGATATTAAAAATAATAGAAACACATCTGTCTCTCCTTGAGGAGCTTGTAGAGCAGTGGCCTATCATGTGTCACACATCCTCATTCTTTCTGCTCCCATCAGAATTGGCCCCCTGGGTCCAGTGAGAACTGCCTTCTTAAAAATGACAAAATAAAGTCCATAAGTCCCTATTTTCCAACATCTCCTATTATGGAGGTAGTATAGTCAATAAAGTGGAGACACCATAATGAGAGACTCTTCTCCTTTGGGACTTCACAGGGTCTATATTTGGATGCTACGAATATTTTAATTGAGGGGAAAATAAAGTAAAATAAAGGAGCTATTCAATGAGTACTCCTTAATTGATCCATCTTTGGATTCATCTGGTATCATGGGCAGAACAATGCTCCTTAAACAGAAGGTCTGACCCTTCGTGGTCCCTCTCTTTGAAAACTAACATTAGTCGTATTTGACCAGCTTGGAAAAGCAAATACTCTAGCAGGAAAGACAGCTGCCAGACAGAGGAGACCTCCTAATTTGCCATCATTGTGGATTAACTTTACTGAATAGCAGCTGTACAAAACACCATGTTAGATGAAAGGGAGCTCCAAACCAAACCCCAGAGATGGCCTCTCTGCTCCCCACTCAATGAATATAATGACACTACCCTGATGACAAGTATGTGTCAAGAGACTCAGCTTCCATGACAGTATGGATTTGAGTTCTCTAGGGGAAATCAAGGCAGCTTATGTATCATTTGTTTTTCATCAATGCCAAAAGCCTTTTCTATTGTCACAGACCAGATGAGACTGGACAAAAAAAAAAAATTCAGTAGGAACAGTTCAGACTGGACAAAAAGCTCAGTAGGAAACCTCATAAGGGGCAGAAAAGTAGCTGAATTACTGAGCCATCAGTTAGTGATCTCAGGGAACAGTTCCATGTGGCTCATTGGCTGCCATTTACATTTCAAGGAATCTTGAGGCAGGGAGGATACAGGATTGGGGGATGTTTTAGCCCATTCAGTTAAAATGTTACATAATAAAAATAACAGGCATTCTGTTCCCAAAATCTAGGCAAGAAGAAGGGTAGGCAGCATTGGATTGTGGTGTCAACCTTCCATTTCTGTGGATACACCATGAGATTTACAAGGAGCAGTCATCATCACTAGCAGGTACTGTTCCCTTCACCTGCTATTGTCCAGCACTTCTCCCAGGGAAAATTTTGCTTCTGCATTCATTACCCTTCACTGCTGCTAAGAATACAAATGAGCCATAATTCAACTTTTTGTGAGCATATGTCAGATGTGAACTCAAAACAGTAATAAGAGTTAAGTTCATTGAGAGACTATTGTGAAGCAGGAATCATTCTAAGACTTTAATGTATTAACTCATTAATCTTCACAACAACCCCATGTCATAGATGCTATTATTATCTGTGTTTTACAGATGAAGAAACTGAGGCCTAGAGAGGTTAAGTAACTTGCCAATATTTACATAGCTACTTAATGGTAGAGCAGGGATTTATTTGAACCTAGGCAGTCGGGATCCTGAACCTGTGTTCTAATCTCAATGGTTAAACTGCCTTCCTAAAATAACACAGAGAGGGGAAAAATTAGTTGACACGAAACTCAAGTAATTTTACAGATAGCTTCGTATGTCTCAGCCCAACACTATTGCTCAAGGTACTTTTAAGACAAAAAGAGCACTACTAAACTAAATATCAGTATTTCTAAGATCTGGTTTCCAAAGTCAAGTAACTTTCCCTAAAGCATAGCTAAAAAATTACTGAAACACGAAGTTGAAGGGGACCCTGAGAATCTATTTCTTCATAGTGCTTAAGAAAATAAGATGCAGGCAAAGAGGGCTAGAAGTAGAAATGAAAATCACTCGTAAGGTTTCAAATGTCTGGCTGGAGGTGGATGTGAGGAACACTCATTAGAGCTGATGGTGGCAGCACTGAACTCAATTACTTTCAATTTAAGTGGTAGCTTAGCAGCCATTTGAAGGAAGGATGTTAGTATTTCCTTTATCTTAAAGAGCATATAGCACTACTAATAGTAATAATAATGATGGCAGTTAACTTTTACTGAGTGCTTATTACATGCCAAACATTGGGCTAAGCATATTATTTAATCTTCACAGCAATCCTATGAGGTAGATACTAGAGTTATCCTCATTTTACAGATGAGGGAACTGAGGTACAGATAGGTCAAGTAACTTGTGTGAGGTCACATAGCTAGCAAGTAGCAGAGCAATGATCCAAACCCAAACAGTCTGTCTTTGAGGTCTATGTTGTTACATAGTAAACAAGATACTCTCTCCAGGAATAGCCCTTTGAGCTCCTGTGAAGAAAACCTACCCAAATTTTTAGGCCTGTTATTGACCCCAGCAATAAGGGGCCTATAGTGATGCCTTGGATGATATTTTTTACTCTCAATGCTAAGCCTTTCTTGCTCCACATTGCAGATGGGTGACTAAATGCTGAAGATTACCATGTGAACATAGATTTATGTTTAGACATTGTAATTTACAAATAATCCAATATAACTAACATATTGCATCAGTGCAGATCTGGCCTCAAGATTTTTCCCTGAGACATATACCCATAGAGATCAGATTTCCATGAACTGGCAATGTTTAAGGCAAATCAGATTGTTTAGCTTCTCTAGACTGTAAGAGATTGTGACTCAGGACCACTCCAAATGGAGCTATAAAATAATACATAATATTTTAGTTTAAATGCTATTACAATGAAATAATGAGGAAGAACTAAATTTAAAAGACCCATTACATCCTTTAGAAATATGTATAAAAAGTGTATTAATAATGATTTTAAAAATATTTTAATAGCTAACACGTTTGAGCACTATGTGCCAGGCACTGTGCTAAGGCAGGCATTGTGCATTTGTGACAATTTAATTGTCACAAAAGTCCTAAGGGGTTAAGTATTATTAGTCTGATTTTATGAATGAGGAAACAGAGTTTCATAGAAGATATTTAACTACTCAAAATAAAGTAGTGAAAGAAACAGGTTTGGAAGTCAAGCAGATTGACTCCAGAGTCTGAATGTTTAACCATGATGCAATAGTGGCTCCTGTCATAACACCTGCTGATTCCAGATTGGCCCCACTAGTCATTCAAAACCCAAGGAGATCTATGGTCCAATCATTCACCCTAAAAGGATCCCTGGTTGCTCATTTCAATCATGATTGGTCTCATGGAGTAGGATGCAGTCTAGTCAACTATAGTCCAAGGCATAAATTATAGTTTGGTGGGACAGTTCATTGCCTCTGCCACATACATAATCCAAGCGCCTTCATTCTCCACCCATTTCTCATTTACATATTTTTCCTTTATATTTGGCTGCTTTTAAGCTTGTTTCCTAGTTTTCTATGTAATCACATTTCTTAATTATTAAGATTATAAAGTATTGTTGCCTACACCTGCATGCCCCCATTATACCTTATAAGGATTCAAAATCTGAATTGGAACTGTGAAATTATTTTGGGGGGAGGGGTGGAGGTCACTAACTATATAGACAAATGGCACAACAAAGTGGCATTACTCTAGATCCGTTTCTCTACTGTGTTTGTGAATAGCCTGGGGATCATGTTAAAATGCAGTTTCTGATTCAGTAGCTCTGGGCTAGTGCCTAAGATTTGGCAATTCTTAATAGCTCCCAGGTTATGCAGATTATACTTTGAATAGCAAGGTACTCGATGGGCCTGGTCCTGCCATTCTTTTAAAAGTAGGATCACAATTAGATGAACCTGGGAAGATTAATATTTAGGCTATTTTAAAAGCACTCCAGGCTCCCATAGATGGCAATTCCCTAATGTCTTCACAAATCCATTTTAACGGTTAATAGTTCTGACAGTATAGAAGCTTTTTTTGTGTTTAAACCAAACCCTTCAGAGGCTGTGGCATTTTTCTTCTGATTTTATCTTTAGTGGAGCTGGAGTAAGTACAACATGCCCATTCTCTTACTGGTTACTTTGTTTAAAAAAACATGAACAGTTATTCAATGTGAACCACTTTGGAATGTTCCCTACCATCTCTTCTTCCCCAGTTTAGGAATCTAAGATTTTTGAGGTGTCTAAGTCAATTCTCATTTCCAGTCCATGTTTATTTGTCTCCTCTAAATCTATAAAATTAGATAAACTTTATAATTCCTTGCCAAATTCTGTTGCCTTTTATTTCGACAACCTATTTAAATATTAATGCCCATATCCTGTATCAGCTATATCCCTAGTCCATAGTGCAATAAGGAGTATACTAGTAACTACTAGCCACCCTGCTTATAAAGCTCATATTACAAAAATGCACACTCTAGGCAGAATCTGGTAAATGTCAACTTCAAAATAAGTTGTGTCATACTGTTATATTTATTACCACATGGTCAATAAAAAGAAACACTTGTGACGTGATTAAAAATAGCATACCAGGCAAAATTGGTTGTCCAGCGATTCCCAGTGGTGCCATTCCAAGATTATTCATTGCTGTGGCCCATGCAGTTGGATCAGACATAGGTAGCGTCATTGCAGTGGAATCCACATTCAGAGTTCTACTACTATCAGCTAAAAAAAAAAATGACAAGCAAAATAATTTGTTGTATTAAGGTTTCAGTATGTAGTTTGCTTAACATAAACTGGCAAACACTTTACAGAAACAGACTGATGGACAAGTAGTAGATAGAGCCTTAATTCCAGCTGTTTACAAGGGTTAAAACAATACAGCGTGAACTGAAAGGAAGTCACAGAATTTGAAAGAAGTTTACCAGATGGTATTTTAGTGTGTTTCTTTCTTTCTCTTTCTACTCCCTCTGTTCCTTCCTTTTCTCTTGTTTTTGTTTTTTTTAATGAAGCCTTTATTTTTTAGAGCAGTTTTATGTTCACAGCAAAATTACAGAGAAGGTACAGAGATTTCATTTATACCCTCTACCCACACACATGGATAGCCTCCCCCATTATCAACATCCCCCACCAGAGTGGTACATTTGTTACAATGATGCATCATAATCACCTAAAAGTCATAGTTTAAATTAGGGTTCACTCTTGGTGTTGTACATTCTATGGATTTGGAAAAATGTATAATAACATGTATACATCCTTGTGGTATCACACAGAATATTTTCACTGCCCTGAAAATTCTCTGTGCTCTGCTTATATCATCCCTCCCTACACCCCAACCCCTGGCAATTACTGATCTTATTCGAATCATCTCCATAGTTTTGCCTTTTCTATAATGTCACATAGTTGGAATCATACAACATGCAGCCTTTTCAGATTGGCTTTTCTCAGTAGTATGCATTTAAGTTTCCTCCATGTCTTTTCATGGCCTGATAGCTCATTTCTATCATAATAGAATGCTGCATAATATTCCATCATAGGGATGTACCACAGTTTATCCATTCACCTACTGAAGAACATTGTAGTTGTTTCCAAGTTTTGACAATTATGAATAAAACTGCTATAAACATTCATGTGCACATTTTTGTGTGAGCATAAGTTTTCAACTCCTTTGGGGAAATGCCAAGCAGCACAATCACTGAATTGTATAGTAAGAGCATATTTACTTTTGTAAGAAACTGTCAACCTATCTTCTAAAGTGGCCAAACCATTTTGCATTCCCACTGGCAGTGAATGAGAGTTCTGTTGCTCTATATCATCACTAGTATTTAGTGATGTCAGTGTTCTGGATTCTGGCCATTCTAATAGGTGTATAGTGGTATTTCTTTGCTGTTTTAATTTGCATTTTCCTGTTACATAATACGGAACATCTTTTCATATATTTATTTGCCATCTGTATATGTTCTTTAGTGAGTTGTCTATTAAAGTTTTTGACCCGATTTTAAATTGGGCTGTTTGTTTTCTTGTTGTGTTTTAAGTGTTCTTTGTATATTTTAGATAATAGTCCTTTACCAGATGTGTATATTGCAAATATTTTCTCCCAGTTTGTGGCTTATATTCTCATTATCTTTACATTGTCTTTTGCAGAACATAAGATCTTAATTTTAGTTAAGTCCAGCTTATCAATAATTTCCTTCATGGATCATGCCTTTGGTGTACTAAAAAAGTCATCACTGGGGTAACCTAGGTGGCTCAGCTGGTTAAGCATCTGACTTTGGCTCAGGTCAAGATCTCACAGTTTGTGGGTTCAAGCCCCACATTTGGCTTTCTGCTGTCAGTGCAGCGTCCGCTTTGGATCCCTCCTGCCTGTCTCTCATGTGCGCACACACACACGTGCGCTTTCTCTGTCCCTCCTGTGTGTGTGCTTTCTCTCTCTCGCTCTCTCTCAAAAAGAAATACACATTAAAAAAAAAAGTCATCACCATATCCAAGGTCCTTTAGGTTTTCTCTCATGTTATTTTCTAGCAGTTTTATAGTTTTGCATTTCACATTTAGGCCTATGATCCATTTTGAGTTAATTTTTGTGATGGGTATAAGATCTGTGTTTAGATTTTTTTTGCATGAGGATTTCCAGCTGTTCTAGCACATTTGTTGAAGAGACTGTCTTTCCTCTATTGTATTGCATTTACTCCTTTGTCAAAGATCAGTTAACTCTATTTGTGGGGTCTATTTCTGGGTTCTCTATTCTACTCCACTGATCTATTTGTCTATTATGTCACCAATATCACACTGGCTTGATTGCTGTAGCTTTATAGTAAATCTTGAAGTTGGGTAGCATCAGGCTTCCAACTCTGCTCTTGTTCAACATATTTTGGATATTCTGAGCCTTTTGCCTCTCCATATAAACTTTAGAATCTGTTTGTTGATAACCACAAAATAACTTGCTTGGACTTTGATTGGGATTGCATTAAGTCAAGTTAGGAAGAACTGACATCTTGAAAATATTGAGTCTTCCTATCCATGGACATGAAATATCTCTTCATTTATTTAATTCTTCTTTTATTTCATTCATCAGGGGTTTGTAGTTTTCTGGGTTTTTTTTCAAGCACACATACCACAGGAGCTTGGGATGACTAAGAGGTTTCCTATTCTTCTCATAGTCTAGTTGCATATGATTACTTTGTCAGCTTCCATCCAAACTACTCATGCATGCAAACTAAGAAAAACCATCCAACAGCTTCCATGGTGCAAAACAAATGAAAAATTCTATTTTTGATGTAATTTCATTTCTTTGAGGCAGTTAACATTGAATAGAGATGGACATACAATCAGCAAATATCAAATTAGCCAATTGAGTATTTTGGAAATTAGGGGGACACGAGAGAATAATCAGATAGGATATGTAGTCCTTGCCTTCAAAGGTTATACAATATAATTGAAGAGACCAATGATGGTGGCAATGATTATTACTATTATCGCTACTCTCACCACCTCCATCCATTACTACCACTAATTATTGAACACTTACCACACACTAGGTAAAGCACTTGGCACACATTATTTTCATTTAACTTTCAAAATAACCTTGTGAAAGGGACTATTTATATTTCCATTTAATAGGTGAAAGGCTTTTAAAGGTCACATATATTGTCTAAGGTCAAGCAGGATATATACTTTTAGTCACAACGTTTTACTATCTCCAATGAAACCATTAAGAAACAACCAAATAATTGAATGGAATTGACTGGAAATGTTACTGAAATTTAAGTAATGAAAATGTGGCTTGAGTAGGTGGGAAAGACTTCATGGAGAAGATAGGATTTGAACAAATTGGCCAGATTTTTACAGAACATGTCTTGAGTCATGGGTAGTTATTAGATAGGTAAAGAAGGAAAAGAGGAAAAAGACATTCCAGGAGCAATGATGACATAAGAAGACATTGAAGTGAGTTATGCATACAAGTGCATGTATATACTACATAGTTGGGAGCACAGAAATACATATTTTTGGAAATTTCCCTCTGACTACTGATTTCTATAGAAAAATCTTTCCATGGCTTTTCTCCTACCTCTTAGTATGCACTCCAGCCAATTACACTCTAGAAGACAACTCTGTTCTAATAGTTAGCTTGCTAACATCTATCACATCCTTCTAACCTGGAAATATCAGGGATGAACCTTGCCTTGGTTATTTATACAAGTGCTATTTTGTCACTGATTTGTCAGAACAAGAAAATGCAAATGTTCAAAAACATTATTTCTGAATTATTAGTTTTTATGATTTTTCTATGCTTCCTATGCCTCTTCTCCACAACCCACCCCCTCACACACACACACACACACACACACACACACACACACACACACACAGAGTGATTGATGGCCTTAGCATTTGTTACTATAGTCAGAAGTCACATTTCAGAACTGGTGATTTCTCTATCGCCAGAAACTCTAGTCCTCACATCCAGTTTTCAGTTGTTTCCCATGAAGGCATAGTATGGCTAGAAATAGCCATATTGTAAATATTATGAAGAAAACAAACATAGGGCATCAGATACCCTTTGAGTCAAGAGTTTACATATTGATTATTCAGTTCATCTGAACTCCCAATCTCTAGTCCAGGGGAGACAAGTTTTAGGGAATGTTATAACTGGAAGGGACCTTTAGAGATTACTGAATCTGCACCCTGGTTTTCTCTAGTGGCTGGAGAATGACTCCAAGAGGAAACATCTAGGTTTAGAAGGACTGGGCCCCCATACCAAAAATAATTTCTTGCAACAGTTTGGCTACTCATTGGCTCTGCAGTCCTGGGAAACATAAGAGAATCAGGAATTATTCTTAATAAGGAATTCTGAGATCAAAGAACGAGAATTTACAATTTACCAACCTAGCGAAACTCTGGACTAATTTTTGGGGAGGAGAGAGAATTATCTAAATTATCAGTTTTTTTAAAGGACAGCACAGTGTTACTATTTTCAAAATATATATTAATTCAAAGTGCCTGTTAAAATGTTAGCAAGTAGAGTTCTGCTAAGGTTGTTTACATAAACCAGATGGTTTAGATAAGAACCATGTGGAATTTACAGCATTATTTTGCTATGATAAATTCAATTTTTAAATTCTTAAGGAGTTCTGCCTTTTCATTTCCCTCCACTTCCCCAACACTCATCTCCACCTGTCAAATCCTACTCAGTTTTCAGGAGTCATCTCAAATGTTACATTGTCTGTGAAGCCACATCACTAGAATTAATCACTCCTTCCTAATGTGTTATTGTAACATTTTATCTAGAATTTTATTTTTATGTTTGCTTATTCTCTCATTCCTTTTCCCTAAACCAAACCTTTATTGAGTCTTGGTATGTGCCAGATCCTGTGCTAGTGACTAGGAGTTACAGAGATGAACACAACTCATTTACTTCTCTGGAAGAACTCACAATACAATGAGAGGCATGACATATAACCTAATATAAATTATTGTAATAAGTACTGCAGTAAAACTGTGAGTAAAGTGTTATGAGAACAGAAAAGGAGTAATTAAATCTCCTGGAATGACTTGGGAAGGATGTTTGGGGTTGGAGGTGTGGAGGATGAGGAATACTAGGGAAGCCTTTGCTGGGAAAGAATAATTTGAAATGAGTCTTTAAGGAGGGATAGGTTTTTCCTCCAGGTAGTGATAGGAGGATTAGGATTGAAAAGCATTCCAGGAAGCAAGATCAACTGGACATTATCATTGACTGCCTTGAATTACACTTATTAAATACACGTCTCTCTTCTGCTGGCCTGCATGCTCCTATAGGTCAGGGACTTAGTTTGGGTGTCTTTGTTTCTCCATTTTTTAGTTCAGTGTCTGGTATAAAGTAGGTATTCAAGAAATATTTGGATGAATGAATAAATAAAATCAACCTACATTGATTTTGGGCACAATGAGCAATCCATGCAATGATACTCATTGATTATTTATATATCTTTTCAGAAAGATAAATTATCTTAATAGTGATGGCATAGTTGCTAAACTAATTCTCTCTCCAAGACAACTGAATTTACATGTAGTAATTCATTTAGATTTACAACCAGAAATAAATGCACCTAACTGATAATTCAGTTTGATATCATTGGCTATAATCTTTCTCCCATATAGGCACAGTCATACATATAAGGAAGCTTATACATTTTTACTTTCAAAGGGAAATCCCGGATGATCATCTCTGTCTGGCAACAATCTGGATTTAAGGTCTTAACTAACAAAATATGCTGTGTTGAACATCTGTTTGGAATCATCACTTAATAGTGGAAAAGTTAAGTCCAGGCCTGATTCACTTTCTAGACTAAAAATGGGCCTGATTCACTTTCTAGACTAAAAATGGACATCTAGCAATTTCTTTAACTATTTTATAAAAGTGGTCCCATGTCACTAAAGGAAGAGATTGCTCATTTGCCCATAAGTCCTACATTCACTGGCAGTGGCCAAGAATATTCAGAAGTCAAGTACGAGTGCTGTCAAAATACCTCACCCAAGTCTGAAGAACGTGTCCTGCAATGCTCATTTTTTGTTCTGCCTTGTGTGGGAACTCCTCATGAGGTCAAGGGCTGTAGAGTAGTTGTGAATGAATCCTTTCTCTGTAAGTTGATTGAAGTTATGGTACTTTGGAACAAGAGTTCATTAGTGCCAAAAGAGTAAAAGATTTGGAAGTAATTGTCCATTTTAACTTGGTATCGCTCCATAACTATCAAATCATTGCCATCTGTTTATTTTTATATTATACTTCACTTGATTAGTCAATTATTGTCAGTTATTTGATCTTGAAGACAACACACACACACACACACACACACACACACACACATCCTGTAGTAGAGTTATTTCATTTGTTTCCTTTATTTCCATTGAAACAAGTTCAGTACATTAGTGTCATCTCGTCATCTATACTCTTGTATTAAGACAAAAGATGTCCTTCTCTGACAATTCACTCTCCCATAATTCTCTTTCTTATGTCCAGGTTTATATCCATTGGTTTTTATGCTTACTATAATTTTGTTACACAGTATTGTGCAAAGTTGAAGAGAGGATTTTGTCAACAAACATCTATTGAAAGTCTGTTAAGAGTAGGAAGCAACACTGCCTAGTGATCAAGAGCATGGGTTTGGGAGTCAGATGGTTCTGGACTATAGTATATGCTCATTCTGTTTCTCTTTACTTCTCTTCTTGCTGGTCTACCTTCCAGCCTTCCTTTTATATTTACTGTACACTCATTGTACATTTTCTGTATGCCAGGCACCATCACAGACATTGAAGACATTATGGTGAGTCAAACAGGCCTCATGCCAATCCTTGATCTTATGAAGCTTTCTAGTGCAGAAGGGAGATATTAAAATACAGATAAACATAAAATAATTATACATTGTGATAAGTTCTATGAATAAATAACTGGATTTGATGAGAAAAATGGCAAGCTACGAATTTAGGAAAGTGATAGTATTTGCCTTACAGGTTTGTTGAAGATTAAATTAGATAATGTGGGTAAAGAATTTAGCATGGCTTCTGGCTCAGAATGAGTACTAGGTAAGTGGTAACAATAACATGGCAATAGTTAAGGTGATGATAATGAAGGAGTCCTAGCCCTTGAAGGGTTCAAAGTCTACTGAGAGACACAGCATATATAGGAATTATAATAATATACGGATAATGAAACAGAGGCACAGAGAGTTTAAGTAATCAGCTCAATATCACATAGCTAATAAGTGGTAGAACAGGAATATGAACCCAGGCAGCTCTGGTACCAATGTCCACAGTCTTATCCATCACACTAAACTCCTTCCCAAAGAGCCCTTTATTTTTTGTGTTCCCCTAGTTCATTGAACACATTACTATAATAGCCCTTATTGCATTATATTTTTATAATCTTTCTATATCTGTCTCTCCTCCTAGACTCTGGATCCCTTATTCCTCCTGTTATTCCTCACGCCTAGACCACTGTGTCTGACACAAAGTAGATGTTCAATAAAGTATTTAAAATAAATGAATGAGGAAATATATGAATATATGTAAGAGAGTCCTGTATAGACATTCTTCTTCCCAGAAGAAAGTAGGTGTATAGCGTGTGACAAGCTATTCAGAATGGAATATCACTCTGTTGTTGTATTAAGATAAAATCTCTTTTAGTCGGTCTCTTCTGAGGACTAAATATTCAACATTTTAAACAGAGAGTAAGAGGAAGATAAATGGTGATAATCTGAGGTATTATAATCCTAACATGCTGGTAGTATAAGAATATCACCATACTTAATTACACAATACTTATAGAAATACAAACTTTAAGAAAGATAAATCTGGAGATAGGAAGATAATTTTCATCACATAGAAATTCTTCATGGGTAAAAAGGAAATGACAAGAATTTCTTTGAAAATTTAAGGGTAATTATATTTACTAAAATAAATGTGCATGAAGCACCCATCTTTGTTAGCTCCTTGAAGGCAGGGGATATAAATCTCATTTACTTCTGTATATTCTACAGTGATTAGCTAGAAGTAGGTGCCAATTAGTGTGCTTTTAAATAAGTGAACTCTGGAAGAACTCAACAATTGTACAAAGTGGGGCTTACCTGCAATGCCTATTTAATAGACCTATAGCCAAATAAAATCTCTTTGCATTGTGTAGTAATGCACTGTGGACTTAGCTCTCTAGTCATTTCTGCAGAAGCAAGATAGTGGTCCAAAGCTGGGTGAAACATCAGACCTCTGCAACATTCCAGGACTTAGATAAATGGTGAATAATAGTGTTAATGATAGTAATGATAACAAGACTAAATATAGTTAACACTTACTTAATAGTTATTATGTGCCAGGCACTGTTCTAGGCACTTTATGTACATTAATCTATAACTCACAACAACCCTATGAAGTAGGACCTCTCATTACCCCTATTTTACTGATGAGGTAACAGGAGCAGAGAGGTTAAGTAACCTGTCAATGGTCATAAAATCAGCTTGCAGTGACGCCTGATTTAAACCCAGGCAGTCTGGGTCCACAATTCATGCTCTTAACCACTATGCTATCTTAAACTAGGTAAATCATAAAGTTATATAATATTTGAGCTTGGAAGGCTACTGATCTCATCGTTACATAGATGGGTATCCCCCAGGTCCTCTATTGCAGGGATCCTTAAGTGGGGCTAATCCCCCCCCCACACACACACACACCGGGAACATTTGGCAATATGTGGAGACATCTTCGGTTGTCACAACTGGAAGTAGGGGGTGCTTCTGGAATCTAGTGGATAGAGGCCAGGGATACTGCCAAACACCCTACAATGTACAGGACAGCCCCCTACAGCAGACAATTATCTGACCCAAAATATCAACAGTGAGAAGGCTGAGAAACCTTGTTCTACTGCAGCAATGTTGATGTGTTCTTTTTTTTTTTTTAAGTTTTTATTTATTTATTTTGAAAGAGAGAGCAGGGAAAGGGCAGGGAGAGAGGGTGAGAGAGAATCCCAAGCAGGCTCTGCACCATCAGTGCAGAGCCTGATGTGGGCTCACAAACCATGAGATCATGACCTGAGCTGAAATCAAGAGTCAGATGCTTAACCAACTGAGCCATCCATGTGCCCCTATGTTCATGTGTTCTTACTGGAGAGTGCCTTATACCCCTAGATTCTTCACAGTCCCTTCCCATCTACCACATGTGCAGCCAATCCCAACTTCTTTAGTTGATGTACTACTCGCTTATGCCACTGTACTAAAAAAAATCAGACCACCTTCCCCACCAAGAATCTATTAACATTTTTAGCATGGTTACTTTTATGTTTCACATCAAAGAAATGATTCTCATGGTGGGGAGTCCAAGTGCCATTGAAGTCCTGTAAATAATGCTAGGAATACCATGGCAAAAGAGAAGAAGTTTAGAAAATGCTTGCATGGAACACAGAAGAAAACACCATTTCTAGCATATCATATAGGACCTTACATACAGTAGGCACTGAAGAAATATGTGTTGTAAAAGATTATGGCACAAGGGCACGGTTGAGTATCCTAGAACAGAATAACATTGTGCTTCCTGTTCTCTGGCTAAGGGAAAGGAAACAGCAAGATAAATCATGTTTCGGTTCTGCATTAAGCCTAGGGCTCAAGGTTTTATCTTCTGTTTGTTATTTATTGCTCATGAAGCAATATATTGTGCGTTGCAGGTGTTATTTTGAATCCCTCTTCATTTTCTTTGAAAATTAACAATCCATCATTGTTTGTGAACAAGGTGCTGAAGCTCGGGGCACATCCCACTCTCTCCGATCACAGACGTCACCAGCAGTGACGCCACATTCTGCATCATGATTATGCGGGGTGAGGAAGCTGACAGCAGCCTTTGTAAGAGAAGGCTCCCACGCAGCTTGAGAGAGATGATGCTATTAGACAAGCAAGGGCTTTATTTCCTTATGAGTGTTACCAAGAATGGATCAAAGAGCCACTCAAGGGGATCAGGATGTCACAACATATTCTTCCTTGGGGAAGAGGAGAGGAGGTGGGGGAGAGACAAAAGGGAAAGGTTTTATGCTAGTCTATATTGTAAGTAATCACATGAGCAGGGTAGGAGACAATAGCTTGATCCTCAAGGTATGCAGATGAGAACCTTGGGGTAGAGAGTGCTTTCAGAAACTAACCCTTATCCTGGATGATTCATTGTTTTAGTCTATAAACTGGAGGGTCCTGGAAACAGCTACCTCCATATTGGGGCAGTTACAAGGATATTAAAGGTTTTTAAATAGATCTATAAGAAGCTAGAGTGCTAAGCCAGCCCTCCAGATGGCAGTTGCAGTGGGGGTAGGGTGTAGCAAGGAAGAAGAAAGACACAGTTCTTGGCATGCACTTCTCCAAGGAGCTCACAGCATATATCCTGTATTTATAAAGGCAACAAGGTACAGTGGAAGAAATACAGACCTGGAGCCAGATAGATCTAAAATAAAATCTTGGCTCTATCATTTACTAGCTGTATGACTTTAGGCAAGTTCAACACACCTTTTAGCCTGTTTATTAACCTGTATTATTTACCTAATGATAACGATGTTGATTCCTAGTATTGATTAAATGTTTATTATGTGCCAAACACTGTTTTAAATCTGTATATGTATTAGATAATATAATCCTCACAACAACCCTATAAGATTGGCAGTATTTTCATACCCATTTTACAGATGAGGAAAATGAAAGACAAAGAAGTTAGAAAGTTGCTCAAGGTCACAGATGAAGTTAATGCTGGAGTTGAAATTCAAATTCAGGCAGTATAGCTTCAAAGCCTAAACTTTTAACCACTGAGCTATAATACTCTCACTATACTATAAAAAATGCTGAGCAAATATTCATTCGTGATCTTAACCCCACTTCCTCTATCTTTTCCTTGTTTTTTTTTTTTCCCCACTAAGAAAGAAACCATTTGGTTGCCCTGTGGGGGTCTCTTTTCCCACTTCTCTGAGCTGGAGCCAAGGGCCTCCTTTGTTATTTTAAGGTGGGCTGGCACAGACTGAAGAATCTCAGGAATAGTCCTTGTCACTTCCAGGTTATGAGCTGAATGTGAGCCAAGAGAATAGGTTGAGGTTGGATGCAGGGGTCCTGGAAGTCCAACAGGCTCCACCATTAGAACCTTGGAGGCTTCCTCAGTCAGTAAAAGCAGGGGCTAGCTGCACTACAAAGGCTCTGTTGGGCTTTTCTGGACTATGGTCCATCCTTCCCATTCCTGACTTCTGGGCTTCTGAGATACCAGTGCACTCATGTTACCCTGGTCTTGATTGAATGGTTGACTATGGCCGTCTGGTTTTTAGATTGCATCATTGCATTCATTCCACATTTCTTACCTAATATTTAGACAAAAAAGACTGAAAGCATAATTGGGCCTCAAAAAAAGCTACCTTATCCCAGCTCTTCGAACATCTGTGCTAATTGTCTATTAAAACACACATTTCTTTTCCTAGTTTTGAAACAAACACTTTAATATTACTGTCAGGATCCCAAATGTTGTAGCTACGGCTTTTCAATTAGAAATCTTAATATTTAACCAATAAACTAATTGCAGTTCAGGTACTATGTATGCTCTTTAAGTTAATGGTGTGGCTGGTGGTGGAGGGGAAACAGAGAAAGAAAAAACAAAGAGAAGCATAAATTCTGTAAGTTTCCAAAGTTCTGTGGTCTGTGCTTTCCTGAGGTAAGTTGCGTAAGAGATGATTTGGCAGCCCTCTGCTCTGCTGTTAGAAGTCTGACAAGGTCTCTTGGAGGAAAAAAAAATGGTCCTGGGGTTAATCCCCAAGCCATTTTACTTTAGCCCTTGTTGCTGAAAATCTTTTCAACATGTTTCAGTATACTTCCTTGCCATAGGATAGAAAGTACAACACAGATCAGGAGGGCTGAGTTTCAACTCTGGCTCCACTATTTTCTTGCTGTATCGCAATCACTCACACCTGTATTTGTCAAAGTGTGGTCCAATCATGTGCATCACAATCACCTGGAATGCTTGCTAACTAGCCAAGTTCCAGGGTCCACAGCTGAGGTTTCCATCTGGGTGGTGCTGGGGAATCTGCCTGTTGAACAAGCACCCTAGATATCTCTTACGCCCACTACAAATTGGAGAAACACAGAGCTTCAGTCTCCCCATGTATAAATAAGAATGATACCACCCCTTTCACCAGGTTGTGGTGAAAACCCAGGTGGTCAGTAAGTGCTAGCTGTACCTGAATCTTTAAGTGAGATTATGGCAGGGCTTCAGGATCCATTCTGAATATTAATTCAAGAACATGTTAAATTCACGCACTATTTGGTGGTACCAGGGGTGAAAAATCCATGTTTCCCTGCCCTTTGAGGGGCTCACAGACTAGTGGGAGAGACAGACAAACTATAGTTTGATACTGGTTAAACAGAGATATGAAGGGGAGGCAGTTACTCCACTAGGAGGAGAGGTGGTGGTAGAGAGGGAGCAGAAGCATAGAGGAAGTGATGTTAAGCTGCAGAAGTGACTCTGAAGTAGCTTTTGAAGGATAAACCAATTATGATGATACTGTGGATATCTTTTTTTTTTAATATGAAATTTATTGTCAAATTGGTTTCCATACAACACCCAGTGCTCATCCCAACAGGTGCCCTCCTCAGTACCCATCACCCACCCTCCCCTCCCTCCCACCCCCCATCAACCCTCAGTTTGTTCTCAGTTTTTAAGAGTCTCTTATGCTTTGGCTCTCTACCTCTACTATCTTAAAAGGTGTAGGAGATAAGGCTGTATTTGTGCTAAGTCTAAAACCTAGAACAGAAATTGTCCTTGTTGGGGGGGCGATGGGCATGGGTGGAGAATATTTTCCATATCAGTTTACTTATTCCTCTCTCCTAAAAGTACAATATTAAAAAACTGGAGTCATTTTGTATTCTCCAGTTGGTTGGACTCTGGGAGGATGAGTATTAGACTATATTTTTGACTTGCTTTGTAAGACACTAACTACAAGGCCATGGTCTAAGTCAGAGGGGTGGGACACTGGCCATGACCCCTATAAACAAGTCAAGTGTTAAATCCTACTGATAATGGGAACTTTGGTTTGAGAATTGGCTGCCTCAGCAGAGTCATCTTCAAATATCAAGGCCAATGCTATATATACACATACAGCCACAGGAGGCAGTGACTAATGGCTCTGCCTTATGCCAGCAGCCCTGGCCCCTTTCTAGCTTCTTTACCTCAACAAGCAGCCTAACTCAAGTTTTTAAACTCCACCTCAATTTAACAAATAATCAGAAAACAATAGCTTGTACCATACAGAACTTCACACTGCCCCCACCCCACACTTCATGTTTCAAAGTAATTGATTTTTTTTCAAAATTGCAACACACTTTCACCAACCCCCATCAGGCCTTTGGCCAGACCAAGCACGATAAACTCTTAACCCTTAAGGCTGTGTGACCCTGAATAAAGGAAAAATAGGGTTATAACCATTAAGATCATGGTTTTGGACTGGATCTCATCCTGGCCTTCTACTTACTAGCTGTGTGATGCTAGGAAGATGACTTAATGTCTCTGGTTTTCATTTTCCACATCTGAAACATGAGGACAGTAATAGTACCTATCTCATAGGGCTGTGGTAAGGGTTAAAGGAGAAAATATATGAAAAGAAGTCCATTGCAGTGGCTATCTCAGTAAGTGGTAGTGAAATACTAGTAATTATTGTGAATATAGTAACAATAGTGGGCATTACCTCTGATATCTTATAGACAACAGGGGTCATTTGTGGTTGGAAAAAAAGGGGGAGTATTATAATCCCTTCAGTTGTGAAAAGGACAGGAAAATACCAGTACAGGAATTAGCCACTTCTGGGTATGTATTTACACAGAAAAGAACAATATGGCTTCTTTCTAACCAGTTCTTTACCAAGAGCACTGCCAGAAAGAACAGTAGGACTAATCTATATGCTTCTCATCTGCTACATTTTTGAAAAGTGGTACCGTTAATAAAATCCTCAAAATATTTTCCAACGTTACCCTCCTCCTCCACTATATATACCCCAAACTCATCAGACCTACTTCCAAAATCCATTTGCTTTTTTCCCCAAAACCATGGATGGCATTTACATCCATGTTCTCACTTGTGGTCACCCCATCTGTGGTGGAAGAGGGCCAGCATTACTTAGTATCACTTTTTCATTTCCATCATGAGGATGGGAGGCAATGGGGTAGGCAGGAGAGCTTGCTTTTCATGGCCATCCTTCCAATAAGACAAAGGGAGTTATTGATGGCCATAAGCTGTGATCTCTGACAGCTGGGCAGAGGGCACCCACTGTATCAGCCTGCTCCAGGGACAATCCATATGTAAGTGTGTTGGTCGTCAGTTTGTGATTCTGGGACAATATTAATAATAGTGCCTTTCCTGGAATCTATCTTACATATGATATATTTTTCCTCATTTAATTCAATAGTTCTCCTAACTATTTTAATACACCAATAGTAGTCCAGATAGCAAACGTGCATGAGTTATTGGCTTTCCTTCCTTTTATCCATTTCTGCTGTAACTTAAATTTTCTTCCTGAGTGAATCTCTAGGCAACTAGTGACATCACCTTTAATCCATTTGTGTTTTTTTTTAATTGGCATTAACAGGGAGGGGGCATAAGCTGCTAAAAAATAAAAGATATATAGGTTGGTGATGATCTCCAGAGCAAATCTTACAGGGATTGGTAGAGCAAATTTGATTTGAAAATGATTACAGAGGGTGAATTCCCTGTAAATAATGAATTGGAAAGAAAATCAGGCTCGGAGTATTTGCTTATCCACTTATTTCCACATGGAAGAAAAGCCGTAATTCCTGTCAGCCTGTGCTTACAGCTTGCCTAGATTGGTCAGAGAGAAACCAACCAGTGACAAAAATATACAAGCTCACCTGTTCACTGCATTTTCTGTCAGGTCCAACACCAAGGAAAGCCAAAAGATAAGAAGTCTTTGGGTAACAATCCATAAATCTGTGGCTACAGTTCAAGCACTTAACTTCAAATTTCCAAATATGCGTGCCACTGTTCTTTCTCCTCCCAGAAGCTGGAAATTCACTGTCAGAAAGGAGAGAGGAGGGGCAAGGCAGCCGAAATGCCCAAAGACCCTGGGAAAATTGTGGGAAAGCATGCCCTCCCCACACATAATTCTTCTTGAAAAACTAACTGTTATGTCATTGGGAGACACTGTCAGAGCACAATGGTTACTTTTTTTTAAAATTAAAGTGCAACTAGCTTTCAAGAGTGGCTACCTTCCTTAAAAATGAAGCTAATTTCTGTATATCAAATCCCATTTGTCCACTGACTCACACTATCTTTTTCTAATTTTTTTAAATTGAATATTGAGTAGGTAGGTACAAAGGGGAATTTATAAGAGACAAATGCAGAGTCTAAAAAAATGGTGCAATGAAAACTGTGTACCCAACATGTGGTTTAAGAAAAACAATATAATTATAACTTTTAAAGACCTCACGTGCCCCTCCCAATTCTTTCCATCTCCCCTCAGAGGCAAGCACTATTCTGAAGTTTGTGTTGATCACTACTTGTGTATCCTTACAGTACTGCTACCTATGATGATGCTACCTCTTCTTTTATCTGAATTTCTAAAGGATTCTCCAGTTGCTGGGAGCTTTAATTTGTGCTGTTCTCTTTCACATTTCTCCCCTTTCCTTTGTTTCTCTGCCCGCCCGGTGCAGCTTGTCTAGTAGTCTGTGATCTATGAACAAACAGGAGTGTTAAAGTTATCATTTAATTGTGAACCCATATGGAAACACAGTAATTCTTTTGCAGTATGGCTACTTTCCTTTTTTTTAATTTTTTAAAAAATTGTTAATGTTTATTTTTTATTTCTAAGAGAGAGATAGAGTGCGAGGGGTGGGGGCAGGGAGACACAGAATCTGAAACAGGTTCCAGGCTCTGAGCTGTCAGCACAGAGCCCGATGCAGGGCTTGAACTCACGAACCACGAGATCATGACCTGAGCTGAAGTCGGACACTTAAGCAACTAAGCCACCCAGGTGCCCCATCCTTTTCTTTTTCAAGCAGATCACTGCATGGACCTTGATTTGTTTACCCGGAGGTTTGGGGACACGGAGGTGGCAGTGGGCTAAAGAGCAGGGTGACAGGAGTGTATGTATTGCCTAGCATGGGTATTTCAGGGTTCTGGAGTCAGAAGACTATGCTATTTACTGGCTGTGTGACTTCACGCAAGTTACTTACTCTGAGCTTTGGTTCCCTCTTCACAAAAATGCAGACAACTACATAAAATTGATCTTACAGAGTTGGTGAGATGGTTAGACAAGAGATATTAATTCTAAAAGTGTTTTTCAAGCTGTAATATACTGTAAATGTTAGTTGTTAATGATGCAGCTATTCTGCTGCTGTTGTTGATGCCATAATATAAATTCTGTCAAAGTCAAGGTAAAGGACTAGATATGAATTTTCTAAATCTGGAGCTAATCCACAGATATACCCTTGCCAGCTATCTGGCAAAGCTGGCACAGTGAAAACAAAATTAAATTTTCTTTTCTAACTCTCTATTACCGGTCTACATGGAAACTTTCCACCTTCAAACATCTTCCTCAAATCCCACTGTACCTGCCCAATCTGCGTGTGTGGGAGTTGTGTTTGCTCTGGCTTACGTCAGTGTTGGAGCCTAGGGCAGAAAGTAGTCACACATTACAGGCATCTAACATTTTCTCTTCTTAGTCATTTCTCATAGGACGGTTCTGGCTGGTAACTCAAACAGAAATGTATGCAAGATGTGCTCATCACGTGATCAGTTTGTGCCTAAGGAACCTTCTGAAGGTCCTGACTTTTGCCTGTGTGATATTAACATAACCATTTGCATGTCATTTCCATTTTGTTTTTAAAAGGGTTTCTCCTTGAAGATCTGTGAGAATGAGAGTAAGCAGTGAAAAGCCACGTTTCCGTTCTGCAAACGATATAATCAAATCTGTAAATGGGCAAAAATACACACAAGAGACGTTCCATAAAACTGCTGGCAATTATTTCAGCGAACAGACGAAAGTTTCGCATGATTCCCCACAGCTGCCGCAGGTGTTGAAGGAAGACGTTCAAGCAACACAGGGGGAATATCGATTATCTTTTTGAATATGGAGCTAGGCTATCAGCTTGGGTGCCCAGGAGGGGGTGAGGGAAGAAGGGTGTTGGTAATGTTCCCACACGTTTCCCAGCCTTGAGGCTGGACAGCCACATGCCCATCTGCTGCTAAGAAAAAAAACTATAGACAGAGCTTAAGTACATGGGACAGACAGTTTGACCTCTGAGGTTGCAAGGCTCTTGCCCTCCGCCTAACAGCTGACGCCTGGAACAAGCAGGCCAGCCCCTCATGGCCCTTGCAGGGACTAACAGGAGGGATCCAGCTGAGGGACGGCTGCAGCTATGGCAACAAATGCCCAGGAATGAGTTAACACCAGCCAAAGGGGTTAATGAGAGAGGCAAGAGCTTTTATACAAATGCATTAGGGAAAGAAGATACAGTGGGAATGAGGTCCATTAATAAAGCTGAGTGATAAAATCCACCACCATCCTTAAATTGGACTTTGTTTCTTAAACTGCTTTTCCAAATCAGTCTCCTGTGTTCCAGCTGTTCATTGAGATACTAAGCTTATTTAAAGAATAAAAATAATACAATATACAGTGTAAAAGGAGAAAATCAGAGAGGCAAAAGGGTATAAAATTAGACTTGCAAACAAAGGAAGGAAGAAAAACAAGAGATGTGTACAACTATGTTCTGAATATGTTCAAACAGCTTGTTATTACTAACAATCGCCACCTGACAATAAATTACCCCCCCCCACATGTGGATTACAAGTTGCATTATTATGATGCATTAGAATCAATCTGAGTACTAACGATAATGGGTGGTTGGGTGGCTAAACATGGCCCCCAATTACTGCTGAGTGCCCTCTCCTTTTGTGGCTACACAACAACTGTCATCAATATTCTCTCATAGAGAATGTTTTCTTATCAGCATTATGTCCTCAAAACATCCCTGGAAGGCAGGTGGATATTGATGGGCTTTTTTGAAGAAAACAGGGAGGCATGGAGAGGTTAAGTGAAAATTAGCAGAGGTGGTACCACCATTCCATAACAGAAGTTGGGCAGCCAAGGTATACAAGCAAAGGGCTTTGGGCTGCTCTTTTGATGACAATAGCACCTACTGACTGCAGTGGATCAGTTTGTAGTCACTTTCTCAGCTGCAGTGAAAAGCATAGAATCCTTAAGCCACTACAGTTAGAATATCTGGTTGTAGTACAGAGCACAGAACCACAGAAAACCTTTTTTAACTTTAGTAGATTACAACACAACCTCAGAGTAAAAAAAGAGTATACTTGAATTCAGAAACTAGTATAATCCATTTGGATGGTATTTCTTAGTTGTACAAATGAATGAACGAAGGTACTTCTTGAGCCCCCTTATGGTTTTTGTTAGTGGCTGAAAAACATAACAAGAGAAGTAAAAGACTGTTACTCTCTCAGAGAGTGTATGATCTAGTTGAGGGTGGAGGTGAGCAGATTCACACACAATATGAAGACCAAGCAAAACTCATAAAAAGCCTAAGTATAAAGTGACAATCCTGCTTGTCCTACTCATTAGAGGAAAAGAATGAGAAAACCTGGAAGGTAGGATGTTGGTACATTCCTACATGAATGTTACTAGAAGAACTTAAGTTGGCAAGTGCATTAGACACTTCTATCAACAGTGAATGTACTCACAAGAGGGGTGGCCAAAGGAGATGAACAGGAGAGAGCATGAGGTAAATTAGATGAGGTTCAAGGGAACCAGGATGGAGGTGTCTGCCGTTATTTTAATATGATCATGTCATTTTGAAAAAATGTTTATTTTTGAGAGAGAGAGGGCAAGCGGTGGAGGGGCGGAGAGACGGGGACAGAGGATCCAAAGCCGGCTCCGAGCTGACAGCAGAGAGCCCAATGCAGGGCTCAATCCCATGAATGATCATGACCTGAGCCAAAGTTGGATGCTTAACCGACTGAGCCACCCAGGCACTCTGATCATGTCAATTTTGAACCAAACTCCACTGATAGGGCTTACTTCCTTGGGGACAGTGCTACTCAGGCAAGTACATCTGGTTGGCAATGTCTGTATGTACAGCTAAGAGCTAGAGGGCAGATAATTTGAGATGGAGTATTCTGGTGAGCACAGGGAAGGTAGACCGTCTGTGTTGTGGGCCACTCTTCTTATTTTAGCTGTTAGGCATATGAAGTGGCCAAGTTTTTAGAAATGTATTAGAAAAGTATTTTAGAAATGAAGGTGTCTGACTTGTGTGCTTGTGCAGGTAAAGCGTTAGCCCACTCATAGAGTTTCTGCAAAGAGAGATTGAATTTTCCTGACAAAAAGCATTTTGGATCTGTTTTAGTGACTTAGCTGGTATTCAACAGCATTCAAAATGATGCCTTCCTGAGCCACTTCACTTTGCATTTTCCTGTGCTCCACAGTCTCAGCCTACATACCTCACCTTGCCTTGTCTTACAAATACAACTGACTGTAGGAGACTTGGGCAGAAGCTGCAGATTGTTCTAGAAAACTCAACCGCTGAATACGCACATTATGCTGTACACAGTGGTCAGCAGTGTGACTGTCACATGTGAAAGCTGAACATCGTAAGAAGCAACAGGTTAAAGAGCTTCTCTACATCTACTTGCGAATTTCTCATTGAGGAAAATTAAATTCAGAATTGCAACCAGACTATATCTCCCTCTATAGGACCTATCCTCTACCACTACTATCTCTTTGTAGGAAATTTGAAATAGACCACAATTATGCCCAAAGGAAGTATCATGCTATAAGAAGTTTGTGACTCCAGCCCCTATAGCTTCAAGGTATTATAGTTCTGACAATAGACTGGATGCAGCTTTATAGCCTCAGAGCCAATCTTTGGATTTTTCCAGGAATATAAATGGCAAGTTATTACATGAATGTTACTTGTAGAACTCAAAATGACAAGTATATTAGACACATACATCAGGAGTGCATGAACTCACAACAGGGCTGGCCAAAGGAGGTGAGCTGGAAAGAGAGAGCCCATGGTAAATTAGGAAGACAGATGAAGGTTAAAGGGAACCAGGATGGAGGTGTCTGCCATTATCTGAATACAATTATGTCTTTTTTGAGCCAAACTCCTCTGATAGGTCCTGCTTCCCCAGGGGCAACACTTCCCGGGCAAGAAGCTTAGAAGTCATTTAGGAAGAAATATTTCTTTCCTCTGACATGAGCAGCTAGGTGGAAAAGATGAGCATACATTTGCTTTGGGAGCAAGAGGTGCTGAGGTTAGTGCCCATCACCTCCTAGAGATGATGATGTATTGTATATACACATAAAATCACTAAAGCTGCTTGCTATTTCCAGTGGGGTCAGAGTACACAGTCTTTTACTCCAAGTGTCTGTTTTTCAATCTGGCTATATCTTGAAATCTGTTTTGAATACAGCTCAGACAGGAAGGTTTGGGTCAAGCATGCAGTGACTAACCTTCAAGCAAAACAGAATGCCAGGATAGCTGCCTGACCTTTGTAGTAAAATTAATCTGATGCTTACACTCTAACCTAGAGTCCATAGACTTTATTCATGTGACAGAGTCACAAGACAATTTAGCAGGGATTATTAAATTCCACTTAAGCTCATCAGAGGGGAGAACTGAGGTTGATACATTTCAGGACACCAACGAATTGGCCAAACCATGTGGGAAAAGAAAGGCAGATTGACTTCTAGGAATAAAGTGAAAGAGGCTACACTTGGTGCACAGTAGGCACTCAGTGAGAACTGATTCCGTGAATGAGGCAAAAGAGTAAGACAAACCTCATGTCTGACATGAGGCTCTCTCTGAAGAGAGCTCATTCCCTACCACACACAGATGCAACTTCAATCCTTTCGAGTTTATCATACAGGGAAGCCATTTGGCAAGTGCCAGAGATCCCAGGGTAAGGCTGGAAGGTGAGTGGGTTTGCAGATGGTACAAGACATGCCATCTTTCCACATTCCCCTTCCCATTCCAGCTCATGGTAGAAAGTTTGGGGCAGGAGATTGCTAATCAGAAATGAAGAAAGCCAGGGGCTCCTGGGTGGCTCAGTTGGTTAAGCATCTGACTTCAGCTCAGGTCATGATCTTCTGGTCCGTGAGTTTGAGCCCCACATCACGCTCTATGCTGGCAGCTCAGAGCCTGGAGTCTGCTTCGGATTCTGTGTTTCCCTCTCTTTCTGCCCCTCCCCTACTTGTACTCTGTCTCTGTTTCTCAAAAATAAAAAATTAAAAAAAAAAAAAAAGAAATGGAGAAAGCCAAATAGATACCAACAAATTACAAAGAATGCATCTTACCCAAGAGGGCTAAGAGAACCTCAAACAGGAAAACAGTGTGAGGTTTCCAGAGGGCCACTGCAACAGTAGTACCAACCCCAGCATTACCCAGGAGGAATCAGTGTTCCAGTTGCTGCACTTTAACAAGTGTGTTATATATAAAGGCCTAAGATTGTTCGCAGTGGGAAATCGTGGTTGGTTTTATTTAGGCAATATAATAATGTAACTTCCTGAATCTGATGCTCTTTATTTGAACATTCATCATAATGATTCATCTCTGCTCTTCTTTCTTTGCCAATGATGTTTGCATTCTATTAGCAAATATAATTTCATAGAAGATGATAAGTGAATCAAAATTATCCAATATGTTTCCATTATGGGAACAGAAGGAATCCTTCAATGCTCTGTTTTGCATCATTCTACTGATTTCAATAAGTTTTTAATAGATATTACTCATCATCACAGAGTCAGTACTAATATAATATTACAGAGATAATCTGATTTTGTCTAAGTGAACCCCCTTATTTTGTTTCACAGGAACTGAACATTTTCTAGTCTGGGGGTTCCACAGAAAGTATGCTGACTTTGTATCTAAGAGACATTTAGCACTCATGTGATTCTCTAAATGCCTGTTAGCATTTTACCTTGTATGAATAGTTAACTGGGTGCCTGCAATATTTCCACTGCAGGATTTAAGAACTTTTGGGGCAGGAATGGTACCTCATATACTGTTAACTTACCCCCAGGATATGGCATAGTGAATGAAGAAATAGCCAGTATAGTGCTATATCAGATTTTACCTACTTTAATCTGCTGAGAGCATTGGATTGCCTGACAATAATGGTGGCTCACAGGACTTGTTGGTTATGTTTTTAAACAGAAATGCTTTCCGTAACTTTTCTAAAAATGCTCCCCAAGTTAATCTTGTTAATATTCTCCATATTAATTTTTTTCTTTCACTAACTAAGCTTAGCCTACCTAAGAGCAATAACCTCTACTAGGGATACCCCTGGTAAGCTGGTTAGCTCTGTCTTCCAAAATGATCTCAAGTCATGGGGATAAAATTGGGGAACCAGACAGTATATTCAAAATATTCAAACAGCAGCAAGGCATGAGCAAACAGAACTGGACACTGAACCTTAGCAGTTGAGCAGGATCCAGGAGGCGCCTTGGCTGTGCCAGAGGTCAATCCATTATTGCTAGACAATGGGGAAGCCTGGGGGAATACCAGGAGGATCAGGGTGGCCTGTGTGACAGGTGGTCATTTAGGGGGATCTGGGCAGTGATTATTTATTGGCCAGGGTACCTAGTGATGACTTATGGGGTTCTTGGCAGTAACTATTTACCAACTGGTACCAGAGTTTTATTCACTATTATTAAACTGATATAGCCATTCAGTGTACACTGTCTGAATATCAGCCTGGAGGTAGAGGACCTATTTTTACCCAAACACGCAGCATAAAGAAGCAGATACTCCTACCCACAGCTGCAATCTCCTTAAGTATTGTCTTAATCCTCATGGAAATCTTTATGATCAAAGTTATTCCTTATATTAAGCCCACATGAAAAAACCTTTCCTACAGGAATATTAATCTATCTTCTCTTATTCTGTCTTCCCAGGGTATGAACTGCTAGTCACTTTTTATCTGTTAAACATGTTTTTTCCCTTTAAAAATTTTTTTGAGCCTAAAAAGAAAAACAAATCCTAACATCTATAGCTCTTCCGCCCCCTGCAATAGAAGGTGAGTCAGGTAGGGGTAGCCAAGAAGCAGAGACATATGGTGGGAGACTGAGGAGCTGTCCTTGCTGTCTTCTGCTTGAGTGGAGAAAGCAAAAAAAAAAAAAAAAAAAATTAAAACAATGGCAGAGGCTGAAAAATAAAGAACTCTCCTTTCAAACCATTCGAATCAATGTAAACAAATGTGTCATGTTTTTGTGCTCTTTTAAAATCATTTTTATCCTACGGGGTGCCTTGAGTGGCTCAGTTGGTTGAATGTTGGACTCTTGATGTCAGCTTAAGTCATGATCCCAGGGTCATGGGATGAAGCCCCATGTTTGGCTCTGCATGGAGCCTGCTCAAGATTCTCTTTCTCTCTTTGCCCCTCTCCTCCACTCACTCTCTTTCTCTCTCTCTCTCTCTCTCTCTCAAATAAAAAAAAAGTTATAAAATCATTTTTTTAAAATTTTTTTTCAACGTTATTTATTTTTGGGGCAGAGAGAGACAGAGCATGAACGGGGGAGGGGCAGAGAGAGAGGGAGACACAGAATCGGAAACAGGCTCCAGGCTCTGAGCCATCAGCCCAGAGCCCGACGCGGGGCTCGAACTCACGGACCGCGAGATCGTGACCTGGCTGAAGTCGGACGCTTAACCGACTGCGCCACCCAGGCGCCCCTAAAATCATTTTTATCCTAATCCCATATCCAGGTCTCTGGGTGGTAGATATACTCACCCTCAACACCCAGTAGCTGCTGGGGTACCTTGTGTCACCCATTCTCACCTGTGTGTGCCTACTCAGCAGAGCTGTGTCACCATGAGCAGCAATTGCCTCTCTGCCAGAAGAGCAGCAGTGTTCCAAGGTCTCCGTTTGGGTAGGCTTGTCTTTGCCAGTTAGTGTTAAGTTTCCTTTGTAGGAATGCTAGTGAAATTGCTCAGAAAGTTAGATAGGACACGTGGGAAATTGGCAAGGTGAGCACTTCCTGTTTCTCTAGAGGTGATGCCCTGCAGCTATACTATCTTTTGAGAGCAAATGCCAGCTATAAGATTCTTAGGTACAGGCTGGGTAAAAGGGTGAGTCAGAATCACAATTTCTGCCTGGAGGGAATGTCTAAGAAATCATATTGGGCATGAGGTGTTCGGCACACTCTGGTGCTAGAGAGTCAAGCATGAGAGTTTTGCTGAGTAACAGCATCAAATGAGAAAGTAAGAATTCTCACAAATTTATGTTTAAAAAAATCACAGGAGCATCATGTATGCCTTACTTTTTGGGACACCCCTCAGACTGCAAGCTGGACAGACAAAAAAACTTGGGGCACATACTACTAAACAGTTTCAAATGGCATGTCACATACTAGCTCAGAGGCAAAGGACTCGCTACAAGTCTTTATTTGTGAGTTCCAAGGAAATATCTCCTAAACGGTGCCTTTAGTCCTCATCAACTGCAATATAAAGAGATCTCCAGTAAAGCAAAGCCTTATTCCTTGTGTATAAGATTTCCTTGTGAAGCAGAGGTTCCTTGGGTATGATTAATACCTGTGGAATATACACTGCAAATAATGGCTGGGGGCCCATAGCATAGAAGAGCTCTGACAAGCATGCCCAGTGGGAGAGACTGATTGGACAGTCAGACTCCTCCAATTTTCATGCCTACCCCTGCCTCCTACTAAGTTGTGTGAGTTTCAAACACAACGGTTAAGATGTCTTACCCAGGGATTTAACTTATGCAGTAGATCAACCAAATATTTATACATGAGGATAAATGGCTGCTTGTGAAGCACCTAAAGTTTTTTTTCAATAAAGGAGGAGTATGTATATGGCATTTGGTATGTACTGTGTCAGGGGCATATTGCACTGACATTAGAAAAACGTGCTCTTTTCAAAAAGATTTAGTCTCATTTCCCTTTTCTTCCTACTTTCTCTCTAATGACTGGGAGTAGAATGAGACTTCGATTTTAGGATGATTTAGAGGTCTGGGAGTTGGCTCTTTCTTCCCCTGGTGTGTGACCAACTTCAAAGAAGCAATTGTGTAACTACTAAGGAAATTAGTTCTTTGCCAAGAGATGAAGATCTTTTGTCATAAGCCAGAATAAATAACTAAGCCCTTCCATCTCCATCTCAGGAGGGCCTCTGGGCTAAGAGGAATGTCTGTCGGGTCCCTGCAGTAGGCAGTCATCTGGTCAAGAATGTTGTTCGTGCTCCTTCTGCAGGCAGAAGCACTGGATTCGAGAGGCTAGAGTGAGTGTAGGGAACACAAAGGAAATAGGCAGTAAACAAATTAACAGATGTATATAGCACGATGCCCGATGGGGACACACCTCTATTTATAACTACCACTTATTGAGCACCTTCTCTCTGCATATTACTGCACTAGGCAGTTTATATGCATTTTATCCTCATAACAACCTTATGAAGCAGGTATTTTGATTCTCATTTTATGGAGGAGCAAAGTGAGTCTGGAAAGTTTAAGTAACTTGCTTAAAGACATCACAACGTAAAAGATGGGCCAAGATTTGAACACACGTTTCTCTCTTTTGACCCTAAGTGTTGGGCATTATATTTGGTACATTGTTTATGCTTAGTCCTCACAACCTTCTTGAGTTGCAGGTATGACTATCTTTATTCACATTTGGTTCACAGAAGTTAAAGACCTTGCCCAAGATCACAGAGACAGTAAGTGGCAGAAGATTCTAATCAAATTCTGATTCCAAAGCCCAGGCTCTTAACCACTGAACTCTACCACCTCTACTGCCATGTGACATATGTCAGACATTTGGTAAATGTTTGTCCCCATTCCAACTGGTACACTGAAGGTAGGTGGAGAACAAAGTGTTGAGGGTAACTTGAATTTAGTAGAGCAGGAGACGTTGAATAGTAGAGCTAGAGCTAGAGCTACCATTTTCCCTGGGGGCTGGTTTTACATAGGATGTGGGGAAGGGTGATTAAAGACATAGGGAGATAGAGGGTAGCTGATTTCTATCCCTTTATTCCCTAATTATAAGAGGATGAGAGACCACTCAGAACATGAGCTGGATCTAGGAGCTATTAGAGACTTACTATTATCTGAGCTGGGTCGATGTGCAAGTTATCAACGTATTGCCTCTTACTCCAAATTCACCCTTGTTACTTGCTCTCTGAAAAGGGTTCTGGGCCCTTTAAGTATTTTGCATTTGTCAGTTGATACACTGTTAAGCTTTGTCAGTAGGGGGTACAAGAGAAACATTTCAGAAGGAAGGGGTTTTTCTTCCTGGTACCAGTGTGCTGGTGTGCTTGCCTTGCAGGCTCCTGCAGTGTAAACACCCACCTTCCCAGTGCCTCACTCTAGCAGCACACACAGCTTCCCCAGCCCCAGGTTTCTGCAGTGCCTGCAGCTTTCCCAGCATGAAGTTCCTGTAGTACATGGTAATCAGCAGCATCAAGCAGCATCTCCCAGTACCCCTTGCTCGGGTGGTTTTATAGTGAAGTGCCTATGCTAAGATCCCTCCGAGTGAGCAGCTTTCCTTGGCACTGTAGAGAATAGATTTCCCAGAAGTTCCACAGGGCATATTTCTATAAAGTTCCAGAAGGCAGAATTCCAGCGAGTTATGTTGGCACAGCACCACAACAATTTCTCTGCTAAATCCAGTGAGCCACAACTGTATCCTTTACTACAAGATCTGGATCTCATCCCTGGGGAAGGCGTTGCACCTTGGTTGTTCTAACTCAGCAGTGCATATAGTGGCTGCACCTTATCTCTACTATTCCTACATTTTTACAGTTCCTTTTACTTCTTACTAGCCATCTCCTGTTATAGTTAATACTTATATTAAACTTTCTCTGTTCAGATTACTGTGTTGTTTTCTCTTTCCTGATTTTCCCCAGACCAATACAGGTAGCTTCTTCTTCCTAGATCTCAAAGTAAGATGATTCCCAGGGCAAAGGAAGGGACTGAAGGTAAGAAGGATGGCCTTGTCCCAGAAACAAGGTCTAAAGGGAAAAGAGCATCTTAATTTTTCAGGAGGCAGTACATGTCTTCTCTTTCCTGCTTTCCATGAAAGAAAATGAATTAGGACACCATGACCTCTTAGCTGTTGGAATTATTTTAATGAGGAGGAAAGAACCTGCTAGATAGGAAAGGCAAGTGGAGCCTGAAGAGTGTTTGGGTCATGAGACTTAAAGGCTTTATGATCATTCCTAATTCAAACTGTACTTGAAATTCCATAGTTCAGGTGTTCCAAAGGAGAAGTGCGTATCTGTGAAGACAGTCTCAAAATGACTACCCTCTTTAAAAAATGATGAATATTGAACTCCAAATCTCTATGATTGCCTACAGAATCCTTCTTTCAAAGTTCAGGTTTGTTTCCTCCATGGCCAGAGATAAAATATTTTCTGTTTTTGACATGGCTTTCCTGTGAATGCATTTATAGAAATTTCCAGACAGCTTGCAATGTTCTGAATTCTGGAAAAATTTCTGAAACCTCAGGATAGAAGTTAGGTGTTTGGAGTTGTTATGTCAGGATGTTTTTCAAGTGCCACAAGGATAAATGGTTTTTATCAGTGACAGAACATCATCATAATTTTTGTATTACTCATGGATTTGTGCAGCTGAGTTCTTTCTGAATTTCAATAAAGCATTTTCCCAGACACGTGTTGGTAATTAACCACTACCTTTCTAATTTTGTTCTCTTTATGCCTTTATGCTTCCCTGCCCCTCCCACCACCTAAAGCTGCAATACTGCCTCCCCAAAACTCAATGAATGCAAAATGGAAGGCAAGCAGTTAAATAGGAGAGAATAAGGAAATGTAAATCTCAAGGTCTGACAATCAACTAAAATGCTCCCTGTACATGATACAAGATCATCTTTGGAGAATTTAGGAAGCACTGACCCAGATCACATTCAGAGACACTAAAAGCATCATGGTTAATCAGTCAGCCTCCTCAATCACTGGGAAATTTCCAGCATACACTTGGAGGCCAAAGTCCCCCTAAACCTTTACTAGCCTTCCCTCTTTCCCTCTATCCTCCACAGATATGCACACATATACACATAAAAGGATCACATTGCTAAGAATGGAATGAGAAATGGAGCACTGCCTCAGAGCAGTTTGGTGGTTTATACTGTAGCAGCTGATGGGGACAGGTAGAATAGGTGATATGAGGGGTTTGTTGCTCCAGTTAGAACTTCCTCCTGAAGAGTGAGAAGACCAATGGTAATAAACTGACAGTTGCTATAAACCAGTAAAGACTTGCCTTCACATTCAAAACAGGAATTAGTCCTCTGTTGCTGTCATTATTATGATTATAGATTAGAGAAGTGGTTTTTAGCCAGGGTGGTTGGATGATCTGACACATGAAGAAGTGGTATTGAGAGGAGGGGTGGCCTAATGCTTAAGATGGATCCTACGATCAAGACCTGAATTTGACTCCCAGATTTACCACTAACCATAAACAAGGTAGTTAACCCCTCTGAGTCAGTTTTCTCATTTACAAAATGGAAATAATAGTATGTGCATTATAGAATGTTATGAGGAATGAATAAGGTTTCCAGCAAAGAGTAAAGATTCCATATATGTTAGCTACTATTATTTCTGTAGTATTATTTACTAAAAATCACACTGTCATAACATCCTCAGTTTCTTTGCTCTCTTTTGCCAGTTTTGGAGGTGTGGATGAAAGTGGTGGTGCTGGGGACATAAAGATGTGACCCCCACAAATATTCAAAATTGACTTTTGATAAAGGCACAAAACAAATTCAATGATTTTCAGCAAATGCTGGACATCTGTAGGGAAAAAAAAAAAGAAAAAGAAACTTGCCCTAAGTCATAGATACCTTATACAAAAATTAACTCAAAATGAAACATGGACTTAAATGTTAAATGTAAAACCTTAGAGGAAAAATCAGGGAAAAAAATCTTTGGGATCTAATGCTAAAAAGAGTTCTTAGGCTTGACACCATAAGCATGACCCATAAAAGGAAAAATTGATAAATGAGATCTCATCAAAATTAAAAACTATTCATCTGTGAAAGACCTTATTAAGAAGATGAAAAGACAGACTACAAAGTGGGGGAAAATATTTGCAAGCCACATATTTGACAAAGGACTAGTATCTAGAATATATAAAGAACTCTCAAAAGTCAATAGAAAAAAAGACAAATGATTCAATTAGAAATTGGGCAAAAGACATGGAGAGACATTTAACCAAAGAGGATATATAAGTGGCAAATTTGCACATGAAGAGATGTTTAACATCATTAGCTATTGGGGAAATGCAAATTAAATCCACAATAAGAGATCATTACACATCTGTCAGAATGGCTAAAATTTAAAAAGTTATGTATTTGTAAACCACATATCCAATAAGGGTAAGTTAATATCTAAATATACAAGGAACTCATACAACTCAATAGTAAAAAACAAATAGCCTAATTAAAAATGGGAAAAAGGTCTAAATAGACATTTTTCCAAGGAATGCAAACAAATGGTGTTTGTACAAACAAATGGTACATTGAAAAGGTGCTCAATATCAGTAATCATTAGGGAAATGCAAATCAAGGCCACAATGAGATATCAGTTTACACCTGTTAGGATGTCTATAATAATAATAATAATAACAAAAATGATGAGGTAATAACTGTTGGCAAGGGTGTGAAGAAAAGGGGACTCTTGTACACCGTTTGTGGCAATGTAAACTGGTACAGACACTATGGGAAACAGTATGGAGGTCTTCAAGAAATTAACAATAGAACTGCCATATTATTCAGCAATCCCACCCCTGGGTATATATCTAAAGTAAATAAAATCATTATCTTGAAGAGATATCTGTATTCTTACATTGACAGCAGCATTATTCACAATAGCCAAATATGGAAACAACCTAAGTGTCTGTTGACAGATGAATGGATAAAGAAAATGTGGTATATATAGACAAAGGAATATTATACAATCTTTAAAAAGAAGGAAATCTTGTCATTTGCAACAACATGGATGAACATGGAAGATACTATGCTAAGTGAAAGAAGCCAGACAAAGAAAGACAAATACCACCTGGTATCACTTATATGTGGAGTCTAAAATAAAGTCAAACTCATAGAAACAGAGCAGAAAAGTGGATGCCAGGGGCTACAGGATAGGAGAAATGAGGAAAGGTTGGTAAAAGGGCACAAACGTTCAGTTATAAAATGAATAAGATCTGAGGACCTAATGAATAACATAGCAACTATAGTTGATAACACTACTGTATAATTGAAATTTGCTAAGAGAGTAGGACTTAAATGTCACACACACACACACACACACACACACACACACACATAAATATATGAGGTAAGGGATGTGTTAACTTGATGGGGTGAATCCTTCCATAGTGTATATCAAATCATCATGTACACTTTAAATATCTTGCAATTTTATTTGTCAACTTTACCTCAGTAAAGCTGGGGAAAAAATGACAACACCAAATACTGGTAAAGATGTAAAGATCTGGACCATTCATACACTATGAATGTGGAAATGTGAAATGGTACAATCACTTTGGAAAAGTTTGGCTGTTTCTTTTAAAAATTAAACATGCAACTACCAAATGACCCAGACATTGCACTCTGTGCATTTATCCCAGAGAAATGAAGATGTACGTTCACATAAAAACATGTACATGAATGTAAATAGTAGCTTTATTCATAATAGTAAAAACCTGGAAAAAAACAAGATGTTCTCAACAGGTGAATATTAAACTATGGCACATCCATACAATGGAATACTACACAATTGACTATTGATACACACAATTATCTGAATAAATCTTGAGGGAGTTATGCTGAGTAACATAGACAATCTAGAAAGGTTAAATACTGCAAGATTTTATTTATATAAATGCCAAAGTTACAGAAATGGAGAATATATTAGTGGCTGACATAAGGCAGTAGGGAGGGGGGCAACAGGAGGGATCCTTGTGGTGACTGAACCATTCTGCATCCTGACTACACCAATGACAGTATCTTGGTTGTGCTACTGTACTATAGTTCTGCAGGATGTTACTGGGTAAAAAGTATATGGAAGCTCTCTGATTATTTCAAAAAAGGTTTAACTTTTCAAAAAAGGAAGGGGGGAAAGGTGTGTAAAAACAGAAGAAGCAGAGTAGAGACAGACTCTCCTGTTTCCGATCGAGTTCAGATCTGTGTCCCAGATTATAGCAGGGTTTCCAGCTTGGCAGGCTAATCCAATGAAGTGCAGACATCCCCCCCCCCCCCCACCAGTGTAGGAAAGAAAGCAAGGCAGATTTTTCCTGCAGATATAGTGCCTGCTCCTCTCACTGGGATGTCAGTTATTAGTTATTGCTCTTACACATTTGGAAACTGGGGGGTATATGACACAACTAATGAAGGTTAAGAAGCTTTGGGTTAGAGTCAGAACTAGTAAAGTTCCTTAAAGTCATGCAAGCAGCTCTGTTGCTGGTACCAAAGCCTCCTCTGAGATTGTTTAAGCAAAGGGGATATTTGAGCAAATAGTATTTTTCTGCTTTGCTCCTGAAGAAAAGAGACAACAGAGAGAAGCCACAGGACAGTTCTCCCCTTGAAGGCAGCATAGAGAAGGAAAGAGAAAGCTTAGAGTGGTCCAGGAGGAAAGACAGAGGATTATAGGCTTGACAAGGAAGACAGCAGAAATTTCTCTGCCTCCGTGTGTCTGGGTAATTGGGCATCTCTTTACCTCTCATGGATGCCATGCAGTACTTCAGGCAACTTGGAAGGAAAGCATTGAGTAAAGATCAATTGAGTGTTGACATCTCATTTCTAAAGGCTAATGGTTCACAGGTGAGTGGTTGCACAAAATATTAAAGAGCAGTTTGCTTTTCCCTCTGAACGATGGAACACTACAGGGAGAATGCATTTATACCACTGGCTGAGTATTTTCAAACAAACACAATAGTCTTTCTTGCTCTTCTCTTCTTTTCTGTAACGACATTTAACAATCCGCTTTGATTAACACTGACTTTTAGGCCTCCCCATACACTGGCTCTGTTTATTAAATCCACTGAAAGATGCCTAGCCCAGGTGGTCTACCTACAATCAGCAGAATTCCATGGGTCAGGCGAATGTTAAATGTGTCTGAATTAAGGCATTCTAAGGTGAACCAAGAACCCCATTCATGTACATGCCTGCTGTAGCAATAGGGATGTGGCTGTCCCATGGGAACAGTGCAGGGATAGCTTCACCTCTGTGCCCATTTCCCATCTTCCCTAATGCTTCAGGGGCAGACAGGAGCTTCTTGGGCTTCCCAGTGAATTTTGTGTTCAGCCCATTTCCATAGGGCATAGTACCTTCCTGTCTTTCCTACCTTCTCTTCTGGCTGCCAGTTCTATTATCTCCATCAGAAATTTGATCCTGCTAGAAGTGCTGTGGGGTTTTTTTTTTGTGTGTGTGTGTGTGTCTATTTTTTTTTTTTTAATAGAGCCTTCCAGTTTCCTTTGGGCCATTATGTTCTCCTGAAGCAATGCTTTGCTGTCAGTCATTAATATTTAATGTGACTAGAAGCTTTCACAAAAACCTAGCGAGATGCACATGTTTTAAGTGGCAAAGCTGTTATTTAATGATCTCGGGTGGATACACTAATTCAACCTACCCGTGAGGAAAGGTGACCTCCCAGTCCCTCTGACTCTGTGTCTACATTAATATAACTGAAACCTCCTCTATTTATGAAAGCATCCATTCACCCCAGAACAGAGGGCTGTAGGATTTTTTTCTGACATCATAGGATTAACTGGTGATTTCTAAAAAATTGTAAAAGAACATAAAAAAATACAAGTGTGAAAAGATGTACATATGATGAATGTCTCTTATGACATTGCTATAATAAGAAAATAAATTAGAAATAACCCAACTATCCAATAATAGAGGACTGGTTAAATAAATTAAATTATATCTATTTATATAATGGAATACTTTGGAGCCAGTAGGAATGATGATGTAGATCTATGTTTATGGACATGGAAAGATGCCAAGATACACTAATAAGTGAAAAAAGGCTAAAAAAACAGTATGTACAATATGATTAAATTGTTTTTATTAAAAAAAAATAGATATACCTGCCAAAAAAAGCCAGAAAAGGTATATACCAAAATGTTTTATTTGGGTGTTGTGGTTGCAAATGATTTTCACATTGTTCTTTATATCTTGGTTTACTGTCTAAAAATTTTATACTATGGGATTGTAGCTATGTAACTTATAAATTACTTTTACTTGAAATTTCAATCCAAGTGACCTTCATATTTCCATTCAAGCCCTCAATGTTAACCTAGACCAGAGGCTGGCAAACTCTTCTATACAGGACCAGATTATAAATATTTTAGGCTTTGTGTACCATATTGCCTGTGTCATAATTACTCCACTCGGCTCATACAGTGCTAAAGCAGCCAGAGACAGTATGTAAACAACTGGCATGGCTATGTTCCAATAAAACTTTATTTATAGAAAGAGGCAGTGGTCTGGATTTCAACCACAGGCTGTAGTTTACCAAACCCGGCTCCATAGTTCTAAATAGAGGAGGCTGAAATTCCATGTGCCTCAAGAATTAATCTGGTTTCCTCTGTTCTCTTGGGTCAATGCAAAGGAGAGGTTGATGCTCTCCAAAGTTGAGGCCAAAATGGCTTGGAGACATCAGAGGAGCTTCTTATTTTTTGCTTCTTGGTTTGAGAATTTTCCTATTCCACACTTGGGCCATGCTTTATCTAGGCTTCTCTGCCCACCAAAGTGAACCCTAGATCTGCCATAGATACAGCCATGGTTACAGAAGCCCCCTAAGGAACTCAAAAAGGTTGAAGAACTTACAATCACTAACTGAGTAACTTTAGCTAAACCCAGAAAGCCCAAAAGATTCAGTGTTTCCTATAGGCCAGAAGTATTGACATACTTTATAAACCAGTGTTCTGAGATGGATAATTATATCTGTCCACAGGAAAACTTTTGAGGAATCTTAAAATGTTCAACAGCCCAATTTAGGAGTTTAAAAGACTTACATAGCTGAGGCACAATGCACATGGGGAAAAAAGGGAAGTTTTAGCTGAAGATGGCCGGGACTTTTAGTCACAGACAGTACCCCTGATTCCCAGAAGGGCAGTGCAAGAAGGATTTAGTTCATGCCTCTGCCTTCAGTCACAATCAGTGTTGCAATTATTAAAGCAATTTACTTGACATACCCAATCTGTAAAGAGTATTTCCTACTTCTTCTTTTCTCTTCAAAGTAGGAAAGATTAAATTATTGCTTACACACACACACACACACACACACACACACACCACACAACACACACACCACACACACACACACACACAAACACACACACACCCCACTCCTGAAATGCTTCCAAAAACATAGCTTCCAGATCATCCCATTCCTACTATCTAAAGTATTATTCACTCATATTTAATAGTCTAGCCACTCAAAGGAAGTCACTTAAGAATTCAATGTGTTACATACAGGATCCAGGGAACCAGAGACCCATAATCAGGATTCTGCGTTACAGCAAACCTAGATGCCCTGAATTCCTAACCTGGAAAAATCTGACAAATTTACTAATAGAATCTCAGGACTTTCAGGGCACTTGTGGACCGGCCTACCACAACAGGCTTTTCAGAAGAGTGAGGAGTTGGCTCAGGTGGGAAAAAGGAATGGGAAGCAGAAAAAGGTCTCCAAGAGTACCAAGAAAATTCAAGTGTTCAGAAAATTCAAAAGAGAGTAGGGGGTGGAGTCAAGATGCTGGTTGAGGTAAGTGTGATCAAAGGGCAAAAGGGAGAAGAGAGGGAAACAGACATCCTGCTACTATCATAGCTGCCATTTGACAGAGGCAGGTTGAGTGATTCATTCAAGGTACCCCGTCAGTTGCCTTGAAATGTAAATTCACTCTTTCCAGTTTCTACTGTTACATTATATCCCACCATGTTACCCAGCTGCTCATGAAGTTGGTGCCTGTTCATTTTCCTGAAGATTTAAAAAAAAACTTAGAAAAATACCTAGTAGTATGTGGGTGTAAAATAGTTGCTTGAATCATCTATGGAAACGGCAGAAATTTTTAAGGTGTGCAAACTGTTTTAAAACATGTAAGTGCCTGATTCGGAATAAATGGGGATGGGACGTTCCAGTTGTTCCCAGATAGTAGATTTAGAAGCAGTGCTCCAATTCAGAGTGACACTAAAATTGCTATCATTACTTAAAAATTTTCAAACGTTTAGCTTAAATGAACTAATGTAGAGAACAGTACAGTGGACAGGAAGTATGGGCACTTAGGGAAACTTGGCTTCTAGTGTCAGCTCTGTCACTAAGTTTACTACGTGATCTTCACTAAGTGACTTTCTCTCTCTGAATGTTAGTTTCCTCACTGTGAGATGATGAGGTTGGACTCCATCATCTCTAAAACATCTTTCACCTCTCACCTTTTATGATTCTGTAATTCTTGGTGGTTTTTTTTTCTCCTGACATTTATTTGCAAGGGCCATTCTGCCATCCACTCAATTTAAGTTTTCAGTAAATCGTGATGGTCTTAAATAAAATCTCCCCCTTGTGAAGGGGAAAAGAACAGGATGTTTGTGCTGAAATGGCTCATGTCAGGTGTGACCTTTTTAATTCAGAGCAGCTCTCTAGTGGTTCATTAACTCACCCCATGGGTAGCACAGCAGGCAAGTACTATTATAAAAGACCGCAACTGTGTAGCTAGAGAGAGCTTCCCTATTACCCAGTGAAAACAGAGCGGTTTCCTCTTTGCACCCACATGGGTCAATTTTTAGATCAGGAACATATGATTCTATCACTGAAGGAACACTGGCCAACTGATAGATACCCTGTGCCAAGTCTAACACTTGTTTTGAGGACTAAGCTGGAGTCCTTTCCACAGGAAGTAATGGAATTACTTCTATATAATTGATAACTGTGGCTCTCTTTCTTAGATAATTAAAAATGCATGGGAAATAGAATAGTAAATAATAATAGCCTATTCTTGCATTATGCTTTACATTTTACAACACATGTCAATAAGTGTATTTTTCATTTACATTTTCTTTTTTTAAGTTTATTTATTTGGAGAGAGAGAGAGAGAGAGAGAGAGAGAGAGACCGACCATGAGTGGGGGAGGGGCAGAGAGAGAGGGAGAGAGGGAGAGAGGGGAATCCCAAGTAGGTTCCCTGCTGTCTATGCAGAGTCCCAACACGTGGGGGGGGGGGGAGGGCTCAAACTCATGAAACCTTGAGATCCTGGCCTGAGCCAAAATCAACTCGAGTGGGACGCTCGACCAACTGAGGCACCCAGGTGCCCCCATTTACATTTTCTTAACGACCCACTGAAGTGAGGAAAATAATTATTATCCCCTGTTTACCAGATAAGGAAATCAAGGCTCAGAGAAATTAAGGACTTATCCTGGGTCTCATAATAAGTGGCAGAGCTGAAAGTAGAATCCACATCTTGGCTGGTTCAGCTAATTCACCAATACACCTTTTTAGCTGTCTTGTTACATGAATCATGAGGTGTTATCAGGAGTGCAGGTTAAAGAGCAAAGATTTTAGTACTGTGTCTAGATATTGCAAAGTAATTTTACACTCATCTGAAGATTTCAGACATAGGTTTAATTTCTCATAATGGGATCAGTGGCTAGGGAGGACTATGAAAAAGTACATATGACGCAATGAATTCAGTTGATCATTACATATCTACTAGAGTCAAAGCAAATATTTATTGAACACCTGTACAACTGACCCTGCACAAGATGATATGGAGATAAACAGAAATACAAAACACGATTCCCGACCTCAAAGAGATTAAGTAGTAAATAATAAAGTGCTAAATATTGTAGTTGCCACAGTAAGTGCTGTAGGAGCACGGGGGAGGTCAGCAAGGGAAGTGTTCATGGAAGAAATGGAATTGAATTAAACAGTTAAAGTATCGATAGGTAGAATTTCACCGGCAGAGAGGAGGAAGAAAATTCTGGGTTGAAGGGTGAATGAAGGGTGTGGGAAGGGAATTACATGAGCTAAGCCAAAAGGGGCAGGCATACATGAGACTGGATATCTGTGAGGATACTGATCCTAGTGGAGAGCAATGGAGGAGAGTCTGCTAAAGCCAGTTCATCCTAAGTGTTCAGGCATAGGGTTGTCTGCTTTTTGTTGCATTCTATTCACTCGAATAAAATGACACAGAAGGTAGACATAATGAGTTTTAAAAGATTGGTTCTGGAGTCAGATAGACCCAGGTTTGAGTCCCAGGATTAACACTTACTTGCTGTATGACCTTGGGTGAATTAATTAACCTCTTGGAGTTTAGTTTCCTCCTCTGTAAATGCAGAGCCTATGACATAATGCTCATCAAGTACCTAGCAAAGTCCTGGCACATGGTAAGCATATGATATAGGTGATCCATTGAATGAGAATTTATTTCTATACCTTTATTAAGGTTTTCATATAGATAAATTAAAAAGTAAAAAGTGCTTTTGGTCCAATCACTTGTTTTAATTTTTTACTCAAAGTTTGATTCAAAAACATGATAGCCATACTAGTGAGAACTGAGTGGGCGATAGTGTTGAATAGAAAAGTTAAGATCAGATTTGCAGGACCTTCATGGTTGGTTTGAGGAGATTGCCCTGTGGGGAATACATATGCCTTCCGACTAAGGAGAAGGAGCCAGAGGAATCAGCTCAAGGGCACTTAGCCAACTGCTGGCAAAAGTGTCCCAAGCTTGCAAACTGCTCATCCTTACCTCCATCCACTCATCCGTTTGACACTCTGTGCTCCTCTCATTTTCTCTCTAAGGAGCATTTCTTAAAGCTATGGTATGCTGTGCACATTTGCCTTCCCTCATACATATACTTTCTGATGGATGGGAAGTTTGGATCAGCATTTTGTCCTGGAGACCTGAGTATAATCACCTTCTAGTAAGACGTTAGGGTCATGTAACCAAAGGGTCAGATTTACTGAGGAATAGTCTGAGAAGCTCTAGGGAAGTAAATTCCCGGCTTGAGTGAAACAGGAAGAAATAACAGGTGCCAACAACAATAAGCAACAGAATCCCAGGAAAGAGCAACTGTTACCTGAGCCTGGAAGGTCATGAATGTGGAACACATTTTCAAAATAGGAGCCTAGGGACAACGCTGTAATTACCAACCAATAAGCCTCCCCTTAGTACCAGGAAAACAGATGGATACACTAATTAAAGGGGGACAGAGAGGGAGAGACAGAGAACAATGTAATATTTAAATGTGAGGAACTCAAGAGAGTCAAACTAGCTCTGTTTCTGAAAAAGAAAATTACCTTGTTAACTCCAGGTAGCTCTACCCACACCTTAGAAACCTATGCCAAATAATGTATTTTTAAATAGTCAAATGTTTTCAAATAGTCTTTATATATAATTTTCTTTGGTCCAGGGTGAACTGCAATATGGTTTTTGAAGTAAAGAAATCTTGGGAAGCCACCCTCTGACCACACGTACCATCTTTCTTATGTTTTTCTCCCCTTTCTTTTTCAAAGGGAGGGGAAACATACATTCTAAACATGAATGAGTTTATTGGCTGTCAGTGTTAAAGAATGGCTTACTAAATAGATGATGTACAAGCACTTAGGAAAGTAAGTGGTGACCAGAAAAGCCAGTGTAAGAACACGTCTGGTTAAGATAATTTTGTTTACCTTTTTTCTTTGAAAAGGATACTAGAATGACAGCTTCACAGAAAATCTTTCACAATTGCCTTATAAAAAAGATGGAGAAATATGGATCAGATGACAGCTTAGTTGGCTGTATTCCTAGTTGCTTGAAGGACTGTGCTCAAAGAGCGGTGATGAATGAATTGACAACAATTTGGAGGGTTATAGGGCTCTCTACTTTCCCAGTCCTGTTCATTATTTTAATCTATAATTTTTGGATGAAAGTATAAAAGGCTGTAGATAAGACAAAGCTGGAGAGTATACTTAAACTTACTTGATGATGGAACTGAGTTTCAAAAATAATTGTCGCCACCATTTATTATCTTGTAGACACTACTATACATAAGCTATCTCATTGATATTTTAAAACCACAGAAAACTAAGTCTCAGAGAGGTTTTAAGTAGTGTGTCCAAGGCTACACAGCTAGTAAGTGACACAGCCAGGATTTAAACCCAAAACTGTCTGCTATTAAAGCTCATGTTCTTTCTCCTATACTAGACTGCCAGCCACTACTCTACATTGTCTTGACAAACTAGACTAGAATATGATTTCTCTTGAATATAGAACAGAATTGAGCAGAGGCTGGAAGCTCTGGGAAACAAGAAAGAATCAGACCATACAGATTCACCATAGCTTTCATGAAGGGTCACAGCGATGGTGAAAACCAGCACTTAGACTAGTAATCTGCTGAGAATATTCTGAGTTAGAAGATAGTGAATGCCACTATTTCCTGGCTTTGTTATTATATCTATCTTTATTTGTACAAGGAAAAGTGGCTGGAATGACAAGCCCAAAACTATGAAAATGGAATATAATGTAGAAAAAAAAGCCATAGAAGAAAAGAATGGAGGAAACATGACCTCTATGTATATCATATTACTAAGACTTAGGGGGGTTAGTTTGCAACTTCAACATGAGATAACAATATGAAATAGCTTCTAGAAAGGGAGATATAACTCAGGCTGTATTCATGGAAGAAATAAGTGGACTCTGGAGCCTAAGGAATAATAGGCACACTATTGTTTGTTCCGGCCACTGTGTTCTCTTATGATAGGAAGGTAATAACAGTAATATTGAATATCACCAGAGGAAAGTGACTCACTGGGGTGAGTGTTTGGAAACAATCTCCTATGAGGGACATTTTGTGGCAATCAGAATATTTAGCTTAGTGAGGAGAAAACTTGGGAGCATGGAAGCTATATTCAAATATTTGAAGAGCCATCATGTGGAAAAAAGAGTATACTTGTGTTTTTTATGTTTTTTAAAAAATTATTTGTTTATTTTGAGAGAGAGCATGAAGGGGAGGAAGGAACAGAGAGAGAGGCAAGGGGAGAGAGAGAGAGAGAGAGAGAGAGAGAGAGAGAGAGAGAGAGAGAATCCCAAGGAGGCTCTGCACTGCCAGTGTGGAGCCTGATGTAGGGCTTGAACTCATGAACCGTGAGGTCATGACCTGACCTAAAACCAAGAGTCGATGCTTAACCAACTGAGCCACCCAAGGAGTCCTGTTTTGATATGTTTTATAATACAAACCTAGGACCCAGGAAGCAGCTTATTGTTCAGTATAAGAAAGAATTTCCTAATAATTAGAGTGGTCCAACCATGGAGTGATAAAAATAATAGGTAACATTTAGGTACCCAGCACTATGGTCTACTGTTGACATATCTCATGGGATCCCCACAAGAATCCATACAGTCCATGGAGAAGGGAGTGGTTACATTGTAAAGCAGTCATCTTAATGTCACTTAGAGTATTTGTCACAAGTTAGATGAATGCCTGGCAGGCATGTATCGTATTTAATTTTGTATTGAGGTGGTGCGTGGGGGGTGGGAATTGAATTAAATGACCATGTGAAGCCTTGTTTAATATAAGACTTAGTAAATCTACTTTATCTGTTTTCAAATTTATAACATTAAACACTGTAATCTGACAGCCCAAATATAGCATTTTGAACTCTTCATAAGATTGGTATGTGTCTATATGTGCATGTACACAGACACACATATACATACATATACATTTATTTTTTAAATCATACACACACCAGGGTCTAAGGCGAAAGATAGGGATACTATCTGAATACGTGTAAGCTTCAAATAATTTAGAATCCTACAACATTCAATCTATTAATTAAGCCAATAAAATAAAGTAAGAAAGAGCATATGCTCTATCATGGGCAGATGTTGAAATATACATCATGTTTTCAAAAGCAGACAATGACAAAAATGTAGAAAATATAAATTTAAAAATGATTTCATCTCAATGGCTGAATCACAGGATGATTCTCCTGTTCTGTCTCTGTGGAACATAAACATAATAATTTACCAGACGCATAACTTGGGCTTTGTGTTCATCACTGTACTAGAGGATTTAATTGTATCACTTTATTTAATTCTTGCAACAACCTGAAAGGTTGGTATGAAGACATTGTTTCTATATTTATTTATATAGCCCAAGAATGGGGGAGAGGGGCAGAGGGAGAGAAATGGAGAGAAAATCTTAAGCAGGCTCTATGCTCAGTGCAGAGCCTCACTTGGGCCCTGGGATCATGGCCTGAGCTGAAATCAAAAGTTGGATGCTCAACTGACTGAGCCACCCAGGCGCTCCTGACATTATTTCTATTTTAAAGTTGAGAAAAGAGTCTCAGAAAGAAGCAACAAATCCAGAATCACACAGGACATAGCAGTGCCAGGATTTAAACACAGGTGTTCCCTATTTTTTTATGTTTATTTATTTATTTTTGAGAGAGACAGAGAGAGAGAGAGAGAGAGAGAGAGAGAGAGAGAGAGAGAGAGAGAGAAGGGCAGAGAAAGAGGGAGACAGAGAATCCTAAGTAGGTTCCACACTGTTAGCACTTAAAATTTGGACACTTAAACTGACTGAGCCATCCAGGTTCCCCTGAACACAGGTATTTTTTATTTCATACTGTATACTATGCTAAATAAGTACCATTATTCTCTTCTCTTTCTATTAAAGTACTTTGAAAATGCAAAGTATAGCACAAATGGTAATGCCTATCATTGATAAACAACTATAACATCCAACATCCAGATTCACATGATCTCTGTCTTGAAAAAACTTGACATTTTAACATAAAGCTTGGTCTTTTTAGCACAGATGGGCAAAAAAATTGGAGATTCCTGGCCTGTTCTATGGCTTGATTTTAAGACAAAAAGAATGTGCTTGAAGAATTATTGGAGGAAGGCCCAGTGGGAAGGTGCTCCAATAATTCCTTCAATGTAGATTCTAAATTACTGAGAGATAAGAAAGATGGGAAACCAACTAGTCCACATATCACTTGCTTGTTCACTACATGCAGGGCCCTGCAATGTCTACCGTATGAAGATCCAGAGGAAAAAGAAGGACTAAGTTCCTTCCATGGGGGCGCTCCTAGTTGAAAGATGCCATTCATGAAAGTTCTAAAACAATGCTGTAAATTTCCTGATGAGTCTAAGTTCTATTGCTACAAAGTCAGTCATCCTTTGGATGGAGCTTCACGCTCACTGTCCCTCTCCCACTAGCATAAATGAATAAAGTTTAATATGAGAACGTCCGGAGCTCAACTTGTTCTTAAGTAAAGATTTAAAAAGTAGAGACAAAAGATGAAAATGAAGTACTAAAGACTGCCAGGAAAGATCTGGTCGACCAGCTCCAACCTTAAGCCCTTTTTCAGAACGTGTCATTTGTTATCCACAGCCTATGATGAATTATAACCCCTGAATCAAACAGACCTCAAGTTCCCACTTCCGAGAAGGCATCAGTGGTGTGAAGAGAAATTGCTACTGTGACAATTGAAGCAATTGGTGAAAGTCCAGTGCATTTCCCAGCTCACACATGCCTCTTAAGCTTCCCGTTAATGAGAGTCAATAGGCTTGCCAGCAGACACTGTACTCACCATGTTTTCCCATCCAGACGGGACAGTCCAGGAACAATTACAGAATCACGAACTTGAGCCACATCCATAGCCCGACATAGCTTCATTTCCCTAGTGGAGTAATGTGTAACTGCTTCACTGCCAACACAAAAGCCCTCATAAACTCATAGCCTCACCTTTATTTATCTTGGGACCTTTCTTTTTGTTTTTTCTTATGTTTTAGTTAAGATACCCTCCTTGTTTTAGGTACTGAGGATAGTAATATAACAGCTGCAAACTACTACTTTGTGTCTTCTAGAGGCCAGATTTCTTCTTGCCTTAATTAGCACTGCTTTTAAATATCCCTGCCATCATCTCCAACTTGATATGGGCCTGGGATTCCCATTTCCAACAAGGATTTTCTATTGCCAAAACCGACTACCACAAGGGAAAGAACAATTAAGGTAGTCCCTAAGCACGAAGCAATCCCATTTCCAACTAGCTGATGAGGAACGTGAAAGCAAGACTTGGGTCTATTCAAGGGAAGACGATTACATTTGTAATTTGCTCCAAACCAAGCTGAGTGGTTGCGTCCATGCAGGGTGGGCACTGGCCCAGACAGAACCAGGGTTCCAATGAAGGCCTTCTCTCTCTATCACAATAGGACAGCTGTGTGCAAGTTAGGTATGAGTAAACATCTGAAGGCCAGGAGGCCAGTTGAGAGGCTCTTAGAGTACAGCATAGGCTGGTGGCAGCGAAACTATAAAAGGAATGCTATCTATGCTTATCTCCCACTCTTAAATATTAACTTTATGATGAAGAAGGAGACGGGTGCCAATGGAGTTAAAGTTGTCTGATGGTGGCAACTAGCACCAGCAAATCCAAGCTTTTAAGTTTGAGTAGAAGGGTGATGTGAGGCATCTTCCTTGGCCAGGGAGACAGGGAAGTCAAGTTATGAAAAATCTGGGAATCACAACTTACACCAGTACCTTAAGGAAACCCTTATAAATACCATGTAGTCTTAGATCGTACTCTCCTAGCAGACAGGAGACAAATCTACCGAGTTTCTTTTTTTTTCTCCAACATATTTAAGACAGCAATTAGCACTTAGCAGAAAGTTTGAATTTCCTTAAACCTATTTATGTGGGCAATGGCCTTTCGAATAAAAAAGGCTGAACTGTAAAAGAAATTGGAATCAATCCCTAGCTTAAGACCCTGTTAATACCAAGAGTTTCAGCTTATTTTCAGAATTTAATTCCTCTGTTCAACTTTGTAATAGTCCATGCAGATAAAAGGAGCCCAACTGCCTCCTGGTTTCAGCAGAATATCGATCACTATCCTCCTGAATTTACTTTGGAGTTATACCCCTCAGGTGACTCCTGATACTGTGTACACATGACTTGTTTTAAGACACAAAGCAGCTCTGAGCTGTGAGCCTAGTGCCCCTGAAGCAGTGCTTTTCAAAGAGCTTCTCTGCTGAGCAAGCTCTTTGCATAGTACAATTAGGCTCAGCCAGCAGACAAACTATTCTGCCATCTGAGGTGTCTTCCAGTAATAGATTTGCAGCAATGTGTACCAGACTTGGAGTATCACTCAGATCTACCAAGTCCCCAATTTGGGGAAGTGGCTCTGATTGGGTCTGAAGTCTTCAGTGTCTTTGGACAGATGTATTTATTCAACAAGTTGAGGCCCGTGGACAATTCAGATTCTAGCTCAGCCTGTAGCCACTTTTTAAGAAGGCCCGCAGACAATAACTAAAGATTAGAAGTAAACGTGCAGTGATGTAGCTACAGGAAAGTGCTTATTAAAGGTTATTGTTTGCCCCAAAGTTGTGAAGATTCAGAATCACAACAATTGAAGGGTTGGTTGAAGGTTGGTGTTGCACAGGTAGAGTGCACTGCTACATATTCACTGGTACTACTCACATCCCAGTTTTGCAAGAGGACTGGACCAGGGACCAAGAAGCCTTAATTCTGCTGAATCGTTTCTTTTTGAGCTAATAAAACTAACATATCAATCACCTATTTTGTGCCATAAACTATGGGAAACATTACTCCTTGATTACATTATCTCATTTATTTCCTCACAGCCACCCCATGAGTCCCATTATCTCCTCATTTTACAGGAAGCATAGAGAAGTCAAATATTTGCCGAACATAACACAGGTTATACAGAGCCCAGGTTAGTCTGACGCCTAACCTCTTTGTATCACTGCCTGTCTTCCATACTAAGTGTGTAATACCAAGTAGGAGTAAGTAATACTCCTACTTACTATGCTACACTGACTGTTTACCATATTGCCACTTTTCCTTCGCTTTGTCACTTATAAGTGGGACTTATGGACTAGATGGTATTAGAACGCTTCTAGTTCTAAAAATGCAGTAGTTGCATAGAGAGTGAGAGAAAAAAGCTATACTTCTCCCAGGTAAGTGTGGATACAGTTCCAGTAGACAGAATTCCAACTTGGATCTGAAATTGTATGTTGTGTGACTTTTACTCCTGTGAACATCAGGTGATACCCTGGAGAACTGACTTTCCCATTCATCTCTCTATAGGGTGAGTGGCCTCCACACAGCAGACTGGGAAACTTTACAGGAGACCTGGCCATCTGTAATCTCTGCACCCCACCTTAGCAAAGAAAGCATAAAGTATACAGTCTTTCTCTCTCTCTTTCTCTTTCTCTCTCTCTCTCTCTCTCTCTCTCTCTCTCTCTCTCTCGTACCCTCAGGCCAAATGACAAATGCCCAGTGGTTCTAGGTAGGAGGCTGAGCTGGTCCTCAGCATCTAGCTCACTTTTCCATAACTTTCTCTTTCCGGGCAGGGGCTGGGCCGATTAAGATCAGTTGAGAGTCTGGAGCAACAAAAAGGTGACCCATAAAGCCTATCTTATTTATTTGCACATTATTTATATAGCTGGGGGCAGCAAATATCAGATGCCAGTCATAATTAAGAAAAAGCCAAAAGTTCCTTGAAGACTTTTAAGGTGAAATGCCTGCAGGAAGAAGAGAAGTTTCCCTAGATTTTTCATTTAAAAAAATGAAAATTTTATTTTAAAATAATGTTAAACTCCTTGGAGCTGCAGCTGAATATTAAATAGAAACATCTTAGAGAAACTTGCCTGAGAGCTATATAAATTCTAAACCATGAAAACAACACACTCAATAGAAAACTGTAAAAGAGAAAAGTGATAAGTTTGCTTTATCAAAGAAACAAAGCATTTTCCTCCAGGGAGGAAGGAAGCATGATGGGAAATCTGTAAACAATGGACTTCTGAGAAATTTCATGTGTTTTCTTAAAAACAAAAATAACAACAACCCAAACTCTATGGTATTGACAAGGGACAAATGTTCACGGTATTGAGATGGGACAAGGGCTTTCCTACCTAATAGTACACGGGCCCTGGGATATTTCCAAAAGGCAAAATAGTCCTGACTCCAACCTCTTCCTGGCATGATTTGAACAATCTTTGTCAGACACTGCCTTTCTCCAAATCTCTACCATGTTCCAGGCACCATGCTAAAATTCCTTCCTGTTGTCCCCGATCTAAAGCTAAACAATGAGGAGGGCATCTGTGGTGGTGATGGTAGTAGGGAGAGTTGGGGTGAGGCATGAGAGGGCTCCTCTCTGTTTATTTTGCAATTTGTTGCTCTGCCTGCATTTTTCAATCTGTGTCTATGTCAGCATGTCTGTTTCTGTTTTGTTGTTCTATTTCCCTGATTGTTTCTCCGTTAGTGTCTCAGTTTGTCCACACCTTTCTTTCTTTTGTCCTGTCTGTCCTTCTCTGTCTTGAACACTATCTGCGTACCTGCTTGCTTCCTGTCTCTGTATGTCTCTCTCGGGTTCTGTCTCTCTGTTAATCTGTCTTTGTCCTCCTGTTGCTTTCTCGGTCTCCATTGTGCATTCTTTCTCTCTCAATCTCTCCTCTCCCTCCCCCCATCCCTCCCTTTCTCTGTCTGTTCATCTTACTCTATCTGTCTGTGTTTCTGGCTTTGTCTGCCTACCTTCTGGCCTATCTCTTTGTCTGTCTCTGACCAATAACCTCTGACCATCTCTTTCTATTTCTTACTCTCTGAATATCTGTCTCTGTTCAACTGCCCATATCTGTCTCTGTCTGTCCGTCTTTTGGTCTGGCTATCTGGTGCTGTATGTCTGCCTTCCTGTCTCTTTGTCAGTCTCTCTGCTACTCTGTGACTTTTTCTTTCTGTTCATTTGCTTCTTTGTTTCTCTGTCAACTGTTTCTGTTATTCTATTTCTGTGTATGTCTCTTTTTGTTTCCCTCTTTGTCAGTTTCTTTCTACAGGCCTGTCTGTTTGTCTGTGCTCTGGCTATCTGTCCAATCTGTCCATCTGTCTATCACCCTGTGTCTGCTTGTTTCTTTGATTGTCTGCATATATTTATAGGAGTCTGAACTTCTGTCTCTTTGTGTAACTGATTATCTTCATATTTTTTTTTCTCTCTCTTCTTCCCTCTGTATCAGTCGCTGCCTCTTTGTGTTGCTGTTTCTCTCTCTTTTGGTCTGTCTTATTGTTTCTCTCTCAGCTCCTCTGCTTCTTCCCTTTTAGTCTGTCACACAGTCTCTGTCAGTCTCCCTCTATCTGCTGCTCTCCCTCTCGCTTTCCTAATAGTCATTTGTCTCTCTGTTTCACGGTCTGTCTCTTGGTTTCTTTACTTTTTTCTCTCAGTCTGTCTCTGTTGCTTTTCTTTTCTCTCTCTCCTTCTCTGTATCTGTCTGTTTCTCTCTGTCCGTGTTGGTCATACTCTGTGTACCTCACCACACCAGCCCTTCTCTCTGCATTCTTCTCTCCCTGCGTCTACATGTTCTGACTCTATCTCCTTGTCTTTTGCCTCTTTGTCCTCAGTTTTTGTCAATATCTCACTCCATCTGTATGTCTCCCTGACTCTGCCTGCCTGCCTATGTATCTGTCTGTTTATGTTTACATTTTCCTTTAAGTCTGTCTGTCTGCCTGGCTGTCTGTGTTTCAGACTGTCTTCCTGTCTTTCTTTCACTTTTTCTATCATTGTCTTTGTTTTTCTTTCTCTGTGTCTTCCTCTCTGACTCACTCTCTTGGTCTTACTTTTTCTTCTCTATCTCTCTGTCTCTTTTTCTTTTTATTCACATGAGATTCATGTAACATAAAATTAACCATTTTTTAAAAGTTTATTTATTTAGTTTGAGATAGAACATGCCGGGGATGGGCAGAGACAGGGAGAGAGAGCTGTCAGTGCAGAGCCTGATGCGGGGCTCCATCTCCTGAACCGTGAGATCATGACCTGAGCTGAAATCAGGAGCCAGGAGTCAGACACTTAACTGACTGAGCCACCCAGGTGCCCCAAAATTAACCATTTTAAAGTGAACAATTTAGTAGCATTTAATACCTTCAGAATGTTGTACCACCACCACTTCTATTTAGTTCCAAAGTATTTTCATCACCCTAAAAGGAAAGCTAGTCTTAAGCAGTTGCTCCCCATTCCCTCCTCCCTAGCCCGTCAACCACCAATCTGATTTCTGTCTGTGTAGGTTTGCCTATTCTGGGATATGACATATCAAGGGAATCATGTAACCTGTGAAACTGTGAATCTGGTTACTTCCATTTAGCAGAATGTTTTCCAGGTTCATCCATGTTGTAACACATATCAGTATTTCATTTCTTTTTTCCCCTTCTTTTATGCAGACTATTTTTCTTAGAAAAAGTTTAGGTTCAAAGCAAAACTGCCAGGAAGATACAGAGATTTCCCAAAAACTCCTTATCCCCACATAGGCATAGATTCCTGCATTATCAACATCCCCCACCTGAGTTCCACGACTAGAGTGGTATAATTTGTTATAACTGATGTACCTATATTGACATATCATAATCACCCAAAGACCATAGTTTTCATTAAGGTTCACTCTTGGTGTTGTACGTTCTATACGATTTGTACAAAATGCATAATGACATGCATCCATCATTATCATATTGTCAAATTGGCTTGTTCCACTTAGCAGCACGCATTTAAATTTCCTTCCTGTCTTTTCACGACTTGATAACTCATTTCTTTTTAGTGCTGAGTAATATTCCGTTGTCGGAATGTACCACAGTTTATTTAACCATTCACCTACTGGAGAACATTGTTGCTGCTTCAAAGTTTTGACAAATATAGATAAAACTGTTATAAACATCTGACTTGTTAGGATGGAGTGGTGATTTACAAGCTCTTCACATGCAGAATTGGACACTGGCAGTCCTATTTCCTTTCTTTTTATGGCTGAATAATAGACTATTGTAGAGATATAACACAATTTGTTTACCCATTTATCCATTGACAGACATTTGGGATGTTTCTGCCTACTAGTTATTGTTTATATTACTGTTATGGACATGTGTGTACATGTTATTTATTTGAGTAACTTTTCAATTCTCTTGGGTATATATCTAGAAGTGAAATTGCTAGGTCATATGGCAATTCTATGTTTAACCTTTTGAGGAACCACCAAACTTTTCCATAGCAGCTGAACTGTTTTATTACCTCCCTAGAAATTTAGGAGTGTCCCCATTTCCCACATCATCAAAGCTGGTTGATACTTTCCATTTTTTAGATTCTAGCCACCCTAATGGATACCACCTAATGGTGGTATCTTATGTTTTTGATTTGTATTTTCCTAATGACTAATGATGTTGAGTATCTTTTCATGTGCTTAGCAGCCCTTTGTTTATCTTCTTTGGAAAATTGTCTCTTCAGATCCTTAACCCATCTTTTGATTGAGTCTTTTTGTTGTTGAGTTGTAAAAGTTCTTTATATTTTCTTTATGCTAGATCCTTACCAGATATATAGTTTGCAAATATTTCTTCCCAGTCTGTTACCCCCCACCTTTGCATTTCATGCTTAAAAAAATGAGATATATAGGGGCGTCTGGGTGGCTCAGTTGGTTAAGAGACCAACTCTTGGTTTTGGCTCAGGTCATGATCTCATGGTTCGTGGGTTTGAGCCCCACATCGGACTCCATGCTGGCAGTGCAGAGCCTTCTTGGGATTCTCTCTCTCCCCTTCTCTCTCAAAATAAACTTTTAAGAAAAGAGCTTTTAAAAAATTGAGATATATAACTGACATATAACATTAAATTAGTTTCAGGTGTATAATATAATGATTTGATATTTGTATACATTGTGAAATGATCACTGCAATAAGTGTAGTTAACATCCATCTATTTTTCTCTCTCTTTATTTCTCTGACAGATTGAGTCTTTCTGTCTGATTGTTTCTGACTACTACTCTGTCTCATTTTGCATCAATCTGTCTCTATCATGTCTCTGTTCTTCTCCCTCTCCTTCCCCTTCTTCACTGTTTCCTCTCGCCTTCTCTTTGTCAGTTTCTCTGTCTTCCTGTCAGTCTCCATGTCTGTCAGTGACTCCCTTTTTCTCACTATTTTTCTCTCCCCCCACTCCTGGCTCATCTGTCTCTCTGTTCATTTAGTTGGCTCTCTTTATAGCTTTCCATCCACTTTTTGTCTTGTTCTGTGTCTTTCGGATCTCTCTGTGTTGCTTTATCTCAGTGTTGGTTGATTGGTCACTCTCTCTCCCTGTCTCTCTCCATCTGAATCTGTGTCTGTGTTTGCCTTTGTCTCTGTCTCTGTCTACCTAAGTGTCTGTCTCAGCGTGCCTCTCAGTCTCCCTCTGTTGCGTTCTTTCCTACTCTTCTGTTTTTCTCTTTCTGGATCTGTCTCTTTGCAGTGTAACAGTGTCTTTTTTTCTCTTCTTATTTCTCTCCTTGCCTATTTCTCTTTCTATTTCTCTCTCATCAGCCTCTTCATCTGTCTCTCAGTCTGTCTCATCATCTCTCTCCCCTGCTTCTCCAGTATATCTCTGGCCGACTATCTCTGTCTGTTTCACTGGCTATTTGTTTCCCTCTCTTACTCCCTATATGTCTGAATTTTGTTTGTTTTTCTGTCTCCTGTGGTGTCTCTTTCTATGTTGGTCTGGCTCTGGCTTTGGGTACACCACCCCCTTCTCTCTCTGTCCCTTGTTCCTATCTCTCACTTAGTCCATATATTCTCTGTCTTCCTGTCTCCCATGTATTTCCTTTTCTCGCTGATACTCTTCCTCCACACTTTTCTGTCTCTCAGGCTGTCTTTCTCTATAAGTGTGACTCTCTTCTTATTTCTGTCAGGTTCATTCTGTCTTTTCTTGACACTCTCCCTCCCTCAGTTCTGTCTTTCCATCTGTTTCTCTCTATCTCTTTAATTTCCTGCGTAGGGTCTCTCTCTCTCTCTCTCTCTCTCTCCTTTTATACCCCTTTCTCTCTTTGAAACTCTCCCTCATTCTATGTTTTCCATGTTTCTGTCTCCACTTCTCTTCCTGTTGCTCCTTGATGTCTCCGTTCCTCTTTCCTTTTCTCCCTTCTTTTTCTATCCCCCTGTCTTATGGTTTATCTCTCTCTCTGCCTCTGCCTGTTCATCTCTCTTGATATGCTTCCTTCTAATTTGTATGTTGATCTCTATAACTACCTGTGTTTCCCTCTGCCATTCCTTTTCCCCCAACTGTCTGTTTCTATCTCTCTTTCTTGGTCTTCCTTCCCTGTCTGTCTATTCTTGCCTCTAACACTGCCCATTCCTATTCCTATGACTATCTATCTCTCTCTGGCCATTTGTCCATCTCTCTTTTTCCTTTGAAGGTGCTATGAAGATTGATATTAATGGCACTAAACTTTTATAAAAGCTAAACTGTAAATCTCTTTCCATCCTCTGCCAGTTGAACACATATATCTCAGAGAAAGGACTTACAGCCCCTCACTTGCCCAAAATGCACAGATTATACTGATTTTCAGAAATGTAAGTCCAACATGTCAGTTTGGTACTTTCAAAACACAGGTATAGACTAACTGTGCTATCTTTCAAGCACTGTTACTTATGTGTCCATTATTTAAAAATATAACAAAATCTATGCACCTTAAAGCATGTCTTATAAATCTTTCACTGAGTTTATATCTTTTTTAAAATGTTTATTTATTTTTGAAAGAGACAGAGCATGAATGGGGTAGGAGCAGAGACTGAGGGAGACAGAATCTGAAGCAGGCTCCAGGCTCTGAGCTGTCAGCACAGAGATTGACACGGGCTTAAACCCAAGAACCATGAGATTGTGACCTGACCTGAAGTCGGATGCTTAACCTAGCCACCCAGGCGCCCCTCACTGATTTTATATCTTAAGTAAGTTTCCAGAAGTCAAGAACATCGAGAAACTCTAATGAGAACAGGGGGTATGGAACTGATCACATAAAATATAGACCCTGAATAGACTGTCCTTGAAAATTACATCTTCACTGAAATATAGGGAAACCCAGAATTCTGCAGACTGTAATATATAAGAACAATCGATTTTTGCCTGACAGTCTAGATTGGTAATCTTAGGATCCAATCCCTAATCATAGGGAAATATTTAGGGGCACCTGGGTGGCTCAGTGGGTTAAACATCTGACTCTTGATTTTGGCTCAGGTCATGATCTCACAGTTGTGAGATCAAGCACCGTCTTGGCTCCATGCTGAGTGTGGAGCCTGCTTAAGACTCTCTCCCTTCTTCTGCATCTGCCCCTCTCCTGCTTGCAATGCTCTCTCCTCTCTCTCTCTCTCTCTTAAAATAAATAAACTTTAAAAAAATTGTTTTGAAAGAGAGCACACGAGCATGTGCACATGTACTACCCAGGGAGGTGGGGGGGGGGGGGCGGCTATCAGCACAGAGCCTGATATGGGGCTTGAAGTCATGAACAGTGAGATCATGACCTGAGCCAAGATTGAGAGTTGGATGCTTAACCCACTGAGCCACCCAGGTGCCCCACATTCAAAAATTATTTTTAAAAAATAAGGAAATATTTAGAGTCATTATGGAATAATGTCATTAAACCTCTTTTCATCTCAGAGTCTTTGTCTATAAAATAGGGCTTATGATCACAAATGACCTCAGAGAGTTGTTATGAAGAATAAATGAAATAATCCATGTAAAGCTCTTACACCAGAGCCTGGCATAGTAAGAGCTCCAAAAATATTAGTTATTATTACTTCTATTGTTGTTATTATAATAAATGTTGTCATTGTTATTATTATATACATATCTAAATACAAATCTGCTCTCTGGGCATTTTTTCCTTATCTAAAAAATGAAGATGTACCTCTAAGATCATTTATGGTTCTATGGCTCTAGAATTCCATATGTCTCTGAGAACTAAATACATGGGGTCATATCTTAGATCAGGCTCCAAGATACAATTGTTTTTCACATCTAAGTTTTGTCACATCTGTCAGTTACAAAAGAAAGAAAAAAGCCATAAGGATAAATTTTTGATTTTCAAACATTTCTAAAGCCAACCTGACATCTTCAAACCTTTGCTTTCTCATTGACTTATTTACTTCTCACAGGATCACAAGAAAAAACATAAATTCTGGAACAATTTTCATTCTAATTCTTTCTCCAGTGTTGCCCATATCAGATAGCTGGGGTAGTGGATATTTCCACAATGAGACAAGAACTTAGATCACTTATTAGCTAGACTGTCATACTTTTTGATAGGGAGGGATATTGTACTTGGCTTCAAATTGCTATATTTGGACGTACTTTTCCTGGAAATGGTATTCATGGATGCTGTATCTTTCTTAGGATGCTGCCTATGAATGTTCTACCCTCCCTAGGAGTGCTGTCCATCGACATTGCCCTTTGTTTTGGAATACTGTATGTGAATAGTGTGCTTTACTTTGAATGGAATTTGTGGTTAAATCATCTCCTGCGTAGCTTCTGAAGAAATGTGTTAGTATATATCTGTATTTTACATTTCTGGTATTTTGGGTTTGTAACTTGACTACTGGCAAGCTTATTAGTACATTCTCCAGATTGAATGGATCTCATGCTTAAAATTGTGTTCAATAAATATAATCTCTTGGCATACTATTCCCATTTTCTGGATGGATAAGCTGGGAGGGGGGGATCTAGTGGGAAAAAGGAAGAATATCAATCAGTAAATTGACCTTGGGCCTGAGACAACAGCCCATGGCATAAAAATTCTAACTTATTAACTAGGGTAAACAATTGGCAATGGTTGCTTCTGAAAAAAGATAAAAACTGCGGCAGCACAAAGCATTTATTCAGGCAAAAGCCATTACTTCCAAATGTCTTGGCATAATGTACCCTGCACTGCGGTAAATGAATTTTCACCTTTGGAGGGATAATGCTACATAATTTTTTCAGAATATTTCCTATGACTAAAGCATAAAATTTCCCTACATTCTACAACAATTTTCAATTCTTTAATTACCCACTCTTCTATTTTCTTCATCTTTAATATTTTCCTTGGAATGAGGAGGTCAAATTCTGGGTATATGGCAACATTCATCTATCCTTAATGTCTGTCTTACCTCTGCTCCCATAATCTTGCCAGTATTAGCACACCTGTGCTCATTCATACACATGCTTGCTTCTTTACAAATTCATGCCCTTCACCCCTGCAGCCATGCACAATGCATTTTGCTCAAGCTATACAGGTGAAAGAACAAAGTCATGTACAAAGGATTACTGGAGTTAGGGGGTGGATCTGTATAATTTACACAACATATCCCCAGAAAAGATCCAGCTAAATTCTTATACCTTCATATTCTCTGCAATAAGGCTAAACATGCAGCAGCAAAAAACTAAAACCAAAACCAAAACCAAAACCAAAACCAAACCAAACAAAAAACCCTGCCAAGGCTGAGTTTTTTCGTCCATGCCTTAAGATGACCAGAGAGGAAAGGGTGGATTGGTCACCAACTTGAAAATAGTTCTGCCCAATTTCTGTTTTTTCAATTTTGCTACCACTGCTTTTCAGAATGGGGATTCAGTTGCACTTAAATGTCTTGACACTTGAGTGGTCATTCATTTGTCTTAACTTTTTCTTTTTAATTAAACTTTTAATTAGAGATAATTGTAGATTTGCCTGAAAGTATAAGAAATAATACAGATGGGGTGCCTTGGGTGGTTCAGTCGTTTGAGCATCCAACTTCGGCTCAGGTCGTGATCTCATAGTTCATGGGTTCAAGTCCTGCATTGAGCTCTGTGCTGACAGCTCAGAGCCTGAAGCCTGCTTCAGATTCCGTGTCTCCCTCTCTCTCTGTTCCTCCCCCACTTGCTCTCTGTCTCTCTCTCTCAAAAATAAATAATCATTAAAAATTTTTTTTTAAAAAGAAATAATACAGAGAGATACTGTATATCTTTTACCCACTTCCCCACAATGGTAGCATCTTGCAAAACTATAGGACAATATATAACAACCAGGATACTGACACTGATGTGGTCAAGATACAGAACATTTCCATCATAAGAATCCCTCATGTTGCTCCCCTTTTTAACAATTTTTAAGTTTATTTATTTATTATTGAGAGAGAGTGAGAGCACAAACTGGGGAGAGGCAGAGAAAGAAAGGGAGACACAGAATCCAAAGCAGGCTCCAGGCACTGAGCTGTCAGCGCAGAGCCCAATGCAGGGCTCAAACTCACAAACCATAAGATCATGAATTGAGCTGAAGTCAGATGCTTAACTGACTGAGCCACCCAGGCACCCCCCTCATGTTGTCCTTTAATAAGCATACCCATTTCCATCTCGCACCCACTTCCTTCTTAACTCCTGGCAACCACCAATTTGTTCTCTATCTCTATAATATTGTAGTTTCAAGAATGTTATATAAATGGAATCACATAGTTTGTATATATAGTAAGTATATATTCCTTTTAGGATTGGCGCTTTTTCCCCCACTCAGCATAATTCTCTAAAGATTCATCTATGTTGTTGCGTGTATCAATACTTTGATTTTCTTTGTTGCTGATTAGTATTCCATGGTACAGATATACCAAACTTAGCTTAACAGTTTACCCACTGCAGGACACTTAGGTTGTTTGTAGTTTGGGGCTATTATGAGTAAAGCTTCTATAAACATTCATGTACAGGCTTTTATGTGAACATAAATCTTCATATCTCTGGGGTCAATGATCAAGAGTGCAACTGCTGTATTGTATAGTAGTTGCATCTTTAGTTTTTTTTAAATTTTTAATGTTTATTTATTATTGAGAAACAGAGCATGAGCAGGGGAGGGGCAGAGAGTGGGGGAGATACAGAATCTGAACAAAGCAGGCTCCAGGCTCTGAGCTGTCAGCACAGAGCCCCATGGGGGGCTTGAACCCACAGACTGCAAGATCATGACCTGAGCCAGTCAGACGCTTAACCGACTGAGCCACCCAGGCGCCTGGCATGTTTAGTTTTTTTTTAAGAAAGAACCAAAATTTTCCACAGGGGTTGTACCATTTTACATTCCCATCAGCAATGTTATTAGTGATTCATCCTGGACAGAATTTGGTATTGTCATGTTTAATTTTAGCCATTGTGGTAAGTGATATCTCATAATTTTAATTTGCATTTCCTTAATGGCTGATATTGAGCACCTTTTCAAGTATTTATTTTATATCTGTATATATTCTTTGATGAAATATCTGTTCATGTCTTTTGCCCATTTTCCCACTGGATTATTTCTCTTTTTATAGTTAGCTTTGAGAGTTCTTTATATATCTTACATATTTATCCTTTGTTGGATATGTAGCTTGCAAAAGTTTTCTTAGTCTATAGCTTCTTTTCATCCTATCAATAAAGGGTTTCATAAAATAAAAGTGTAGTTTTGATGAAATCTAATTTGTCAGTGTATCTGTTTGTTGATTGTCTCTGTATTCTCTAAGTAAGCTTTTTGCTTAGCCCTAGGTCCTGAAGTTTTTCTATTTTCCCCCAGAAGTTATATAATATTACATTTTAAAATTAAGTCTGTCATCTATTTTGAATTAATTTTTGTATAAGAAATGAGGTTTAGATCTAGGTTATTTTTATTTATTTAATTTTATTTTTGCCTATGGATGCCTAATTGCTCCAGCACCATTGGTTGAAAAGATTATCTTCCTTCCCCTGAGTTAATTTTGCACCTTTGAAAAACCAGTAGAATGTATTTATGTGGGTCTATTTCTCTGTTTTCTATTCTGTTTTATTAATCTATGTAACTATTGCTCTACCAATACCACATAGTCTCGATTATTGTAGCTGTACAGCAAGACAATATTGGGTAGATTTTTTCCTCCAAATATATTCTTTTTTCCCAAGATTGACTTAGCTCTTCTAGGGCCCATACATTTCCATATAAATGTTTGGATAAGCTTGTCTATGCCTCCAAGAATACCTTGCTGGAATTATGATAGGAATTGACATGAACCTAAAGATCAATTTGCAGATTATCAACATCTTTACTATGTCATGCCTTCTGATAAGTAAACATAGTGTGTTTCTTCATTTATTTAGGTCTTATTTCATTTCTTCCATAAGTGTTTTATAATTTTCAGCATATAGATTCTGTACATATTTAGGTAAATTTATACTTAAGTATTTAATTTTATTTGGATTATTTTTTTTAATTTTTAAAAATGTTTTATTTATTTTTGACAGAGAGAGAGAGACAGAGCATGAGTGGGGGAGGGTCAGAGAGAGAGGGAGACACCGAATCCGAAGCAGGCTCCAGGCTCTGAGCCGTCAGCACAGAGCCCGATGCGGGGCTGGAACACGAGAGCATGACCTGAGCCGAAGTCGGGCGCTCAACCGACTGAGCCACCCAGGCGCCCCTATTTGGATTATTTTAAATACGGTTGTATTTTTAATTTCAGTGTCCATGTGCTCATTGCTAATATATAAAAATATAGTCTATTGGGGTGCCTGGATGGCTCTTCAGCTCAGGTTATGATCTCATGGTTCATGGGCTCAAGTTCCATGTTGGGCTTCATGTGGGTGGTGTGGAGCCAGCTTGGGATTCTTGCTCTCTCCTCTCTCTCTGACCCTCCCCAACTCGTGCTTTCTATCTTTCTCAAAATAAATAAATAAATTTAAAAGAATAGTTCATTTATTTTATTTTTTATTTAGTTTTTAATTTTAATTCCAGTATTGTTAATACAGAGTTGTATTAATTTCAGGTGTACAATATACTGATTCAATAAAAATAAAGTTTATTTTTATATGCTTATCTTCTATCTTACAACATTCCTGGACTCATGTATTAATTCTAGGAGATACTTTTTCTTTGTAGATTCTTTGCGATTTTCTATGTTGATGAACATGTCCTAATAAGGACAGTTTTATCATCCTGATATGTATGCTTTTTATGTCCTTTTCCTGCCTTATTTCCTTGGCTAAAAATACTAACATTTTGTTGAATAAGAGTGGTGAGAATGGACATCCTTGTCCTTTTCCTAGTATTAAAGGAAAGCAATTCAGTCTTTCATCGAAAAGTATGAAAGTGAAGAAATTGCCCTCTATTCCTATTTTTTCAAAGAATTTTTATCATTAATGGTGTTTAATTTTTAAAATTCTTTTTCTGAATTGATTGACATGATTTTTAAAATTTTCATCTTTAGCTTGTTAGTATGGTGGATCACATTGCTTGATTTTCAAATATTGAACCACACTTGCAGCCCTAAAATAAACTTCATGTGATTATGGTGCATAATTATTTTTATATATTGATGAATTTGGCTTGCAAATATTTTGTTAAGGACTTTACTGCTATATTCGTGAGGATATTGGTCTACACTTTTCTGTTTCGTACGGTCTTTGTCTCACACTGATAGCAGGATAATATTAGGTTCATAAAATCGACTGGAAATTGTTCTCTCTTCTTTTATTTCCTGGAAGAGACTGTGTAGAATTAGTGATAATTCTTCTTCAGAAGTTTGAGAGAATTTTCTGGGAAAACCACTTGGCCACAGAGATCTGATTTTGAGAGATTTTAAATTATGAGTTTAACTCATATTTTATATGAGTTTCATAAAAAATCATTTTTATATATAACTCATATATAACTTGTTTCATATAACTCTCCTTAAGAGTTATATGGCTAGTCAAATTACTTGTTTCATGTTGAGTTTTGTTTATGTTTTTCTTTTTTTTTTTTCAATATATGAAGCTTATTGTCAAATTGGTTTCCATACAACACCCAGTGCTCATCCCAACAGGTGCCCTCCTCAATACCCATCACCCACCCTCCCCTCCCTCCTACCCCCCATCAACCCTCAGTTTGTTCTCAGTTTTTTTTTTTTTTTTTTTAAGTTTTTTTTAACGTTTATTTATTTTTTAGACAGAGAGAGACAGAGCATGAACGGGGGAGGGTCAGAGAGAGAGGGAGACACAGAATCGGAAGCAGGCTCCTGGCTCTGGGCCATCATCACCCCAGAGCCCGACGCGGGGCTCGAACTCACGGACCGTGAGATCGTGACCTGAGCTGAAGTCGGACGCTTAACCGACTGAGCCACCCAGGCGCCCCTGTTCTCAGTTTTTAAGAGTCTCTTATGCTTTGGCTCTCTTCCACTCTAACTTCTTTGTTTGTGTTTTTCAAGGAAGCGGTCCATTGTCAAATTTAGGTGGGTATACCAAAATGTTGGTGTTAGGAGACCCCAGCCTCAACCCTTCCAAAAGGATCAAAAGTTATATAGCTATCCACAATCAAAAACAGCTCTGGGAGAACTCTGGACTCCATTTAAGAAACTTCAGCAACACAGTGGAACAACAACAACAACAACAACAACAACAACAAAACCCTGAGAATAACCATGCAACAAGGGAATGTAGAAAAGTTTAATTTTGCCTGCATCATTCCATTCCCCAAGCCATCATTGCTTAGTGCCAAGAGGGCACACCCCAGCTAGAAAGAGCTCCCCTTGCTGGGAAAGAAATAGTAGGGATGAGCAACCAGCTATCCTGGCCTTTCAAGGCACCACATGAAGGACCCTCTTTGGTTTCACTCCATCCAGAGACTGGCAAAGCAGAGATGTACAGAGATAGCTAGGAACAAGGTGAAAAAAGCAGGGGCTACCAACACCAGCCACAAAACAGGAATGGCTGTTGTTCCCAGTGACCTGCTCTGCAGACAAACAGCTTTTGCCACTGAAGAAACGAATGGACAGCACAGTTGAGGTGAATCTCCTGTAGATTTCATTAGTTTAATTTTGTTTGATTATGCCAGTTGCCTGAGTTTCTCCCTGTTCCCTCCCTCCCCTGCTGGAGGCTGAAACTTGCACCAATCACCAGCCTAGACTTCTACTGCCACAGGAAAGAAAGATGGCAGCTTAAATCCCCATGGCTGACCCCCCCCCCAACTGCCATATGTGCATGCAGGGCTAGCCCCTCTAGCTGTGAACCTCATACCTCCAACCTAACACCTGACACCAGCCTCTACTAATGTGTACCTGTGGGGAGACTCAGAAGCCACAGTCGTACATGCTGACAGCCAGGGGCCAGTATGCATACAGTTGGCCCCAGCTGTTGCTGCTTTCCCTGGCTCCCCATCACAATATTTGTGTTTGTATCTGGTTCCTACCATGATATAGGCACCTGTAGCTGGCCTCTGCAGCCAAGTGTGTGTATACTTCTGGCTCTGGCCACCCATGGTCCCTAGATGCTTCCTCCCATGGTCCTTAGATGCTGGACCTACAGAAGCCACTGAGGACCCTGACAGCCCTTTCACCCTCTGCAGACTTCTACAGCACTTGTCAAGGAACACAAAATTGTCAGTGCTGTGACCTTAGTGAACTGAGTTGATAAGTCACTATGCCCCTTGGACCCTGAACCACCACAGGCCCCCACACATGGTTCCCTGCACCACTAGACTTAGGGTCACAGTCCAGCTTGCCCCCATTTTTTACTCATATTCAAATGCACAGACATCTATGCAAGGACACTGGGATATCAAAAAATCAGGGAAACATCACCAAAGGGGCACAGTAACCTTCAAATAACTGACTCTAAAGAAATGGAGTTACATAAATTGCCTGAAAAAGAATTTAAAATAATTGTTCTAAAGATTCTCAGAGAGCTACAAATAAATGATTCAATTAAATCAGGAAAACAATATAAGAACAAAATGAGAGGTCAACAAAGAGATAGAAAACATAAAAAAGAACCAGAGAAATTTTGGACCTGAAGAATACAATGACTGAACTAAAGAATTTCATGAAGAGTTTCAACAGTAGACTGGAACAAGCAGAAGAAAGAAGCAGTGAGATTTAAGACAGATTATTTGAAATTATGCAGTAAGAAAAGCAAACAGAAAGAAACAATGGAAAAGAATAAAGAAGACCTACCAAACATTTGGAACACCATTGAAAGAAATAATGTTACACATAATTGGAGTCCCAGAAGAAGAGAGGAAGAAAGGGGTACAAAGATTACTTAAAGTAATGACTGAGAGCTTCTCAAACCAGTGGGAAATTTTGGATATCCAATTTCATGAAGTTAATAAGTCATCCCCAAATTTCCATCCAAAATGATCTTCTCTAAAACACATTATTAAAAAACTATCTAAAATGAAGACAGGGAGAATTTTAAAAGTAACAAGAAAAAAAATTCTCTCATATAAGAGAAAGGCTATAAGCAGATTTCTTAGCAGAAACTTTGCAGGCCAGGAAAGAATGTGATTATATATTCAAAGTACTGGGGAAAAAAAACCTTTGAACAAAGAATACTGAGCAAAACTGTCTTCAGAAATGAAGGAGAGAGACTTTACCAAATGAAAAAAACCTGAGGAAGTTTATCACCACTAGATCTGCTTTACAAGAAAGGATGAAAAGAGTTTCTTCAAGATAAAATAAAAGTACACAAACTAGTAACATGAAAACATATATGAAAATGTTACCACACACTGGCAAAAGTAAGTATGTAGTCAGATTCAGAATAATCTAATATTGTGATATGGTGTTGTGTTAATCACTTAGCTCTAGTATAAAGATTAAAGGACAAAGTATTAATAATAGTTATAGTTAAATAATGATAGTTAAACTAGTTAAAATAGGGGCGCCTGGGTGGCTCAGTCCGACTTCAGCTCAGGTCGTGATCTCGCGGTCCGTGAGTTCAAGCCCCGCGTCGGGCTCTGTGCTGACAGCTCAGAACCTGGAGCCTGCTTCTGATTCTGTGTCTCCCTCTCTCTCTGACCCTCCCCCCATTCATGTTCTCTCTCTGTCTCAAAAATAAATAAAAATTAAAAAAAAACTAGTTAAAATAGCTATAAATACTTAGAGTTAAAATAAAACTACAATAATTTGTTAATGGATACACAATATGAAAACACGTAAAGTTTTATGTCAAGAACATAAGTAAAAGGAGAGGGTTTTTGTATGAGATAAAAGTTGTTATCAGCTTAAAACAGACTGTTATATCTATATGATGTTTGAAGTAAGCCTCAGAGTAACCACAGAACAAAATCCTGTAATAGATACAAACAAGATAAAGAGAAGGGACTCAAATATACCATCATAGAAAGTCATCTTCACAAAGGAAGATAGCAAGAGAGAAAGAAAGGAGCAAAGAAACTATAAAAGAATCAGGAAACAATGAACAAAATGTCAACAGTAAGTCCCTACCTACCAATAATTACTTTAAATGTAAATGGACTAAATTCTCCAATCAAAAGATATATCATGGCTAAATGGGTTAAAAAATAAGACCCAACTATATGCTGCCTATAAGAAACTAACTTGAGCTTCAAAGGATTGTGTAGGCTTAAAGCAAGGGAATGGAAAAAGATATTCCACATAAATGGAATCCAAAAGAGAACAGGAATAGTTATACTTACATCAGATAAAAGAGACTTTAAGTCAGAAACTGTAAGAAGAGATGAAGAAGGTCATTACATAATGATAAAGAGGTTAATTCATCAAGAGGATATAACAATGGTAAATATATATAGGCTCTCAACATTGCAGCACCTAAGTACATTAAGCAAATACTAACATTTGAACAGAGTAATAGACAACAATACAATAATAGCAGGGGACTTCCATACCACATTCGTAAGTTCTGATAGATCGTCTAGACAGAAAATTAACAAGGAAATAATGAACTGAGCTATGCTTTACAGCAAATGGACCTAAAAGACATATACAGAACATTTCATTAAACAGCACCCGAATATGCAACCTTTTAAAGCACACATGGAGCATTCTCCAGGAAAGAACATATGTTATGTCATAAAACAAGTCTCAGTACATTTAAAAAGACTGAAATCATATCAAGTATCCTCTAAACCCACAAGTATTCCATGAAAATAAAATCAATGACAGGAGGAAAACTAGAAAATTCACAAATACATGAAAACTAAACAACACACTCCTAAATAACCAGTGGGTCAAAGATAAAGTCAAAAGGGAAGTAAAAAAAAATATCTTGAAACTAACAAAAATGGAAACATAACATATCAAAACTTATGGGATACAGCAAAAGCAGTTCTAAGAGGGAAGTTTACAGTGATAAACATTTACATTAAGAAAAAAGAGCTAAAATAGGGGCACCTGGGTGGCTCAGTCAGTTAAGTGTCTGACTTCAGCTCAGGTCATGATCTCACAGCTTGTGAGTTTGAGCCCCATATTGGGCTCTGTGCTGGCAGCTCAGAGCCTGGAGCCTGCTTTGGATTTTGTGTCTCCCTTTCTCTCTGCCCTACCCTTGCTCACACTATGTCTCTCTCAAAAATAAGTAAACATTAAAAAATTTAAAAAACAGAGCTAAAATAAAAACCCTAATTTTATACTTCATAGAACTAGAAAAATAAGAATAAATGCAGTCTAATGTTAGCATAAGGAAGGTTATAACAAGATCAGAGCTTAAGTAAATGAAATACACAATATAAAAACAATAGAGATGATCAATAAAACTGAGTTAACTTTTTATTTTATTTTATTTTTTTTAATTTTTTTTTCAACGTTTATTTATTTTTGGGACAGAGAGAGACAGAGCATGAACGGGGGAGGGGCAGAGAGAGAGGGAGACACAGAATCGGAAACAGGCTCCAGGCTCTGAGCCATCAGCCCAGAGCCCGACGCGGGGCTCGAACTCACGGACCGCGAGATCGTGACCTGGCTGAAGTCGGACGCTTAACCGACTGCGCCACCCAGGCGCCCCTGAGTTAACTTTTTAAAAAGATAAACCAAATTGGAAAACCTTTAAGTAGACTAAGAAAAAAGAAGAGAGGGCTCAAATAAAATTAGATATGAAACAGGAGACATTACAACTGATACCACAGAAATAAAAAGGATCATGAGACTATTGTGAACAATCATATGCCAATAAATTGTACAACATAGAAGAAACAGATGAATTGCTAGAAACCTAGAATCTACTAAGACTGAATCATGAAGAAATAAAAAAAAAAACAGAGCAGACCAATAAAAAGTCAATTGAATCAGTAACAAAAACCTCTCAACAAAGAAAAGCTTAAGACGAAATAGTTTCATGGGTGTATTCTACCAAACATTTAAATAAGAATTAATGTTAATTATTCTCAAATTCTTCCAGGAAATAGAAAGGAGGGAATACTCCCAAACTAATTGTACAAGACCAGCATTATCCTGATAGCAAAGTCAGGTTAGGTTACTACAAAAAAAGAAAACTACAGGCCAATATGGCCAATATCCCCAGTGAATACAGATGTAAAAATTCTCAACAAAATATTAGCAAATTGAATTCAACAGCACATTTAAGGAATCATACACCATGGGGTGCAAGGATAGTTCAATATATGCTAATTAATAAATGTGATATACCACATTAAGAGAATGAAAGACAAAAATCATATAATCATCTCAGTAGATAAAAAAAATAGATTTGACAAAATCCAATATCCTTTTATTATAAAAATTAATAACAATTGGGTATAGAAGGAACATACCTCAACACAATAAAGATTACATATGAGAAGGCCACAGCTAACATCATACTCAACAGTGAAAGGTTGAACTCTTTCCCTCTAAGATCAGAAGCAAAACAAGGGTGCCCACTCTTACCACTCCTATTCAACATTGCACTGGAAGTCCTAGCCAGGGCAATTAGGCAAGGAAAGGTATAAAAGGCATCTAAATTAGAAAGGAAGAAATAAAACTGTCTTCATTTGCTGATGACATGACATATATATCCTAAAAGACTCCACTAAAACACTGTTAAAACTAAGAAACAAATTTAGTAATATTGCAGGATACAACATTAACATATAAAATTAATTGTATTTCTATACATTAACAATAAACTATCTGAAAAATAAATGAAGAAAACAATCCAATTTATAATAGCACTGAAATTAATAAAATACTGAGGAATAAACTGAACCAAAGAAATGAAAATTCAATAAACCAAAAATCATAGACATTGATGTAAGAAATTGAAGAAAACACAAACCAAAGGAAAGACACTTCATGATCATGGATCAGAAGAGTTAATATTTTTTAAATGGCCATACTACCTAAAGTCATCCATGGATTCAATGCAATCCCTATTGAAATTCCAATGGTATTTTTCACAGAAATAAACAACCTTAAAATTCATATGGGACCTGAAAAGAACCCAAATAGCCAAAGCAATCTTGATAAAGATCAAAGCTAGAGGTACCATATATCCTGACTCCAAACTACATTACAAAGCAATAGTAACAAAAGTGGCATGGTGCTGGCACAAAGAGACACAGAAACCAATGGAACGGAATCAAGAGTCCAGAAATAAACCCATGCATATATAGTTAACTAATGTTTGACAAGGGAGCCAATGATACAAAATGGGGAAAGGACAATCTCTTCAATAAATGTGTTGAGAGAACTGAATATCCACACACAAAAGAATTCAATTGGATGCCTATTTTATACCACTCATTAAATTAACTCAAATGGACTAAAGATTTAAATGTATGACCTTAAACTGTAAAACTACTAGATGCAAACATAGGGACAGAGCTCCTTCACATTGGTCTTGGCATCAATTTTTTGAATATGACTCCAAAAGCATAAGCAACAAAAGCAAAAATAAACGAGACTACATCAAACCAGAACACTTCTGCACAGCAAAAGAAACAATCAGCAAAATGAAAAGGTAACCTATGGAACAGGAGAAAATATTTATAAGCCATCTATATGATAAGGGATTAATATCCAAAACATATAAGGAACTCATAACGTTTTTTTTAAAGTTAAGGGGTGCCTGGGTGGCTCAGTCAGTTAAGCATCCAACTTTGGTTCAGGTCATGATCTCAACAGTTCGTGACTTTGAGCCCTGTATCAGGGTCTGTGCTGACACCTCTAAGCCTGCTTCGGATTCTCTGTTCCCTCCTCTCATTGCCCCTCCCATGCTCTCTCTGTCTCTCTCTCTCTCAAAAACAAACATCAAAAAATAATGTTTTTTGGGGGCGCCTGGGTGGCTCAGTCAGTTAAGCGTCCGACTTCGGCTCAGGTCATGATCTCGTGGTCCGTGAGTTCAAGCCCCGCGTCAGGCTCTGTGCTGACTACTCAGAGCTTGGAGCCTGTTTCAGATTCTGTGTCTCCCTCTTTCTCTGATCCTCCCCCGTTCATGCTCTGTCTCTCTCTGTCTCAAAAATAAATAAACGTTAAAAAAAATTAAAAAAAATAATAATAATGTTTTTTTTTTATTTTGAGGGTGGGGGAGAGAGAGAGAGGGCAAGTGCACACATGTACACAAGTGGGGAAAGGGAAAAGAGAGGGAGAGAGAGAATCCCAAGAAGGCTCCTTGCTGTAGTATGGAGCCCAACATGGGACTCAATCTCACAAACCATGAGATAATGACCTGAGCTGATACTAAGAATTGAATGCTTAACTGACTGAGCCACCCAGGTGCCCCAGGAACCCATAATTTAATAGCAAAAGAATCCAAAGAATTCAATTAAAAATGCAGAGGGGACTCAAATAGACATTTCCCCAAAGAAGACATGCAGATGATCAACAAGTATACAAAACATTTCTCAACTTCACTAATCATCAAGGAAATGAAATCAAACCCACATGAGATATCACCTCATACCTATCAGAATGGCTATAATCAAAAAGAGAAGAGATAACAAATGGTGGTAAGGATGTGTAGACAAGGGAAGTCTGGTGCACTTTTGGTAGTACACACACACACACACACACACACACACACACACTGAAATATTAATCTTCTACAAAAAAAGAAGGAAATCCTAGCATTTGAGGAAACGTGGATGGACCGTGAGGGTATTATGCTAAGTGAAGTAAGTCAGACAAAGAAAGACAAATACTGTATGATCTCACTTATTTCACTTACATGTGGAATCTATAAAAGCTAAACTATTGAAATAGTAGAATATTGGTTGTCAGAGGCTGAAGTGTGGAGGAAATAGGGAGATATTTGTCAGGGGGTAAATTCTTTCAGTTATAAGATGAATAAGTTGTAGGAATCTAATACAGCATAGTGACTATAGTTATCAGTACTGTATTATATAATTGAAAGTTGCTATGAGTAGAGCTTTCACATTCTCCCCATAACAACAGCAACAACAACAAAATGGTAAGTGTGTGAAGCTTTAATGAATCTTACTGTGGTGTACATTTCACAACACGTGTGTATCAAATCATCACATTTTGCACTTTAGATTTACACAATGTTAATATGTCAATTATACCTCAATAAAGCTGGAAAAAATTTACATGGTCTGTAAAATTGTTCAAAGTATTATTACCTTATTAACCTTTTGATATCTGCAGAGTTTATAGTGGTAGTCCCTGTTTCACTCTTCATATAAGTAATTTGCATCTTCTCTCTTTTTTCGTTTTTCTTTTTTACTCTTTTCTCTTTTTTCGCTTTGTCCTGCTAAAGGGTTGTCAATTTTGTTGTTCTTTTTTCAAAGATTCAGTTATTTGTTTCAATGATTTTTTCTATTGTCTTTCTGTTTTCAATTGCATTGATTTCTGTTCTTTATTATTTCCTCCTCTTGATTTGTGTTTATTTACTCTTATTTTTCTACATTCTCAAGGTGGGATCTTAGATTATTGAGTTGATATTTATTTTCTTTTCTAATGTATGTATTTGGGGATAAAAATTTCCTGTTCAGCATTGCTTTAGTTGCTTTCCACACATATTTATATGTTGTATTTTCATTTCCTTCAGTTCAATGTGTTTTTTAAAAAATTTTACTTGGCGGGAGCCTGGGTGGCTTAGTTGGTTGACTGGGCAGCTCTTGATTTTGGCTCAGGTCAGGATCTCAGTTTTTGAGTTTCAGCCCTGCATTCGGCTCTGTGTTGACAGCACAGAGCCTGTTTGGGATCCTTTCCTTCCCTCTCTCTCTGTCCCTCCCCCTCCCATGCACTCTCTCTCTCAAAAATAAATAAAATCACAAAAGTTTTACTTGGGACTTCTACTTTGACCCATGGGTTATTTAGCAGTGTGATGTTTAATTTCCAAGTGTTTTAAGATTTTTCTATTACCTTTCTGTTACTGAATTCTAGTTTGATTCCACTGTGGTTGTAGAACATACACTGCAACTCTTTTTAATTTGTTTTATGACCCAGGAAATAGTCTATCCTGGCATATGTTCTGTAAGCACTTGAAAAGAACATGTATTTTGCTGTTGTTGGGTGGAGTGTACTATCAATGCCAGGTCCTATTGTTTGACAGTATTGCTGAATTATTCTATATCCACATGTATTTTTTGTCTAGTTGTTCTATCAAGTCTTGAGAGAAGGGTGTTGAGCTACTTAACTGTAATTATGGATTTGTCTCTTTCTATTATCAGTTCTATTAGTTTTTGTTGCACATGTTTTGCAGCACTTTTGTTTGGTGCATATGCATTTAAGATTACTGTAACTTCTTGGTAAATTGACACTTTTATCATTATATAGTCTCCCTCTTTTTTTAAGTTTATTTGTTTGAGAGAGAGAGAGAGAGAGAGAGAGAGCAAGTGCTCACACATGAGCAGGGGAGAGGCAGAGAGGGGGGAGAGAGAATCCCAATCAGGCTCCTCACTGTCAGTGCAGAGCTTGATGTGGGCTCAAACTCACGTACTGTGAGAGCATGACCTGAGCCAAAATCAAGAGTCAGACGCTTAACTGACTGAGCCACCCAGGCACACTTGCCTCCCTATTTATCCCTAGAAATTTTCTTTTCTCTGAAGTCCATCTTATCTTTTATTCATATAGCCACTCTTTGATTTCCTATGATTAATGTTTGTCCATACTATTGCTTACTGTGTTTTTTTTTCCTTCTGATATTCCAAGGTTGCTTATTTTATCATTTCTTTTCTGCTTAGGAAACTTCCTTTAGTTACTCTTTTACAGCAGTAACCACAAATTCTCGTAGTTTACCTTCAACTGAGAAAGTCTTGATTTCCCCTTCATTCCTGAAGAATATTTTCACTGGGTATAGCATTCTTCATTGATACTTTTTTTCTTTTGGCACCTAAAAAATACTGTGCTACTTCCTTCTGGCCTCCATGGTTTGCGATGTTAAATATATTGTCATTTTCATTCTTTTTCTCCGGTGGATAAGGTATTGTTTTTCTGACTTCTCTCAAGATTCTTTTTCTTTCATTTTCATAAATTTAATTTTAATGTGCTTTGGTGTGGATTTCTTTGGGTTTTCTCAGCTTCTTCAATTTATAAGTTTCTATCTCTTGCCAAATTTGGTAAGTTTTTAGACATTATTTCTCCACGTACTTTTTCAGCCCCACCCTCTTTCTTCTTTCCTTCTTGAACTCTGATGAAATGACTGTTACATCTTTTATTACAGTGCCACAGGTCCTTGAATCTCTGTTCATTTTTTTTTGTCACTTACTTCTCTATTATTCAGATTGGGTAATTACTATTGTTTTATCTTTCAGTTCACTAATTTTTTCTACTGTTCTTCCCAGTCTGTTGTTAATCTAATCTGTGGAGATTTTTATTTTGGACATTTCTGTATCTTTCAGTTAAAAATTTCCATTTGGTTCTTCTTTATAACTTCTATATTTTTGCTGAGACTTTTTTTGCTGATGCTTTTTATTTTTTCACTGTTTCAAGCACGTTCATAATTGCTCATTGAATTATTTTTATCATGGCTGCTTTGAAATCTTCATCAGACAATTCTAATTTCTCTGCCATCTTAGTGTTTGCATCTATTGATACTTGGTTTGAAATCATCCTGGTTCATAGTATGATGAGTAATTTTCAGTTGAAGAGCCTGTATATTTTGGATATTATTCTAGATCTTATTTAAACCTTCTGTTTAATTGGAATTATTTAACATTATTCTAGCAGGGGGAAGGAAATGCTGCCTCATTACTGCCGGGTGGAGGTATAAGTCCAAGTTCTCCACAGCCTTCATTGATATCTGAGGGGGGGCGGTCTCCTCATTACTAATGGGCAGGTGTATGAGTTCTAGCCACCCACATAGTCTCCACTGACACCTGGTGTGGGGTGGCTTTGTTACTGCTGGGTGATAATGACAGTTATGAATCTCTAATAGTTCATCCGACACCACAACAATGGGGAGAGACAGCCTTACAACTGTCAACTCTTAGAGAGGAGTACAAATCCAAGCATCCCTGATGATCTCCCCTGATACAGTGGGAGAGTGGAGGCAGGGTTGTGGTTCATTGCTGGCCAGTGGGGATGAAAATTCCTTGTCTTCTCTGACACTACCCTGGTAGGGGCCCCTGATAGGGGATTTGGAGTGCCTTATTGGAGCCTTATGAAGACGAAAATCTAGGTTTCTCTCTTGGCTGAGAATAGGTGGGAATGGGGCCAGTTTTTCTGTCCTGTTTGGCTAGAGTAGAGCACTTAGCTATTGTCTAAACAAGTTTTCCATCTTATTAGGCTGCTCTTTGCTGATACTTTGGCTACAGAGAACAAACCTTTATTGGGCCTTTGTTTGTTTATTTATCTTTTGTCTGCACCCACTGGTGGTTTCTGGGTTGCCAATTTCTTTAGCCCCAAGTATGAGGCATATGAAGCAAAAAGAAAAACCCAGGGAATTCATCACCATGCCATTGCTCAGGTTCCAAATTCCCTAGATAATTTGTGTTCTCCTCTGTATCATTCAGGCTTTTTATGACTTTTAAAATATATAATATGCAGAGTTTTTAGTTGTACTTAGTGGGAAGAATAGGAAAAGGTATGTCTACTCCATCTTTTTGGAAGTAGAAGTCTCCCTATTTATCTTATATTTTAAGATGGTCATGCTTAATGGCACATAAATAGTCTAATATCTTCATTTTATCCCAGAAAATAGAGACTTAGAAAAGATAAGTTACTTATTTTATCTAAGATAAGGTCAAACCATGATATGAAGGCAGAACTTAAACTAAACTCCAGGTCTTCTGGTTTCCCATTCCTATACTTTCCCCCCTGTAATACCCCATCTTTCATGCCATTACCATGTATTCTTTCATATAATTTCAACTCCTGCTGGTACTTCGGTTTTTCTTTTTTCAGTTATGCACTGAATTCCCTAACACAAAATGATACTGAAATCAGACAACCACCTCCAAGTCATTTTTTCCCCACTATGACACTAAAAACTTGTTCTCCTATTCATTTGTTTAGTTTCTTAGATTCCACATATGAGTGAAATCATATAGTATTTGTCTTTCTTTATTTGACCAGTTTTACTTAGCATAATACCCTCTAGGTATGTCCATAATGTCACAAATGGCCACATCTCATCCTTTTTATGGCTACATAATATTCCTGTGTGTGTGTGTGTGTGTGTGTGTGTGTGTGTGTACATACCACATCTTCCTTATCCAATTGTGTACTGATAAACACTTAGGTTACTTCCATATCTTGGCTATTGTGAATAATGCTGCAGTAAACATAGGGGTGTATATATTTTTATATGTTTTCAAATTAGAGTTTTCTTTTCCTTTGGGTGAATACCCAGTAGTGGCATTATTAGATCATATGGTATTTCTCTTTGTAATTTTTTGAGGAACTTCCATATTGCTTTCCATAGTTAACTTTTCTCAAATTTTTAATAATTTTAAATAAAATAAAATGGTAAAACAAAAGAAAACTTGTTCTGCTAAAAAGTTATAGTTCAGCTCTTTTGATGGTGGGAATAGTGGAATATTTGTGGCAGGGAATGAGGAGAAGTTACTATGTAAGGTCTAATAAATAAATAATCATACCTAACAGACTTACAGATCCAGGCTAGGACTGCAATTTTTTTTCTCTAACTACCCATTCATCACACACTATAATCTTCTAGCAGAGTGCCCTAATTCAGTACCATCTGCCAGTATTAGATTAGATAACTATTATGATTTTGAGTACAAAAGTCATAATATGCAGAGGTTAAAGATTTTTGGTGTTGGTAACATCCTAAAAGTGCAGGTACAGAGTACTTTACTTTTTTTTTTTAAAAGCACAATTCAGGGAAAGAGGTCTCATGCATTTATAAAAGGTTAAAAACTCAGGAACTGTTATATTTTGAACATAGTTCTCTCAGTCATTTGGGGGTAACCTCATGCAAATTGATATTTCTAATTGTTAATTCTCAGGCACAACAGGAAAAGAATGATTGCTTGACAGGAGGCAAAATGAGGAGGAGTAGGAGGAAGAAGAAATGCCAGCAATGACAACAGCTATATACCCAGCTTTATTTTATATCAAAAGCACTGGGTTAAGTACTTTATTATTCATGTATTTATTTTAGGCTTTCAGGTAGATACAATTGGATTAATCAGAACATTTCATTCTTGACATAGTCCTAGCACTGGTCCCCTATTTATTTAGCTAGTTACTTTTTATAATGTAATAAGCTCCTGCAAACTCACAGCCCAAAAATTAAAACTAAGACCTTGACAATAATCTACATCTAACTATAAAGATTCTTTCACCCCCATCCTATATGCCCCCCACCTCCCAGCCAAAGACAGTCTCATTCAGCCATCATCCTGAGTCCTGTGTTTATTACACCTTTGTTTTTTAAAAATTAGGTTTATCACACCTATATGAAATATAAAAATGATATATTTTTATTTTATTTTTAATTTTATCAAAATATAACAATCCCTATGTAATATTTTAGGACTATTTCATCTAATATTATACTGCTAAGATTAATTCATATTTTTATGTGGGGCTATAGTTCATTTGTTCTGAGTGCTGTATAATTTTCCACTGCATGAATACAGCATACTTTATTAATCCATTATTTGTGTTGATGGAATTTAGGTCATTTTAGGTTTTTGTATTATGAGCTATGCTGTTATAAACATACTTGTACATGTCTCCTGTTATATATGAATAAGAGGTTTTCTCTTAATATTTATCTAGGAGTAGAATTTTGGGGTCATAGGGTATATGAATGTTCAGCTTTAGGAGATAATGTCCGAATATATTCCAAAGTCCTCTCAGCAATTTATAGATAGCATTCCCCCCTTATCCTTGAGAGGTATGTTCCAAGACCCACAGTGGATGCCTGAAACCATCAGTGGATGGTACTGAACCCCATATATACTATATCTTTTCCTATACATACCTATCTATGATAATGTTTAGTTTACACATTAAGCACAGTAAAATATTAACAAGAATAAAATAGAACAATTATAACAATACACTGTAATAAAAGTTATGTAAATGTGCTCTCTCTCTCAAAGTACCTTCTAGTACTATACTCACCCTTTGTCTTCTTGTGATAATGTGAGATGATAAAATGCCCATGGGGTGAGATGAAGTGAGGTGAATGACCCAGGCATTTTGATATAGTGTTAGACTACTATTGACCTTCTGATGATAAGCCAGAAGGAGGATTATCTGCTTCTAGACCATGGTTGATCATGGGTAACTGAAACCATGGAAAACAAAACTATGGATAAGGGGGGACTACTGCATTCCTACTAATATATAAGAAATTATGTGACTGTATCTTCTCCAATTACTTCACTGTCTAAGCCAGAGTTCATCATCTGAACCTAAGAACACAGAAGATTATTTGAGTGACTATCTCTTCAATTCTCTCAAGGATGGTACATAACTGATACCATTCTAGTACACAGGAAAGTAGTTAATTCTTTACATATAGTGGATGCCATAGGGCATTAACACTTTGTTCTCTTCAGTAACCTCAATGGAGAAAAGGTGATTGGTATTGTCACCTTTTACTTTTTTGCCAACATGTTGACTATAAAATGGTGTCTTATTATGATTTGATTTTCATTTTCCTGGTTAATAATGGTGTTCAATCTTTTCATAAATTAATTGGCCATGAGTGTTTACAGTTCTGTGAAATGTCTATTCATGTCTTTTGTCCATTTTTCTATGGGATTGCTTGTGCTTTTAAAATAATTTTTGCAACTTCTTCATGTAATCTTGATATCGCTTTTTGCCAGTTGTGTTTTGTGAATATTTTCTCCCAGTTTGTAACTTGTATTTTCTCATTCTCTAAGGTGTATTTTGATTAACAACATTTTAAATTATAAATAGTTAAATCTATCAATACTTTATAGTCAATTCTTTTTGTGCCTTAAGGTATCTTTTTTTATTTCAAAGTTAGGAAATATTCACTGACATTTTCTGATAAGAGTTTTAAAATTTTGTTTTTGAAATTTATACTCTTAATTGATCCTGTGTATACTATGAGATAGGATTTATTTTTATCTTTTTCCATATGGATAACCATTTTTTAGCTTCATTTATTAAATAATCTCTACAATTTCCTACTGATCTGACATGCTACCTCTGTCACATATCAGAGCTCCATACATATATAAGTCTATTTCTGGACTCTCTATTACATTTGTAAAAATATTAAATTCATTATTTCATGCAGTTTTCATAAGAAGCAATCTAACATCAATTATTTCATGTAATCCATAAAATCACTCCATGAGGTAGATACTATTTTCTCCATTTTACAGATTTAGACTTAGAGATGTTACTTGTTCAAGATCAAGACTAGTTTATGACAGCTCCAACCCCAAGACTCTAGAGCCCATAGTTTTAAGCAGTAATTAATACTGCTCTTATGCTACTACCTCATAAGGATATGGTGAAAGTCAGTAAATATCAGACAGTAAACCATATATTTAGCTCTGTACTAACTACAAAGTGGTTTGAGGTAGGGTTGGGAGACTTTGCTTAAATGTCACTTACTCAGTCTTTCCCTAACCACCCTATTTAATTTGCAGCCCTTGTTCATCCTGTACTGTTAACCTGCTTTATTATTTTTTTAGGTAAGTAAGTACCTGAACTTATATATCCATTTGTTTATTTGTTTATTACATGATTCACTCATTAGAATGTATGTTCAATGAGGGCAGAGACAGACATTGTTTTATTAACTGCTATATGTCTATCACCTAAAACAGTGCCTGGCACATAGGAGGCATGTGACAAGTATTTATGGAATGAATGAATGCATGTATGTATGAATTAATGAATGAATAAACAAGATAAGCTTCTGCCACTGAAGAGTTGACAACAGAGCAGAGAATATGTTAGTTCAATAAAAACTATTAAAATAAAAATGTATTCATTTAGTACATTTACTGGATACCTACTTTGTGTATAGCACTGTGATGTGTACTCAGGGAAGAGTATAAAGATGATAAGGCATGATTCTTGCCTTTATGAACTTACAAGCTAGTAGAGTCTATGTGTGTATATAAATTTCTATAATACAAGACAAGAAACAGTAAGTAGCTATAAGAGGAACAAAATGCTAATTTGAACACAGGAGAAAGAATTTAATTCAGACTGGGAGATCAGGGTAAGCTTAATGGTACAGGTGGCCATGTTGGAGCTGGGCCTTGGCAATGTTTTCCTTCAAATAAGGTGTAAATTGTGGAAGTTTTGTACATGTTTTTTCAGCCAAAGCTACTACTTGCAGATATCTTGGCATAATGTAACCAGCATCGTGATAAATAATTTTCATTGTGGGGAGCAAACTGGACTTTGCTTGCCTAAGAGAGGATATTCCATGCAGAGAGAATGGATTGAAAGCACAGGGCATGTTCCATCAAGAAGTCCAGTGTTGCTGTAACAAGGCTCTAGGGAGGGTGGCTGGTAGGAGACGAGGCTGGAAAGATAGTGTGGCTGGAATTTGAAATTAAGAGCCTAGTCCATTTGAAACTTTTTAGGGACTAAGTGATATTGGAGGCAGGCAGGCCATCACAGGTAGTTATTTTTCTTTCCTTCTTTTATCACCTGCTGTCTTTCTTTTCTTTTCATAGCAGAGCACAGTGAAAAAGAAAGGAAGAACCCAGAGACCTGGGATTAAGTCACAGTTCTGACACTGAACTGTTGCATGATGTTTGGAAACTTAATTAAATTAAAACTGGGGGAGAGGACATTTTTTAAAAACTACACATATATTCTTTCCCCTGGAAATATTTCTTAGAAGCTGCTCCAATTGGAATACCTGATTTCAGCCACCACTACCCTGTTACAAGGATCACTGCTGTAGTGCCAAACAGATACAAATATTGGCATATTGGTTGAGAATCGCTGGACTAGATGATCTCTAAGTGCCCCTTCTTCCACGCTGACCCACTTCTTCCCACTACACCACTGTGTGTTCTGGTTCTCTTCATATTCCCACTTAAGCTTTCAATATAACAGTGGACACCCCCCCCTCCCTCTACAGGGGTTGTCTGGCACTTTTGGTGGTGCTCAGGGCTGAAAATTCTTGTCTTGGAAGAAAACTAGCCAAGAGTAGTCAAAGAAATCTGAAAGACTTGAGCACCTGTTCTACAAGGAAGGGGATAGAATGGCTGGGCTGCTGCTAATATGTAACAATAACTCAGGAGCTCTCCTGGAAGCAAAGCCTCCCTGGTCCTTTCAAAGAACAATTATGAGAAATGATGTGTGTATGTATGTTGTGAGGAGGGCAGGGTGCAGAGAGATGTCATTCCAAATTGCAGAGCTATCCTTGAAAGTCTGATGCTTTAGAACTTCTCCAATGGTCTAAACCTCAAATTAAGCTTTGATGGAGGTAAGAGGGTAGGGTGTGGTGGTGGTGATGGGGAAGATGATCAGTCCAATATTCATGATCATTTTTTTAGCTGACCTCCTCTTTTTTTAATTTTTAAAATGTTTTTTAAATTTATTTTTGAGAGAGAGAGAGAGAGAGAGAGAGAGAGAGAGAGAGAGAGAATGAGCGGGGGAGGAGCAGAGAGAGAGGGAAATACAGAATCTGAAGCAAGCTCCAGGCTTGCAAGCACAGAGCCCAATGCAAGGTTTCGAACTCAACGAACTGCAAGATCATGACCTGAGCCGAAGTTGGACACTCAACCGACTGAGCCACCCAGGCGCCCCTAAGCTGACCTACTCTTAAGAAACTTAAATTGCATACAAAAATGAAAATGTACCCTCAGCATGAAGCTCGACACAGTCTAATTATCAGAACAATTGTTTATGGAGTTAATTTTAAAAATACAATACCAACATTGCCTATTTCATAATCTAGGGGAAGCATTTTCTTCTCAAACTATGTTCAGTGTGCAACAGGAAGCCAATTATCACCCCAGAACATTTCTCAGTGAAGAATGTGTTATTCCTTATGACACAGCTTAAACAGGCTTAAAGCCCTAAATTCAGTATTTTCTCTTATTTCTACCATCTAAACACCCATCAATCCAAACCAAAATTGTTTTCACCATTTCATATCCTAAAAGTGTCACTGACACTTAGACAAAGGAAATTTTCGGAAAAGACAAGGCATCTTGTTTTGCTTACTTGTTTTGCTTACCACCTTTTCCTGAAAACAGAGTATAATAATGGGGTTCTTGAGAGAAAAATACAGGAAACAGGCACTGTTTCCAGGCACCAGGAAACCAGGGTGAATTTAGTTTTATTGATTTTAAGAAAACTTAGTAATTCTAACTAAAAACTAACCAATATGGTCCCTTTAGTATTCATAGGGATGTGTTTTTCATCAATGGAAGGGAATAATTTCTATTTACCAGATGTAGGCATATTATGGATAACAGCCAGGTCTTATTCATCTCTCATTTTCTGCTAGAAATTAGCATGTTCATTTACTCTTCCTTTCAATATCACCTGACACACAGTAGGCATCCAAAAAAATGTTTGCCGAGTAAACATATTAGCATATTATTTGTTTGCAATTGTCTACTGCTGAGTATGCTTTTAAGCTGGTTGCATAAGTAGGCTAAATACTATCTGACACTCTTTAAAATTTGATTAGGAACATTTTTTATTTCTCAGATTCAACCAATTTTTTATAGTCCTAAAGAATATGGGTGGGAATTTAAGAGATTGTCCATGTACCAAAAGCAGCATCTCCATTTCCCTTTATAGACACCAGACAGAACTTTTCCAGACCTCCTTCTGTGTAACCAAATACTTTCAAGTGGCAACCAAACATTCCAAAGTACCCAAGCTGTCTGAGTGTCATAGTAGAAGACAGCTGGGGATACGATGTTGAGAATGATCAGTGTTTACACCATATTCACATTCCCTTTAGCACATACCAGATTCCACAGCTAAAAGGCAGGTGTGTCCTGCTACCCTATTTTTTACTTCAAAGAACACCTGGACCTTGTCTGGAATACAGATCAAGAACTGTACTGCCAACCACTATAGGCGGAATGATTAAATTTTCAGACTTTATAATTGCAAAACCATGTTTTGACATATGTACTTGTACTTTTGGGGACAACGGGTTGGAACATATAACACTGACGCTGCTCTGAAAAATCTAGAATATGTGGTTTTCCATATTTACAGCACAGACAACAGAATCTACAAGAAGGAAATAACTTTATAAAATAGGTTTTATTTGAAAGAACAGAACATAAACAATGTTAAAATACATGGGAAAACATTTGCAACACAATAAACAGAAAAAAGATTAATTTCTACGACATAAAAGAACACTTACATGCCCAAAATTAAAAGGCAAACAACAGTAGAAAGATGAGCAGAAGATATCAGAAATGATTTATAAAAGAAACACATTGGATTAGTAAATTTGAAAATGATGCTTAAACTCATTACTCATTAGAGAAATGCAAATTAAAGCAAAAAGGGTTACAAGTTTTCACCCATCTCATGGGACAAAAAGTCATAGGATTGATAATGTGTACTGGCAAGAAGAGAGGAAATGGCTCTTTCAACATCTCGGTTGGGATGATGACTTGGTGAAGCCTTTGTAGAAGTCATGATAGAATCAGCCATCAAAATGTATAAAACGCAAAAATATATAAATAATTTATATAACTTAATACCAAAAATACCTCCCCAAAACACAATATGATTACACAACAGGCAGAGGACTTGATTAGACACCAACAAACACATGAAAAGATGCTCAACATCACTCATCATCAGGGAAATGCAAATCTAAACTTCAATGAGATATCACTTCATACCAGTCACAATGGCTAGTATGAAAAGACAAGAAATAACAAATATTGGTGAGGATGTGGATAAAAGGGAACCCTCCTGCATTGTTGGGGGGAATGTAAATTGGTGCAGCCACTGTGGAAAACAGTATGGAGATTCCTCAGAAAATTAAAAATAGAAATACCATATGGTCCAGTAATTCCATTATTGAGCATTTACCCAAAGAGAAAGAAAACACTAATCTGAAAAGATATATGCACCCTCATGTATTGTAACATTATTTACAATAGCCAAGATATGGAAGCAACCTAACTGTTCAATGATACATGAATGGATAAAGAACATGTGGTGCGCGTGCACGTGCACACACACACACACACACACACACACACAGGGTGAAATATTGACTCAGCCACAAAAAAGAATGAAAAGTTGCCACTTGTAAAAACATGGATGGACATAGAGGGGGTATTATACTAAGTGAAATAAGTCAGAGAAAGGCAAATATATGATTTCATGTGGAATCTAAAACAAAACAAAACAAAACAAATGGACAAACAAAAAAGCAGAAACAGATCCATAAATACAGAGAACAAACCAGTAGTTGCCAGAGGGGAAGCGGTAGGGGGATGGGCAAAATGGGTAAAGGGGAATGGAAGGCATGGGCTTCGAGCTCTGGAATGAGTCACAGGGATGAAAGGTACAACATAGGGAATATACTCAATGACACTGTAATAGCGTTGTATGGTGAGCACAGCGTAATGTATAGAGTTGTGGAATCACTATGTTGTACCTGAAACTAATGTAGCATTGCATGTCAACTTTACTTCAATAAAAAAATAAATTAAAAACAATGTACAAAGCCCTTAACACTCCAACTCTGCAATCCTATTCTTTCAACTTTATTCTAGAGTAATACCTGCTCACGTGTACAGAGAAACGTTTGTGGATGTTCCTTACAGCACTGTTTATGACAGCCAAAAGGTAGGAGTAATTTAAATATCCATAAACAGGAAGATTCCAATAGTAAAGTTTCCAATCTCAGACATGACCCAACAAGCAGTTACTAAAAAGAGAGAAAACCAGGGCAGATGTTATCCTTGGTGGGGAAGTAAATGCCTGGAAAAGGGCATCAGAATCTTTGTGGTGCCAGAAATCATCTGTGCCTTGTTTTAGGTGCTGGTTATACAAGTGTCCTGTTTGTGAAAGTTCATTGTTTGATATGTATAATTTTGCATTTTTATGTACTTCGATAAAATATTTTTTAAAAACAAACAAACAAGATTTGGGAGACCCCATACCTTTAGTGGAGAGAGGACTGTACTAGGAAGAAGTTCGGAGTTCCAGCTCTTTTCTGCCCAAACTAGTTTGAGACCTTGTGCAAGTCACTTGGGTTGAATTGAAGTTGACTCACTTGTAAAAGCGGGGCAATCATATTTGGCTAATAAGATTGAGAACTGGGCCCAGTGATTTTCATATCTTTTTAAGTTGACTCTAAACTGCACATACTTCACTTTCCAGGGCTATTTCAAAACTCTTCCAACCTGTCTGTCCAGCTCTAGTTCTGCCCCTTTATAATCCACAATAAAAACACTTTGGTTGGAGTATCTTTTGGAAGTACAGCTCAGATCATGTCAGTGCCTTCTTCAGAAATCTTAGAAAGCAGTGTGGGACATGCTGCAAAGTGCACAGGACCCATCATCTAAAACCTGGGTCTGGGGGCGCCTGGGTAGTGCAGTCGGTTAAGCATCCGACTTCAGCCAGGTCACGATCTCGCGGTCCGTGAGTTCGAGCCCCGCGTCGGGCTCTGGGCTGATGGCTCAGAGCCTGGAGCCTGCTTCCGATTCTGTGTCTCCCTCTCTCTCTGCCCCTCCCCCGTTCATGCTCTGTCTCTCTCTGTCCCAAAAAAAATAAATAAACGTTGAAAAAAAAATAAAAAAATAAATAAAAAAATAAAACCTGGGTCTGAATAGCTTACTGGCTGTTTAATCTTGGGCAAGCCATTGAGCCTCTGATTCTCCACTACCTGATGTGTAAAATGAGACTAATATTGGGACCTTTTTCACAGAGTTATGTAGAAAAGAGTTTCAGCTACTGATGTGTTAAGTTCCAAGTCACACTTAACTTCATTAGTTAGGGTTCCAGAGTTAAAGGCAGAGCATCAAGTTCCTTAGATACTTTTATCTGACTCATTCCAATAAACATAGAGAACACTTCTGGGCAGCCTGAGCTTCAACACAAAGTTCTCCAACTGACCAGCTGTTTGACAGGAGGACAAAAGGTAAAAGGTATCTTTGCACGTCATGCCACAGAAAGAGTGGCACCTCATGGCAAAGGACAACAGTCTTTATTGATGGCAATCTCCAGCCTGGAAGATCTGTAGGCCCCTCTGCACACACTTAACATTGGTAATAACTGCTTAACAGAGATCTGGCATAAAATCAAGAGAAGCTGAAGTCTTGTGGTTACCCTGCTGAGATAATTTAGTATGCATTAGTCAATGTTTTTCAGGCTGTTCCTCCTAGATCAGGGTAATTATGGAGAGGAATAAAAAAGAACAGATTAGAAAATAGCTTGCCAGTAGAACCACTCTATTTGTATGAGATGAGATTTAAATCAGCATTTGAAAACAGTACGTAGTTATGACTTACTTGTTTCCTGCTCAGACTTTATGCCAAGTTCTGAGGCAAATCAGCATTTAGCATTCATCTCAGGTGGAGAGCCTGGCCCCTGTGGCTTGTCACACAAGCCTCTTAAAAGCTGTATCTTGCCAGATACAAAGGCCACTCGTCCTGGGAATGCCCTTGACATTAAACAAGTTGCATGATCCCCAGGAACTAATTTTGGGGAAAGATGACATATTCTCAACTTGGTATCTTCCCTTCTCAGTGAACACAACCAAGCATCCTCTGAAATTTTACCTCTTTTCTCCTACTTCCTTGATTGACTAAAGGAGCAAAGATGTCTTTGTTAACATCAACCCTGATCTGAAATAAAATTCCATGAAAATGTCTCCACTCGTCATCCAATTGTGTACTTGCACACAGTTCTCTACCTGGAATAGGGCCCAGCATATAAAAGCCACTCAGTAAATATTTGTTCTTATTTACTGAGTGTTCGCTGTAAGCAGCCACTCTTTCATAGCACTCAGCATAATTGCAAATAATTAGTTGTATAGTTATTTGCTTAATGACTATCTTCTTCACTAGCCTGTGAGGGTCACAGGCCAGGATCTGAGCCAGTATTATTCACAGCTGTTCTCTTAATGCCTCCCACAATGCTTCATACTTATTAAGACTAAATAAATATTGACTGAACAAAAGACCACCATGTACTAAGCACTATTTATTCAATTTCTCACTTAATCCCAAAACAACCTGTATACTTTGTATTATTATTTCTATTTTATAGGTGAGAAAACTGAGGCTCAAAAAGCTGCCATAACTTGCCAAAGGTCAAAGCCAGGAATATAAGTGTGTGCTATTAACAGTTATGTTACTCTGTTCCCTTCTTTTTATTTTTTTAAGTTTATTTATTTTGAGAGAGAGAGAGAGAGGAAGAGAGAGAGCGAGCATGAGAGGGGGAAGGGCAGAGAGAGAGGGGGAAAGAGAGAATCCCAAGTAGGTCCCACACTGTCAGTGCAGAGCCCGACATGGGGCTTGATCCTGCAAACTGTGAGATCATGACCTGAGCCCAAATCAAGAGTCAAACACTTAACTGATGAGCCACCCAGGTGCCCCTTGTCCCCTTCTTTTTAAGTCCTGTTCTACTACTGACAGCTGCAACCTGGGAAGTTTTCCTCACTTTACTGAGCTTCAGTTTTCTTATCTATAAACAAAGGAGAAAATGATATTTATTTTACAGATTTGCTGTGAAGTTTTCTCGAGGTTATATATGTAAAGCACTTGTTTATAGCCATTGGCATATATTCAATATTTAATACAATTTGCTACTCCTGTACTGTTGTCACTGAATCAGATATACAGGAAAAAGTGATTGTAGCTTGGGAATGCCACCTGCTGAAACCTGCCCACCCTCCCAAAATAGTATATCCCATCTCAGCAGTTGTACATATCTATAATGGCTTTCTGTGCCACTCTCATCAGCCCCCTCACTCACCACATTCCATAAAACAGCTTGCATATGAAAGTTGCTTTTGCTTAAAATTCAAATGTAGAAAAAGCAAAATATTTTAAGATTAATTCTGTAACACAAGCAGTTGCTCAATGTGAGATACTGTAACCTACATGGCTTAAATGGAATAGCTCATATTATCAAGGAAATTGATGATGGGAAAAAATCAAAACTGTCTCCTACCCCATTACAAGAGAGAATTTCATGGATTTTTATTTCCATAGATAATAAATGCATGTCAGGAAGTAGAGCAGAAAAAGAAAATTGCAAATTAGGCAGTCTATTCTTTCTGTGTTGCAATACCTAGTCAACATTTACACAATCACTTTATTTGCCACCTTTTAGTCTATTGCTTTCCTGTCATTTCCGTTCTTGGCAGAAGACTCTAGACATACTTTGTCATGGAATACTACAAGCGTCCAACATTCTGAACCACAGTGGTTCAGGAACACCTAGTTACTGTGATGCAGGATGAGTAGCTACATTGGTTCTTAAGCCTGGCTACACAAGTGGAATCATTTGGGGTGTGCTCTGTACCCTGAGGAAGCTCTGTTCACTTTATTAGAGACAGAAGGTAATCTTAACTCGGGGGGCATTTTGACCTGAGAGCCAGAATGTAGAAGTTAAGTCCTGAATAAGCACTTATATTTATTCTTAGTCATCAGATAAATCAATTCTGATTTAAATGAATAACACTGAGGCTGGCCCTCGCCCCCATTTCCATTCTGATTCAGTTTATTCTGGACACTGATTCTGGAGCGACTTTGCCTGGGTTTGGAACTTACCTCCTGTATTTACTATTTGGACAAATTGCTTAGCTTCTCTCCATTTAAGTTTCCTTATCAGTAAAATGAGGATAATCCTAGAATTTCTGTGAGAATTAAATAAGCTGACACATTTGGAATATTTAGAACGGTGTCTGGCATGAAGTAGATGTTCCACAGTATTAGCTAGAAGTGGTAGTAGTAATAAGGTATTTTAATTATTATACTTTGGGGTCACAGAAGGGAAAGGAAGACCTGTAGAGTTTGCAACCCCATGTGAATGGCCATGCTGACATGGTGGCAGAGGTATTCTGTGTTTGAAATTCACGAAAATGAAATCTTTTCACTGTGAGGTACTACTTTGAGGCTAATTCAAATAATAGAAGGTTGAGTTCCATCTAGAATTTGTCTTGATTTAATATATGGAAAAGTAAAACTCTAAATGTAACACCTGTAGGAAAACAACCCTATCTCTTTGTACCACACAGTGAATTCTCATTGCTAGTTTCCCTTGGCTTAAAAAAATTCTAATGATAGGACTTAGAAAAATCAAAACTCATGTTAATCTTCAAATGAACAGCAATTTTGGGATCGTGGGGGCTCTTGTCCTATTTGCCACCATTCTGTGGCAAGGAGGGAACAACCATTCAATTTGTGAGAGAGGACAGACAGGAGTACTAAAGAAACTTCCCGGGGCTTTCACCCAAGCCTACTTGTTCCTGGGCACAGGAGAATTAATTTATTTGATTACTAAGATTAGAATAAAAGTAAGTGCTCATGTAGGGCTCAACTTTTCCATCCTGGCTCTCAGGACAAAATGCCCTTGTATTAAGATGATCTTCTATCTCTTATAAACCGAGCAGAGCTTAGTTAGGGCACAGGTGCTGTTTTCCAGTGGCATGCCTACAGACCCACCTTGTTCTTAATTTGTAGCTTCCACTGAATTGTGACATAGGCCATCACTCTCAATGACAGTGGCTGGGGAAGTAATCTGCTCTGTGGATTCAATCTGCCCCATAGGCGGATATCAAAGCATACATTTGGAGTTGGAGATGGTAGGGAGCCTCATTAGGCCTTAGGCTTAAGCCATGTTCTTCATCCAGTTTTACTTATAATAAAGCTGATACAACATTTTATTCCTCACACGCCTTTCTGTGTTTGTTTTCAGTTTGATTCAGAACTGGAAGGAGAAAAGCCCTCACACTCTCAAACCCTAACAAGCAGAAGCAGTAACTGTAAAAGTAAAAGAAGTAAAAATCTGACAGTTTTCAAAATACTTTCATTTAACAGATGTGGAAAGTGAGGTTTAAAAGAAAAGGCTTCTGTGCTTTACCCAGGGTCAAAATACTACTAAGTGGCATGCCCAGTACTAAAATTACAATCTTTAGTATTCTTTTCACTACATGCCTGAGAATGTTCCTTTCTGTTATTAAGGCCAAGGAGGCCCATACAGACCCCAGGATCAAGGACAGTTGCTTTGGTAATGTTACCATTCTAACAGGAGAGGAAAACAACCTCCTCAAATCTTATGAATCCTCTTACTCTGAAATTGAGCTATACTGATGTAAAACTGACTTTTTTCAGACAAGTCCTTACCTTGAAATCAAGATATTGAAAGAGATCCTTGAAATCAAGATATTGAAAGAGATACTTCAGAAAAAACTATATAACAATGTTTAAATCATAGATAAATATTATACATTTTTTTCCCATTTGGATAGAGTTTCCATAAGGGTGGGCTGGGATAGGGGACACAAACTGTCCCCTGCCAAGTAAGCAAAGGTCACAAAGATCTTATTCTATGATTTTCTGAGCTGCTAGAGTCCAGCTCTACAGAGGCAATTTCCTCATAGGTGTTTCCCAGTCTCAAACTTCTTTTGTAGCTTGAGATCAAAGGGCCCTCCCCTGTGTAGCAGGTAGAATAAATATGGGATGTCATATACCACTGGGTTAGCTTGCTACAAATCCCATAATACTATTAGCATGGGGGTAGCCAGCTCCTCTAAGGTTATAGACGCGCTTTCTGCAGTACAGATGAATCAACTGCATGCCACAGTCCTAACCAGTTTGAAATGATTATATGGCTCTGGTAGTTCTGGTTCTGCCACTAATTAACCATATGACTTTATTTTATTTTGAGTTTATTTATTTATTTTGAGAGAGACAGAGACAGTGCAAGTGGTGGAGGGGCAGAGAGAGAGGGAGAGAGAGAGAATCCCAAGCAGGCCTCACACTGCCAGCACAGAGCCCTATGCAGGGCTCGAATTTACAAACTGTGAGATCATGACCTGAGTTGAAACCAAGAGTTCGATGATCAACCGACTGAGCCACCCAGGCACCCCACTCTGTGACATTAGATACGCCTCTTCTCTAGGTCTCTGCTTCTTCCTTTGTGAAAATGATGGAGTTAGGCAAGGTTGCCTCCAACTCTAAAATGCTGTGAGTCAACATCCGCCAATAGCCCTTCTATTACCAACACATGAGGCTGACTCACACTTGGTGTCTGCCAAGAGAAGTACTAAAAGCTTAGATACAATAAAGTCACAAAATCATTCCAAAGCCATTCTCATGGTGGGGTCAACTTAAGACAGATATATTTGCGTTTTTCTATTCTGCCTCTTTTGTACCACCTTCAATCTCCTGTCCCCGTGACAATCCATGAAGATAAACATTTCACAATGAGTTTCTATCAATGTGAGAAAGACAGAAGTCAGCTTACTTTTGGGATCATCTAGTTATCAACATATGGTTTTATTTCTTGAAGTTGTAATCAGATAAAAATGTCCAATGGACTAAAGAAACTGAGTAGGGTTGTTAGTCTTTTTTTCTTATTTTAATTCCATTTGAAGGAATGCTTTTGGAAATATAATAATTCAGCTGACATGCTAGAAATACCAAACACGAAGATATAAAATGGTGGCATTTTCTCTCTTTAAAAACAATCAATGCTTTCATTTGTGGACTTCAAAGTACATGTGAAATAAAAGTCTCAGCCCTGTGAGTCTGAGGTAAATCAAAAGGCTGTTAAGTGTCATAGAAAAGTTTTCTGGTTCATTGCCCCTCTTCTAGGTAGGAAAGGAAACAAAAGTACTCCCAAACAGATGAGTGCTTATCTCACTTTTATATTTCTCTCTCAAACAGGCTTAAGCAACTTCCCCGTAACCATTCATTCCAATATAATTCTTCCTTATGTCTGACTTGGTGCTGTACAGGCCCACTTCATCCTATTAATCTCGCCTTGGCAGTGCTAGAACTCTTCACTGTCTTTATTGTCAAGTCTCACTTTGACTTCCAGAAATTCTAAAGGAATACTTGGAAAATGAGTTAGGGGTCTATGATCAAGTTTAGATACTATCTGGAGGTCCTTATCATAACATTCCTGGAGATGCTAGTCCACCTTAGTCAAAATCATTTCTCCTCTCTGGTTATTAGCACTTCATCTCTAAAATGAAACAAATATGAAAATATATTAAGGAAAGAAAGAATTGCCATACTGATGCAAATTATTATTGAACAGAAGGGTCTTCCTGGAGATCTTTAACTCTTGGAGTTGGGATTCAGACGTTATTGCAAATGGAAAATGGTTGAGGATGCCTCTTTCCATACTGAGCTATTCATCACTCACATGAACTTTGAGAATAATACTACTCAGTACTGGGCATCATGTATTTAAGTGCAAACCTATCTTTCAGTACAGGTCTATGAGAGAAGACAATGGAAACAGGAGTATGTCCACATCTGCATCATCACTCTGGTATCATAATTATCCCCAGGTTAGTTGCCTACTCTTCCAGAGAGCTGACATTTTCTTTTGAATATTAATGTGTCATGAGGTTGCTTAAAACAATGCATTCAATTTTAGTGATCATCTGATGGCCTTATTGACTCATGGATTCTTCCACTTTAGAGTAAGAGAAGAGGATTGGTATCTCTGCTTCTACAAGTCCAGGTGGATATCAAACAAGAAGGCAGTTGGCATCTTCTGGACAGTCATTATAATTTGATGAGGTTTTAACAATCTTCTACTCTTGAGCCATGAAGTATCATCTGAGTAAGTGGACTCACTGCAATTTCAGAAAATTTGTGCTACTGCACCATTACTGAGGAAACATTTCTAGAAGGAAAAGGTAAAATTTGAGTGCAAACACACTCTAAAGAATGCTGAGATCGCCTTAAGATAAAAGCTGCAAAGCAGCCAGATCTACAAAGGAAGGGTTTGTGGTCAAATACTGCAGTGTTATCTAATCCAGATTACTGATCTACTTCACTGAGGAGTTGGGACAGGACATCCAAACTCTACCTCTGAGTTTTCCTTGGGCACTCATGAAATTTCACCTGGTAAAGAGGCAAGGATTCCATTAGGGCCAGGCATTCTTTTAACAAGCACCTGGATCTGATGTGTGGCTTATCTAAGGATATAATCTTACAAATGTTTGGAGTTTGGCCTTTAGGGTCAAGTGAGGAAGTCAATTGATCAACATGAGATACCAAGTGTCCAGTTTTATTTTATTTTTTTAAATTTATTTATTTATTGAGAGAGACACAGTGTGCGTGCACACACACACACACACACACACACACACACACACGGTGGGGGGAGCAAGGGAGAGACTTTTATGCAGGCTCCACACTCAGAGCAGAGCCTGATGCAGGGCTGGATCCCACAAACCATGATATATGCATGACCTGAGCTGAAATCAAGAGTTGGATACTTAACCAACTGAGTCACCCAGGCACCCAAAAGTGCCCAGTTTTATACACAGCTCTACTCTGGCAGTGATAAGAGAATAATAGAAAATATTAAGGCCAGGGTAAAGCAATTATTCATCCAGATACATGATCAATCAATAAATATTTCTTGAGCATCTATTGTGTGCAAGACACTGTATCTTTGCTAAAAGCCATTTTAGCAGGAGTCAGGGGCCCTTCCAATAATGGGTTAATGACTGAGTTAAAAGGCTAAGACATATTTACATGAACAGATAACAACAAGGTAATCTATAACCAGTGTCAAATGAGTCATATGAATATGACCACCAAGGGGTTTCACAGGTACAAATGAGCAATTCTAATTGATGATCCAGAAAGCCTACTGGAGACGGTTGGATTTGTAGCAGGTACTTTTAGTTGGACAGGATTTTGACAAGTTAAAGGAGATAGAGCACACTAGACAAAAAAAAATGGCATGAGCAAGGTACTAAGTAGGTGGGTGCAATGCTGGTCTTGTAGCAGATTACCTTGGCTGAACTAGAAGACTTGTTTTATAGAGTAGCAGGGAAAGAAAAGCTGAAGAGACCATGGGATCTCAGAGTTTAGGAGGATCCTAGAAATGATCAAATCTGCTCACCTTACTCTCACACAAACACAGATTTCCTTAGTGTGCCACCAATGTTTAACATATATTTTAGTAATGGGTCCGGATTCCTAATATCTACAGGCATAACTGTGGCATAAGAGTTGGAGAGAGGCTTTGGAGTTAGAGGCCTGCCTAAACCACTTGCTAGGTGTTCATCCTTAGGTTAGTTTATCAAACCTTTATTTCTTCACCTATAAATGTGGATGATAGTATGCTCACTGAAAGTGGAGGTAGGGACAGAAAGGAGAAAGAATGCTTGAAGGAGACAGAAAAGGATGAGGAATCTGTAAAGTGCATTGCCAAGGAAAGCAGAAGTAGAGAGAATTCAAGGTAGGGAAGGTTGTTAACAGCATCAAATGAACAAAACAGGTCAAAGTGGTTGAGACCAGCCAAAAGGCCAGGGACTTTGACAATTTGGAGGTCACTTGTGACCTTTAAGAAATCAATTTTAGTATAAAAGGAGAGAGGCAAATTGTAGAAAAGGATGAAATAAGAGGGATGGGAAAGGAAGAAAACCAGAATGTGTAGTGAGGAACCAGAACTACAGTCAAAGACCCCTCCTCATTTGCAGTGACAGGAGAGTGAGAAAGATGGCTTTTGATTCAAAGGGGTCACATGGTTCAGTAATATAATATCTGGATGTGTAGCTCAGCTTAGGACTGAAATGACTGGTAGTTCTGTTAAGGACTTCCAACCCTAGCCTTCCTCCTTGCTGAGATGCAGGGAACAGTGACAAAGGACGAAAATACAATTGCAAAGCAATCTACCCATTTATAATGCTGTAAGGTTGCCAGCTGAGCAATTATAAGAGCTTCCCCATATAGTAAAACCTCATTAATTTGGACTTCACATTTTTGGAATTTGTGGAAATTGAATCTGGGCTGGAGTCACAAAGAAAGGGTACTACTTACAAAGAAAGGGTTCACTAAGCAAAGTGTGAAAAAGATTGCAAGAGAGCTAATTTAGCCTGCCAGGGCCTATTTCACCTATTTAAAGAAAATAGTCTTTTTTTAAGAACCTCAGCATATTCATTATTTGAATGCAAATTGATTCTGCTAATTGTAGATTAGTATAATCTATTGCTAAGATCCTATATCTGCAATGGTTACTTTGCTCTCACTGAATATGCTCATTAGAAATAAAACTGCAATTCTTTAAAGTTACTTCACAATTCCAATGAATTCATACCCCTTTCCCCACTCTCATGAATTAACTACAGTTCAGGAGGTATTACTCTAAACTAGCACATCACTTATTAAGAACACAGTGGAAAAACTAACAAGTGATCAAAAAAGGCCTCAGAGCAGCCAAAATAGATTTCCTAAAGTTGATGCCCTAAATCCTTTAACTCTTTCCATACCAGGTTCTCTTATAGCTGATTTAACATACGGATCTGACATACCAACTTGGAAATGACTGGCTTTTTTTAAATGTTTTATTATTTTTTAAATGTATTTTTGATAGACTGCAAGCAGGGGAGGGCCAGAGAGAGAGGGAGGACAGAGGATCTGAAGCGGGCTCTGCGCTGACAGCAGCGAGCCCCACGTGGGGCTTGAACTTACAAACTGTGAGATCATAACCTGAGCAGGAGTTGTATACTCAACCAACTGAGCTACCCAGGTGCCCCTGGGTTTTTTGTTTTTTAGTGTTTGTAACTGATTAGAAGGAGAAAAAGGGCTGCTGCATGAAGGGACACTGAGAGAAACCAGAAGTGACTGCAGACTGCAGAAAGGAGACAGGACATGTATAGAATATGGCTGTAATAACTAAAAAGCTATCAGACTGTAGGACATTTTATTGTAGAAATAAAAGGCCTATATTCCTTAGTAAACCCTGAAAACTATAATAGAGTGTTATAGTGCAGTACAATAACTAACATCTGGAATTATGCCTCTAAATGATCAGAGTTGAATACATTCCTTAAAAAGGCAGATACATTTACACACACACACACACACACACACACACACGCAATTTGTATCAATAATGGTTAACCTAAAAATGTGAAATGTGTTGATACTCAAACAGGTAAAGTTCATAATATTATCATATAATAATAATGATAACAAAATAGCAACATTTATTAAGTGATTACTGTGTGCAAACATCATGCTAAGCACTTTACCTTATATAATTGTGTTTAAATCCTAATAGGTGGGTTTTAGTACCATTTCTACTTTACAACTGAAGTGAAACTCAGAGAGGTTAAGGAACCACCCCCCCAGGCCACAAACAGAAATAGAGCTGGGATTAGAACTCACACCAGTTCTTTAGCCATAAACTATGCTTTTCCAATGTTCCAGAAAATACAGCTGTCTAAAAATCACTCTTCTTGAGAGCTCCGGAGAGCTGTGTTTTACTGTGTTTTTGTTTTCCAAATTTGTATTTGACAAATACCTTGATTTATAAGTGAAAAGACGTACAATCTTCGAATCAGATATGATCTTATATGTTTGTAAACATGCTCCATGTTACAAGGTGAATATAAAATAGTAAAAAAAACAAAAAAACAAAAACAACAAAACAAAACACCGTGAACGTGTCTATTAGGCTAATCCCCAATCTCAGATCAGTTTCTACACACTGTGGATACTGTTTTCAAATGACTAGCCAAGCAACAAAGAGATACAATTTTAAAGTATCAAATGAGCAGTTAAGAATTGGTTCTCCTGTTGCTTCCCCACTCATTTGGGAGAAATTTAACCTGAGAATAGGCTAATGGAACATGAAGGTAAAGGAGGATTGCCGGGGAGGATAAAAACTCAGTTGACTATTATAAACGGTTTAGGGCAATCAGCTCGTCACCTGTTCTAAGAGAACTATGAGGGCATAAAACACACGTGGGCATATTGTGTACTGGGGGAAACAAGGCTGGGGTGGGGAGATGCAAATATATGCAGTTATCTGCATTACGGGTAAAAGTGAGGGTAGCCCACCACATGGACACGCAAAGAAAAACATACAGTGAAAGCATTCACTCATGAAATCCTTCTACTTAAATCAATGTTTTTTACTTATCTTTTGTGTGTGTGTGTGTGTCAAGCCTACCCATTCAAGGGTCAGCTACAAAGGTCACTTCTGCTGTGAAGTGTTCCACAATGCCCAAGGCTGAATTATACTCTTCCCCATTTGTGCTCTCATAGGGTTTTTTACCCTGTTTTCCACAGTTAGCCACATTACCAATGATACTCTATCTCATTATTAGTTATTCTTGTATGTGCTTCCCCCCCACTCTACCCCACCGTGAGTTCACTGAGGGCAGGGGACTCTTTCTCATTTCTGTGGTTCTACAAATCCCAGCGAAGTGTCAATCACATACTAGGCTCTGGGAAAATGCTGACTCAATAGCACTGGCTTAAGACAGTGTATTGCCTAGCTTACCTGAAGGAGCATTTGTTCTCTTTCTTTTCTTGCTTGACTCCCCTCCATTCTCAATGAGGCCTTCTGTGACCAGAGGGCCACTGGCACTACCAAACTGCAGGGGTTCGTTGTTGTTGGCAGGGTCAAAGGGCAGCTGGTTCAATCCTAAAGAAGAAAAAGAAAGCCAAAATCCAGACTCCATTAAGGACTGGGATGTCTCTAGATTGTATTATATGAGCCACTAGAGGAAAACTCTCTAAATCTTAAGAAACTAGGAATAATAGGTGAATTCCTTAAAACCAGTTGCCTTCTGTAATTTTTCCAGATTTTGTTGACAAGTACAGATTTAAAACATAGGGTCTTGTAAGACTGTCACTCAGTCTTATAAGAAGATCCCTGACGTTTCTGGGAAATTAGCATTTTTGGCCACAAGCTATAAAATTATCTTCTACCTCCTTCCTTAAAAGAGATAAGGTCTTCTTTAAATGTGGCTATGGTTAAACCCACGGTTCCTTTGAAAAAGCTTGGTTATGTATTCCTCAGACTGTCCCTTGACATTTTTCCATTCTTTCACTGCAAGGTGATGCAGATATCATTAGAGCATCCTGGCATCAAAGTCACTGCCAACAATAACAGAGGTTTCTACAAAAGAAAACCACAGTTCTATGGCAAATGAGAGAAGGAAACAAAGATACAGAACTTGCAATGAGATTAGTTAGTAGTTGGAGTGCTGGGGAGTAATGACCCGGGTTTGGCTAGTGCTACTTCTATCCATTCCAAATGATGCCACAGCATGGTTACTTTACTAGTTGCTGCTGCATCATCTAAAACGGCAGAAGGCACTGTCTACTCTCTAGGTCTTACATGCTTCAGCCCAGGAGGAGCAGAGGGTTTCTTACTCATCTGGCACCAGCACCTGGAATTTCAAGTGTTTCAATTAAAACTTCATGAAATGTGGAATCAAAAGCTTTGTTAAAGACCAAAGTTAGGTGATCTCTCTTAAGCCTTTTAGCCACTGGTTCCCTAATCCTATCAAAAGAGGAATCAGGTTGGCCTGCCAGGCTCATTCTTTAACCCTCAATGTTTCAATGGGCAGCAGCTATACAATTCCTGAGGCAATGTTGTAAACGGTCAATAAAAGCTTGGAGTCCAGTCAGCTAAAAGTCAATCAAGTTTCAGTAAAATGACTGCTAAGATCCTAACAAAATGTCTGTACATTATTGGTTTTAGTTAAAGTATCCCTAGGCTAATGTTTTCAGCCCACATAACAAATACCATTTCTTCAGCAATCAGACTCCACTTGGCACACCTCCATTAAATGTCTTCTGGGATTTGTCAAACATTTTTCCTTTACATCACCTGAGTAACTAAGTGAAGGAATGAAAACTCACTTCTGTATCTTTTTTTAAAAAAAAATTTTTTTTCAACGTTTATTTATTTTTGGGACAGAGAGAGACAGAGCATGAACGGGGGAGGGGCAGAGAGAGAGGGAGACACAGAATCGGAAACAGGCTCCAGGCTCCGAGCCATCAGCCCAGAGCCTGACGCGGGGCTCGAACTCACGGACCGCGAGATCGTGACCTGGCTGAAGTCGGACGCTTAACCGACTGCGCCACCCAGGCGCCCCTCACTTCTGTATCTTAAGTCAACTGTTCACTGCATCATATCCATGTTCTATTAAATCCCTATCATGATTAGAAAGAACTAAGGAAACAAACATCAATACATAGCAATGTATTAAATACATAACAATGTATTAAAAAACATTCAGATAAGGCCAAGACTATTTTCAAAGAAGACTAGATTTTTATACAATTTACAAATGAAGAGGTTTCTTGTACCTGAGTGGTCCCAGGGTCAAATGTGAGTAGTATACTGTTAGAAAAACTTTTCTTGGTATTTCCTTCTGCAATATTATACTGACCAAAACAAGCTGTATGGGGGATGGAATGGCATAGTGGATACAGCATGTATTTCGATCAGGGCTAAAACCCAAAGCTGTGTCTTTTACTAGCTGGCAATTCATGTAATCTCCCTTACTCTTAGTTTCATAATGTGTAAAAATGGAGTGATAACATTTGTACAGGGTTGTTGCAAAGATTAACAAGATAAAAAATATATATTTAAAGTTATGATTATCTTATTCTAAATGAATTAAAAAAAAACAACCTTTTTCAGCTTGTAAACTCTTCTAACGAGGATCGTCCCCCCAAAACTCTTCCCAACCCACAACTGTATCCCTGGTGCCTATCATCATGCCTGGCAAATAGTGAGTGTTCAATTAATGAATTAATAGTCCACAGGGAGGGGTAGGTGACTCATTCCATTAACCTATGTAAAGACGTGATAGCTGATAATCCAGAATTAATGCCACAACTTAGAAGTTATGATGCTGATTATATCAACATTACTTAAAATAATTAGAATTCAAATGCATCTCTATCATTGGAGAACTATACTGCAAGAAGGTGAAAGCTTGATCAAAAGGAATGCTCAGGGATTAGGAGGTTTTGATTAATGATGGTTAATCAGAAATTTTTTTCCTTATTTTGTTTTGCATTTGATAATTTTACAGAATAATATATTAGTCCATTTCCCTGCCTTATTAAGTAGATGACTTACAGAACTTCAGAGTTCTTACAGATGTTCTTACAGAACTTCAGAGCCATAATCTATAAAAGGAAGCTAACAACAGTGCCTAACTCATAGGATTTTTAAAAGGATTAAAATGAAATTATGTATGTAGAAGATTCTGCATTACATCTGGCATATAGCAGATACTCAATAAATATTAACTGCCACTACCATAATTTTGAATTTCTATTTCTATTCCATTTCAATTTCTAGATTGTTGATGTGCAATGTGCAGAGACTGGTCTGAATTTGCTCTGATTCAAGGATAGACCTTTTTTCCTCATTGAATCTTTTCATTGTTGGCTTTACCTTTTTCTAGAAGTTGGAGTCCAGGAAAATAATCTGCTAAATTAAAAGTATTCAGTCATAGATATTTGACTATAATTGTTTTACTGTTTATTTAGTCCCAGGTGATAATGTTAGGGATTTAGGTATTTTGTTACTCTTCCTAACATACAGATTTTTGTTTGGCACTAAATAAAACTGAGATTTCAAGTACTTTCTCTGTGTCCACCTCATATATGATCCAGATTATGTGGCAATCCTGATAATTTAAGCACAACATCACAGGCCTTTTTGTTATAGAAAAGGATCTCATATCAAGGTGAGAAAGACATGCCACTCAGTAAGTTGATTGATTGAATATGCATCCACATTTTATATTCTCTGGGAACCCATACAGTCTCCAAAGATTTGTAGTGTTGAGAACAAGGGCTATATAGACAGCAAAATCCTATGACACCAGTGCTTTCTAGCCACTTTTATTGTATTTTTTTTATTCATCCCCTAAGACAACAGAAAATAAAGCCAATAAATCAGCAAATCAATAGGTACTTAGAAGATCTTTTCTGTGTCATGTATATGTGATCCATGCTGAATGCTATTGTAAGTAAAATAGCCCCATTAAAACTATTTAAATTCTAAAAAGAAAACTACCGCTTTAATTTCAAGGATTCTTCCTGCAGAAATTATGACTTAAATGTAAAATATAAGCAATTACCATATTGTAATTCTCACCAAAACTATAGAATTTATCTTTAAATCTCTTATGGAAGCTAGTTCTACTAATTTCCCACTATACATGATGAAATCATTAGATTAAAAAGATATTAGGAAAATGTTAGACTAGGGGGAAACTTTTGCAGTTATTTAGTTCATTCTTTTATGCAACACAGGAATCTTATCTATAGAGCCTAAATCCAGGGGGTACTTCTTGGCCTGGGGACCATTCCTTGCTGTGCTCCCAGAGATTCATCTTGCTTTGCTGGCCTTTTTAAAAACTCCTGCCTCCTCTATTTTGAGGGTTCCTTTTTCATCTCCCCCAATGTGCCTATGAAGTAGGATGCATTTTATTCAACTATTAACTTGCTTATTGTCCCTAAAATGAGTTCATGACACGTCTAACTTTGTAAGCGTCCTATTGATAGTCACTGCAAGAAAAATAGACGAGGGAGCCATGAACAGTTTAACAGAGCAATGTTAGACATTTTCTAAAGTCTTAGATAGTTCTCATTGTCCTTGCCCTTTTATTCCTGAGGGTAAATGTAATAAAACTTTGAACTTTGCTCATTCATGTCTCCTCCCATCTTGTCCCCTCACTGCCTAACCCCACAAAATATACAGTTTGTCTAAAGGGAAGCACAAATTGATAAAAAATAAAGGAAAACATAATAAACATGAGTGTTACAGATTTTTGCTATTGCTGTAGTTTATGATCACAATTAAGTCCATGTGGTAACGTAATCTCATCTAAAACCAGGTTGACTGGTTTAGAGAGCTGACCAGCTGTTACTTCATGTCACGTCAAAATACAGATTATCTGACTTCATAACACGCACTTTTGAAAGTATGCATATCGGGGGAAGGGTGGGGGTGGGGTCCTTGGAGAATGACATTTCTCACCCAATGGAGCCAGCAAATTAAACATCTCAGAATGAAGTGTGTTTCTCAGTGAGTTCACAGGCAATGATGTCTGCCATACAGATGCAAATGATTCCTGGGCTTTGAGGGGAGCATTGAAGAATTTTCCTGACTCTTGTGAAAGAAGATCAATGATCTCTTTGTGCCCAGCTGCTGTTAGAGTTACTGTCACAATTCACTTTACAGAGCTTTCCACTATCAGGTCAAATTAGGACTAACCTTCATGATGCAATCTAACACTTTTAATGATTGCTCCAGGTTATGGTATGGAAATATGACCATGTGGGTCCCTGCCACTTCTTATTTGCAGCTGCGGGCTATAGACTTAAGGTGGTACAATCTTAGCAAAAAGGAAACACAATTATACTCTGGATTAATTCCCTTTGAAAGAAAATGGTTAGCTACTGAGAAATCTGGTAAAATCAATTGAAGGAAGCAATGTCCAGACAGACATTTAGATTGAAAAAATAGAGTATCCGTTTTTGGCAAAAGTAACATTATAGCTAATTTGTGTATGAAACAAATTTCTGTAACCTGAATCCTATTTTCCAGCTGACTTCAGTCTGAAATCAGGGGAAGTAGAGGGTCTCCAAATTAGTTTTTACTTCAAAACTTTTGGAGAAACAAGGGGTTATTAGGATAATGGTTAGGACCTTAGTGTGCTGGTAGGTGCTTTTGTAGGATTTATCTATCCCTGGGAGCTTCTCGTCCTTCCTCAGCATAGGCCTGAAAACCTCTGACTCCATATTTTCAGCTGTCACTACGGAGTTGCTCCAGTTGCTACTTCTGGGGGAATATTTGCAATGTCTAACAGACCTGGGCTGCAGTATCACTTTGTGGCCACAGTGGCTAGCAGCCAAAACAAATGAACATTTCTTAGTTCCAGGTCTTAGCTCATGTCAAACAAATGAAACCTACTTTGTCAATTTCATGAGTTCAATATTCTGTATAACTGGTTTAGCTGAAACAACAGTAATTGTAAAAGATCAATAGGGGAGCGAAGGTAACAGGGAAAGTGATGACAAAGAAAAAGGCCAAAAGCCTTTTCTACTAAGGAGCTTGCTTGAATGGTGGTGAACATAAAAGCTTCCAGGGAAAAATTTACATTCATGTCACTCTTTCAAGGTGTGATACAGGTGACAGGCAGATTTTTATTGATAGTGATCCTTCAGCAACTTTTTAGTGGTTCCCTAAACTACTGGTCAGGCATTCAAGGCCTTCAAAATAAGGCCCCACCCATTTTGAGCACTGTCTTTCACTATGCTTCAGCTTGTACTCTACCCCAACACTTTTTGAACTTTCATGTGCACACATGTTCCCAGGGGATCTTGTTAAAAATGCAGATTCTGATTTAATAAGTCTGGGTTGTGATCTGCTTTGCTAACAAGTCCCAGATGATGCTGACGCTGCTGGTGTGGGGAATCACACTTTGAGTAGAAAAGACTGACACTCTAGCAAAATGAGACTACCTGGTGTTCAATGAATCACTCCAGTAATTTCCTTGTCTCCACACCTTTAGCTCACATTGCTCCATCACCAACTTCTTGAATTCCAACTTTCAAAATACTATACTATCCTTCTCTTAGGGTTTATCTCAGATGTTATTTCCTTCATGATGCCTTTCCTTAACCACTTCCACCCAATTGATGATATACACAGCAATGGAACAGGGCTACCAGGGGATCAACCATTCATTGGCTGTTAAGAATGTGTTCTGTTTTTACAAACATTATCTTTTCATTTTCTTTTCTAATTATTCCCATTTTACAACAAAGAAAGGGAATCTTATAGAATTTAGGTAAATTTCCTAAGGTCATGCAGCTAATAAACAATACAGCAAGGAACTCGGGCTTTTTTAAAATTCTAAAACATTGTTCTGGTTCCCCTCAGATTCTCATCTGCATGTTTCATATGCCTTTTAGAGCATGCCTTGTGCTATAGTTCTCTGAGTATTTCTCTTATCCTCCCTTATCTCCTGCTTTACTCACTGACACTAAGTTGTAAACTCCTTTACTACACACTTTACCTCCCAGTAATTTTATTTAATTTTTTTTGTTTATTTATTTTTGAGAGACAGAGATACAGACTGCGAGCGGGGGGGAGGGGCAGAGAGAGAGAAGGAGATGCAGAATCCGAAGCAGGCTCCAGGCTCTGAGCTGTCAGCACAGAGCCCGATGCGGGGCTTGAACTCACAAACTGTGAGATCATAACCTGAGCTGAAGTCAGATGTTCCACTGACTGAGCCACCCAGGTGTCCCATCCCAGTCATTTTAAAAATCTCGTCCTCCAAGATGCCTGGCATGATGCCTTGTACAATGTTACAAACACTCCAGACATGTGTATCGATCTGAACTCTGCTACAACTTAGGTACAATAGTTGTGTTTCCCACCCCAGATGCTAACCAACCTGCTGCTGGGGCTGTCATGAAGGGAAGTATGATTTGGGTTCCTTCAGCATTCTTGGTATCCCCTCTAATCCAGGATCCCTGAAGACTCTGTGGGGAGTGCTGGTAGATGGCCATACACTCTACCCCCAACCTTGATTATGCATAACTTCATTCTCCAATGAAAAAGGCAGCACTGTCCTTCCCCGGACTAAGACTCTTATATGAGAAAATACTATAAAAGAAACTCCATATATGGATCTTTTCTTAATAGTTCTATGGATACTGGGTTATAGATCCCTGCTTTACAAACTGCAGTCAAGAAGAGGCAATCCCTAGAGATGTACTATCCAACACAGTAGCCATTAGCCACAGTAGCCGTATAGCTGTTAAAATCTAAGTTTAAATAAACTAGATGAAATGAAATGAAAGGAAAAGTTCAGTTCTTCAGCATCACTAAGCCACATTTCAGGCGCTCAACAGCCATATGCGCCTAGTGGCTACTGTATCAGTAAGCACAGTACAGACTCTTTCCATCACTCCCCAAATTTTATTGGACAGTGCTGCTCTACAATAAGACCTGGATTCAAACCCACATCTGCTACTTACTAGGTGTACCATTTACAAGAGGTATAAATAAGCCACTTGATTTCTCTGGGATTGTTTCTGCACTGTAAAGTGGGAATGATAATGCCCCTTCTTATAGGGAAGTGAGGAAAGTTCGATGAGAGAATATATATTTAGGATCTACCACATATTACACACTAAATAAGTGTATAGTTCCTTTCTAGTCTAATCGAGGGTTCCTATGAATTTGCCTCAAAAGCAGAATAAGAAAATTCAAGTGGTGTGGCTCTTTAGGCCCCGAGGCTACATCCTATTTACGGCTTAGAGGATGTTAGCTTTGCATTCATGTTATAACACTCTTTTTCTTTCAGATAATACACAACCATCAGGGTAAAACATTAATAAATAATGCTGGGACTAGTCACTGATGGCTCTTTGCTTGTGCTATTTTTAGGAGAGGAGACCATATTTGTCACCTTGAACTTTCCAACATGAAAGAACCACACTTTACCCTTACAACTGAAATGCTTCCTCTCAAAGCTTTAATCAGTGCTCAGTTTCAGCTGGCTGCTTTATTGTTAGAAAACTACTAACAGTGACACTAGAGCTGGAATGGAAAAGGACTATTTCTCTCCAAACCCGTATTTTCCTATGCTCAGAATGTTACCTGTGTTTTTCCTGTGGGGCTGACATCTCCCAGGCCTAGTAAAGGTGAATTATTTCAGAAAAGTCTGAACTAAATCTGTTAAGGTGCTTGAGTTCTGTGAGCAGGAAGGCAAAATATATATTTCCAACTTCAAGAAGAAGAATGCTTCAGGATTCTTTTCTCGCATACAATTTAAGGCTTGGGAAACACAGCAAAATCACATTCCTCAATGAAAACAAAGTTCAAAAAAAATGTTGATTTGATAGAACAGTTCAAAGTGACAGATGGTAGATGGGTGATTTATCATTTTCCTTAGGATAAAGTCTGGCAGTCTTCAGAGGAACGGAGAAGAAAAAGTCTTATTTTCCTGTAGTTTATCCCTGAAAACAGTTACAGCAACTACCCTTCTCTCCACATCTTTAAGGGTGGGGGATTAGAAAGATGGTGATTGATCAGTGCCTACTTTGAGCTGGCTCTAGGCCATGCTGCGATTTCTGTTGACCAATTTTCCACTTGAGTGACAGGAAAAGGGTAGGTTCCTAACACACTGACCATTAGGTTATCTGTTTAATACTTGCCTGAGAATGTGCCCAGAGGCACTGTATTATGGGTGTCTCTGTCTAAATAAAATAAATAATTGCAGATTTCAGAGCCTGAGGACAGAGAGTTGTTCTGGTATTGAAACTGGAGTCTATCTTGTCAGATCTGTAATGAGGTCTTCCCTTCAGGCAGATTGATTTCATAAAGCTGAGGTAATTATCAAAAGCAAGCACAGTTCTCCCTGCAGAAACCACTCTGCTGGTTTTGAAAACTAGCTAGTCAACTGGATCTGGTCAGGAGCCTTGGCTGAGCCAGCCCTTTGTGTAGTAACAGTTACTACACACAGAGTACGCCAGTTTGTTCTAATAGATTCTTAAGATGCCAGTAAATACATTGTAAACAAGGTTCAACAAAATAATTTCACATGCTGTAAGTGAGTGAAAATTGAAGTAGCAGTCAGATAAATCTGCGTGCCAGTGTAGGATGCTTTGAAGGAGAGAGTGAGAGCTGGAACTCCTTTGGTCTTTGCAGAGTTAATTTTATCAATTAGTGCTAGAAGGATATTGGTATCCTTTCAGACTGATGCCCTGCACGAATAACATTTGTATCTTTGTTTTCCCCAAATTGTACACACTAATTTCACTAGATTTCCTTTCTTCATTTCATTCAGTCTTCATTAACTATTTACCCAATCGCTGCACTACAATTTTAATTGCCTTATAATTAACCAATGATGAGTTTGTGATTTAGAAGTCCCTAAAGATAGAACTACATAAATACAGTAAATCCTCATTTACATGTTTGAAAGATTTATCCTTCGTCCTTCCCCCCACCCCATTAATTTTGCTATACTGTATCACTAATGTTTTGGAGTTATGCTTTCTGCATTCCCAATATTTGATCCCCATTTGGACTAGTTTTTCAAGAATGTATGATAAACAACCCTGCATTAGCTGTGAAATTAAACACACAGGAGAAAACAGGTTTCTGTAATATATTAATACATCCTTTGTAGATCCATACCTCCACTATAAAAATTCCACCTGAGGAGTATCAATACAGGGTGTCACCAAGAGATAAACTCCTTTAGAGATGTCCCTGGGCTGAAGTCAAACCTACTACTTGGAAGAAAGCTAGAATCTAGTCTTTGAGAAGATGACATGACTATAAAGGAAAAAAGCCTTCAAAAAAAAAAAAACTAATTTGTGTTTGAAACAAGTCTTAAACTGCTGTTGTATAAAAGAATAAGTAGGATCTTGGGGCTCTTCGGTGGCTCAGTCGGTTACAGTGTGGAGCCTGCTTGTGATTCTCTCACTTTCTCTCTATCCCTCCTCTGCTCGCTCTCTCTCTCTCTCTCTCTCTCTCAAACATAAATAAATAAACATTAAAAAAATAATAACTAGGATCTTCATTTTGCTCCAGCCTGGAGTCTGAGGTGTTCAGTATGTATTGGAATGGCTGAATCTATAAAATAATATTGACAGATAGTCTCTCTTCTTATTCATCTAATTCATTGAAACATTTCTGTGGGGCTGGCAATATGCTAGGCCCCAGCATTTCAGGACTTGATAAGACAGTCTCTTTCCTCAAAAAGATCACTACTAGAAAGGAAGGCAGATAAGTACACAGAAAATCTGGCCCAAAGTACTGCATCAACTTCATTTCTTGCTATTTCACTTCCCATAAGTACCCTTTGCTTCATTCATACCAAACTTTTCAAATTCCTCAAATATGCTAGGCCTTTTCATGTCTGTGTTTCTTTTTTCTTAAAAAAGAATTATTTTATTGTGGTAATAACACAGCATAAAATCTACATTGTTAAACTTTTAAGTGTACAGTACTGTATTGTTCACTACAGGCATGATGTTGTATGGCAGATCTCTAGAATTTATTAATCTTGCATAATTCAAACTTTATGCCCATTGACTAGCAATTTTCCATTTCTCCTCCCCTCAGCCACTGGTAACCACCACCATTCTACTCTCTGATTCTATGAGTTTGACTATTTTAGATACCCCATATAAAGTGGAATCATACAAGATTTGTCCTTCTGTGACTGGCTTATTTCACTTAGCATAATGTCTTTAAGGTTCATCTATGTTCTTACATACTACAGGATTTCCTTTTTTAAGGCTGAATAATATCCCATTGTACATACATACTACTTTTTTTTTTTTTTAAATCCATTCATCTGTCAGACATTTAGGTTATTTCCACACTTTTGCTATTGTGGATAGTGCTACAATGAATAGTGGTGCTAATATTTTTTTAAGATTCTGATTTCAATTCCTTGGGATAAATAACCAGAAGTGAGCTTGCTGGATCATATAGTTCTAGTTCCAATTTTTTCAGGAACATCCATATGTTTCCATAGCAGCTCTACCATTTTGCATTCCTAGCAACAATGTACAAGAGTTTCAATTAGTCCACATCCTCACCAACACTTATTATTTTTTATTAATAATCATCTTCACAGGTGTGAGGTGATATCCATTGTAGTTTTGATTTGCATTTCTCTCATGATTAGTGACATGAAGCATCTTTTCATATGTTGGCCATTTGTGCATCTCTGCAGAAATGTCTATTCAAGTCTTTAGCCTGTTTTTTAATTGGGTTATTAAGGTTGTTTTTTTTTTTTCTATTGAGTTGTAGGAGTTCTTCGTGTATTCTGGAAATTAAGTCCTTATGTTTTCTCTCGTTCAGTAGGTTGCCTTTCACTCTGTTGATTGTTTCTTTTGCTGTGTGTTTTCTTTTTAGTATGATGTGGTACCACCTGTCTATTTTTGCTTTCATTGCCTGTGATTTTGGTGTCATTTCATGAAATCACAGCCAAGACCAATATCATAAAGCTTTTCCCTATGTTTTATTCTAGGAATTTTATTTTTTATTTTTATTTATTTGGGGGGGGGACACAGGGAGAGGGAGAGAAAGAATCTTAAGTACACTCTATGCCCAGTGTAGAGACTGATCTCACAACTGTGAGATCATGACCTGAACTGATATCCAGGGTTGGACGCTTAACCAACTGAGCCACTCAGGCACCCCTCTTCTACGAATTTTAGTTTAAAATTTTATATTTAAATGTTTAATCCATTTTGAGTTGATTTTTTTTGTATGTGTAAAATATGGGTCTAAATTCATTCTTTTGCTTGTGGATATCAGTTTTCTTGACACCATTTACTGAAGAGACTATGTTTTCCCCATTGCACATTCTTTGCATCCTTGCTGATGATCGATTGATAGTATATGCTGGATTTGTTTCTGGGCTCCCTGTTTGATGCTCTGTACATACCATTCCCTCTGCTTAAATTACAATTTTCCCTTTATCTCCACCTGGAGAGCTCTTATTCATCCTTCAAAATGTTGATCAAATCTTTAGTGAAAAGTTTCTTAGTCCCCAAAAGCTCGCTCCACAGGAATACACAGAGCCTTTTTATCAGAGCACTTATTGCAGGACCTTGGGGTTCATTCTGGATATTTGTGGGGTTGTATGTATTCTGGGTGGAAGGCTGTCAACATCTGATCTGTGCCTAAGCTTACAGTTATGGCAGAATGCAGGATGCACTGGTGAGAACTCACCAGAGACAGAGAGACCAGTTAGAACACCAGGGTGATACGGTGGAGAGATGATGGTAATTATTACTTCAGACAGTGGCAATGCATGGTAAAAATGAATGGATTTCAGAGATATTCATGAAGTGGAATCCTCTGGATTTGGTGTCTAATTAGATCTGGGAGTTGAGGGGATGAGAAGAGTCTGAGATGACTCCATTTTAAAGCTCTTAAGTCACAGTCTTGAAAATCATGCAAGGTTTGTGGGCTTCAGTATGAGAAAAAGCACAATCCAAGCCTATGCTATGCTGAATATAAAACCACTTCCAATCTCTGTTTACCATGACATAAAGGCTGCCAGGAAACACCAGCAAATGGCTTATACTTGACCTTTACTATGTATTCTTAATAAAGCCTGTCAAAAGATATCAATTCATCCAGAGAAATATAAAGCAGAATAGTGTATGAGGCAGGATAACATACTACTGGGCTAAGAAGAGAGAAAAACATTTTAATAATAGCTCTCAGACTTGGTTTATTTTGTCTACAGTATTCACAGACAATGTGTGTTTGCAGGTCAGGAACACTTCATAAATTCCTTCCATTCCTCCCTTCATATTTCTTTCTTTTCTCCTCCTCCCAAATAACTCCTCAAAATGGTCTTATTAGAAAATCTTGCATTTTAATAGCAGGTGTCTTTTGGTTATTATAGTATGTTGGATTAAGCTGATGTTTCTCCTTTAACAATACTCAAAGAAAGCTTGGAAAAATTAATGCTTCGTAGTTTTTCTTTCTGCCAAAGAATATAGCAATGTAATTGTCTGCTGGAGAAGAAGCACTCTAATCATCTTTAACTTTAAAGTAAATTCATTTCAGAAAGATGCTTTGAGACAAACAACTGACAGAGCAAATCAGGGCTCCTAGGAGATTGGGAAGTGATGGATTGCCTTGAAGAGAGGGCTACAGCCGAATTCAATTCCATGATCGTTTTCAACTTAAGAGTTTCTCTGCAACAAAATAGCACTGCATGGAAGTTAAAAGTCCTGTTACGTCATGAGATAATAGATCTTAAACACTGCACAGATTCTTAACACCTAAAGTTCTACGCACCCCAGAGGCAGCAAGTGGACAACCCATTCTGATTAAACAATAGAGGAGTCAGTTGTACCAGGTGAAGTCAAAGTGTGAAAGCATTGTAACTTTCTAAAACTGCTGCTAGGAAGAATCCAGGACTGGAACACACCTAAACATCGTCTAGATCCAACTGGCATCCATGGGATCTTGGAATGGGTTTCAAAAGCCACAGTGTTACTTTGATTTAGAAGATCATTCCAACTTTTATTTCCTCCCTAGCTGAATCCATTTCCATCTTCCATGATGTTCTTTTTGTTGTTGGTATTTTTGAGCCCCTTCCCCACAGGTTTGGGAAATGCATTCTTTGAAGACAGATTTGGACTGGTAAATTTACAGCCTTGGTAAAATTATAGGCTCAGATTTTCCTGGAAGTTGGGCACTTGCCTAGGATGATGGTGGAAGGAAGAACTGGAATAGCAATGAGCTAAGGCTATGAATACCTGACCAGGCAGTCTAGCCTACTGGGCAGATGCCAAGTATGACCATATAGTCAGAGTACAGTAAACCTATTTAAGAGTCCTCACTTTGTGCTCCTAAAAGACAATTGTTTTCTCTGATACACATGTGACCCAAATCTGGTTTGCCACAAAGTGAACAGTGTCAAAAGAAGTGCCATATTCTTTTGTTTTTCACTAACTACTTTCTGCTTCCATCAAGTCCCCAAACTCACAGATTTATTAGGAGTGCATCTCATTTATGCACTCATAGGAGTGCATAAAATTACCTGGGGGAACTTTTAAAAAATACCAATGCGTGAGCCCCACCCCCTATAAATCTGATTTAATTGGTTTGGGTGGGGCCTTGGGATCTAGTTTTTAAAAGATGCCAGGTGATTATAATGTGCAGCCAGGACTGAGAGCCGTTGCTCTAAATGGAGCAAATGAATACACTGACCAAAGTGTTTTTTTAAGTTAAAATCAGTTAACACTTAGAGGGTAAGTTCATTTACTCATTACCTATAATATTCAGGGAACTGTATTGGTTGTGTGCTATAAATAGGTTAGATCTAAATTTGTCCAATTTATAATGCTTCCATGGAAAAGGTGGAAAGAAAGATTAGAAGGGTTGCTGGAAAAAACAAAAAGAAACTGAAGTCTTGGAGGAATTTGGGGCAAAGTATATTTACAGGATTATGTTCATTCCCTTGCTCCAGGAGATACCAGCTAGAATACTTCAGAATTATTGTGTCTCTTTTCCTGTCTCCCAAGAAAGATTCCAAACTGCCTTGGGGATAGGCTTCAAACCTTACAACCTTTGGGACTATAGGCCAGTCACCCCTAACCTCAAGTAGATCATTCATTTACTCCACTACATGTACAATGTCATGAAGAATGTTGGGAAACACTGTGTCTAAACTACAACTATTTTTAATAAAATCAGGCTGCGGTGTGGTTTGCTTATGCCATCTGTAACCTCAGTGATTCTTCAGTGATTCCACTGAACTTTAAGAAGGATCTGGTAAAGGGGCGCATGGGTGGCTCAGTAGGTTAAACATCCAACTTCAGCTCAGGTCATGATCTCATGGTTTGTGAGTTCAAGCCCCATGACGGACTCTATGCTGACAGCTCAGAGCCTGGAGTCTGCTTCAGATTATCCCTCTCTCTCTCTCTCTCTCTCTCTCTCTCTCTGCACCTCCCCCAGTTGTGCTCGCTCTCTCTCCCTCTCTCTCTCAAAAATAAATAAAAATTAAAAAAACAAAAACAAAACTTAAAAAAAGAAGGATCTGGTAAAATGTAAAAAGTGCTATAGAGGCACTTAAGTATAGTGGAAGAACTGGACACAAAGGCACAAACTATATGGTGTCTGTTCTTCCAACAACTCAGTTGGGAAATGGGCAAGTATTTCTTGGTCAATGTTTCCTCATCTGAAAAATGAGAATAGAACCGTGTGATCTGCAAGCTCTGAGTTTAAGGTAAAACAACAAGAAAAGTGTAGCTAGAACACATTAATAAAAATTTGATATAAAACTCAGTAATGGGTAGCAAATGAGACAGGAGAATGCCTAGAAGAATGCCTTCCTAGTACCACCAACTCAAAACTTACTTTGAAGTCAATAAATGATTTAATAGTAATACAGTTAAGGCACCCTGGAAAAAAAAAAAAAAAACAAAGCATTTCCAACACTGCTCCAAAAAAAATCTTCTTAAGAATTTTTCTAACTATAAACAAGAAGTTGTAAGGAAGTACAGAAAGGTTTTTTGTTTTTTGTTTTTGTTTTTTTTAAATAAGATATTTTGGGGCACCTGGGTGGCTCAGTTGGTTAAGCAGCTGACTCTTGATTTCGGCTCAGGTTATGATCTCACGGTTCCTGAGATGGAGCCCTGTGTCAGGCTCTGCACTGACAATGTGGAGCCTGCTTGGGATTCTCTCTCTCCCTTTCTTTCTGTCCCTCCCCCCCTCAAAAATAAATACATAAAAGTTAAAAAAAAATAATATGTTTGAATACCAATACATCTTCTAAGTAACTTGCTATCAATTAATATTATTTAGAGCACGTGTATTACAAAACTCAGTAAGAATCTAATGCTGAAATGATAAAAGCATGTCCAGCATGTTAGGAATAAATTATCCTAATTGACCAAAGCTTTGCTCACATATGAGACATTTCAAAATATAGTGATGTAATGACAAAAATTCCTGTCTCTCTCTGCCAAAGTTATAGTGATTGCTATTAAATCCAAGCATGGTATTTGTGTACACAGAAGAGCAGGCAACAATTACAATCTAGAGATATTTTAAATTTAATCTTTTTTTATTTATTAGTATTGTAATACAGCAATGAGCATTCAGAAAAAAACCTAATCACTGTGCATTATGCAACAATCAGACAAAATACTCCTAATCCCCTGTCATTCTTTTTCCTTGGCCCCTGGGTACTCATTAAAGGTTAATTTATTTAAATCTCTCAAACATTCATTTCAATCTACTTTAATAAACTAATGAATCTTTGGAACTTTGCCTAATCAGCTTATGTTTTCTATTTTAATACATCTACAAAATGTCTTTTTTTCTAAGTTCATTCTTAATAGTTGTCTTCCCTCTTGGAGATAGGATTGTGCTTCACTAACAACCAGTTTTGAGCATTTGGTGACACACAACCTCACCCAACACACAGAGAGTGGCTATGGCTTGTGTATTGCTCTTAAACATAGTCACATTTTAGAGGATAGTGAAATGATTTATGTTTAGTAGGATAATGATCCTCCAAATTGAAACGGTTATCTTACAGTTTAGTGGGAGTCACAATTAAAGTAAAAGCTTCTAGCAACTTTGTTACTTGTCAAATACTGTGAGGGCCTATCAATGAAACAATTTAATTCTGGTCACTGCAAACCAGAGACATGCATGGTATATGCCATGTAGACTGGCAAATATAAATAAAGCTGAGATAAATAAAAAGAAATCTTCAAAAGAACAGTACCATCTAAATGGCATCTAAACTTATACCTTACAATCTGTTCAACTGCCACGTTAAATACATTTTATTTAATGGTAACATTCAGGAATTGTTTATATAGCCATATCAGGGTGATAGCCAACATTCAGGGACAGCACTCCACCTTCTACACTAAAATGCCAGAAACCAAAACCTTGGAACACCAGAATATTATTTCTAACTCCTTCCCTAACAATAAATGACATTATCATAGAATTTCATATCTTACCAAGTACTTCCACAACATCCCTATGATGGAGAAAAAGATTAATGTCCTTGCTTTGTAGATGAGAAAACTGCAGCTCAGGGGAGCTTCAGTGATTTCCCAAGGTTATAACATGAGTGTGAGGAGGGCCTGGAACTCCCATTTTCCAGCTACATATCTTTCCCTTGTAGTATGTTATCTTCCCTGTAGGGTTTGTACTGGGATTAAAGGTGTTTTTTTTTTAATTTTTCTTTTTTTTTTTTTTAAATTTTTTTTCAACGTTTATTTATTTTCGGGACAGAGAGAGACAGAGCATGAACGGGGGAGGGGCAGAGAGAGAGGGAGACACAGGATCCGAAACAGGCTCCAGGCTCTGAGCCATCAGCCCTGAGCCTGACGCGGGGCTCGAACTCACGGACCGCGAGATCGTGACCTGGCTGAAGTTGGACGCTTAACCGACTGCGCCACCCAGGCGCCCCTTTTTTAATTTTTCTAAGTTTTGTTTCATGTTTTTATTTTTAAGGAAGCTCCATACCCAACGTGTGGCTCAAACTCACAATCCTGAGATCAAGAATCACATGCTAGGTGCCCCTAGGATTAAAGTTTTTACTGATGGCTAGCTTACCATCAATGAAAGAAAAAGTGCAAATGTTATCTCCAGATGATTAGGTAGAAAATAAATCAAATTGATTAAAAATAATTATGACAGGGGTACTTGGGTGGCTCAGTTGGTTGAGTGTCTGACTCTTGATTTCAGCTCAGGTAATGATCCTAGGGTCATGGGGTCGAGCCCATCTTTGGGCTCTGCGCTAAGAGTGGAGCTTGCTTAAGGTTCTCTCTCTCTCTCTGCCCCTATCCCCCACTTGCACTCTCTCTCTAAAATAAAAATAATTATGATAAACTATTCAACATAACTTATATCTTCATAATATAGCAATTCAATGGAGGGTAGAAGAGCTAGACTTCTTAAGTTTTATTTTCATGTAACATATAAATAAAAATAATAAATGTAATTTCCACCCTTGGTATAAATTTCAATTACTTTAATGTCTAGTGGAATTTGATGCTTGACTTCTAAGTTATACTGCTAAAGGTTTTCAAGTTGTCGTCTGCTTTTCCAAATAGTAACTCCAAAGCATTACATTTCAGAGTTCATTGTTCATTCATTACTGGTCTGTCCACCCATTCATTCACCCAATCATCCAGATGACATTTGTGGAATGTCTACTTTGAGCCAAGCCACAAGACAGATATGGACTCTACCTGAAATTCCTGCTGTTTCCTCATTTGTTGAGACTAAGAACTCCTTGAAGACAGGAATCCTGTCATTCTGCACAGAATATAGCCAGTTCTATTTGCATAAAATCACTTAAATACTTTTTTACTTTTTTGACAGTGAGCTTTCTGGCTTCTCCTGTTGCCCACATGCCCCTCCAGACATATGGGAGTTAGGGGAAGAAATAGCAGTCTGCTTATCAAGTCTGACCTTTGGATAATGACTTCAGCTCTCCCATCTGAGCTTGCTGCCGTTCTGCCTTGTGGTCAACAAAATGATTAGGCTAAAAATGGCAATATATCTATGGCTGCTTCCCAGATATCTTCTGGAAAGCTACATTAAAAAAATGGTTGCTTCTGCCCTTCAGCAAAGTGGTGAACTGTATCACCAAATGTACTGTCTTGTCTGATTCATTGAAAAGTTGAAGCTTATTGACACGATGTGGATAACTTTGAAAAATCCTCAAAAGCAGGAACATTTCCTTACTGTTACCATTAAATAAAAACTTGATTTTCTTATTTTAACAATAATAAGTTATATTCAGAAATTGCTATTACCTTCTCTTTTCTTTTTTAAAATTTCTTACTTTAATTCCAGTCAGTTAACACAGTGTTCTATTAGTTTCAAGTGGGCAATATAGCGATTGAACATTTCCATCCATCACCCTATGCGCATCATGATAAGTACCCTTCTTAATCCCCTTCCTCTATTTGACCTGTCCTCCACCCCCTCCTCTCTGGTAATCATCAGTTTGTTCTCTATAATTAAGAGTCTGTTTCTGGGTCTCTCTCTCTCTCTCTCTCTCTCTCTCTCTCTCTATATATATATATATATATATATATATATCTTTTCCCTTATTTTGTTTCTTAAATTCCACATGAGTGAAATCATATGGTGTTTGCCTGTCTCTAACTTCTATCACTTAGAATTATACTCCCTAGCTCCATCCATGTTGTTACAAATAGCAAGATTCCTTTCTTTTTTATGGCTGAATAATATTTCAGCATGCGTATGTGTGTGTGAGCGTTTATGTGTATACACATATAGATACAATACCTCTTCTTTATCCATTCATCAATTGATGGACACTGGGGCTGCTTTCATAATTTGGCTATTGTAAATAATGCTGCTATAAACATTGGGATGCATGTATGCCTTTGAGTTAGTGTTCTTGTATTCTTTGGGTAAATACCTAGCAGTTAGATTGCTGGATCATAGGGTAGTTCTATTTTTAACTTTTTAAAAATTTTTTTTCAATGTTTATTTATTTTTGGGACAGAGAGAGACAGAGCATGAACGGGGGAGGGGCAGAGAGAGAGGGAGACACAGAATCGGAAACAGGCTCCAGGATCTGAGCCATCAGCCCAGAGCCTGATGCGGGGCTCGAACTCACGGACCGCGAGATCATGACCTGACTGAAGTCGGGCGCTTAACCGACCACGCCACCCAGGCGCCCCTATTTTTAACTTTTTAAAAACATTTTTTTAATGTTTGTTTATTTTTGAGACAGAGACAGAGCGCGAACAGGGGAGGGGCAGAGAGAGAGGAAGACACAGAATCTGAAACAGGCTCCAGGTTCTGAGCTCTCAGTGCAGAGCCTGATGCAGGGTACAAACCCACGAACTGCAAGATCATGACCTGAGCTGAAGTCGGAAGTGAGCCATCCAGGGAGCCCCTATTTTTAACTTTTTGAGGAACCTCCATACTGTTTTCCACAGTGGCTGCACCAGTTTGCATTCCCACCAACAGTGCAAGAGGGTTCCTTTTTCTCCACATCCTCACCAACACCTGTTGTTTCTTGTGTTGCTGATTTTAGCCATTCTGACAGGTATGAGGTAACATCTCATTGTAGTTTTGATTTGTACTTCCTTGATGGTGATGATGAACATCTTTTCATGTGTCTGGCCATCTACATGTCTTCTTTGGAGAAATGTCTGTTCATGTCTTCTGCCTATTTTTAATTAGATTATTTGTTTTTGGGTGTTGAGTTTTCTAAGTTCTTCATATATTTTGGATACTAACCTCTTACTGAATATGTCACTTGCAAGTATCTTCTCCCATTCTGAAGGTTGCCTTTTAGTTTTGTTGATTGTTTCCTTCACTGCGCAGAAGCTTTTTATTTTGATGCAGTCACAATAGTTTATTTTTGCTTTTGTTTCCTTTGCCTCAGGACACATATCTAGAAAGAAGTTGCTATGGCCGATGTCAAAGAAGTTACTGCCTGTGTTCTTTTCTAGGATTTGTATGGTTTCAGGTCTCACATTTAGGTCTTCAATCCATTTTGAGTATATTTTTGTGTATGGTGTAAGAAAGTGGTCTCTAGCCAGACTTAATCAAGAAAAAAAAAAAGAGAAAGGACTCAATAAATAAAGTCAGAAATGAGAGAGGATAAATAACAACCAATATCACAGAAGTATAATCATAAGAGAATATTATGAAAAACTATATGCCAACGATTTAGACAACCTAGAAGAAATATATAAATTCCTAGAAACATACAAACTACCAAAACTGAAACAGGAAGTAATAAAAAATTTGAACAGACCAATAACCAGTAAAGAAATTGAATTAGTAATCAAAAAACTCCCAATTAACAAAAATTCAGCACCACATGGCAGACATGTGAATTCTACCAGGTGAATTCTACCAAACATTTAATTAAGAATTAATACCTATTCTTCTTATACTATTCCAAAACATAGAAAAGGAAGGAAAACTTCCAAATTCATTCTATGAGGCCAGCATTACTCTGATACCAAAATCAGACAAAGACACCACTAAAAAAAAAGAGAACTACAGGCCAATATCCCTGATGAACATAGATTCAAAAATTCTCAATAAAATACTAGAAAGCCGAATTCAACAATACATTAAAAAAATCATTCACCACGATTAAGTAGGGTTTATTCCTGGGTTTTAAGGGTGATTTAATATTCACAAATCAATGTGATACACCACATTAATAAGAGAAAGGATAAGAACCATATGATCATTTCATTAGATGGGAGAGAAAGCATTTGACAAAGTACAACATCCGTTCATGATAAAAACCATCAACAAACTAGGTTTAGAGGGAACATACCTCAATATCATAAAGGCTGTCTATGAAAAACCCATAGCTAACATCATCCTTAATGGGGAAAAACTGAGAGCTTTTCCTCTGAGGTCAGGAACAAGACAAGGGTGCCTGCTGTCACCACTTCTATTCAATATAGTACTGGAAGTCCTGGCCACAGCAAGCAGAAAACAAAAAGAAATGAAAGGCATCCAAATAGGTAAGGAAGAAGTCAAACTTTCACTTTTTGCAGATGACACCATACCATATATAAAAAACCCAAAATATTCCACCAAAAAGCTGCTAGAATTGATGCACAAATTCAGTAAAGTCACAGGATACAATATCAATACAGAAATCTATTTCATTTTTATACACCAATAATGAAGCAGAAGAAAAAGTAATTAAGAGAACAATCCCAATTAAAACTATACCCCAAATAATAAGATGCCTAGGAATAAACCTAACCAAAGAGGTGAGAGACTTATACTCTGAAAACTATGTAACACTGATGAAAAAAATTGAAAATGACACAAAGAAATGGAAAGATGCTCCATGCTCATGGATTAGAAGAACAAATATTGTTAACATGCCTATACTCCCAAACAATCTACACATTTAATTCAATCCCTATCAAGATACCAAGAGTGTTTTTCACTTAGAACAATCTTAAAATTTGTATAAAACCACAAATGACCCTGAATCACCAAAGCAATCTTGAAAAAGAAAAACAAAGCTGGAGGCATCAGAATTCCAGACTTCAAGTTATATTACAAATCTGTCATAATCAAAACAGTATGGATACTGGCAGAAAAATGACACATACATCATTAGAACAGAAGAGAAAATCCAGAAATAAATCCACAATTATACAGCAATTAATCTTTGATATCAGGAAAGAATATGCAATGGGAAAGACAGTCTCTTCAACAGATGGTGTTGGAAAAAACTAGAGAGCTACATGCAAAAGAATTAAGCTATTACCTTTTCAACTCTCCTTCATATCCATCTCACAGCTTCCTAGTGAGGTGACCAGAGTATGATTATACAGTTAACATAGGAAACTCTAAAGCTCAGAGAGGTTAAGTGACTTGTTTGAAGTCCCACAGCAAGCCAGTGGCAGAGCTGGATCTCCCAACTGCCACTCTAAGGATCAGGCTATTAGGGCTCCTAGTCATCAGGAGAGTTGTATTTTTAAGAATTACTAGGAGTCATGATCCACACATGAGTGAAAACACACTTGTTGTGATGAGCACTAGGTGTTGTATGTAAGCCAATTTGACAATAAATTATATTAAAAAAAAGAATTACTAGGAGTCATGAAAAGCTAAGCAGTTATGTCACTTTGTACCATTGCCTAGTTAATTATTTAGAAATGATTTCCTAGAAACAAGAAGTGAGGACGCCATCATGGTAAGCAGGCAATTCTGAACAAGAAATTTCTTTCAAGCACATTGAGCCTTAATTGCAATCCTTGCAAATTGAACATTTATTAAGCCCCCCAAAGGTAGGATTTAAAGGGACAAAAACAATGGTACTAGTATTTTCTCTGTATTAGAACTCTTTTTAGTTCTGCAAGGATGGAGCTAGTTATGCCATGATGCATCCTTTACTCACAAATACCGAAGGTATAGCTGATACTACTTTTGAGGCATCTCTGTTGTTTTTATACTCCCTCTAAAATATAAGAATATTAGTTTCATGTATATTTGACACAAGTTTTCTTGTTGGAACATATGCAATATTTTTTAAAATGAGGAATTTATACAAAAATTGAGGATCTTCTTTTTATACGATGTTATTTAATTCCACAAAATAGATCTACCCAACATTTTGTTTTTAAAATATTTTATTAAACATAATTATATTTCTTCATCTTTCTAATTCTTTTCTTCTTGAAGATTACCTAGGATTTTATTAACTGATTTTTCTAAGCCTTTGACTTCTTTCTTCCTCACTGCAAATAAACCACAAGCTATATTCTATGCATATATTTTATTAAAATAAATGTCACTTTTATTGCTTCCTGGACCACCACAAAGGCTAGCCCTTTGTGATCCAGATCTATTTACCCATGGTAAAAAACCCCTAACTTTTCAAAAATATGTATTATAACATGGTTAGATCTGTACTTTATACATAAACCAGAAAATGACATATGAGGTGTAATTATCAGCCCCAAATAATTAGTTTGGGAGTAAGGAAAAGAATTAAATGGAACACAGCCCAGTCATCTGAGCAAGGATTACAAATAGGAGCTGGGGTAACTATGAGAGAGGTCAAATATGTATGATAGTGTTAATGAATAACAAACTTGCCAGAGGTAATCCAGAAAAATGAAAAATTCTGACCACCACCACCAAAAAAATCCACAAGTTGTTATTATAAATGTGATGTTAAAATGTTTAATCTACCCCTCACAAGGGATCAGAGGATGTTTGCCTAGTATAGTGTATTTTCTGGCTTAATATAGTGATAAAAGGGTCTGAAAAAAAGAACTTTCAGCACTTTCTTAAGGGGCTGATTTTCCCTCTCTTTATCAGGAAGTTGGGCATTTTCTCCTCAAAGGCATACAATTTGTTCAATGTTTCACAGGTGATAGAGGCTGTGAAGAAAAATGAAATTCCTATAGACCTCAAACCATGTATTTTGGCCCATGGATTCTGCTTCCTTCCCCATCAGAATCTTTACCAGAGCACTAATAGATAGCAAAATTTGCCAATTAAAGCATCATTCTCCTATTCCTTCCCTGCCCACCTTCTTGTAAAATAACTAATGAGCAGTAAAATTGCCAAAAAAGCAGACAGCAGAATGGAGAATAAAGAATACCAAGGGTACAGAAAACCCACAAACCAGATAATGAGCTCTTGAATAATCAAGATTTGACTTAAACCTCAATTATTTCTAACTTAGACCCATCATTCTATACTTTTCTTTAGCATCTTAAACACAGAATTGCAGTTGATTTCTAAGCCCTTGTTTGAAGGAATGGGAGGGAGGAGTGATGGCCAAACTTTGGTATGGGGACTATTGTTAGTAGCCTCTCTTGACACTCCCTCTATTATTTCCCTGGTCTCTGGCACCCAAAGGTGTGCTAACCTTTATAGGAGCCTGGAACGCTAGGAGAGATGGTTGACAAATTAAGTAGTACTTCTTGTTCCCTTAAGCAGGATGTGTTGATTCATTACGAGTCAACATTCCAGTAACATCAGTATATTGGCTAGTTGCGTTTTAGGAGTTAAGCATCAGATTTCCCTCTCAATGCATGTACCAGACTAGAGCTGTGGGGAGTCTGTTCCTTTGCATTCACCTACCATGCTTCTCTTTGAATTTGCTTTAAAGTTTTTTTTTCTCCTCTTACTTCTCATTCCTTAATGTAGTGGGATCTCTGCACAAAAATACTATCTACCCTCTGCCACTAAGTAGTTGATACCATCTTTAGAATTCATGTCAGTCTATGACAGGCTTCCTGTTACAGCTACTCAACTCAGATCCAGATTCATTTCTCAACTCCATGTTCTTAAACCTGCTATCTTCCCTGCTATGTAAACTATTAATATTTCAATTCCCAGAGATCTCACAATTCCTAGTAAAACTGCCTGTTCCAGTACAGTGATGGTTTCAAGGCAGCTTTTTGGACTTTAAAACTACTTTTCCATATTTTTGGAAATGTTCTTTCTACAAATAATGTCATCAATAAAGGGAAAACACTTAGCACTTCTGGGAGAAATTGAAGCTGAATGTGGTGGAAGGGTAAGGAATAATAGTCCAGAATTCCTTAACTTATAGTAAGGTAGCTTCCTAGGGAAGATGTCTGAAATGGCATCAGTAACTAAATATTCCTTGTGACCATTCCAACCCTATTAGCACCTTTCTCCTACTCTGGCTGCCCATTCCATACTCTACTTGCATTCCTCTTAGTTTAGAATTGTTTGCAAGTCCTGTTGTGGAAGTGGTTTCTTTCTCCAAAGCAGATGACACCTTGTTGGCAGACTGTGCCTCCAACTCCAGCACAGGCATGCACACACACACTTAGACATTGCAGTACATCGTAACATACTGTGTACTTCACAGACACTCAATACATACCTGATGACATATTTATAATGATCCTTTGGACATCTTTCCCTGATAACAACTCATTCTCTTTCTACCACTCTTATTTTCACTTCCTTAGAGACATAGAACTGAGGAAGACAGTGAATGGAGTTTTTGTTGGCTTCATTTAGGGAGCAGGGTCAATGTCAAAACTCAAAACAGAGCTCTATTTTGTGATGACAATTATTGATCCTGCTTGCAGTTGAAGGGGAAGAGAGGAAAACCAAATTGGAAATGTTTGTCTCCAAGGCTTTACTGTAAAGAAACAAGCGAATCATAATTTGCCATAAATCAGCTGCAATAATATGCTTAACTGACAGAGTTCACATGGACACAGTGGTGTCTGTTTGCTGGTGTTTCCCTTTACCAGACTGGGCAAGGTGTGGTCTTTGAGTTCATCATCATCTAAATAAAGGATGCTATGGATTACAGCAGATAGAACTGGCAAAGCTGTTGCTCCCGTATACAAAATCTGGCTGATATTTAACCTTTGTTAGGGGAAGAGGAAAAGTTTACAAGTCATCATACCAGCAGCCTATTGCACACTTCACTTCATTCAAACATTTCTACTGTTACAGAACATTGCCACTGTTAATACTGCCCTTGTGTGACTGAGTAGGGAATTGCTATCTCTACCATACTGAAACAGCATCTTCCACTTCACAGATCCAAATAAATTTAACACCCATATAAACTAATTTAAAACAAATGAGTAAAGAGTATATAATTGCATAAATATTTCTATAAATTCCTGTGGAAAAGAAGAGCAATGAGTGGTCTATAGACTGTTAAAATATTAAGAAGCATCATAAGGATTTTTTTTACAGAAGTCTTTCCAAATCAGCAAGGGATACTACAATTTAACTCTTATCATTAGTAGAGCTCCAGTTCTGTTTCTAGAATTACCAATGACTCACTAAGAGATTTTGGGTGAATCAATGAACTAGAACAAAAATCATGATTTTTATTCTGAAATATCCTAATGGGTTCCAAGGACTAAAAGAACCTCATTAATTAAAATTCTACACATGGAGTCCAGGATAAAAAACTACCAACACTAAATAGTGCTTTATATATTAAAAAGGTATTTTATACCATTTCATATTTATTTTCATAACTCTCAGTGTTGGAGTACATAGGGCAGGTGTTATTATTACTTTCTTCTAAAAATGAGAAAACTGGGGTTTAAAGATATTAATTTGCCCAATATAGCTTATAAGGCATTGAACTGGTCTAAACACTACACTGCAAATTTAGTATTCTAGCACCTAACACAGTGCCTGACACATATGTGTATTCAATATTAATTAACTAATTTTGTTCACTGAATGAATGAACATATTATACTACCTCCCCTAACTACATATACTCTTATGCAAAGAGTCCTATAGGTACATTCCAGAGTAGTCGATAAGGTCATTTACTTTCCAATAAGGAAGTAAAAAGCCATTGTGAATATTAATGCATGTATTTTGGTAGCATACAGCCCGTGAGCTGAAAGCATAAGATATTCAGTGTCCAGTCACTATGAAGTTTGGAATAGAGTTGATGAAAATTTTATAGGGTGTTTAAAAAATGATGGGCCAATTATCATTACTTTGTGGGAGAAGAACTTTTCAATAAGACTTAATGGGAAAGGTAAAATTTGGAAAGCCATTTGAGCTCCCACTGTGAAAATAAACAATGTCTCTTAATTGCAATGTCTTCCAGTCATTCATAGTCAGAGAAAAGAAATCTTAGACTTGGGAGGGACCCTGCAGTCACCAGATCTAACCACCCTCCCACCGCCATTTTGCTGAGAACTTGAGGGTTATTGAGAGGGGAGGTGATGGCTCACTAATGGGAGGGAGATCCAGAACTAGATTCCAGTCTCTTTATAAACAGTACTCCTCATGGGAGCAGTTGGGATTCATATCGTCTCTATAGGTGTCATCCAAAGGAATTTCCTATCATTTAAATTCCTTCCCTTAACAAAGGTGACCATCATGTCGCCCTACTTGGGAACACACGGTTTCCTTAGATTACAACTTAAGTGGCAGTGGGTTGTATGATAGCAAAATGCTTCCCAGACTTCCCAGAAGATCAGAATAGTGTGGTAGAAGAACAAAGGCTCTGGAGTGAAACTCTAGAATAACAATCCTCCTACCTGCTACTTACTGACTTGTGACAAGACAATTAACTCCCAGAACATTAATTTCTTTATCTGTAAGTGGGAATATTATTTACTTTACACAGCTTTTGAGATAATCCAAGTAAAAGATAGTCAACAGATCTTATACTGAGCAAAGTATTAGTAAAATGAGTTACATTTTACTCACACTTCCTTCCTTGTAGTTACCCTTGGTACATGAGCTAATTAATACTGGCCTCAGTAAGACGTGGGTAACTTCCCTTTCATTCAATTAACAAATATTTACTGAGCAGTTATTACATGCTAGTCTCTGGAAATACAACACTGAACAAACAGGTAAAAAAATCCCTGCCATCGTGGAGCTCACATTCTAGTAGCAGATATAGAAAATAGACAAAATAAGTAAAATATATTGTATGTCAAATAGTGATAAATCTCTTTGTCCAGATCAGGAAGCAGATTAGATTAGGCCTATTAACAAAAGGTTTGACCTACTCATGTTCTAGGAAGCATTTGTTGTCTCTTGTCCTCTATTTTTTTTAAGAGCTAGAACAGACAACAAAAGGCTAAGGATTCTTGACAAAGCCCTTTCTAATCTTGAGGTATAAGGTAGAATAGACAGAATATGAGTAGATGAGTTGTATAGGTACACAGTTTAGAAAATGGTTCCGGTCTACTGGATTAATAGAAATCATGTTCCAATATTCAGCCAGAAAGGTGGAACAAACAAACAAATATAACATACATAAAATCACCACCAATTAGGTATAAAGAAGGGCATATGCAACTTGGAAAGAAATTTCAAAATTTTAAGATCTGCAAAATTCTCAGAAATCTGCAACTCATTGTAGCAGGAAGGGTAGATCCCAAACTGGCAAATATGATTTGGGCAGGACAGTAAATCACCTAACAAGACACAAAAAGCCTTCTGGGAATAACCTATATCACAAAGACCTCTCCTTGATTTGTATTCTCCAAGCACTTAGAGATTCTATCACCTTACTGAGCTGTGGAATGTATAGGTCTTCATTTTGTATACTGTCACCCACTTCACAGAACTAGAGACTACACTACCAATTTTATATCTCTCAGTACACCACAGAGTGCACATTTATGGTAGGCTCCTAATTGCCCTGGTATGTGATATAAAGATCAGTAGGTTTTTAGTTGTTTTTAATTCACTAAGGTTAGTCAATATTTTCTTGAAAATCATTTGGCCTAGAAGTAAATTCCTGTTATGTCCCTATTGACCAATAAGAAATGGTGATAAAGGTGATGCAAGGAGCAAGTGACAATATTTATGAGAGTTTATAAAGTTTATTAACAGAGACATACTGCTTTAGTTACCTAAAGATGTCAGAAAATTACAATTTGTTTCATCTTTGTTGGTAGCTGCACTAGCTATTCCATTACAGGGAAGGAGTTGATTTATGTGCAGCTGTTGAAAACACAATGAACCAGTCACCACAATTTTAACAAGTGTTGATGCTGGAATACCCACTTCAGATAGCATCTATAACACTGTCATGAAGAAAGTTGACAGTACACTACCTAAAGTAATGATTCTAGTTCCACACTTGCCAAGATTGGCGTCACTGCTATACAACTGGGTTCTACCGGAGTGGCAATGAAAATTCATTCTTTCATGGTCCTTTAAATAAGGCCAAGGCATATGTCCTAGAACGCTATTTTTTATTTTCTCCTTATGGTATAAGCTTTATACTACTTGGACTGGACTAACACGAAGTTTGTTTTGATTTCCACAACCAAGTCACTCCTCATATTTGTCCCCTTCTTCTCATTCTTTATCTATTAAAATTGTGGGTAGAACACTTTACAAGGAAGATTATGTCTCTCATGAGGAAAGGGGCATTTTTTATTACAAATGAAAATTATGTTTCCACCCACACAAGAAGTTTACAGAATGTGTGTAGTGTGCGTGTATGTGTTTGGGGAACCTGCAGAACAAACAAGTAGACATAATAGAATGCGATGAGTCTAAACAAAGTGCTAAAAAATGGCCTAATTCTTCCAAGACCTCTTCAGTAAGTCATATGTGAGCTGGTTCTTAATGAATATGTAAAGCAGACAGGAGGGAAGACCAAGAGAGGAGAGTATTTCAGGCAAAAGAGATGGTTGGCACAGAGGCATAGAATGCACAGTACAAAAGTAAATTCAAGGAAAACTTAGTGGTCTTGCTGGGTGTGAGTACAACGTAAAAGGGTACTGAGAAGAACAGCCATGCCTATCTTTTTATTTTGTGATGAGACTTGGATGCTATCTGACTTCTTGCAGTTTCTGTAGTATTACCAAGAAGTCTTACAGAAGAATATTACCCACCTAAGATTCTCTAATGAAACCAGGATATCAACATATAGACAAAGGGGTGGGAAAAAATGTGAGATGAGAAGAGAATCAGGAAAAAGAAATTGGACAATGGAAAGTAGAGATATGATTTAAAGATGCACTGGAAATAGTGTTGGGGTAAGGCAGCAGACCTTAAAAGTAAGATGACTGTTTCTGAGCCAGAAGTTCAGCCCAGAGTATCCAAAGCATAGTCAGATTAAAAAAAAACAAAAAAACAAAAAAACCAAAAAAAACCACAAAAAAAACCAAAAACAAAAACAAAAGAAAACAAACAAAAAAAACATCTAGTAATGACTTTGACTGCAAATCAAGGGATAGTTTTCATGTGGAAGCGGCATACAAAAGGCAGTCAGTTACTTGCCAACAGAGATGAGAAGTCATGATAAGGGTCATCTTTAAACGGCAAGAAAAGTGCTTTCTAAGTCAGATACTGCTAATGGACACATTTGACGAAGATCCACATGTTTGATCAGTTCTGTTTTTTGTTTTTGTTTTTGTTTAATCAAAGTAAAGGCATTTTTCTGACTTTTCGAACACAGGACACCAACCCATGCCTTTGGTGTTACATAACAGTACGGAGGTTTCGCCTCAAAACACCTCACTCTCTTCCCTCCCTCCCTTTCTGATCTACAACTTCTTGTTCTTCATTCTTTTTCACTTCTCTTAGCTTAGGTCTTCCAAGAGTATTCATGGGAATTGTTTTTAGTACTCTTTATGGCCCTAAGGTTCAAAAGGGAGTACAGATGTATACTAAAAGGCTTCCAAGAAATACTAGTGGAATTCTTGAAAATCTGCATGGTCTGAAATTGGGAAAATTCTTAATGAATGTTTGAAATCATTAGAATATATCCAAACCATTCTTTATTTCCATATACCATAGAACTTTTAGACCTGGAATAGGATGTAGAGCAGACATAATTTCTTCACTTTACATATGAAAAAAATTAGAAGAGAGGTAAAATTACTTGTCTAAGGAATACAGTTATGGATAAATAATGGAGCCAACACTTACATTTCCAATGAAATTACTTTTTTTTTTAAGGCTGAAAGGACATGTACTGAGTGATTTTCTTTTTTTATTATGACCAAAAAACATGTAACTAACATGAAATCCACCCTGTTAACAAATTTTTCAACGTACAATACAGTATTGTTACTTACTGTACAATATACACATTCTTGTGCAGCAAATCTCGAGCTTTTTCATCTTGTATAACTTTATGTAATTTCTTTAATGGTCTGTTGAAGTTACATTTTTAGTGACTACAACTCCTGTACATTTCTAGATAACCTCCCAAGTTTATTTTATATGAAGTCATATTCATACAATCTGGTGTCTTACTTAGAGTTGCTTCATTTTAATTTACTAACGACTCCAGTTTGTAGGGGAAGGATTATTTTATTCCGCACAGTTTTATACTTAAAGAATAGGGACCCTGACACACTGTATTCAATTAAAATAATAAACATCTGGATAGCAAGATGGCGGCTTAGGAGGACGCTGGGCTCAACGCACGTCCTGCTGATCACTTAGATTCTACCTACACCTGCCTAAATAACCCAGAAAGCCGCCAGAGGATTAGCAGAACGGAGTCGCCGGAGCCAAACGCAGACGAGAGGCCCACGGAAGAGGGTAGGAAGGGCGGCGAGGCGGTGCGCGCTCCACGGACTGGCGGGAGGGAGCCGGGACGGAGGGGCGGCTCGCCGGCCAAGCAGAGCCCCCGAGTCTGGCTTGCAAAAGCGGAGGGGCCTGACGGACTGTGTTCCCACAACAAGCGCGACTTAGCGTCTGGGAGGTCATAAGTTAACAGCTCTGCTCGGAAAGCGGGAAGGCTGGAGGACAAAGGGAGGGAGAGCTGCTGAGCCCCCGGACGACAGAGCTCAGTTTGGTGAGGAACAAAGGCGCTCGCCAGCGCCATCTCCCCCGCCCATCCCCCAGCCAAAATCCCAAAGAGAACCAGTTCCTGCCAGGGAACTTGCTCGCTCCCGCTCCGCGCAAACACCCAACTCTGCACTTCTGCGGAGCCAAACCTCCGGCAGCGGATCTGACTCCCTCCCGCTGCCACAGGGCCCCTCCTGAAGTGGATCACCTAAGGAGAAGCGATCTAAGCCTGCCCCTCCTGCCCCCGTGCACCTTGCCTACCCACCCCAGCTAATACGCCAGATCCCCAGCACCACAAGCCTGGCAGTGTGCAAGTAGCCCAGACGGGCCACACCACCCCACAGTGAATCCCGCCCCTAGGAGAGGGGAAGAGAAGGCACACACCAGTCTGACTGTGGCCCCAGCGGTGGGCTGGGGGCAGACATCAGGTCTGACTGTGGCCCCGCCCACCGACTCCAGTTATACACCACAGCACAGGGGAAGTGCCCTGCAGGTCCTCACCACGCCAGGGACTATCCAAAATGACCAAGCGGAAGAATTCCCCTCAGAAGAATCTCCAGGAAATAACAACAGCTGATGAGCTGATCAAAAAGGATTTAAATAATATAACAGAAAGTGAATTTAGAATAATAGTCATAAAATTAATCGCTGGGCTTGAAAACAGTATACAGGACAGCAGAGAATCTCTTGCTACAGAGATCAAGGGACTAAGGAACAGTCACAAGGAGCTGAAAAACGCTTTAAACGAAATGCATAACAAAATGGAAACCACCACAGCTCGGCTTGAAGAGGCAGAGGAGAGAATAGGTGAACTAGAAGATAAAGTTATGGAAAAAGAGGAAGCTGAGAAAAAGAGAGACAAAAAAATCCAGGAGTATGAGGGGAAAATTAGAGAACTAAGTGATACACTAAAAAGAAATAATATACGCATAATTGGTATCCCAGAGGAGGAAGAGAGAGGGAAAGGTGCTGAAGGGGTACTTGAAGAAATAATAGCTGAGAACTTCCCTGAACTGGGGAAGGAAAAAGGCATTGAAATCCAAGAGGCACAGAGAACTCCCTTCAGACGTAACTTGAATCGATCTTCTGCATGACATATCATAGTGAAACTGGCAAAATACAAGGATAAAGAGAAAATTCTGAAAGCAGCAAGGGGTAAACGTGCCCTCACATATAAAGGGAGACCTATAAGACTCGTGACTTATCTCTCTTTTGAAATTTGGCAGGCCAGAAAGAATTGGCACGAGATTTTCAGGGTGCTAGACAGAAAAAATATGCAGCTGAGAATCCTTTATCCAGCAAGTCTGTCATTTAGAATAGAAGGAGAGATAAAGGTCTTCCCAAACAAACAAAAACTGAAGGAATTTGTCACCACTAAACCAGCCCTACAAGAGATCCTAAGGGGACCCTGTGAGACAAAGCCCCAGAGACATCACTACAAGCATAAAACATACAGACATCACAATGACTCTAAACCCGTATCTTTCTATAATAACACTGAATGTAAATGGATTAAATGCGCCAACCAAAAGACATAGGGTATCAGAATGGATAAAAAAACAAGACCCATCTATTTGCTGTCTACAAGAGACTCATTTTAGACCTGAGGACACCTTTAGATTGAGAGTGAGGGGATGGAGAACTATTTATCATGCGACTGGAAGCCAAAAGAAAGCTGGAGTAGCCATACTTATATCAGACAAACTAGACTTTAAATTAAAGGCTGTAACAAGAGATGAAGGACATTATATAATAGTTACAGGGTCTATCCATCAGGAAGAGCTAACAATTATAAATGTCTATGCGCCGAATACCAGAGCCCCCAAATATATAAGACAATTACTCATAAACATAAGCAACCTTATTGATAAGAATGTGGTCATTGCAGGGGACTTTAACACCCCACTTACAGAAATGGATAGATCATCTAGACACACAGTCAATAAAGAAACAAGGGCCCTGAATGAGACATTGGATCAGATGGACTTGACAGATATATTTAGAACTCTGCATCCCAAAGCAACAGAATATACTTTCTTCTCGAGTGCACATGGAACATTCTCCAAGATAGATCATATACTGGGTCACAAAACAGCCCTTTATAAGTTTACAAGAATTGAAATTATACCATGCATACTTTCAGACCACAATGCTATGAAGCTTGAAATCAACCACAGAAAAAAGTCTGGAAAACCTCCAAAAGCATGGAGGTTAAAGAACACCCTACTAACGAATGAGTGGGTCAACCAGGCAATTAGAGAAGAAATTAAAAAATATATGGAAACAAACGAAAATGAAAATACAACAATCCAAACGCTTTGGGACGCAGCGAAGGCAGTCCTGAGAGGAAAATACATTGCAATCCAGGCCTATCTCAAGAAACAAGAAAAATCCCAAATACAAAATCTAACAGCACACCTAAAGGAACTAGAAGCAGAACAGCAAAGGCAGCCTAAACCCAGCAGAAGAAGAGAAATAATAAAGATCAGAGCAGAAATAAACAATATAGAATCTAAAAAAACTGTAGAGCAGATCAACGAAACCAAGAGTTGGTTTTTTGAAAAAATAAACAAAATTGACAAACCTCTAGCCAGGCTTCTCAAAAAGAAAAGGGAGATGACCCAAATAGATAAAATCATGAATGAAAATGGAATTATTACAACCAATCCCTCAGAGATACAAACAATTATCAGGGAATACTATGAAAAATTATATGCCATCAAATTGGACAACCTGGAAGAAATGGACAAATTCCTGAACACCCACACTCTTCCAAAACTCAATCAGGAGGAAAGAGAAAGCTTGAACAGACCCATAACCAGCGAAGAAATTGAATCGGTTATCAAAAATCTCCCAACAAATTAGAGTCCAGGACCAGATGGCTTCCCAGGGGAGTTCTACCAGACGTTTAAAGCAGAGATAATACCTATCCTTCTCAAGCTATTCCAAGAAATAGAAAGGGAAGGAAAACTTCCAGACTCATTCTATGAAGCCAGTATTACTTTGATTCCTAAACCAGACAGAGACCCAGTAAAAAAAGAGAACTACAGGCCAATATCCCTGATGAATATGGATGCAAAAATGCTCAATAAGATACTAGCAAATCGAATTCAACGGCATATAAAAAGAATTCTTCACCATGATCAAGTGGGATTCATTCCTGGGATGCAGGGCTGGTTCAACATTCGCAAATCAATCAACGTGATACATCACATTAACAAAAAAAAGAGAAGAACCATAGGATCCTGTCAATCGATGCAGAAAAGGCCTTTGACAAAATCCAGCACCCTTTCTTAATAAAAACCCTTGAGAAAGTCGGGATAGAAGGAACATACTTAAAGATCATAAAAGCCATTTATGAAAAGCCCACAGCTAACATCATCCTCAACGGGGAAAAACTGAGAGCTTTTTCCCTGAGATCAGGAACACGACAAGGATGCCCACTCTCACCGCTGCTGTTTAACATAGTGCTGGAAGTTCTAGCATCAGCAATCAGACAACAAAAGGAAATCAAAGGCATCAAAATTGGCAAAGACGAAGTCAAGCTTTCGCTTTTTGCAGATGACATGATATTATACATGGAAAATCTGATAGACTCCACCAAAAGTCTGCTAGAACTGATACAGGAATTCAGCAAAGTTGCAGGATACAAAATCAATGTACAGAAATCAGTTGCATTCTTATACACTAACAATGAAGCAACAGAAAGACAAATAAAGAAACTGATCCCATTCACAATTGCACCAAGAAGCATAAAATACCTAGGAATAAATCTAACCAAAGATGTAAAGGATCTGTATGCTGAAAACTATAGAAAGCTTATGAAGGAAATTGAAGAAGATTTAAAGAAATGGAAAGACATTCCCTGCTCATGGATTGGAAAAATAAATATTGTCAAAATGTCAATACTACCCAAAGCTATCTACACATTCAATGCAATCCCAATCAAAATTGCACCAGCATTCTTCTCGAAACTAGAACAAGCAATCCTAAAATTCATATGGAACCACAAAAGGCCCCAAATAGCCAAAGGAATTTTGAAGAAGAAGACCAAAGCAGGAGGCATCACAATCCCAGACTTTAGCCTCTACTACAAAGCTGTCCTCATCAAGACAGCATGGTATTGGCACAAAAACAGACACATAGACCAATGGAATAGAACAGAAACCCCAGAACTAGACCCACAAACGTATGGCCAACTCATCTTTGACAAAGCAGGAAAGAACATCCAATGGAAAAAGGACAGCCTCTTTAACAAATGGTGCTGGGAGAACTGGACAGCAACATGCAGAAGGTTGAAACTAGACCACTTTCTCACACCATTCACAAAAATAAACTCAAAATGGATAAAGGACCTAAATGTGAGACAGGAAACCATCAAAACCTTAGAAGAGAAAGCAGGAAAAGACCTCTCTGACCTCAGCAGTAGCAATCTCTTACTCGACACATCCCCAAAGGCAAGGGAATTAAAAGCAAAAGTGAATTACTGGGACCTTATGAAGATAAAAAGCTTCTGCACAGCAAAGGAAACAACCAACAAAACTAAAAGGCAACCAACGGAATGGGAAAACATATTCGCAAATGACATATCGGACAAAGGGCTAGTATCCAAAATCTATAAAGAGCTCACCAAACTCCACACCCGAAAAACAAATAACCCAGTGAAGAAATGGGCAGAAAACATGAATAGACACTTCTCTAAAGAAGACATCCGGATGGCCAACAGGCACATGAAAAGATGTTCAGCGTCGCTCCTTATCAGGGAAATACAAATCAAAACCACACTCAGGTATCACCTCACGCCAGTCAGAGTGGCCAAAATGAACAAATCAGGAGACTATAGATGCTGGAGAGGATGTGGAGAAACGGAAACCCTCTTGCACTGTTGGTGGGAATGCAAATTGGTGCGGCCGCTCTGGAAAGCAGTGTGGAGGTTCCTCAGAAAATTAAAAATAGACCTACCCTATGACCCAGCAATAGCACTGCTAGGAATTTATCCAAGGGATACAGGAGTACTGATGCATAGGGCCACTTGTACCCCAATGTTCATAGCAGCACGTTCAACAATAGCCAAATTATGGAAAGAGCCTAAATGTCCATCAACTGATGAATGGATAAAGAAATTGTGGTTTATATACACAATGGAATACTATGTGGCAATGAGAAAAAATGAAATATGGCCTTTTGTAGCAACGTGGATGAAACTGGAGAGTGTGATGCTAAGTGAAATAAGCCCTACAGAGAAAGACAGATACCATATGGTTTCACTCTTATGTGGATCCTGAGAAACTTAACAGGAACCCATGGGGGAGGGGAAGGAAAAAAAAAAGAGGTTAGAGTGGGAGAGAGCCAAAGCATAAGAGACTGTTAAAACCTGAGAACAAACTGAGGGTTGATGGGGGTGGGAGGGAGGAGAGGGTGGGTGATGGGTATTGAGGAGGGCACCTTTTGGGATGAGCACTGGGTGTTGTATGGAAACCAATTTGTCAATAAATTTCATATATAAAAAAAAATAAAGTCAGTCTTGAACTTTCAAAAAAAAAAAACAAAAAAAAACATCTGTTCAACAGAGGCATGATAAGCAAAGTTAAAAGACAAGTCACGGGCTTGGAGATGATATTTACAAAGCATAAGGGATTAGTATGCAGAATAGATAATCTCCTTCAAATCAGTAAGAAAAAGACTAACAACCAAATAGAATAATGAGAAGATGATATGAACAGGCAATTCATAGAAGAGGAAACCTATATGACCAATACATACAAGGAAACATATTAAACCTCAGTAGTAAACAAGAAAATGCATATTAAAACACAGTGAGACATAATTTCATACCCACAAAATTGGAAAAATGTTTTAAGTGACAATACTGAGCGCTGGAAGATATGGAGAAATAGGAACCTTCATATACCACTTGTAGAAAGTATAAAGTAGTTGTTATGGACTGAATGCTTTGTGTTCCCTCAAATTTATATGTTGAAATCCCTACTCCTCAATGGGTTAGTATTTGGAGGTGAGGCCTTTGGGAGGTGATTGGGTGGAGCCATCATGAATGAGATTAGTGTCCTTATAAAAGAGGTCCCTCTGATCTCTCTAGCCCATATATATATATATATATATATATATTATTATTATTATTATTATTATTAGAGAGAAAGAAAGAGAGAGAGTGAATGAGTGGCTGAGAGGGGCAGAGGGAGAGGCAGAATCTTCAGCAGGTGTCACTCTCAGTGCTGAGACCAATGCAGGGCTCAATCCCATGATCCTAGGATCATGAACTGAGCCAAAATCAGGAGTTGGACACTCAACCGTCTGTGCCAGCCAGGCACCCCTCTAGCCTTCTTTTCTACTATATATGGATACATAAGTTGGCAGTCTGAAACTTGGAAGAGAGCCCTCACCAGAACCTGACCATGCTGGCACCCTGATCTCAGAGTTCCAATCTCCAGAACTGTGAGAAATAATTTTCTGTTGTTTATAAGACACCCAGTCTATGGTCTTGTTACAGCAGCCCCAACTCTAAGACAGTGGAATGACAATTTTGAAGAACAACTTGGGTGTGTCTTATAAAGTTGAAAGATGCATATGCTCTGCAATCCAGTACTGTCACTTCAAGATGGGAACCTTATACACACCCAGAAGAAGACATATACAATGATGTATATTGGAGTACTTTTTGTAATAATGGAAAGTGAGAAGAAACCTACAAAATTTATCAACAAGAACATGGAGAAATAAAATGAAATACTCTATAGCTATTAAAATGAATAGGTATGTATATCAATACAGATAAGTCTCAGAAATAGAGTGGAAAATGCAAGTTGATTAATGACATGGATATTGTGATACAAATTTTGTAAATATTAAAATTCTGCTAAATACTATTTCTAGGTGCATGCATTTATACAAATACATGAATGGGAAGGACTTATATCAACTTCAGGACGGTAGTTCTGCAGGGGAGGAAGGGAGGATAATGTGACCAGGGAAGGGCACAAAGTAAATTTCAACTGCTCAACCATATTTGTATTTTTAAAGGATTGGAAACAAATATGGAAAATATTAATGTTTGGTAAGTCTGTATGGTGGGCATAACTGTATACCCTGTTCTTCTCTGTATTTGAAGTTTTTCACAATATATTACTTTTATAAAAGAATGAAGAAGTACATTTCCTTTACAACTATAAATATTCACTTTGATCAAAAGCTAAAGTTAGCTATATGGTAGAAATTATGTCAACTCTGAGCCCTGTTTTGTCACCCATCAGCTTATGCAGTCCAAATTGAGAGTTGGGCTTAGGTGCCCTTTTCATTTTAGATAAAGTCCCATAAAGAGATAAGCATATGTAATTACATATTATAAACTTTCACTATATATACTGTCAAGTGCATACCAGGATCACATTTTAAATCATTCGTGTTCCTCAAAAAGTGATAGCACCTGCAGACATTAGCTCTGTATTCAGGCCAGTGAGATGGTTCATTACACCCTATTGCTAATTACATACAATGTTCTTTACTTTCACGTGAACTTTGATGTGCTTGCATTAGGTCCAGGTATTACCTGGGAGGGTAAACTGTTTTTAGTTTGAGAAAAACACAAGGCAGCAGCCTGATGCTTTGAAAATAGTATAGAAAAATTCTTAAAAGTCAACAAGAAATAGTTCAAACATACAGGGTTGAAAACTATTTAGTATCCAGAGCTCAGAGAAGAAGGAAATCCTAGAAAATTTGGGAGGGAAATGATTTCAACTAAGTTTAGAAAGCGACTTACATGGTCTTAAAAATTGTTTATAAATAAATGGTCACTAAATCACATAGATGAGTGATTTCCGAATCTATGCTAATATCAGAAAATTATACATGCTTATATAGATAAAACAGACTTGCGTTGGTGGACACAATTCCCTACTAATAAACTAATTAACCCAGCCAAAATGCAGAAACTCATTAAAAGCATTTAAATTCATGTTAAATGCAAATGTGCAATTATCTGCAATTGTGATAACCAAAATAAACAACACTCAGAACCATAAGAAGGCCCTAATAAAACATTTGAAATTGAGAACTTGACTTGTAGGAGTTAGAAAAGAAATCAAAGAGCAAAATCACTTCATACTAAGGCAGGGTTTCATTTATACAGTGTATCCAGGAACAGAGCCAATAATCCACAAAGTTTGAAAAGCCATGAAGTTCCTCCAAATTTAGGTAGAGGCACCTATAAATTGGCTGATTTCTAAATGGGATAAACACTCCAAAATACTAAGTGCAGTGATACCCCTCTGCAGTGATATTCCTCTGGAATATTCTTCCCTACTCATCTTTGCAAGGCTACAATTACTCATTCTTCAAGTCTTACCTGTCACTTCCATGGGAAGTCTTTCCACCTTCTCTACCCTCCACATCTCAGGTTCTGTACTCCTGCTTGGTATTCTATTACACTCTGACAGTCACCTATTACATACAGCACTTAAACTTTATTTTAACTGTCTGTCATCTCCCTTACTAGATCATAAGCTCATGAGCCAGGAATCAGTCCTGTCTTGATTCTTAGAATTTTCATCCAGAAAAGAAAGCACAGTTCCTGGCCCATAGTAGGAACTTGACAAATATTAGATGGATGCATAGATAGCCAGATGTAAGTATATTAACGTGTTGATCAATTCTATACAGAGCAAGGTAACCATTTTTTAAAAGTATATTAGTTTACATGAGGGTCTGTGTCTATAAGTTTCTTTAAATCTGATGGTGATGGAGTATGTTACACATGTATTTCTGGAGAGGGAAGGACTTTGTAAAAACACAAAAACGAGTATGCCTAAATAATTCCTGAGGAGTCATAATTTTTCAGATTTATGTATTTATGCTCAAACTGCTTCCATCCATGTTTCATTTATTCTTACAACCTCCAAGCAAAATAGATAAGGACAGATATTATCATTGTCATTTTTCTGAAGAGGAAATGGATTAAGAAGTAAAGTGAATTTGTCCAACTGCAAATGATATCACAATATCTAAGCTGATGCTCCAACCACTACAATAGTGTATCCTAGTAAGATCACAATTACTATCACAATCTTTTTAGAGCTAGAGAAAGAGATATGAGCAAATATCTGAGACAGAAAGAAAGCCCATAATTCATAGTGACAAATCTGCTTGGCAGGCACCTTGTAAAAGAAATTTAGCTTCTGCGTTTAACTAGCACATACAAGGGGATATTAGGACAGGGATGGAAGTTTACTTTTTGTCTAAGTTCATAAAGTCTTGCATTGATATTGGTCATAAACATTCAGTTTAGTAGATGATAAGATGAAATCCATTTAACAAGAATGACCAAGATTTCAGCTTGAAGAATTAAATATGATATTTTTCTGAACTATAATTGATAAGAAAAAAGTTGAGTCTAATTTATGTTTGTAATTAATACCATGTGGAAAACAACATTGAGATTAAAACATCGATATTAATTGAAATCCTTTATGAGCCTTATAAATGATCTAGTTTGATAACCGGTACACGAAAGCATTGGAATGAGCTGCTCTCCCCCATATCTCTTTTCCTTAAAAAAATCAATGTAACTCAGTAGGGTGTTTTCAAACGTAGGAAGCAAAGTAGGTGCTGCTTCCAAAGCAGTTTTTTGAGTGTCAGATATGAATGACATTTTATTACACTTTCAGCCTCACATGATGTCTTTCCATCAAGGAGCTCAAGGGCCTCAAAAGAACGGCCACTTCCCTAGAGCTTGATCAGCAGGGGTCCATGGAAGGTGCCTTTGTCCAGAAATGAAAGGCAATGGTGACCTTCTTAGAGCAGAGGAGACCAGGCATACTATTGTTTTGGGCTCTATTAACCTGTTCTCACTGACAGACAATATTCAAATTCTAAAGGACGATTTCAATGTTAAAATAAATCTGTGTTTACAATATTGATTGTAACAAATCACAGTGTGCACTCCTTTATTCTAGTCCTTCTAGCTTCACCTTGTCTCTAATGCACTGGTTGATACTGCTTTTTCTTTCAGGTTTTTCTCTCCGATGGGCTACTTGTTGCTCCTCTGTGCTTCAGGAAAATAACAAGTAACAGGGACAAAGGTTACCTATACCTCAAGAACTGACGTAACAAGGTAAATATTAGGGCATGGTAACATAATCATAATAATTGCTTTCATTAAATCCTGACTGTGTGCCGAGCCCTGTACTATCACGTACTTCACACGCACTACCTCATTTGATTTTCTCCCACAGACTATCAGATAAATATTACTATTGTCCTCATTTTGTGGAAGAGGAACATGAATACCAGCTCATTAATTTATTTACCCAAGATCCCAGAGCTAAGTAAATGGCAGGCTCAGGATTTAAACCAAGGCCCATCTGACACAAGGCCCATCTGGTCCCGAAATCAGTTTGCTATGCCACACTGCCAACCTGAAACAAAATGATGTACTCTAAATATGGTGTCAGGTGGTATGCGTGCTTGCAAGCAGAAGAAATTCCAAGCTTTCAGGCATTTTACCGCTGAATGGATGATGTAGAACTAGAACTTATTTGGGGTAATGGCTAACATTTGTTGAGGGCATAGTATAGGTGCTATTCTAAGAGTGTCACATGCATTGACTCATTTAATCACTACAATACCCTACTAAGTATATATGTGGCATTTTAATGCCCATTACAAAGATGAAAAAGCTGGCACTGAAAGGTAAAATGACTTACTCAAGGTCACACAGCTGTGAAGGGGTGGAGCTAGAATCCAAATCCAAGCAGTCTGGCTCCAGAGTATACACGCTTAATCACAACACTATATTAATGAGAAATTGGTTGAGATTAGGAATTGTCCCAAGGAAAAAAAAATAACCACACAGTTTCAGAGCCAGAAAGAACCTTAAAGATTATTTAGTCCAACCTTCTTATCTTACCAATGAGAAAAGGGAGGCAGAGCAAGTTTAACCGACTTACCTAAAGTCACATGGTTTGCAAGTAGCTTGAGCCTGCACTACAGCCTGGGTCTTCTCAACCCCAGTCAAGTGTCCATCCCATTCTACCATGCTATGCTCTTGCAGATATACTCATATGGCAAAATAGGAGTAGACTTCAGCTAAACTGCCTTTTCTGGACCTGGACCTGAGCTATTGAACATGACTGGAGAAAATTCACATAGCTGAGTTGATGGGCTTTACTTTCATTTAAAGTATTTCCAATCACAAGCCTCAACTGAGCACTCATCTTTGCCCCGCAATGCTCCTTCTGCATTAAGCTTGCTTTCCCATTCTTCAAATTGACTATGATATACCTTCACTTGTCTCCTCAATCCTTCTATATCTTTCCCACTCCTCTCCTGCTTCCTGCCTTTAGCTGATGATCTTGCCTCATACTTTGTGGAGAAAACAAAAGCCATCAGAAAGAGCTCTCTCCTCCATCCACCACCAAATCTACACAGTGACCTACATCTTTATCTATTCTTTCTCTTCTGCCTTGTTGAGATGGAAAGAGTATCCCCCAATCCCATCTTCCCTCGCCTGCTCAAAGACTTTGCTCCTGTCTAGATTCCTTTACTTCTTCATCATCACTTCTCCCTTTCTACTGGAAGTCAGCCTTGACTTCTACTCTTTCAACATCCCATACTTCCCAACCAGTAGTAGAGCCTGCCTTTTGATTATAACTTCAAAATCCATGTTGATTTTCTCCATTTCTCTTCATCTTTGCTACCACCATTTTTATCGATTTCAGCATTTTCTCTTACCTAGTCTCCTGCAATAAATGAATAACCTAATTGGCCGTTGTGCTTCCATTCTTGTCCACCTTTTAACTCACTGTCCACAAACAGCCAAAGTAGTCTTTACAAAAAAATATATAAGAGTTCACACTACTCCTGTGCTTAAAACCTTTCTATGGATTCCCACTGTTTTTAGAATAAAATCCAAATTTTAAAACCCCAATTCTTGAGGCCTATAAACTCTGTATGTTGTGGCACCATTTACCTCTTCCGACTTTATTTATATTTATATATGCCATGTTCCCTCTCCTCAACTATGCTGGGTTTCCCTCTGTTCCTGCAACACACCAAAGCTTTCTTGCTTTAACCTGTGCCTTCTGTTTCCTAGGCTATTTGTGCATCAGACGCCTTCTCCTCCATCACACCTCAGCCCGAAATGCATCTTTTTAAATTTTTTTTTCAACGTTTTTTATTTATTTTTGGGACAGAGCGAGACAGAGCATGAACGGGGGAGGGGCAGAGAGAGAGGGAGACACAGAATCGGAAACAGGCTCCAGGCTCCGAGCCATCAGCCCAGAGCCCGACACGGGGCTCGAACCCACGGACCGTGAGATCGTGACCTGGCTGAAGTCGGACGCTTAACCGACTGCGCCACCCAGGCGCCCCAACGAAATGCATCTTTTTAGAGAAACCTTCCTTCTGTGATATCTAAGTAGGCCCTGACATTTTTTTCTCTTCCATAGCTGTCTTCATACTTAACCACCATCAGTAAGAATTTTATGTATGTAGGGGCAACTGGGTGGCTCAGTCAGTTAAGCATCCAACTTCAGTTCAGGTCATGATCTCATGGTTCCTGAGTTCAAGCCCCATGTCAGGCTTTGTGCTGACAGCTCAGAGCCTGGAGCCTGCTTTGGATTCTGTGTCTCCCTCTCTCTGCCCCTCCCCTGCTCACATTCTGTATCTCTGTCTCTCTCTCTCTCTCTCTCAAAAATAGACATTAAAAAAAGAATTCTATGTATGTATTCATATATTTCTGTTCACTCATCTGCCTTGAAGTTCAATGATAGCAGGACCTTTGTATATCTTTCATTTACTGTTGTATTTACAATATCTAATGGAGTATCTGGCACCAAGCAGGTGCTCAATAATTTTTTGCTGAGTTATGGAATGAATTAATTAATCCCTGGATCCTATTGAAAAATACCTGAAACAATTATCAAATGGGGAGAGACAGAGTCCTTAGAATAAACCAAAAAAGGAAAAAGTCAAGAAGTCAAGAGTTCTTCTTTAGGTCCTCTATAGTCACTAACACATTACTATCAAATAAGATACTCTGGACAGGGGAAAATAGCTCTGACTTCTCTAGGAGAAGAATCTAACTGGTTTCATGATTCCAAATCCTTTACTAAACTGTAGTCATCAGATTCTGATCTTCGTGATGATCCCTTTCTGAATGAAATTAAAAAAATAATCTGCATACATTACCCAGATGAGGAACAGGATCTTGAGGTTGTTAACTATACAAGGCTTTCTTTGTCAAATATGTTCCTTCTCACTATACATACTTGAACAGAAAGCGAGAGTTACATTTTACTTAGTTATTTTTACCTCAAGTCATTTATTCCTCTGCTAAGTAGTTTATCGATTCTTCAACATCAATTTAGAGCTGGAGTTTACAGCACTCCCATCAGAAACCTTATAGTGCTCAAAATAAATGTCTTGCCCGAACAACACCATGTCAGTTGTTGAAGATGTAACTCAGGAAAACAAATGCACCTAAAGGTAGAAACTAAATATAGATATCCCCTTATACATACACAGTTGGGATGTGACCTTTCTTACAAGAAAAAATAAAAGAAAGAAATCTATAACATATAGAAAATTCAGTAGTATAAGGAGTCTAATAAGGAAAACAGTAGAATTCACTATAGTACATTACCTCCCACTAATGTTCCATAACAGTTATTTTAGACAGGAAGCATAAGCTTGCCAAATGTTCTACATTTCCTGTACTAGTTTCACATCCTACACATCTAGCCTAGTATTAAAAATATTGTCCATGATATTTTGCTTCCTGGCTTCTGGAGTGGGAGCCTCCAAAATCTGCCTATAAACCTTTTGGGATTCAAATTCCAACTTTCATCCTGTAGAAAGCATATCTGCCACACATACCACCCCCTTCTAGAGAAACGTTGGTTATGCTCAAACGCTTTGGGATTACGAGTGAGAAAGTCTTGAATTACATATCTAAGTATAACCCATTAGCTGATGGGCCAGAAGAGCACAAGAAAGACGCAACTGTTTTAACAGTTTCACCCCAAGTGTAAGTATTCACGTGTAATGACACATATAGAAGAGCACAAAATTTCCTTTTCACCCTAGAAGGAAAACAGGTGTTAAATGTTCTTGAGTCTTAGCACTGTACATTTAAAATAACTACCTTATACATTGATTTGGAGTTGCAACTCATCTAAGACACTTAGGGGATTCCCAAAAGTGCACCAGAATTTGGGAATATATAAAATTATAATTACTTTCCATTCTTTTTCTCCAATTTCCTCATAATTGCTCATCCTGATATAGCCCTATATTCTTTAAGGGATGAAGGAAAGGGGCTTAACACACTGGATGGTATTTCAAAACTGCATAACCAGGCAGGGTCATTCGTTCAATAAGTATTTATTGAGTGTTAGGTGCTAGGCACTGTTCTAGAGGCTGGCATAACAAGCCCACAGAGGGGTTGCACAGGTTCAAATGAGCATAAGACAGTAACAAGAGAGAAGGGTTTCTGATTTCTAAGGTTGTTCCTTTTTTGTTTGTAGTCAGGCAATGGAACAGCAACCATAGGCTGTACATAGCAGGTAAGATGTCAAATGGGGAGCCTCTTCCTCAGGACTACCTTGCTTCCTTCCTAATTCCAGCATAGAATAACTCAGGACTAGGGAAAGGAGAGTCAAAAAAATTAAGGCAATTTTTTTCCGAGTAACTAAGGTAAGTGGAACACTCTAAAGGCAGCCATCCAAACCATCCCTGCCACAAGCCCAGGTCTCTCTGCTTCACATCTTGGGTTTAAGATCCTCCTTCACCTTTTTCTCCCCATTACTCCAATGCAGCAGTCAGGCAGTTCACATATACAATTATCTTTACTCTGGTGGGAGGAAAGCTTAAAGTAAATTTCCATGCAGATCATTCATTCAACCAATATTTAGTGAGCACCTACTATGAGCCAAGGATGGCTCTTGGTGCTGGGGATACAGCAGTAAACAGATGATCAGTGCTACTCTGATGGAGTTCACAATTTAAATGGGGGTTGTTAAGGTAAGTTACAGTCAATTTTACAATAACCACATAGTTTCATACTGGTTCAAGTGATTACACAGTCCCTTCTTGTTCCTCCTTTCTTTAGCTTCTACTCTAGAGCCCAACCTTTGCACCTATGTGTTCTTGCTGCTTTTTGATGTTTCTATACTCCACTTCCACTCTGAGGTCTAGCCTAAAGGCTCAGCTGCCTCCACTCCCCTCTCAGGTCCTCAGTCACACCCTCTGTAGTTGAGATTATCTCTAATGAACAGAACTCTTCTTGCAATGGTTCCTCATCTTTCTTACACCATGGTGACAGCAATTTGACCAAAATTACCAGGTCATTCACTGGGCTCTGGCTTCTCATCTTGGGAATCTCTGATTAGCCGTTCCTTAGCCTCTTAGTTGAGCTTTCAGCTCCATTTACAAATCCTTGCTTTCCTTTGTTCCTCTCTAATCTCTTCTTTTTATTTACTTTGTACCTCTATTTTTTCCTGACAAATATTTCTCACCCAAGTTGAGAAAGATAGTTGGGAATATGAAACACCACAGTCCAATTTAAATAAATCTGCTTTAAAAAATCTGGATTGTCAAAGATAATTTGAAAAAGAAAGCCTCTGGGGCCAGGTACCATGTCTTCATAAGACTCTGATCTCATATATACACAGTTGCTTCCTGTGGAATTTCTGCAAGCTGTTCTTTAAAATAATTGTGCTGTGTGTTTCTGGGTTCTTATGGGGTTTTAACATTTTGAAACCACAGGAGCAAACAGAAAAATTTTAAATGTGATTACTCAATAGTCAAATAAAATGTTATAAGAAATTTCTCCATTTTTTTCCTACCCTCCAATTTTTTCCTTCCCATCTGAAATACAAAACAAGTTGAAAATATTTCAGTCCAAAGGGTAATTTTATGAAAAAGATAAGCACCTAGAAACAGGCTTATAATGAAAGAGTCTCCTCCACCACAGAGCAACACTAATGTAATTCAATAAAGTTTATAAAACCATTCCTGCCAATCAAAATCTAGAAAAGACAATTTCCTGTTTGTGGAAATAGATGTGATACTGAACAGAACCAAATTAGGTTGCAATTAGCTTAGAAAAAAACCTGATACACTAGACTCAGGTTAGCTTAAAAAAATGTTGCTGCATTTTAACACATTTGCATACTAGTTTAATAAAATTAAGATTTCCAAGAGAAATCTTAGGGAGTAGGGAGGGGGAGCTGAATGAGTTATACATTAAAAAAAGCTATATATAAGTAAAAATAGTAAGCATTTTGCTGAGAGTTTACTATGTGCAGGGCACTTTCCAAAGTCCTTTATATATGGTTTCTCATTTCCTTCTCACCATAATTTTAACAGGTGGGTGTTATTATTTCAGTTTTACAGATGAGTCAGCCAAAGCTCAGAGATTAAGTTAGATGTGTAAATTCATTCAAAGGATAAAATTCAGACCCAGGTCTACTCTTAACTGTTAGGCTATGTTGCCATTCATAGAGTATATAACAGACATACCCATATAATATATACTTATATATAATACATATGAGCATTTATAACAGGTAACTCCTAAATGAATTAGCTAGGCATGAAGCAGCATGACATAGCAGAAAAAGCACTTGATCAGGAGTCCTGAGACCTAAGTTCTGCTCTAGGCTCTGACACTAAGTAGCTGTATGGCTTCAGATGAGTCATTCAACATCTCTGGGCCTCAGTTTCCCCATCTATAAAACAAGAATATCAAGATAAAGATTCTATAACATCCCATTTAGTTCTGCCATTCTATTATTCCGCTGACAATAAGTTATATTGTATGTATTACAATGAATGTTTTGCCTTTGGGGATAATATACACTGAAAGCAACTTGAGAAAGAGATTCTGCTAAAAAGTGTACCCTTGACACAAGCAGATCTGCTAGAAAGAGGGAGATGATTTCAAAAGGAGAACCTTTTTTGTGATCATAAATGGAGCTGCCTTCATAGTCTTTGAACTCTCCTTCACCATCAGCCAAAGAGAAGCTTCAGTTAATCTTCACTAAAGATGACAGTCTGCAAGTATTTTGGACCTCCAGGTCGAGGCTAAGTTGGCAAGAACTAAATGGAGAGAAAACCATTTTACAGGGTCACCGCTGAGCCCAGAATCATGGAATTTCTGAAGAAAGTGTTTATGGGTGACTAAATCAAAGGCCTCAGTTAGGTCAATAAAAATGGTTCTAATATAAACCTCACACATTGTTTCTGAAATATCATTGGTGCTTTTAGTAAAGTTAAATTGAGAGGAAGGGTAGCTGTGAAACATAACTAGACCACAGTCAGCGAATTCCCTTCTCTAGGGGATTGAGCATTTGGGAATTTTATAAAAACTTCACCTAACTTTGGCAACACACACTGGATCACCATCAGTATAGATGGATTCTGATTTTTGATCCTTTCTACAATGCACAATGCCAAATTGATTAGTGAGTCTCCAGAAAGAATGGACACACTCAAAAACTCAGTTGGCCTTCTACAGGGATTCCAGCCAGTTTGAGGAGCAACTGATTGAAAAGCCTTAAGTTTTTATGTTTGTATTTCTCTAGAGCAGCTCTTGACTAGCTTCTCTCTGCCCCATTGCCTTCCCAGGTGACAACCCACTGTCATCTTTGCCATAGGATGTGATAAGCCATACTCCTAGCTGCCTTTCCAATTCTCGCAGGAGCCACTGAGCAAAGGAGGTTAATGATAGTGTCTTCTCACTTCTACTACTCACAGTAATGGAATTCCTAAAGAGCTCATTTTTCTTGTGAAATGCTTTATTTTAGAAAGGTAGCCAAAGAAAGGTAAAGGAAGGCTGAGGGAGAGGGAGGAAGGGTTAGCTATTTAGCTCTATCTGTGGGTTATTTTCCTCATGGCATGGTACATTTGTATTTTTAAATTAAATGAAACCCTTTGTGCTCTAGGTGAGAATGCTATATAAATCACAGATGGCTTTTGTAATTGGCCAATATTAGAAATACAAAGGTGTCTGAATGAATAGATAAATGACATTATCATAAGATTGGAAAGGGAAGAACCATATGGCAAGTTAATGCAAGGAATTATTAAGATAAAGTGAAAGAGTTGGAATTTGAAAGTGGGTACTAAATTCATTTGGATTATAAACTGTTGCAATTAGAAAAGAAACCCTGGAGGCTAATCAATTTTCATTAATAAATTTCTTTTGACCTTGCCCAGTGATTTCTCAATTTGTTCTTGAAACAAACCCTTGAAACAGCTTCTCTCCATTTGACAGGCCAGGGCATTAATTTATACTTCACCTGTGCCCATAGCTCATCTACATAGTAACAGAAGTAAAGCCTGTCCAACTGTGAGCTCTGAGTACCCAACTAAGTCCACAAAAGGCCCAGAAAGGGCATGGCTGCTCCCTAACCAGTAGATGTACCAACTTAGATTTATATAATTTTAGAGTTGAAATGGGTCTTTGAGTTTATCTCATTCTTAACATGTATTATTACACTTAACTTTGTGTTAGGAGATATGGTCATAGGGTTGTATAAGAGTAAAAGGAGAAGTACACAAAGTGCCTGGCACACAGTAGGTACTTAAAAATATGTCAATTTCCTTCCTATTCTCCATGCCTAAGTTTTCTCTTTTCCAGGCACAAAGTCCCAGTTTCTAACCTTTCTTAATATGACAGGTTTTCCAGCCCCTGACCATCTTTGTTTTATTCTAGTTTGTCAAGTGTTTTTCTAAGATGTACTGCCTGGGATAGAAAGCATTATTCCAGAAGTGTGACACATGTGTGCCACGCGGAATAGAGTGGGACTTCAATCTTAAAGTTTCTTTAATCTTGGGAAGATACAGCTCAGCTACAGGCATATGTGGGCAAGGCAGGGTTGAGGTATATTCTCTTATCATCATGATTCTTTTTGCTCATTGATTTCCTTTTTCCAGGCCCACAGGCAAATGAGTGATCGATTCCATCAAAACTTCAAGTTACTTATTGAATCAGAGCAGTTGTATTGGCCAGATCCAGTAGCTCTTTCCTGGGACTCTGCTTTCGTAGCAGGTTGTGACGCATAATAATGCAGCCAATCTAATTCCTGCCACATATACTGACGGGCATTACTGCCAGAGTGTCTCTTCCAATCCATTTTATGTGGTTGTTTTCCTAAGTAACTTATTGAATTAAAAAGATAATAATTTTAATCTTATTGGTTAGTACTGATGAAGCACTTCCAGGCATAGAGAGAGGTAGAATGTATGCTTTGAAAGTACAAGGGTGGAGTTCAGTTTCCACCTTTCCAATTTCCTGGAGGCAGTATAGAATACTGAGAAGACCACTAAGCAAGAGTCACAGAACTTGATACAGTGCCCCATCTATGCCACTAACTTAGTATATAATCCTGGGTAAGTCATTTAACTTATATGGATCATAGTTTCCTTATCTGTAAAATGAGAGGGTTGGATCAAGCAAACTGTAATGTCTCTTCTGGATCTAAAAATATATAGTTCTATTCTGTGCCTTATGGCCAATTAAAAAATTGTATTTTCCCACACCATACTTACCTTTTTAATCAGTTATCACTGAAGAATATCCCAGACAAAATGGGGTTTTTAAACAACTTATGTAATTTAAATAGAGAACTGAAACAGGTGACCATTTCTTTTCCCAATCTCTTGCTTATGTAATTTTAAAGCAGTTAACAAAACTGTGTTTTACAAAGATTATCATTATATAGCCAAGCTGAAGTGGAGAATTCAACACCTACAAGTGAGGTACAACAGAGAGAGCTGCATTGAGCAAGTCTGTTTATAATATATTAACCATAGGAAATGGCTTGGAACCTGACCTTGGGTAGACATTCTACTCTTCAGAGTTCAATTTAGTAATATGCTGTGAGAATGTCTGAGTACATAAATCACCCATTATGCTGTGTGAGAGATCATACCATAAGTATGTTTAAAATTTTTGTTATTAATTTAAATCTTAAGGTAGTAGCCAAAATTACTGTAGAACAATGCCTTTTTACTTCTAGTCCATATAAAGTAACTGGTTTATGAGAGATTTCAAATGTGTAGGCTAATCTTTTGGATAGGCTATACTCTTTTTTACAATCCTCTAAGAAAATAATCTATTAAATCTATAGATACATTACCCAATAGAAGTCTTAAGTATCAACATTGCTGGTATACTCATTAATAAAAAATATCCCATAAAACATTGATAAAATTTATGGTTTTTTGCTTCTAACTCAAGAAACACCATATTGAGTCATGGACTATGAATTCTGGTATTTGAACTCTGACAATGGCATCACAAGGCTGTTATAAAGGAGAACATGATCCCTTCCCTCTATGATCATACTTTTTTTTCTTTTCTTTTTTTTTTTAACGTTTATTTATTTTTGAGACAGAGAGAGACAGAGCATGAACGGGGGAGGGGCAGAGAGAGAGGGAGACAGAATCGGAAACAGGCTCCAGCCTCTGAGCCATCAGCCCAGAGCCCGACGCGGGGCTCGAACTCACGGACCGCAAGATCGTGCGTGACCTGGCTGAAGTCGGACGCTTAACCGACTGAGCCACTCAGGTGCCCCTATGATCATACTTTTGAATGTTAAGAATGTTTAGTAAAACACACACACACAACACAACACACACACACACACACACACACACACACACACACGCTGGTAGGGGCAGAATTCCTATAGTATTTTACAGAGGATATTCTATTTTCTAGGAGGTATTTCTCTATCAGGCAGCACATATGAAAATAAGAAAACCATGAAAAACCTCTATTTTTCAACATTTTGGTATTCTTGTTGGATTCATGCAGTGGCTGAAAGATAAATCCAAAATAATCGGGGAGGGGGGAACCTTGGCTCACCACTGCATCATTTATACTGATATTTCTAAAGGTCAGAAGAATTTAGGTCCAGGCTCATTTCCCATCGTTAATTCACTCCAACATGACAAATCTTTCCATGATGACGTGGTCTCCCAGTTATCTTCTCTGTGGCTAGAGGGGAAGACACAGAAGAATTTCCAAAGGTCTATGTCATTACTCTGCTTTCCCCAGGTGGGACTCTTGCTGTTATCCCTGAACTATGGCGGAGACACCACGAGACAGCAGATGGTAAGAAAAGAGGACCAAAGTTTAAATTAACAACCATCACTGCCAACATTAAGCATCCCTTTGAAACAAGGGAAACTGTGAAATCTGAGTCTACATTTCTATTGAAGGTCAACAAAGCATTGCCTTCTTAGGAGAGACAGGGTTTACTGCCTTTCTTAGCATAAATACACCAAGCAAGAACACATCAAGCAGAAGATAATAGTGCATCCCTAATTCAGTAATTGTCATAGGACTCTTTCCTTCTCCTCAATTAAACAGTTAACAGGGAGCTGGGATTCACACAAAGAAATTCGCTCCTCCTCCCTCTTTCCCAGTTTGATTTATGCATAGCCCCTGGAGACGCAAATTAATGTCTTCATAGACCAAAAGCCCCAGCTGTTTTGGAAAACCTATGACAAAGCTTAACTAAGGTTCACGCATGCAAACACAAAGCCCCCATAATTACTAAGCTGGGTGTTACGAAGCTGGCTCCTCAATCAAGGGTCTGAAACCAGCCTTATTGCCTCTCTCATTCCCAGCCAGGCAGGCCTGAATACACCTATAGTGCTAATTTAGTATTGCCGGAGGCATTGTGGATCCTGGGTAGATAGACACCTTAAGCAAAACCAAAGAAGAGATATAGAACTATAGGGATTTAAAACCACAATTCATCATTTATTAATATCAGACAGAAGCACTGGAAAGCTGTGAAACTCCATTTCTTATAGACCTAATTTCTTTGGTTTATTTGTTCTTTTCTTTTTTGATGGTAAAAAAAGAAATCAGAAAATGGCATGACACATTTAAAGAAAATTCTAAAAGACACTCTGCACCCTCAATTCTGTCTTTTTTTTTTAACATTTATTTATTTTTGAGACAGGGAGAGACAGAGCATGAACAGGGGAGGGTCAGAGAGAGGGAGACACAGAATCTGAAACAGGCTCCAGGCTCTGAGCTGTCAGCACAGAGCCCGACACGGGGCTCGAACTCACGGACCGCGAGATCATGACCTGAGCCGAAGTCGGCCGCTTAACCGACTGAGCCACCCAGGCGCCCCCTCAATTCTGTCTTAAAGGAACAAAAGACAAGCTTCCCCTCCATTCCCCCTCCCCTTGGAAACATGTGGCCTGCACTTGCTGTTCCCACTTCCTCTCCTCTTATTCACTCCTTAATCACTGCATTTTACTGAAACAACCCTTGCAAATGTCAGTGACACTCTTTCTTGCTAAAGCCAGTGACCACTTTTTAGTCCTCATCCTATTCTTTCTCACTGCAGCACTTAACTCTGCTGGCCATTCCTGCTTTCTTGAAGCTCTTCTCTTGCCTTTCTGTGACACCTCCTATCTCTCTAGTTTCTCTTTCTCAGCATCCTTCATGGGCTTCTCTCCCTCTACTCATTTCTGAGATGTCAGTGTTCCACTTTATGCTTCTTTTCTTCTTATTCCACAACCAGAGGTTCTTAATCCAGACATTATAGGGGTGCATGGATGTGCTTCAAGAGGTCTATGAACCTTCTAAAATTGCATGCAGAATTATATATGCAAATTTTATGGGGAGAGGGTCTATAGTTATCAGATACCTAAAGGAGTCTAAGGGCAAATGACCCTCAGACTGGCTCTGGGGATGCCATGATTTCAAATCATATCTCTATATAGGCTGATAACTCTGGTATCTATATCTCCAGTCCGGTTTGTTCTTAGTATGGGCATCTCATGGGGACTTTAAACTTAACCCATTACTTTTACCTAACAATTCTGCTTTTTCTCCCACGTTCTCCATGTCAGCAAACATCATACAACCCACCTAGCTGTTCAATACAGAAACCTGGAAGTTATGCATATTCTTCCGTTTCCCTTGTTCTCCATATCTAGTAACCAAGTCCTATGGACTCTACCTCCTATCTTAAATGTGAGCCCTTCTTTTCATCCCAACTATCATTATCTCAGTTCAGGTGGATTACTGCAAAGACCTCCTCACATCTCTTTCTGACTCCCATCAACTCTCCAGCTGCAGACAGAGTGATCCTTCCAAAAGACAAATAGGATCGTGTCACTTCCTGGCTTAAAAACTTTTCAGCGACTACTTCATCACTCCTAGACTGCAGAACTTCAAACTCCCTGATGTGGCAAATAAGGTCCTTTATGACCTGGCTCCTGCTTATCTCTAGAGTCTCATCCATACACTATAGCCTCCTTAACCAAATCCCTTACCACCTATGCTCTCAACCCTTAACTACTCTATATTCCCCAGCCATACTGAACTATTTTCATTCTTGCCTCGGGGAATGTATATACTTTAACATCAATCTGGAACACTCTGCCCCACTTTGGCCTGGGTAACCTCTGCCAGGAAGCTGTCCCCAGCCACCTAAAGCTGGGTTAGGTGATGCCTTTTCTATTCTCTGCTAGCATCCTCCATGTGATTGCCTATTTCTCAGCTTCTCTAAGTCCCACTAAGGTTTCGTAAATAAACTAAAACCTCCTTGAGGTCAGGGACCATATGGCGTCCTTAGCACCTAGCATAGTGTCTGGCACAAAATAATTGATCAATATATGATGACTAACTAAATGAATCAACGGACAGATGGCAAATCCAGGATGTTGACACCATACTGTTAATTCTCATAATTTTTGCCTTCAGTTTAGTGTAGGAAATAAAACATTGAACTCCAGAGAAGTCAGCCAATTTAGGCATTAACTCCTTAGGCCTCAATTTCCTCATTTGTATAACTAAGGAAACATTCTCTATGGTCCCTTAGGGCTTGGAAATTCTCTAATTCACTGCTTCCTTAACATATCTGATTCTCTGCCCAAACTCCATTTCAGGCTCTCCATTCTCTTTCCTACATGCTCCACCCCCATCCAAACAGCACCATGACAATCTGGTTTGACATAAGGTCAGTGTGTGTGTGTGTGTGTGTGTGTGTGTGTGTGTGTGTGTGTGTGTATGAAAGAGGAGAAAAGGAAGAACGGAAGTGAGGGAGTGAAGGGTAGAGAAGAAGTGAAATGAAAGATAGGGAAGCAGTTTCTGGACATCCCTCCCTTTCCATTTCTATGCTTTGTAAGAAATGATAGCTGGTCTCAAAGGTCTAATTTTAAGATGTTGACAATATTAAGTTACTATACGGTGACAAAATTCTTAAAATTGTTTAATAACACTCAGAATAGTAAAAACAAACAAACAAACAAACAAACAAACAAAAAACAGGTAAGGAAAAAGTTAAGGCCAAGTAGACATAAGTTATTTTTAAAAGGTTGAATCCCAGTAACTTGATACATTTTGGTGAATAAGGCTTACTGAAAGTTTAAAAGGAAAGGAGACAACTCTTTTGAAATGAGATACAACCTGAACTATGATCAAGAGAAGTTGAAGAACTATGGTTACAAAAGCATTTGAAGTTACTGCAAAGCTATGGGAATATGTAACAAAAATAACCAGCACTAAGAATATAATAATGCAAGGACCAATCCTCTACTGGTCCCTGGGGCAAGAACCAGATGGCCTAAAAGACCAATTCTCATCTCTTAATTTCTTTGATTGATAAGGAAGGATACGCTTCCATTTAGTTCTCATAAACAGTGACCCCTTTTCTCCTCTGTGGACAATGTTGATGTACTACCACTTTTGCTTCTAGATATTAAACTCGTATTTAATGATATGTGTGCTTGGTAATGTATGTATCCGAAAACTTATGCTGACAAAAATGGCCTTGCATTCATCTATTTGTCTTTCAGTTGCTGCACACAAATATAGCAGGGAAGTGGGGAATTTAAATGCACAGCAGGCAGCTGATGTATTTCTCCATAAACTAGTCTACATATCATGGCAAGAGTAGAAGCACAGAAAACCTCAGATGCATTCTTCCCCATAAAGAGGCAAATGAAGCCAAGGGGCAGAATAGTAAGGAGGAAAATGAAAGGCTAAAATGAGATTACTAGTGCACACCCTTTTAAAAACAAATCAAAAGAACATTATCCTTGCCAGTGCTGGAGATGTGTTAAACTCTTTCAGTGCAAAGAAAAAAGAAGAGTGTCCACTTTCTAAAGAAAGCCAATAGCATTTTCAACACTGTTAGGTTGATACCATTTCACTTCAGAAGTGGATAGAGTTAGTTTGTCATGTAAAGGTTAAGAGGAAAAAATTAGAATAATTAGAATAAATAGCAACATACAGAAAAAAAGTGAGCAAACCGTAGCAATGCCCTCTGTGCCTAGTGATCTTCGATACCATGGAACTTAGGTAAATAGGTAAATACATAGTTTATAGGGCTCCTATATCAATTCTAACTATATCTCACATATAAATATACAAATATATAATTACATTTTGATATATTAATATGTGATAGCCAAGCAGACATCAGAGGGTGGGAAAGCACACCTGAGTCACCGGGATAATAAAGTAGGAAGAAACCACAAGAAACCATGGGAGATCAGGTTGAGAAATCAGAGTCTAAGAAAGGAGTCATTCCTTGAAAAATTCTATGTGGGGATACATTCTCACACAGTAATATTTGAAACTGCTGGGAGTAGTCCATAAAGGAATATTTTAAAATGCAAAACTAGTAATGTACATTTAAGTAGGATTTGTTTTTACAGATATGGAATTTATATATTCAGTTTCTTAGAAATACACTTTTTAAATAAAGTGAGGTATCTCTGTACCACCAAGCTTCATGTGGACTTGCTTTTGATTTTCTTTTTTATAAATTTGAACATGGGCATATTGGGTCTCCATAAAGCTTAGAATATCTATTCTGTGGTGGGCAGGCAGAGGAAAGAAATCCATACTGCAAAATCAGGAGACTGAGATAATGTCTAACCAATTACTGTCCCCATTGAGGAAGTAGAGTTTCATGACAAAAGGGGATGAGAAAACATTTTTGAAACATTTTAAAGGCCTGGGGCTAAATTCAGAAGAATGTAATAAATGAGAAGTAAGAAGGTCCTTAAAAGTGTCCTGAAAAGGGAAGTGTACTGTCTATACTTGGAAAGAAGTGTGTTTTCACATTGGGTTTAAAATGAATCTCTGAAGAGCTCAGAGTGAGGTAGCACTAAGGCCTAGTTTAATGGAGGAAAAGGCGGTTTTTTTACACTATTTCTAAGTATTAGTCTGATACACTTAAGATCTATGAATAAATAAATGTAAATAGGATTATTCTGGGGAAACCCTAAATCTGTTCTTCACTGTCGCTATATATTAATATATAGGCATAATTTCTGGTTGTATGTGCATCTGGTGGCATCTCTCAGAAGACAGTGTTTTAAAAAATGCCCCAAGTTTGTAAAAACATATTATTGTACTGCATGGATAGATCACTTAGATATTAATTCCATTTGTGATAGATATTTCCTTGAATCCAATTATAAGAAATAGTCAAGTTGATGCATTAGCAAAGTGGTATCTATTAGGTGGCCTCTAAGAGAAAAAGGTCAGAAAACAGAGGATCCATAGAAAAATCAGGACTAAAACCCAGACAGCTGCCTATTCTTCTGTGTAACTCATATACATAAAGAATAATCTATTTACATTAACTGTATAAAAATACGAATTAGCAATAGAATACATTTAACCAACTATTGTGAAACTAATACCTTAACTCCTAAGATAAAGGGTCATAGATAATAAATATTTGTTGACTATGATAAATACAAACTAATGTCTTGCATTTTATAATGTTGAAGGATTCTATTGTGTTTAAGATAAAGTTCGCTCTAAGTAAATCCTAGTTCCAGTGTGATTCTAGGATAGAAAATCAGCTTTTAGTCTGATAAACCAGCCAAGTTTCTAACTTACCTAGTCATAGACTCATACCTTCAAATCACCTAATAATCCCAGTTTCAAATCTCTTCTAAAAATAGTTTGGTACCCTCTATCTGTAACTGATGATGGTCCAGGTTTCTTGAACCTCTAGGCTTTAAAAATGATAAATGCACTGAACAATAATTGCAATTAAGAACTATATTGCTATAGTTCTTATGAATAGAAAAGCCATAGTTCTATTTATCAATGTCAACAAATAAAAATGAACACCTGAAAAGATTGAATTCTAAGCTCTCAATACATAATATCAAACTCTACACCACAGTAGATACAATGCTCTATGAGAATCCATCCATTTAAAAATGATGGGCAAGGATAGGATATACTTCTCATTCACTATAACAAAGTCATGCCTAAGGAGAAAAAAGAAAAGTGGAGAACAAAGAAAACTGTGAGAATAGCCTTAAATTAAATACTGAAAACTTAGCATGAACCTTTAAAGTGGAGGTCCTATTTATTTTTTATTTTATGTTTACCAAATGGAGACTGCAGTTCTACCTTTGAATTCTAAATTTTGTTACAGTGCTTTTCTCTATGGGTGCTAGTAAGAAAGAGGTAGCAGCATTCAAAAACAAAGAATAAACTACAAAAACAAAGAAAACCCAATTGGCCACCAAACCAACCCACTCTTTCCCATTGCACTGGAAACAGCAGTAGCAGCAGTGGCTGGTGGCAGCAGACCCTCCCTAAAACAGTCTTAATTGTCTGTGTCAGAGAGAGAACATTATGGCCAAACTGGTCCTAGAGGCTCTGTCTTCAAAATGTGAAAAACTGCAATCCTGAGTAACCTCCCCTTGAGAAAAGCTCAAAATCCTTGTCAGCAATGTTGGTAATCTGGACTGGAGAAGACATTCAACTGAAAGACAGAGTAAATAGGCAACAGGGGAGGCAAAGGAAAGGCGAACCAGCCAAATCCACAAAACTAGGGAAGGTGCCAGAGCAAGAGCTGAAACTACAAATTCAGACAAAAAAACTTGCATCTGTAGAGATGCAGCAAAAAGGGTGTAGTAGGAACAGTTGTAAACTAATAAACAACAGAATGTCATAGAAAGAACCTCAGATTGGAAATTACAAGAGTCAGGTTTTAGTTTTAAGAATATGAATAATTAAATATGTGATCTTGAAAAAATTACCTAACTTTCTTAGGCCTATCTAAAAGATCCATAAGAGAGAGGTCTTGGACCAATCAGTGGTTTTCTGTTGTTTTAAGCAGCGAACCCTTTCTTCAAATAAAATCTTATAGGAATGCCCTACATATAAAAGGCTTGAAAGTGTAAATTTTATGCTTGAAGCACAGTGAAAGTTATAACAGTCCCATAATCCCTCTGCTGGACCTCCCCCATTCCCTGGACCTCCCCCATTCCCTAAAGGTACCTATATAGATACCTTTTAAAAACCTATGGGCTAGAAGACCTTAAGGGCCCTTCTAGATCTAACATCCTATGGCTAACTTTGAAACTTTCCTCACCTACATCTTCAAAAATCTTTGTTCAATCTAATCCAACAAGTGTTTGTTGAATGTGTAACATCACAGAAAAAAGAATATAGGATTTCTGCCTTGGAGAAACTCGCCCTTTTGTTGTGGAAAGAAAAATAAATAAAATGAGGATGCACTTCAGAAGAGAGAGGGTTTTAAGGAGCAGGATACCATCAGGGCCCACTAAATGGAACAGAAGATCCACTTTTCTTTTTTTGTAGCTGTGTCATCAATGCCTATAGTAGTGGGTACTCAATAAATACTGAATAAATGGATGGATGGATGGATGGATAAGGCTATTCTCCTACTCATGTTCACTGCAGTTCAGCCAAAAATATGTCGAGTTAAAAGCACTTTCTATATTTTAGAGAATTTTTTTCTTTTAAACATAGTGTTACAAGAAAGAAACCAAATTTCTTCATTATTCTTTCTACTATTTACTATCTACAATTACTTATAGTGATTATTTTATTAGAATAAAAACAAAACAAAAAAGTACATACCATTGAGTACACACTTCCCCAGCTTGAGTCAGCAGAACAAATAAAGGCAAAATTCTGCCCAACTACTTGAAACATAATTTTGTGGAAGCACATAATTAGAATAAATTTTGCTTTGGTAGGAAGCCTTTCAACAAGCCTGTTAATATGGAGGTATTTGTGTGGTACAAGTAAGAAAGTCTTTAAAGTGGGTAAATCAAGTTAGAAATGAGGGCCATTTTCTTGTTCTCCTCCTTCTCATCTTCATTAGCAGTGGAAAGAAGGCAGAGAGGTCAAGAAGGCAGTTGCTTTTCTTTTTCCTTTCAAGCTTAAATTCTGTCCTGTAAGATATGCTTTGTCTTTTTGGAGTCAAAGTCAGCCAGCAGGCACTTAAGTAAAATTAAGACAACTGCACCGATGGCAGAGAATTTGATGGAAAGCTTGCTGGAGATAGCTCATTTGAGTAAAAGCTTTGCCTATTTAAGGAACAATATAATTTCTGGGGGAAATCCTGGAAAGGGCCAGGTGGCTCTGTATTTTTGTGGCTCAGGTGTTATCAGTTATCCAGGACAAGTGTTGTGTATAACGAATGTTCCGAAACCTGAATTGTGTTTCCCTAGAAGGCTATTACATTTAAAAGGACATTAAGGTGAATTTAAATTCCATTTTTGTTTTAGCATAGCCCTAATATTTTATTATGGTATACTATACACTATTCATATTCATAATATGTCTTATGAATGGACATACTTTTATAAACATCCTGGGAGGGTGTAAAACAGGTTTTTTTTTCCCCAATCTATGGTGCCTTATATCTGAGTTGCTTAGAGAGATATCAAGCTAAAACATAAAGTGAGAAATATCTCATTACTTTCTCCTCTTCCTCCAAGGTGCAATGACATCTTAAGAGAAAAGGCTGCATCCCTTCCTCTGCTGTAACAAGTGAAGAGATCCCAGTCTATGTGGGGCTTCATAGGTAGCTGCAACAAAAGTCACATTGAGTGGAGAAATAGGGCAAGGTCCTGAATGCAGAGAATAGATGACATCACTGCCTTATTGCATTCATTTTAACTGCTCTTCTGTAAAAACTGGATTCAATTCAAGGTCTTGAGCTTCATTTGGAAGACTTGCATTTGGAATAAATCCAGTTACTCCAGAGACCACATGAGTTTTAATGCACCTGGGGCAGCTGGCCAAACTGTCACTTACTTCCATCATCTAAGTAAAATGTGGAAATCTCTGGTCAAGAGTCTTAAATTTTTGAATTTGTAATTTCCCATCAGAGGACTACAACTGCCATCTTTAGAAAGATTTTGTTCCTATGCTAAAGTGTTTTCATAGAACAAGAAATGTGGCATCTATGAAAGAAAAAAATAACATGAGGAAAAAGTTATTTTCTTGCCTTCACATATTTTGATCTAAGTTTGGTCTGTATATATCTATCTGGAGGTTACTATTTGGTATCATACAAGCTAGTTGGAATTCCCTTTAGACTGAGTGCCAAGGACTTTCTATTCTCTTTTCAGTCTTCTACCCAAATCCTTTGTGAAGTATGTATTCATTCAACCAGTTAAAATATTTATTTAGAGCCTAGTATATGCCAGGGACTTTTCTAAGCACTGGGGATACAGCAGCCCCTGCCCTTTTAAAGGTTTATATTTGGGGGAGGAGAGACAATGAGAAAACACATAGATACAAAATATCATATAGTGTTAAGAAATGTGAAAAAATAAGTGTACAGAGTGTAAGTGCAGAGTAAGTGTACAGAGAATGGTCATGAGAGGCCACTTTGAAGAAGTGACATTTGAGTATAGCTATGAATCAAGTGAAGACTTGTCTTGGCTTTTCTCTTCAATCAAAAAAAAAAAAAAACCCAGGAGGTCACTAAAATTACTATGTTTGGAGTTGGAAGTAAGAACTGACATAGAGTTGAGAAATCTGGGGGAAATATCATCAGGATATTCAAGAAAGTCATAATAAAGCTGAAAATATCTTCCACTGAAGGTCAACTAAATGATTCAAGGGATGAAAGAAGGCTGAGAGAGGACATGGTTGAAATAAATAATTTCTTTTTTTTTTAATTTTTTTTCAACGTTTTTTATTTATTTTTGGGACAGAGAGAGACAGAGCATGAATGGGGGAGGGGCAGAGAGAGAGGGAGACACAGAATCGGAAACAGGCTCCAGGCTCCGAGCCATCAGCCCAGAGCCTGATGCGGGGCTCGAACTCACGGACCGCAAGATCGTGACCTGGCTGAAGTCAGACACTTAACCGACTGCGCCACCCAGGCGCCCCTGAAATAAATAATTTCAATGACCATTTTGAACATTAGAAATGGGGTTTTGTAGGCTGATACCTGCAATTCTAGGAAAACACTTTACAGATTGTAAATTAGAATAATAAAAAGCATATCTGAGTTTCTGGTTCCAGAACAAGTTAAAGTGACAAACTTTTCCCTATTTTTCCCACTAAGTACAGCTAAAAACCTGGCCATTGCATATAAAACAATTATACAAAGACTGTAAAATGTTGAGAAAAGGAGGAAGGCTGGCTAGAGACCTCAAAACCCAAGGAATGACAAAGTAGTAAGTTCTGTGGGTATTCTTTTACTTCATATATCCCAGACTGGATACTGGAGAAGCCACCAACCCAGAGATGCCAATGGGAACAGACAAAACTAATTTCAAGAAAACCTGTGCTCTGTAGACAAAAGAGCAAGAAAGGGGAAAACAGCAATCCAGAAAACTTTTAGATAATAATTACCCTACTACAGACAAACAATATAAGGAAAATGTGGACCTTACCCTCACCCTTTAGGCAAGGGCTAAGTAGGGAACCTATACTTCCACCTTCTCCAGACTCTAATGAGGTGACCCAATCTGCCTATTGGGGTGGTATATCAGAGAAAGCGAAATGGATCTTTCATTCTCAACCAGCAATGTCAGTGGAGATCACAAGGTGAACAGGAATCAGGTGCCACTCCCTCTATCAGCCAGGGTGATAGAGGTCTAGAGGGCAGCAAAAATCTAGAGGGGAGCTTCAAATTTTATACCAATGAGCAGTAATGGGGTCCCCATCCACTTTTTCATAGTATCAGTAGAGGCTGAATAGAGAACCTAAACTTCTACTTCCATATGGGAGTAATGAAGGGGTGACTACTTACCTACCAGCATGACATAAGAGTAGACCTACCAAAATGGAAGATTTAAATAAGATCCAGAGTCTCATAACATAATATTTGAAATGCCAAGGATTAAAAAAATCACTTGTCATAACAAGAACCCAGAAAATTTCAACTTAAAGGAGAACAGACACCAATGCCAAGATGACATAGATGTTGGAATTATCTGACAAACATTTAAAATCAACCATCATGAAAATGCTAGAACAAGCAATTATGAACATGCTTTAAACAAATGAAAAAAATTGAAAATCAGGTGAAGAAACAGAAGATGTAAAGAAAAACCAAACAGAAATTTTAGGACTGAAAAATACAATAACCAAATAAAAAACTCACTAAATAGGCTCAACAGTAGAATGGAGATGACAGAGGAAACATTCAGTGGACTTGAAGACAGAATAATAGAAATACTTAATATGAGCAATAAAGAGAAATAGGCTGAACCAACTGCACAGATCCTCAGGGAGCTGTAGGATAATAACAAAAGATCTAACATTTGTATGATTGAATTTCTAGAATAAAAGGGAGAGAGTGGCTATTCAAAGAAATAATAGGTGAAATTTTCAGAAATTTTGCCAAAGACATAAACCTACAGAATCAAAAAGTTGAACTAACCCCAAATAGGAGAAACAAAAAATCCACATCAACATACATCATAATCAAAGTACTGAAAACTAAGACAAAGAAAAAATACTGAAATCAGCAAGAGAAAAAAAACATCTTTACCAATAAAGGAAAGACAATTAGAATGACAGCAGGTATATAAGCAAAATTATATATCATGTCAAAGTGGAGTTTATTCCAGGGATGCAAGGCTGGTTCAGTATTTAAAAAATTATTCAATGGAATCCACCATATAAATATGCTAAAGAGAAAAAAATCACATACTTATATCAATTGATGCAGAAAAAGCATTTGAAAACTGCAACACAAATTCATGATAAAAAGTCTAAGAAAATAGGAGGGGGAGCTTCCTCAACTTAGTATAGAATATTTACAAAAAAAACCTACATCTAACATCTTCCTTAAAGGTGAAAGATTGAATAATTTCCTCCAATTATTAGGAACAAGGCAAAGATAAATTATATCACCACCCTTATTTAATATCACACTGGAAATTCCAGCCAGTGCAATAAGGCAAGAAAAATAAGTAAGAAACCTAAAAACAAGAAACAAAGAAATAAAGCTATCCCTATTTGCAGATGACATGATGGTCTATGTAGAAACTCTCCTAATTTGAACTAATTTGGAATTCAGCAAAGTCAGATGAGACAATACCAGTATACAAAAATCAATTGTATATACTAGCAATTCACATGTGAACCCCAAAGTTAAAAATAAAACACCATTTATAACTGTTCAAAAACAAGAGAAATGCTTAGGTATAAATCTAACAAAATGTGTACCTGACTTATGTGCTGAAAATGACAATAAATGATGAAGAAATAAAAGAAAATATCAATAAATGGAGACACCTACTGTGCTCATGGATTGGGAGACTCAACATAGTAAAGATGTGAATTCTCCTTCAAAGTGACATATAGGTTAAATGCAGCATTTGTCAAAATCTCAGCAAGATTTTTTCTAGATATAGACAAACATCCTAAAATTTATATGGAGAGAAGAGGGAACTAGAATAGAAAAAAACAATTTTGAAAAAGAAGACTAACATGAGAGGAATCAGTCTATCCTATTTTAAAGTTTATACAGTAAACTTTATATAGTTTATATATAGTTTATATAGTAATCAACAAATGGTGCTAGAGCAATTAGATGTGCATAGGCAAAAAAAATGAACCTTCATGTAAACTTCACATGTTAAGCAAAAGTTAATTCATTTTGTATCATAGTCTCTGAAAATGTGAAACTGTAAAACTTTTAGAAGAAAACTTATGGAAAAGTCTTTGGGATCTAGGGCTTGGTGAAGATTTCTTAGACATAAAAACAAAAGCACAATCCATGGGAGAAAAAAAAGATAAATCATACTTCATCAAAAATTAAAACATTTGCTTGGTGAAAGACTATTAAGCAGATGAAAAGACAAGCTAGAGATTGATAAAACAAAACAAATATTTGCAAAGCACATATCTGACAAAGTACTCATGTACACAAATATATAAAAAACATTCAAAGCTCAGCAGTAAAAATACAAACCATCCAATTAGAAAAAGGTCAAAGGACATGAAGAGACATTTCACCAAAGAGGATACACAGATGGCAAATAAGCAGATGAAAAGACATTCAACATCACTAGCCTTTAGGGAAATGCAAATTAAGATCACAATGAGATATCACTCATATTTATAAAAATAGCTAAAATAAAAAACAGTGACACCACCAAATTGTGCCAAGAATGCAGAGAAACTGGATCACTCATATTGCTGGTGGGAATGTAAAATGGCAGCGATTCTAAAACATAGTTTGTCAATTTCATAAAAACATATGGAATGTATAATCCACCATCACGAATTCCACATAGAATCCTTTTTGATCAAGAAACTCATTTACAGCAGATGAAGAATGGCAATGAGCTCATGCTCATGGGATTCACTAGTTACCATGTTCCTCATCATGCTGAAACAGCATGTTTGCTACATTGTGAAATGGCCTTTTGAAGATTAACCACCAGTTAGGTGGTAATGCCTTCCAGGATATAGTATATGCTCTAAATCAGTGTCCAATATATGGTGTTATTTTCCTAATAGTCAGGATTTATGGATCCAGGAATAATTATTAGAGGTGAAAATGGGAGTGGTTTAAGTCACTATTATCCCTGTAATCCTAGTAATCCAGTAGCAAATTTTTTGCTTTCTGTTTCCATGACTTTAGGCTCTGCTGGTCCAGAGGTCCTAGTTCCAAAGGTAACTAAGGTTACAGTTCCTAGAACATTTGCCAAGATAGACTGTATTTAAGCCCATAAAGCAAGTCTCAGATAAATTTGAAACTATTTCAGTCATATAAAGCTTGTTTTTGACACAATGGAATTGAATTAGAAATCAGTAACAGATATCTGAAAAACATAAATAATCCATGTATTAAAGAAGAAAGCATATAGGATATGAAAAAAGTATTTGAACTGAATGAACATAAAAACTGACCAAATTAAAATTTGTGGTATAAAGTAAAGCAGTACTTAGAGTGGAATATACAGCATTAAGTGCTTATATGTCCATAGCTGACAGTCAAAATAGACAAAAATTGGAAGCAACCCAAATATGCATCAACTGGCGAATGAATAAATCAATCATAGTTAATTCATATAATGGAACATTTTTTAATAATAAAAAGGAACATACTACCGATAACACCCATCAATATAGATTAATCTAAAAATAAGAGTGCTGAGGGGAAGAAGCCAGACCCAAGAAAGTACATAGTATAGGATCTCATTTCTATGAAATTTAGTAACATAATTTGTGATGATAGGAGTCATAATAGTGGTTGCCTGTTTAGGTTGGAGATCAGCTGGAAGGGATCATAGGGCAACTTTCTGGTGTGATGAAAATGTTTTATATATTCATTTTTGTGTTGATTACAGGGTATATGCCCCTATTAAAATCATCCAACAGTACATTAATATCTGTGCATCTCATGTAAATTTATCTCAATGTTTAAAAAGTATTTCCTTAAATAGTAAAATGTAACTAGAAAATTCTTTTGTCTCAAATACAATGAAATTTTAAAATTTTACAAATGAACAAATTCAAATAATTTTAGATAAAATCACAGACAATAGATTTATAATGGACTATTGAAATAAATTATATTTTTTTCCTCCCAGGGACACTTCTACCTATTTTGAGATTGGTATTAGGCAGACAAGATGATTTTCTAATAAACCTGTCTCAGAAACAATACTGGATCAGGTGGATGACAGGTATGCCTCATCATGGATATTTTTTGCATTTCTATCTACGAAATAAAGGCAACCAGTGACAAAAACTAGATTTATACTTTTAGCTTATGAGAAATGAGTATTAAGTACCCTTTTAAAGTCCAGGATGGGGGTGCCTGTGTGGCTTGGTGGCTTAAGTGTCTGACTCTTGATTTTGGCTCAGGTCATGATCTCATGGTTCATGAGATGGAGCGCCACATTGGGCTCTGTGCTGACAGTATGGAGCCTGCTTGGGATTCTCTGTCTCCCTCTCCCTCCACGCAACCCCCCCCCTTCAAAATAAATAAATAAACTTTTAAAAAATCAAATAAAAAGATAAAGGCCCAGGATGGCAATAAGTTCTTTCTTTCTCTACAGAGGTACAAAGAAATTTGAGTATTCCCATAAGAACTTATTTTACATGGTAAAGATATCCCAGAGAGATACATGCAGTAACCTAACAAATCCATCTCATGAGAATTGGCTATATTACAATAACTCAGATGTATATTGATTACATTGGAGGAGATAATATTCCAGTGCTATAAAACCCATAGCATATTGTTATTCAGGATGCTGCTCCTGCATCTGAGATGCAAATCAGTTATTCTGTCCCATAACTATTATATTAGAATTTTAAATCAAGGAATTGGAAACAATTCAAAGTTATAGAGAAAAATTTATAACCCTCCAAACTGAAACTGACATATCCAGAGCAAGAAGAAAAACTGACCACTCATTTATTCATTCATTCATTAAACATTTTTAAGTCCCTACTACGTGTAAGACCCTGTGCTTGGTGCCAAACATTTAAAGATGGGTAAAATATCATCTTTGCACCCCAAGAAATAACAGCCTAAATGGGAAAAACAAATAGATGATTAAAAAATAGTATGGTCGGGGCGCCTGGGTGGCGCAGTCGGTTAAGCATCCGAGTTCAGCCAGGTCTCGATCTCGCGGTCCGGGAGTTCGAGCCTCGCGTCAGGCTCTGGGCTGATGGCTCGGAGCCTGGAGCCTGTTTCCGATTCTGTGTCTCCCTCTCTCTCTGCCCCTCCCCCGTTCATGCTCTGTCTCTCTCTGTCCCAAAAATAAATAAACGTTGAAAAAAAAATTAAAAAAAAAAATAGTATGGTCAGGGCAACAATAGAAATATAGGCATAACTAAAGTACTGAGGAAAGACCAGGGGAGGCTTTCTAAATGAGATAGTACCTGAACTGCATCTTGAAAGATGAGTAGGAGTTAGCTAGATGATGAGAAACATAGAGAGGGGATCTCAGGCACAATGGACTACATGAGCAGAGGCAGAGGCATGGAGAAAAGAAGCAGCAGAGTGTGAATAAACTACAAATAGATTAAGCATTTTAAGCAAAGAAGTGACAGGATCCAATTTGTGTTTTAAATAGAAACTCTGGTAGTGTAGGGGATGCATCACAGGAGATAAGAAGGGAGGCAAGAAGACCAATTAAGAGACTGTTGTAGCTTAGACAAGTAATGATGTGATGTTGAACTAGGGAGGGCAATAGCAATAGAGAGGACAAAATAGATTATAATCAATGGTCAGTTTACTCAATTTGGCTTTCAAGATGCCATACTCTTGATTTTCCTCCTACCTCTCATTGGCCATTCCTTCTCAGTTTTCTTTGCTGGTTCCTGCTCTTCTCCCCAATTTTTTAACAATGGATTGACTCAGGGCTCAGTCCTTGGATCTCTGCTCTGTCTTTACTCCCTTCACTTTAAATAGAATAAACTGAGGGTTGATGGGGGGTGGGAGGGAGGGGAAAGTGGGTGATGGGCATTGAGGAGGGCACCTGTTGGGATGAGCACGGGTGTTGTATGGAAACCAATTTGACAATAAATTTCCTATTAAAAAAATAAAAAAGTAAACATTAAAAAAATAAATACGATGTATGTGCAAGACTCCCTCCCAAATGTATAGTTCTTGCCCAGACTTTTCCACTGCACTACAGACTCACATACCCACCTACCTACTTGACATTAGACTTGATGTCTAATAAACATCGCAAACTAATATGTGCAAAGCTGAACTCCTGTGTGTCAAACCCACCTAATCATTCCCAACTCAATAAACGTCCCCTTCTTTCTCAGGCCAAAAAACTTTCAATTCATCTTTGACTTTTCCCTTGCACGTCCCATATAGAATATATCAGCACATCCTGTTTATTACATGCTCATAAAATACCCTGAATCTATCCACTCTCACTAGCTAACAGTCTTTCTATACTGCTCCCAGCCACCATCATCTCTTGCTTAGATTATTGCAGCAGCTTCCTAGCTGGTTTCCCTGCTTCTACCCTGCCCACACCCCTATAATCTCTTCTCAAGTTAGCACCCAACATGATCCTTTTGAAAGTCAGAGTACAAGACTCCTGGGCTCAAAACCCTCCAAAGTTTTCTTACTTTACTCACAGTAAAAGCCAAAGCCTAATAATTGCTACAAGGCTCTGAAAGAGCTGCCGTCTCCCCCAATTATATTCTTCTAAATTAATCTCTTATTCCCCTTGCTCACTCTGCTCTTAGCCACACTAGATTCCCGAATGCTAGTTCCTTGAGTAATCCAGACATTCTCTTGACTGAAGGTCTTTGTGCTGGTCATTTCCTCTGCTTGAATGTCCTTCCCTCAGATAGTCACTCTCCTTCAAATAACTGTTTAAATATCCCTTGTCAATGAGCTTACCCTGAATATCCCATTTAAAACTGCCATTTGCATCCTACCAATGCTCTCAATCCCCTTAATCTGCTCTATTTCTTTCCATACCACTGACTGACGATATATATACATATATATGTATATATATATATATATATATATATATAAAATATATATATATAAAATCATTGACTATATGTGTGTGCTGCATATACATACATATATATATATACACACATAATCACTTGTCACCTTATATATATATATATATATGCATATATCACTAAAGGCTCTGTGTGTGTGTGTGTGTGTGTGTGTGTGTGTGTGTGTGTGTAACATTTGCCTGTCTTCCTCCTAGAACCTAAACAATAGGACAGAGATTTTTTTTGTACCAGATGTTTTACCAGCACCTAGAACTATGCCTGGCACATAGTAAGCACTCAAAATTTTTTTTAATTTTTTTAATGTTTATTTATTTTTGAGAGACACAGAGATAGAATGTGAATGGGTTAGGGGCAGAGAGAGAGAGGGAGACACAGAATCCAAAGCAGGATCCAGAATCCGAGCTGTCAGCACAGAGCCCGACGCGGGGCTCGAACTCACAAGCTGTGAGATCATGACCTGAGCCGAAGTCGGATGCTCAGCCGACTGAGCCACCCAGGCGCCCCAAGCACTCAAAAATTTTAATGAATAAGTAAATGAGTATGAAACAGAACCTATGGGGGATGAGAAAGTATGGAGCAACAACCTTAGTTAAACTTGAGAATAGGGGAATTTGAGAAGAAAAGCCTATTTGAAGAGAATTTCCAAGGGGCATAGGGAAGGCTAATCACAGCTTCCTTCTTATCCTGAGTTACAGAAAATACAAAGGTAGTTTATGTCTGTAAAGCAATTATCCACATTCCCTAGTAGGACACAGAAAGGCTGAGTATCCTATTGCAAGGTTCATAGCACTGCCTCACTCCCATTACCTCCATGCCCAGGTGCACTGACCACATTCGTGCACATGTATGCACAGAAAAATACACACACACATACACACACACACACACACACACATACACAAATACACATTTGGTATTGACTTTAATAAAGTTCAGGCTAAAATGAAGTTTACAGATATCTACAGATATTGATTATGTATGTTCTGCCATTTTCCTTAAGACAAATAATCAAGACTTATACCTCAAAAGTATACTCTGAACATGGACTCATAGAATGTTAAGCTAGGAGAGACCTTAGAGACCATCTAATACAAACTCTTCCTCTTTTACTTATTTTCCCTTTTGAAAGCAAAGATGTCTGTCTTTCCAAATGACTACTTTGTAAATGCAATCCTTTTGAAATACACATATATAAACACACTTCTTTTAAATATTATACATATTTTCTCCTTCCTCAGTTTCAAATACGCATCTGATTTTGTTATGATTAATAATGCACTTTTTTCTCTTTATTCTTTTCTTTGTCTCTACAGACAAGGACAGGGTTATATCTTTTATTTGGAGTAAATGGGATATGGTTTATGAATGTAAATGAATACTATAATTTCTGGATTTAGATAGAACCTAGACCTCATGAAATTAATTTAGTTAAAAATTGAATTTAAAGATCTGCTGCAAGACAGTATTGTTCTGCTTCCTGCTAAATTATCATCTTATCATAAAAATATGTATTTCTACAATTTTAGTTATTAAACTAAACTAATAGAGGTAAAGAAAAGGTAAGAGTAAGAGATAGTTCTGACATGAACTATGAGATAATGTGTAATATCTTTTTATAATTCAATTTCTCACTGGTTTAGTCTACTTTCTCTACCTCTGCCTTCAAATAGGCACTAAAAGTATGGGGGCTACATTTAATTGTAGTCTGTATCTTATTTCATATTAACTTACATTAATTGAATAACAGAATTGAAATTAAAATGGAGTTACTGTTAATGTCAAACATTTTCTGCTGTCTTTCTGGGTGGTTTTGTAATTGTAGGAATCACTTGAAGATAAGTTTTATCTGTGTTAACTTTTTTTTCTCACTTTTCAGTTTCTTCTCACAGTGCTTCAGTAAACACATTATATCTGTAAAAATTGTATGTGTGTTTATAAAATTACATAATTTATTATTGTTATTTTAAATCTTAAAATATTGCTTATTTATTTTTGAGATAGAGAGAGAGAAAGAGAGTGCAAGTGGGGGAGGGGCAAAGAGCAAGGGAGACACAGAATCTGAAGCAGGCTCCAGGCTCTGAGCTGTCAGCACAGAGCCCAATGTAGGGCGTGAACTCGTGAACCGTGAGATCATGACCTGAGCCGAAGTCGAAGTCAGACGCCCAACTGACTGAGCCACCCAGGTACATTCATTCATTCATTTATTTATTTATTTATTTATTTATTTAGAGAGGGCCTGAGCAGGGGAGGGGCAAAGAGAGAGGGAGAAGGAATCCCAAGCAGGCTCCATCAGCATGGAGCTCAATGTGGAGCTCGAACCCATGAACTATGAGATCATGACCTGAGCTGAAATCAAGAGATGGATGCTTAACCAACTGAGCCACCCAGGCACCCCTATATATAATTTAATACATGTGTATTTAAGCTTTAGGCATTTTTCTGAAATTCTTTATCCTTTATATAAGATATAAATTTTCATACTTCAAGAGACAGGATGTGTTCCTGGTTTCATCACTAAACACTTGACTTTAGTTCTGTATCTTTTCTCTTTCTACAATTTCAGCTGTGTATTTTGAAGGTAAAATGGGTGTCATCAAACCTGTGGTTAGGAAGCTCTAACCTATGATCAATGATCAGCTCTAACCTGAGATGAATGATCTCAGCCTCCTGGTATTCACAAACCCTTGTGTAATCTCCTCCCCTTGAATGTGGTCTGGATGTAGACTTACTTCTAACAATTATAATATGGCTGAAGTGATGGAATGTCATATCTGATTTTCAGTTATAAAATGATACTGGCTTCTGTCTTGGGCATTCCTCCTCACTCTCTTGAATCACTCTCTCTGGGGTAGCCAGTTGCTGGGTAATGGGGCAGCCCTGTGGAGCAGCCCATGTGACAAGAAACTGAGGTCTACCAACAACCATATAAGTAAGTTTGAAAGCAGACCCCTCCATCCATTCAAGCCTTCAGATGAGATCACAGCCTCAGCCAATAGCTTGACTGCAGCCTCATGAGAAATCTTGAGCCAGAGGCATGTAGTTAAACTATGTCTAGATTCCTGACCCAGAGAAACTGTGAGATAATGTTTGCTGTTTAATATGCGAACTTTGGGGATGCTTTGTTACACAGCAGTTGATAACTAATTCACAAATCCAAACCAAACCTCAAAACACAGTCATTGCTATATAATTCATTTGTGAGGAAATCCACAAATATCAAATAACTTGTTTCCTCCAGTAAATTCACCTATATTTCTCCAGTATCCATTATGGCAACTTATGCCAAAACTGAAACAAAAGAAAATACTTTAACCACCAAAATTGGACATAGTCTTTTCAATCCAACCAAAGCACTAAGCTTTGAAAAGACTTGCAACTAAAATTTATAAACAAATACCAAAATAAGTGTAAAATCAAATCAAATTTCTTAATGGGTATGATTCTCACTGTTTAAATCCCAAAATGGTTATTCATTTCAATGAAGGACTACTGCATTAGACACTACCAGCAAAGGAATATATCCTATACAGATGAATAGGACAGCCTAATAGGACTAGAAGATAAGGCTACCAGATGTGTTTTGGCTTGTGGAGTTATGCAAATAGACATACATCATCTACTTCTCTCGGGCTGACTCACATGCAAGTCAGTAGCTAAACAATCCACCTCCATTTTCACTGTGCATTTAACAACACTCTGCTAGCTTCCAATAATACTACCTGATGAGCAAATAGAATCAATATATCTACAGAGATTTGTATCTAAAGATATTTCTCATTGATTTTTTTCTTCAATGTGCTTATTATTTATAAGGTTTGCAAAACTTTTAGCAGCAGTAGCCAAGTGTAGTCATTTAATTTTTCATCACATACTATGTGCCAAACACAGTTCTAGGCATGTAGGAAACATCATTGAGTAAAGCATACAATACAAAGATCTCTGCTTTCACATATGTTAAATTATATATTAAACCATCCCATCTCTGTGGAATCTGAAATGGTGGATTTCCATCTTGTTCTTGAAACTCTGTCCTCCCTTGGCTTCTACAATCTGATATTATTCTATTCTCCTAATAGTTTTCAATTTGTTTTGTCAGCCTTCTTCTTTGGTTCTCCTATCAAAACCTAATAGCTTTAGATCAGAAATCTTAGTTCCTGGGCTTCTGATTTATATAATTTTTTTTCCCTTAGGAAACTCATTCATTTCCTCAAACCCAATAATCATCTCTCTAGTGCAGTCTCTCAATTCTATACTTCTTATCCGACTTCCTATATTGTGACTCCCTATACATACATATTTTCATTAGGATAATCCCACACTTTCAACAAACAAGTTAATAATCTATTCATCACCAAATACTTAAAATGGGTCTCTCTATGCTTTTGTATATTCCATTAATGACAGCACTATCCTCTCAATCATCCAGTCTCAAAATCAGTCTCCTCTTTCTAATCAATCAAGTCCCATTCATTTTGCTTTCACAATATCTCTTGTATTCGTTATTTACTCTCTATTCCCACAACTAGGTCCTCATCACTTCATGCAAGAATGATTATAATATTGTCCTAATTGATTTGTAGTCTATTTCCAGTCTCTCTTTTACTCTACATCTAGATTAATTTTCATGAAATATAACTTTCATCATGTCATCATCCCAAATCACAACCCTTTAATAGCTTCCCATTGTCCATAAAATCAAAATTCCTCACCCTGACATTTAAAGCCCTCCATAATCTGCTCTAGTCTATTACATTCAACTAACTTCTTGCTATTCACCAATTCAAATTGTTTACCCCAGGCAATCAGGTCTCCTTACTGTTCCTAGAGCATATTATGCTTATTTTGGTCTCCAGGACTTTGTCATGGTGATCGTCAAGACTGAAGAGTTGTCCCCACTCTTGTTTTACAAAATCCTACCTATTCCCCAGTCTCCCTTTCCAACAAATCCCTTACCACTTTAGTTCACACTTCTTTTTCTTGGTTAGTGCCTACTGTCTATGCCACTTGATTTGACACTTAGTCATATTTTTCCATATTATGTTTTTTCATGATCTCAGTTCCCCTGTAGGAGTCTAGGCTACTAAACAGTAAGACAAATGTCATCATTTGTAGCCCCCACCACTTTTTTCAGTAGTCCACAAAAGCAGCTCTAAAAATTTTTGGTATTGAGACTCCTTTATACTTTTTAAAAACATTGAAAATCTCAAAGAGTCTTTGATTTTTATAGGCTTTATCTATTATTACCTACTATATTAGAAGTTATAACTGTATTAAAGTATTAAAAAGTATAACTGTATTAACTGTATTAAAAAGTATTCTTTATTATTTAAATATAAAAATAAACCTAATACTTGTTAACATAAATGACATGTGAAAAATAATATTTCTAAAAACAAAATAAAAACAATGAGAATAGTGGCATTGTTTTATAAATTTGCAAATCTTTTTTATAGAAGAGAGTTTAGTAGAAGACAGCTAAATTCTTATGTCTGCTTCTGTATTCAATCTGTTGTGATATGTTTTTTGGTTAAAGTATATGAAGAAAATCTCGCCTTATGTACAGATTTAATTGGAAAATGGAGGAGTAGTTGAATAGTTTTTTCAGGTAATGTGGATATCCTTCTCTAGTACTACACCAAAATTTGACAGTGGTAGTTTCCTTAAGATAAATGCAATGAGGAATCTGAATCCATATTAATAAACTTTTTAGAATTTGTTGTATTAAAATCCACTATTTAAATTCCAGTCTTACACTTTATGAATCTTTTAGCCAGGCATGATTTTACATCATGCACTGATCATTTGACAAATGTTGTTTCACTGAGTTATGCAGATCTTCCAAATAGTGACACATTTCATTGTATAATATTTTTAAAAAATCACATTAGTAATGTCACTGCTGATCTCATCAGAGAAAGTTATGATATTGGGAAGCTCTCAAGCTTATGGTGGCAGATACAACTGTCCCAAAATTTTAATTTCCATTTTAAAGCTCAAATTTTATTGTTGACAACAAATGCTGTCAGCTATTTCCATTAAAGTGATGGGCTTTATTTTTGATAAAATGGCTGCCAAATACCCAAGTCTGAAAACCATAGTTTGTTAGTTGTTCTTTCAAGTAAAATTGGAGTTCTATATAAAAAGCTGCTAGTTCAGTTTGTAATTCAATCATGCAAGTGCTTTACCTGGAGACACTATCATACTTAAATATGCATCAGAAGTGCTTTATGCATACTTTCCATTTTGACACACAGATTAAAAAGATATGTACTCATCAAACTGTGCACATTAAATACATGTAGTTCTCTGTATATCAATTACACCTCAATAAAAGTGTTTTCAGTGTATATAACTAACTTAAATTTAAATAAACACACACACTAAATAAATACATAGATGTACACAGGGACAAGATTTAATAAAGTTAGTAATATTTACTGGTTTATCAAGGAAATTATAAGCGAAAATGACTTTGTTTTTTAACTGTGAATATATGGTGGTAAAGAATACAATTACCAACTAGCATAATTTGGTGCCACTGCCTTGATTTCTGCTAAGACACCAGCAGTTTTATCCACCATTACTCTTGCACTAGCAGTGAAAATGTCAATTTAAAAAAAGGCAAATAACATCTTAGAATTATTGTGAAGACAGTTTTGACCTCTCAGGCACCCTGACTCTTGGAGAGCCCATGGGTCCATGGACTGCATGTTGAGAACCACTCAAAGTGGTTCCATACTATGAATCTATACTTGAATCTACACTATGAGTGTACACTTTGAGGTCTACACTATGCCTGGAGCTCTTTCCTCCTGTAGCATTACCTCTGGTCACTTCAAAGGTTTCTTGTTGAGTACAGTCCTCTTCTTTTAGCATTCTAAATACAAGCAATGAGTGATATCATCCACCTAAATGGTTTCAGCTACCACCTATAAACTAATGATTTCCCCAAATCTATATCTCTAATGCAGACATCTCCTGACGCACAGATATTTATTTCTGATTAGTATCCTGTAAATACCTCCAACATAATATACTCAAAACATAATTTATGTTTTCTCTCAAATTCTTTCAAAGCCCTGAATTCCCAATCGAGGCTGAAGGTACCTTTGTTCATTCAGTCATCCAATCTAGAAATCTAGGCGTCATCCTTAACTCCCACCTCTCCCTCACCCATAAAGGGCCAGTTAATATCAATTTGTGATACAATAAGGAGTAACAAAGCCTAAGTCAAACTAGAGAATGCATGTTTCATCTAAAAGCATTCAAATTCAAACACCTCACGCCAGTCACAGTGGCTAAAATGAACAAATCAGGAGACTATAGATGCTGGAGAGGACGTGGAGAAACAGGAACCCTCTTGCACTATTGGTGGGAATGCAAATTGGTGCAGCCACTCTGGAAAACAGTGTGGAGGTTCCTCAAAAAATTAAAAATAGATCTACCCTATGACCCAGCAATAGCACTGCTAGGAATTTACCCAAGGGATACAGGAAGGCTGATGCATAGGGGCACTTGTACCCCAATGTTTATAGCAGCACTTTCAACAATAGCCAAATTATGGAAAGAGCCTAAATGTCCATCAACTGAGGAATGGATAAAGAAATTATGGTTTATATACACAATGGAATACTACGCGGCAATGAGAAAGAATGAAATCTGGCCTTTTGTAGCAACGTGGATGGAACTGGAGAGTGTTATGCTAAGTGAAATAAGTCATACAGAGAAAGACAGATACCATATGTTTTCACTCTTACGTGGATCTTGAGAAACTTAACAGAAGACCATGGGGGAGGGGAAGGAAAAAAAAAGAGGTTAGAGTGGAAGAGAGCCAAAGCATAAGAGACTCTTAAAAACTGAGAACAAACTGAGGGTTGATGGGGGGTGGGAGGGAGGGTAGGGTAGGTGATGGGCATTGAAGAGGGCACCTGTTGGGATGAGCACTGGGTGTTATATGGAAACCAATTTGACAATAAATTTCATATTAAAAAACAAAACAAAACAAAACACATTTCATGGGCTAAACAAAACATACTTGTTAGTCACAAGTCTGTGATACCTGACAACTCTGAAATATCTCCTGAAATTGCACCTGTCTTTCCACTTCTTCCATTGCCATTTTTCTAATTTAGATCCTCCATCATCTTTTACATAGGCTATTACAATAGTCTTATAACTGACCCCTTGGGATCCAATTTCCATAAACACTTTTCCTTCCCTGCCCCATACAGATCTTTCAAAAGGCAAAGTGATCTAAAATGCAAATTTGGTCACTTATGTGAAACCCCAGCTTAAAACTCCATAATAGTTTCTAATCATCTATAAGAAAAAAAATATACATATCTTAGCACAGTCTTAATCTATAATCTACTTAGTACTTCAATTTAGCAAAAGCTAAAGTGGGTACAAATCCACTTTCCTATCCAAATGCCTAACTCCATCTATCAATATTATAAGAGCTAAGACTTGGGGCGCCTGGGTGGCGCAGTCGGTTAAGCGTCCGACTTCAGCCAGGTCACGATCTCGCGGTCCGTGAGTTCGAGCCCCGCGTCAGGCTCTGGGCTGATGGCTCAGAGCCTGGAGCCTGTTTCCGATTCTGTGTCTCCCTCTCTCTCTGTCCCTCCCCCGTTCATGCTCTGTCTCTCTCTGTCCCAAAAAACTAAATAAACGTTGAAAAAAAAATTAAAAAAAAAAAGAGCTAAGACTTATTAATCACTACTTATACAACAGGCACTGCTCCAAATTACGTATATTAACTTATTAGTCCTCACAACCATATAAGACAGGTATCATTATTTAGCCCAACTTACAGATGAAGAAACTGAAGTGCAAAGCCAAACTGAATCATTGGGAGTTCATCTAAAGCTTTCCACGTCATTTCAGGATTTTGTGTCTTTGTGATATGCTATTTTCTCTGAGTGAAATGTTTTTTATTTTCTAATGAACTTCTACTGTCTTTCAAGATTCAGATCAAATATCATCTCTTTGAACTTACCTTCTCTAGTTACCACCTTCCCCATGTAAAGCTGAGTACTCCTTCCCACCTTTGGAACACAAACTACATATTACAACTTACCAGAAATAAACACCTGCTTAGCACTTAGCACAGAACAGTGGCTTGTCAGTAGCAGGTAGTCCTTGCTGTAAGCAATGCATTATGTCAACATTATTTCTACTTTTTATGAAAGAGTGAGAGGAACAAGACAAAGGTGGTATTTTTCCTGCTTTTCCTTCCCAACCTCACCCCTCACCCCCCAATCTTTATCATATTCCCCACAGCAGACAGTTTTTTAGAGATGATCCAAGGAAAATTCTTAACTTCTACACGTTGGATAACGCCTATGTGGGGCTTTACAAGCCAGAAGACTTAAACTCACTTCATAATCTCTCAATAAGGTGATGTCTGTTTGGATAATTGGAACTGTCAAAATCAATAAGAAAAGTTTTAAAACAGTCATGACAAGCCACTCTGAAATGAGGAAGAGACTATAAGTCACTGATTACTATGATTTTTACAGAGAAAGCTATATAGTCTTTTGTAAATTGAGCATTAAGGTATAAAAGCTCCTTATTCTCTAACACATTTAGAGTTTGAACACATGTAATCTAGCATCTTTCACTAGGCAAGGATTTAATGAACATTTTGTGAGAACATCTGTTTGTTATTTATCTTTGTCTCATTTTACACATCAGCAAATCCCTTTTTACCACCAGAACAGAATAAAAATCACCATTTCATTATACAGCGTTCATAATTTTAAACTTCAACTGGGGGGAAAGAGAAGCAATCGTCAGCACTGTATTCTACCTGAAGTTACAAGGAAGAAGTACAAGGGTGAGGACGTGCAGAGGGGAAATGATTAAATATATAAATCCCTTTAACACACATTCTGCCAATGGCTACTGTGTTTTACTGTTCCAGCAACTTCTAAGGAGAATTAAGAGCCACTCTATCTTTCTTTCAAAAAAAGAAGGGTATTCTTTTTTTGCCCCCTTGAGTCTATGTAAAAAAAATGGGTTTGTCTAAATAAACTTTTTTTCCTCTATTTCTACAGAGAGAACTTTAACAAAGAAACAACTATTGAGATTATCAGGTATAGATCTTTTTTCCCCAGGCTGAGATATAATTGACATACAACACTGTGTAAGTTTAATGTATACAATGTGATGATTTGATATTTATATATATATATATATATATATATATATATATATATATATATAGTGAAATGATTACCACAGTAAGATTAGTTAACACTTTGAAAATCTTGGAAATAAGAGAGAACTACTATATTTTCTTCAGTGGTCCTATCCTATTTCATGAAGCGAAATAGGCATTTCTAATTGCTCACTAATTCATTATGAGAAGGAGCCAGTATCAAGACCTTAGCCATCAGGAATGACCAGGGCCACGAGCAAACGCTAGTGCAAAGCAGGGAAACAACGCTGCCAGTTTAGGCAGAGTGAATGATGCCATTTCTGGAAGCGTATTAATCATAGCATCCACTTGCAAATGTATGTTTTAAGTTAGATAACAGCATAAAACAAAATCTTAATTATAACAGTAGTTACAGTTTATTTTTCCCCTGGATCCAAATATACTGTCCTATATGCCATGAAGAATAATAAAGTAGAAAATGAGAAAGAAACAGTCCTTGTCTTCAAGAACTTAATAACCATTTCCTTCCAACAGTCACATATAGTATGCATACATCACTAATCCTGCATAAGGAGAACAATTTTAGCACATATAAACTCACTGAAGAATAGGAGGAGATATAATACCAAACTGAACATTGGACTGGGTGGTACAGATAGTAAATAATGTTGCAGTTTGGAAAATGGGGAAATCAATGTAGCCTGGCAGAAAAAGAGGAGGCTTTCTGTGATGTGTAGAATTTGAGTTTGCTAAGTTAGATAGGATTTGGAAAGGTAAAGGAGGAGGACAAACTAAATATGAAATTAATCTATATCATGTAATTTCATCCTATCCCGTACTTGAGTTCTTTACCACAGAAGTGTTTTGAAAGTCCCTTCCCATAATACCATCAAATAGGTAAAGAAGGAGATAAGGAAATACACCTACCTCTCTTACACTTCCCTTTCTAAGCCACTCAGACAGACACCTCAGATAAGAATTGATCTGTATATCTAATTAAAGTAATTGATGCTAAAATATGATTGAGGCTTAACTTTCCCATGAGACACAGGTATCTTAAAAGAAAAAAATCATCAGCCAATACAGAATCTCTAATTAGGACAATTACATGGAAAAGGTATTTTGAAGCTAGGAGAGGCCCCCAGAGCATTTTTCTTCTCTGCCCATTTCAGAGAGTGGTGTTCCCGTCCACACATAATCCGCTAGAACTTAAGATATGCAGAATCACTACAGGTAGGACGTGCCTTTTCCCCTTATTTATAAGAACTTCTTTACCTCATTGGGTTCCTTGATATAGCAAATTGCAAACACTGTGAACAATCTGTGGGGTTGTTCTAAGTAAGTTTCTATTGTCTTCAGCATGCGTTCTTTTGTTTGTTTTATTTTGTAAGGCAAAAGCATTTATGAAGATACAGAGAGTCATTTCAGACTGATAAAAAGTAAAATGGTTATGGATGATAGAGGAGTCATTTTTATTTATCTCAGTGATCCCCAACCAGGCTGGTGGAATACCCACTGAAGATCATATCAGAACCTCCAACAAATCTTTTCAAACTATGCCTCCCAGCCTTGGATATTTTGATATTTCCCCAAGATGGCATATTCTCTCTCCATTGATTTCAGCCTTGGTCTAGACTTAATAATACTTACCAACTATTACCCACATTCATTCCCAATTTAACTTTGCATGATCATCATTGCTAAAAAGAGAAATGAAAAAAAGGAAAGAAAGGAAAAGAAGAAAAGAAGAAAGGCAGGGAGAACTTTTTTTAAGCTATAGGAAATATACAACACCAGCTTTCTAGTTGACTGAGTTTTAAACAAATTGAATTGAATTCTCTTAATTATAACAGTAGTTACAGTTTATTTTTCCCCTGGAAAAAATTGAATTCTTTTCATCCTTAAGGACTGGCTTCTATACTCCATACTCTAAGAAGTGTTGTTGTCATGGCCTAGAAACACACTCAATCTGTAATTGGGAAGCACTTTTGGCACCATCTGAGGTATGGGGTGTGAGGGAATTAGAAAGGTTCTATAGACTGACTCCTTGGTAGTAAGAGGTGGGAAGAAAGGATAAAGGTCAATAAACCAGTATCACAAGGTTGGCAGCACAGGTGATCACAGCAGCACAGGGAGGTAGATCAAACTATGGAGATCTTGGGGCGCCTGGGTGGCTCAGTCGGTTGAGAGCCCAACTTCGGCTCAGGTCATGATCTCACAGTTCGTGGGTTCAAGCCCCGCATGGGGCTGTATGCTGACAGCTCAGAGCCTGGAGCTTGCTTCCGATTCTGTGTCTCCCCCTCTCTCTGCCTGTCCCCTGCCTGTACTCTGTCTCTCTCTCTCTCTCTCAAAAATAAATAAACATTAAAAAAATTAAAAAAACTATGGAGATCTTATGGCTTAATAACCAAGAAGCAAATGCAGAAATTACTGTAAAGCAAAGGTAATAAATAAAGTATAGGAAGAAAAACAGAGAAATAAAAGACAGATTATAAGCCCCCTTTTCAGGTGGCACAGCCAGATTCACATGTAACTCTGAAATATCAATCAGCTCAGCTAAAAGGATGAAATGCCACAAAGCTTATTTGGAATACTCTATTTTATTATCCAAAGGCATTATTGCTAGGGTTAACAATCAAAAACAAAAGACACAAAAACAACACACACACGCGCGCGCGCGCGCAAAACCTGCATTCCAGAATGGGACTGAGTGAAAAGAAATCATCTCAGATTAATCAATTTTATTCTCCAGATTTGTTTCTTGGATTCTTCACTTATCTGGGAATAATCCCAGTCAAATGCAAGAGATGTGTTGGTCACTGAAAAGGGCACTTCACTTTGGTTGTCTTATATTACATACACCATGGGGATTCTGGCTACTTCACAAATAATAGATTAGTTGTAAAAGGTGTAAGTTTTAGTTCTGAAGTGGTGCTGCTAGTGAGAAAGGGCATATGGAAAGTATGTACGGAGCCACTCCTCATGGGGTCTCATTCTAAATGATGTTTGTGCCTTTTAAAACATCACTCTATAGAGAGAGTCAATACAATCCCTTTCACAATCCAACTTGGCTTCTTTTTAAAGAAATTGACACACTGACTCCAAAATTCATGTGGAAATATAAGAGACCCAGAATAATCAAGACAACCTTGAAAAAAGAACAAAATTGGAAGAGTCCCACTTCCCAACTTCAAAAATGACATAAAACTATAATAATCAAGACAGTGTGGTACTGTCATAAGGGCAGGAATATAGAACAATGGAACAGAATTGAGTATCCAAAAATATACCTTCGTATTTGCCACCAATTGATTTTTGACAAGAGTGCTTAGATCATACAATGGAGAAATACTCTTTTCAACAAGTGGTGCTGGGACAATTGGATACCCACATGCAAAATAATAAAACTGGATCTTGATCTCACATCGTACACAAAAATTAACTAAAACTGGATCAGAAACCTATATATAAGGGCTGAAAATGTAAAACTCTTAGAAGAAAACATAGGAGGGTGCCTGTGTGGCTCAGTTGGTTAAGCACCTGACTCTGGATTTTGGTTCAGGTCATGATCTCACAGTTTATGAGATGGAGTCCCACATTGAGCCGTGCTATCAGCATGGGGCCTACTTGGGATTCTCTCCCTGTCTCTCTGCCTCTCTCCCGCTCTCTCTCTCTCTCTCTCTCTCTCTCTCTCTCTCTCTCAAAAAAAAAAAAACTTAAAAAAAAGAAAACGTAGGAGTAAATCTTTGCAACCTTGAGTTAGGTAGTGGTTTCTTATGTATGACACCAAAACATAAGCAACAAAAGAAAAAATAAAATTGCCTTCATCAGAATAAGAAATTTTGTGCTGCAAGTGTTTGTAATACCATCTAGAAGGTGAAAAGACAGTCCAAGAGTGGTAGAAAACATTTTCAAAACCATGAGATACCACTTCACACCAATAGAGTGGCTCCTTAGTATTATTAGATAATAATAATTGTTGACAAGATTGTGGACCAACTGGAACCCTTATTCATTGCTTGGGCGAATTATAAAATTATGTGACCACTTTGAAAAACAATTTTGATGGCTCCTAAACAAGTTAGACATAGAGTACCATATGACTCAAGTATGTATTGCTGGGTATATACCCAAAATAAATGTGCATCTATGTCTACACAAAACTCATACATGAATACTCAGAGCAGCATTATTTACAATAGCTGAAGAGTGGAAATGACCCAAATGAACATCAACTCATGAGTAGATAAACAAAATATAGTATAGCATTACAATAAAATAGTGTATAGGTATGAGACAGAATGAAGTGCTGGTATGTACTACAACATGTATGAACCTTGAAAATATTATGCTAAGTGAAAGAAGCCAAATGCAAAGGGACACATATTTCACATGATCCCATTCATATGGAATGTCCAGAATAGGCAAATCCATAGAGAGATCGAGTAGTAGCTGTCTAGCACTAGGGAAAATGGGAAGTTAGAGAGATAATGTCTCAGGGGATCAAGGTTTATTTATTTGGGGCGTAATGAAATGTTATAAAATTGAATTTTTGATGATGGTTGCATAGCACTGAATGTATTAGAGGTCATTAAATTATATACTTAAAATGAGTGAATTTAATGGTATGTAAATCATACCCCACTAAAGCTATTAATAAAAAAATCAGTCACTTGAGAAGCACATGATAATTGTTTTCCAACATTTGAGGAGTTACCATATGGAAACAGGGTGAGGTTGCTTGGTGTAAGCTCCAAGGGGTAAGCAGAATGAGGGTCACCACACAATATAATTCCAGAGGGTTCAATTCATGTTGCAGCTTGTGTGAAAGGTGCTATGCCTGAGTAGTAGCATTTGGGTGGACGTTGAAGGAAGAGAGATTTTGGCTCATTTATGCAAACACTTAATAACTGATGCTATTCAAAGATCAAATGTGCTACGTCATAGTGAAAAGTGCCAAATTATTGCCAGCATCCAAGCATAAACTGGGTAACCATTTAAAGATGCAGTGAGATGGGTTCATGTAACAGATTGTATATATGTATGTGGTAGAAGAGGGAGATGTGACTTAATAGCCTTTAAGGTTTCCTATAACCCTAAGATTCTATTAAAATGCCTATATTGCAAACTTTCATCTGTAAATCTTTTTCTCATTCTTAATCATTTCCTTATTAGCCAGGAATAAATGAGTACTTACATATCCCCACTAGATTCATAAGTCCCAATAGTGATTTCTTATGAAACAATAAAACTTGATGCTGGGGTCTAGGCCATTTCTAATATTTATATGCAGTCTCTGGCTCAATCATTTAGCACTGGCCTATCTACTAGATTACTCTTTCTGTAGTCTATAGCTTTAATGGTAGCATTTCATAAATATTAATAAGAATAGGATCCTACACTGCACTTAATACTGATAATAGTTAAGTTAATGAATACAAATCATTCTGGACTCTGTCTTTTCTTTCTTTTTACCCTCTTCTGTCCTTTCATCAGGTATAGAATATGCAAGGATTCAAATATTTTGGCCTAAATCCACAAATGCCATAAGAAACTGGCACTCCATTCTGCAATGCTTTTCTCTCTGTCAATAACTTTAACTGGGGATCATCATGTGGAACCATTTGTTGGGTGGTCCATTATGATCTAGATTTAAAACCTCATGTGGTAGCAGTCCTCTGCTCCACTTTACATTTTAGAACTAGTCAGAATGATGCTATACTGAAGAAGAAAAGCTCAGACACAATGAGAAAGGCTGCTTATCCATCCATCCATCCATTTCACAACAGCAAGGGGCAGTTTAACATCCTGTGAGGGGCAGCTTACCAATAGTGACGGGAGGATCAGAAACGGCTAAACAGCTTCAAGTCAAGTACCCTCCTTATTGGACTGGTGAAGTACAGGCAACACAAATAGAACTATCTAAGTAATCCTAACTGACTTGTCTTGGCTCATTGATAGCTTAGGCATACACAAAATCCCTATATCAAAAATCTCAAATGGAAAACATCTGCAATGAAATTGTACTCACTGTCCAGCTAATACATCAGAGCCGTACTATAAATCCCAACCTCGGCGTTCATGCCTTGGAACTGTGTTCTATGTTCTACTTAGCCCTTCTGTTACTTCCAGTAATAAATCTCCATGGATAAGTTCCAAGAAGGGCACTGCCTTAGATCATATTCCATGTTAGAGTGAGTTCTTCTCTCCAGCTTGTGCTTCATCTGGTCTTGATGTGAAGCCAGCAAAGAAAATGTTCTGGATAGTTTGCTGCTAGGTGGAAGTTCTTTTCATTTTAAACTGTAAATATTTAACAAAATAATTATTCCCTTGTCACTTCAAGTCCTTGAGACATTTTGTCTCCAGACCATTTCTTTCCCTTCTGTTAAAAGCCTCATACAGCCCAAGGGTAGGGCACTCAGGGAATGCTATTCGGGAGGGGGAAAGATACTGGTGGAATCCCAGGGTCATTTCTCCAATGGTCATATTTCTGCCTGTGTTTATCCCTTTTTCTGCCAGTTCGTGCTCTTTAATGCTCACACCACTCAAAATAGTCATGAGTACCAATATTCACTAACTATCAAGCTATCTTTATTGTATTTACTTTGTATCCCACCATTGTAAACCACTCTCCCTGGATCCCTGAAGCATTTCAAGCAACTCATTGCTCTTTTCCATTTCAAGCAACTCAATTCCAGAGAATGGAAACTTGGGCATAGTCTTATTACCAATTAAAAAGGGATTCTCACTACTTTGCTCTAAGAAGCTATTAGTCCATATCCATGTCAGTTACTCAAAATTACATTGGCTTTTTAAATGCCAGATTATACTGCACACTCAATATAGTTTACTATCTCCTATCACCTGTAGACTTTCAAAATCATGAATCAAATTGACTTTTGATGATGATCTCTTTGTATGATATTCACAACCAAGAAAAAAATATAATATGCCACCCAAAAAGCTTTTTCAAAATAGTCTGATGTTCTTACAGATTAATGTAATTTTTATTAAATATGGATTGTCACAATTATTTTATACTCTTCACAGTCCTTATCCAAAGTTTAGGTGAATTCAGATTGCACAACTTCCACTGAATGAGTTGGGCAAATTTCCATGACTCAGAAAAGCATACTAGAGTTGTAGTTCTTTGCAGTTCCAGCCCCACCTCCAAACCAAAGGGCAGTGTTTGGGAAAATGCCAACCATATTTAGCAGCAAGAGTTAGCAGTCTAGCATAGCAGATGGGCGTGGCAATGGGTAGAGTGTACAAAGGATTTAAAGAAGGCTTTCTTTACTACCTCTTCATCAGAAGCATTAACTGGATTCATCCCAATTCTTGTTTTGTAAAAAGTTAACACAGGGAATGTTTTCTTTACATTCTCTCACTTTACACTGATCTGGGAATTTTGTGAGGAAACACCCTAGTGCTGAGAACCTTCTCTCTCACATGCGCGTGCTCTCTCTCTCTCTCTCTCTCTCTCTCTGACTCTGACACATACACACACACACACACACACACACACACACACACACACGCTCGCACACACAGAAAAGACAACCATTCCTCAGTTCATATATAAGTAAAAAAGCAATGGGGATCCAGGCTTTGGAGTCTAGGGATAGAGCTGTAGACAAGTTAGTGGTATATACAGTCTTGAGTAAGGTAGACAACATTTATTTAGAGGGTTAATGAGAATTAAATGAAATAATTTATCTAAAGATCCTAGTGTAGTTCTATAATCTACCTTTAAAATATATTTGCTTCCTTCTCCACCCTGGTTTGAATTATGAAGAGTCCTGATCAGAGTATACTTTCGCATTGAAAGCAGAAATATCTGGCTTCCTAAATAAAAATGTCACTGAAAATTATAAATGTCATTTGTTTCTGGGGGAAGGGAGAGCCAAGGGGTTAAAAAATTTCTTTAGTTCCAAATGGGTTTTGTCTTTATGCATTTCTCAAAACTGTAGCCGTGGTACTATCTCTTTAGTTCTCAAAACAAAAGAACCTATTTGCAGAGTTCTCAAGGGTGGCCCTGACTGGCACTTTCAAACACCGGGTTTGAACTCCTCTAGGCGGTCCAGTGAGGCTGGATACAACAATAGATTCTGAGAGTGAGCTTGAATGGTACAAAAAAAGCGGGGGTAGGGGGAGTCTGCTGACCACTGAAAACAGAAAGCAGAGCCAAAGAAAGTGAAGAATGTGAAGGCAGAAAAAAAAATTTCAGGATGTGCTAAAATTTTTAGCAACTGAAAAGAGTTACAAAGAACTGGAATCTAGGCAACAGCGGGCAGGTCAGACAGGCATAATTATTTATCATATAGTTTCCACAGAGAGCAATAGTCAAGTCCACTATTCTACCTACGTGTTTTTTCCAAAACCATAGATTCTGACCCTCAGATAGTTTTAGAAAGCCACCAAGTACTACTAATACACACGATGAACTGCACACAATAAAACAGGGTGCCAAGATTTATGTGTCTTTATGTAGAGATTACAATCCATTTCTGATTCAAATTCTTCCAAAGTATTAATGCTATTTAAACAATGAAATCATGCTAAAAGGGATATACTACTGGTTCAAGGAAAATTTGTCAGGGAAAGAAATGGAAGTGGAAAAGTAATGAGTAATGAGTGGCTTAGGGGCTGATCAATCCAAAAGAGAATGGTTAAAGGGTCTATGAGAGCTAAAATGTCTGGAAGTGTCTATATCCCAAACATTGGAACCAAGAGCTCTTTCCTCTGATTAATTCAACTTTCTTATCCCTAGCTCAGAAATCAGGGCTTATCAGCGAGCTCTCAATAGCAAGCCAATAAGATTAGAAAAATAGTACTGATGAGAAATGCAGAGTGTAGATCTCATTTAAATTTAATTGAGATCATAATTGGTTAAATCATTTCTGAGGATAATTCACTTTAGGCCATTTAAAAATTTTAGACTATGCAAAAAAAAAAGAAATGCAGTGTCCTCTATGTCAAAGAAAATGATGTTCCTGTTTGATTTCTTATTTATATACAATGATCACTGTAGCCACTAGACCCCTAAGGAAATTATTCATTCTAGATAGCCAAGCTTTCTGGATTTGCACTTCCAGTAGTGGATCTAATAGCCACATGTAATTGTTTAAATCTCAGTTTAATTAAATTTAAAAATTCAGTTCCTCACTTGCAGTAGCCACATTTCAGTACTCAAGAGCCATATGTGTTGGACAATGAAGATACAGGAAATTTCATCATCACAAAAAGTTCTATTGGACGGCTCTGGGTTAGACACCAAGAGACCAAAAAATTCAAATGTCAGACCAAAAAATTCAAACAATTCTAATGTTTGAATTTCTACAATGTAATTAATATTCATATCCACAGAGAATACAGATTAGGATTTAACACTTTATTTTTGACATAGACAGTGGTTCTCAAAGGTTAGTTGTACAGAAGAATCATCTGGAGTGTTTGCTTAAAGCAGAGAACTCAAAGAACGATTCAGTAGATCTGGGATGGGTATCCAGGAATCTGCATTTTAAACATATATACTAGGCAATGCTGACACAAGTAGTCACTAAACACAATTTTCAACGATCAATTTACAAATTCTGATTCATTTTCTTGTATGGATTATATGTGTACCAGGCAAGTCCTTGTCTCTCTACAAAACTGCAAAAATATTCCACAAAGGCAAAAGAAGGAGTTTTCAAGACATAGTAGATCTGAGCTAAGGTGAATACAAAGAAAAAAAATCAAGAATATAGTCACATTAGACACAGAAAAAATCTTCTGAACAGAATATTCCATAATATCTATGGGGCAGAAGCTATCTAGCCATTCAGCTTCGGGAACTCTGAAGCTCTGGGAACAGCTTTGAATATTGAGCTGGCAGGAGAGGAGAAAAACTTTGGTGGTGCAGTTTCTGAAGACCTAAATACTGCATGTAAGTGTTAAGTATATACAAGGCAAAAGGCTAGGTGCTAAGAGACTACTAAAATAAGTTTTTTTTAACTTCAAACAGTTCAGTCTAGCGGGGGAAAACAGACCACAAATAAGTATTATAATATAGGAGCAGGTGTCATTTGAGCTGAACTTTAAATGTTGAGCTGCTCTAGGATCATCAGGGATGTGGAAGAATGGCAATTAAAATCTAGAGAACAGCATGAGGAAAAGCTCAGGAGCTTGAAAATTTGGGGTGTACCTCATGACCTAGAAGTGATCTAGAGTGGTTAGTGAACAGGGTTTAAGGAAAGTTGTGAAGTGACAGATGCATTCTGGGCACCAGGGACCAGACCACGAATGGTCCTAAATGCCTGTTTGGAAAAAACAGAAACAAAAACAAAAAAACACCACCACCAAATCCTTTAGATGTTTGAGGAGAAAAGGTCATATGATAAGATCTGCATTTAGGAAGAACACTCTAACAGCTAGGCATAAAATGGAGTGAAAGAAGATGCAGGGAAGATGTCCTATGATTTGGTCATTTGGAAGAAAAACTGCACCTCTGGTTGGCAATGCCTGTTCTTGCAAAAAGCTGGGAATCGAGAGAGAAGCAACAGTATATGAGACTTTGTTTTAGCTGAAAATTTGAAGAAAAAACATTTCTAGTGGCAGTATTTAGAAGATTCTGGAGATGCAACGATCCACCACGACTCTGGCAATAGAATACCAGCAATGAGGGTCAGAAAAAAAGAAAGATTTCCCACAGTCTAGTGAGCAGACAGCTCTACACTTTCTATGTCTTTCAAAGGCATGGACAATGGGATATGTGGACATGGGTGTCACATGAGTGGCAAACAGCTTCTTCAGTGAAGTGCCCTTAAAGATATACAACATACTGCATAGTAGCTAGGGGGCATAGGTTCTGGAGACAGACTTCCTGTGTTCAAATCCTGATTCTGCTACTTAGTAATTGTGTGGCCTGGTAGACAGATTACCTAAACTCTGTGTCTCGCTTTTCCTACCCGTAAAATTGGAAATATACTACCTACCTCATAGGAGTGCTGTGAAAGTTGATGAGTTTATATACATACAAGGCATTAGTAACATGGTCTGATCCATAGTAGGCACTCAATAAATGTTAGCTATTATTATGTGTATATGTGGGGGACACGCTTACTTGTTCTATGTTCAACATCCCTTGAAGGCATTAGCACTATATCTAAGCGATGGCAATCAGTATGGTTCAGCATACCAAAGGGCATCTGCAGTATACTGTCCTGCACGGACAGAGTGCCTTAATTATTATACATAATGAGTATCTTAATATTTTTTTTGGAAAGGGACAGATATGAGTAAGTTTTTAAATTTATAGATATTCTTAGTGATCCCCTTACGTAAGCTAGTGTAAGCTGGCTCCAGCACACCACTGGCTGATGCATATAGCCCTCATACTCCCATCCATAAGACCTGGCTTCACGCCCCTACAACATTCTCAGACATGCACTGAAGGGAAAAATCCGTCAGACAACCATCTTCAGCTCCCTTAACAGCCCGAACCTACAAATCTACTCCCTCTCTAATTTCTCTTGGCCTCAAAGAGCACAGGGAAAAAATGATTATTTTGCAGATGAAAGACTTTTTCTTTCTCCAACCAGAAAATGTCAACATTTTTAAAAAGTCCTAATAAGTTCCTTTTCATTTATGTTTAGAGTGCTTGTTCCCAGAAAGAGGAATGGGGTGAGGGGGTGTTGGCCAGAGCTTTCAACTGCATAGGAAATTTGCCACCTGAAACCAAATTGGAGCTTCCAATCACCTGCCTGGTTTTCCATTTCCCTGCCCTCTAACCCTGACCCATTCCCCCAAGTTCCCTCTAGTATTTTTTTTAAGTGTCAAATTCCATTTAAGTTTAAAGAGTGATAAAGAGGGCTTTATATCATCCTTTTTTCCTTTTTGCTAGAAAGGATTAATATAAGAATAGCTTTACGTTAAGATATGTTAAAGTGTAAAGATACCATCTTAGATAAGGATAAATTCTAATTACATGGCATCTGAGACAATATATCCATTGCCATCTTTCCAAAAGTCTCATAAATAGGTCATAACAATATTGGCCCAATCTCTGGTTCAGGTTCTTGGCAACGTTCTCAAATATTCTTTGTCAAATACTAAAGAAGAGTTGTCTATGATGTGAGCATCAAGTCATTTCCCCAGTATACGGCATAGTCTCTATTAAATTCAGAGCTAAGAATGACTGCTTCAAGAATGTTTCCTGAAGAGGCTTTTAAAATTGTTTTTACCAGAGAACGACTATGAGATACTCAAGTATGTGGGTTCAGCAAATGAAGTGATAACACAGTTTTAAACAGTATTCCCTTCTTCAGTGGGACAGAAAATATGTTTTTCCCCTTTAAACTAATGAAATTAAAATTAAAAAACTATTTGGAAATTTGGAAAGATGAGAAATCTGGTCTATTTTGCTTAGATAGGTAGATAGATAAGATACACAGAAACAAAAGTGTGAAATGGAGTTAGCTGTATATTTTTTCTGTTGATCTGGATAAAATACGCAAATTTTAAATTTTTTTTTTCAACGTTTATTTATTTTTGGGACAGAGAGAGACAGAGCATGAACGGGGGAGGGGCAGAGAGAGAGGGAGACACAGAATCGGAAACAGGCTCCAGGCTCTGAGCCATCAGCCCAGAGCCTGACGCGGGGCTCGAACTCACGGACCGCGAGATCGTGACCTGGCTGAAGTCGGACGCTTAACCGACTGCGCCACCCAGGCGCCCCAAAATACGCAAATTTTAAAACATATAGCACCTCACATTCATGGCCAGTACATTTTAAAATACACATATTTTTATGAAAACTGTATATGTTTATTGAACAGAATATTAAAGACAAACTAGCTTGCTTTAGAAGGAAAATATTCCACATTAACCTTTTTGATTGGACATTTTAATCCTCTCCCCAGTTTTACAAGGTTCTACTTTCATTCATATTGATGTATAAATTAATCAAAACACTAATGTTTTTTGGCACGCCTGGGTTGCTCAGTTGGTTGAGCTCTGACTTTGGCTCAGGTCATGATCTCACGGTTCACGAGTTTGAGCCCTACATCGGGCTTGCTGCTGTCAGCACAGAGCCTGCTTCAGATCCTCTGTCCCCTTCTGTCCCCCTCTCTCTGCCTCCTCTCTCCCTCTCTCTCTCAAAAATAAAAAAACATTAAAAAAACAAAAAACACTAATTTTTTCATGCATCTGCAAAATTAATCTGGAAAGCACCCACGTATTAAAATAAAATTGTTAACATAGTTTGGGGAAAAAAATCTCTAGAGTGCTCTCAAATAAGATATTGTTTTTTGTTTGTTTCTTTGTTTGTTTTTAGTAAATGAGTACATTTGGTTTTCTTGACTAGTAGCTTAAGTTAAATTTACCCTGGATCCATCAGCTGAGAGGCAGAAAAAGCAGATTCTTGAATCACATCATCTAACCTATGAGTTCAGCCTCTGCCACTTGTTAGAGGTGAGACCTCAGGCCAGTTACTTATCGTTGAAGCCTCAGTTTCCCTACCTCTGAAATGGATATCATAATGCCACTGCCCTCACACCAGGTTGTTATAAGGATAAACTGATCCAGTATATGTGAAATTACTGTGTAAATATTTTACACCACATCCAGGATCAGTCAATAACCAACAACTATACTATAAGTTATTTTTTAATAGAGTAAAACCATGAGGGAATTAAACATGTATTCATTATTAGCATGCAAATAAAATTCAGTCATAAAAGGCATCTAGTTGGGTTTGACATCATTCATTAGGTCACCCTGGAATTGAGAGATGGCAAGGAGATAATATCATTCTCTTTTTAACATAAACACTTTTATTAGCATGGAGAGTTCTTCCCAGATATAGTAATCCAGTAGCATAGCAAAGTCCAACGTTTTTCACTGCCAGAAATTTAAACCAGTAATACAGGTCCATGAGAAACTTGTATTTATTGAACCAAGCAATATTTTCCATGAAATGTATCTATTTGCTTTTGTAGTAGAGAAAACAAGGTAGTCTGTGTTTTTAATCCAAAGAGAAAAACCACACGAACTTCTCACATTAAAAATGTACAGAAACGGCTCTTCTGGAGTCAAGCATGCATCAGGGTAGAGAAAACATCCAACAAGCACAACTCTCCAACACTTAGTGAAACAAACCAACCGCTACCCAAAGAAGAAACTGAAGCTATAAATTCAAATAAACAGGCTGCAGGGAGACTACACAAACCTGCTGTTGCTTTAATTGCAGACAATTCAATTCAGCAGCTGTTGGTCCAGGCACTAAGGTTCACTGTATGCTCTTCAGCGTAACCTTGAAATACTGTCACTCACTCACTTCTCCACATCATCTGCATGCTGTCCAATTAATGAGGAGCGAAATCAACTGTCAAACCACGCATCAAAACAGAACATGATCTTTTAGCTCTTAAGCACAGGAGCACAATATTTTAAGGACAATAAAGCATGAATGGGGGTGAGAATCCTTGACAACAAATGATATATAAACTTCTCAAAACACATAGTTGTAGGAACTAAGCTTCTGTTCTGTTCAGCAGGAAACTGAAACTTTCTTAAGGTTTTTTTCATTTGGAAGGATCCTTTCTGTCTAACTGCCGTGTAAGAAGCCTTTAAAACAAACATTCGCCAATACCTTATCAGTCTTCAAGTTCTTTAATATGGACCAATATGTTTCTGAAAGCTTAAGAGAATACTTAAGGAACACTTTTGGTCCAATGATATTTTACAATACAAAATGATTTGGTGTTGGCATTTTTAGCCTTGTTGTTTCCAGCACTTTTTTTTCTACCAAGAGACCAAACAACAATAATATATAATATTCATCAATCTGAGTTAAATAATGAAATAAAAATAAGTTTACCAAAACAAATGTGTTCTGGAATGCTTCCTGTTTGAAGTTTCCCTTTTCTTAACTATACCCCAAATCTAGACAACCAATTAACAAACCCAAGAGTTAATAAACTCAAGAGAAACACAACATACTAAGTGTTTAAAAATTGCCTTTTGCTTCCAAAGCACTGTGTCTTCTGTGCAAACACTCTAGTCTATATCGCATACTACCAGTTGCAGACAGGAGACTTGAGAAATTCAACACAAAAATATAGCAGAGAAGCATGCACAATTAAGGGATCAGGACTAACAATTTAACAGAAAACCCAGATTTTACATAGCAATCTGCTATAAACATTATAGCAAGGGGAAGGCATGTTTCATGCAGCTATTTTGCTTAGCTCATTAGAACCTTATTTGTCCTTCAGTACAGTTGAATTGGAGGCAAAATAAGAGAGGAGTGCACTTTAAACAAAAGGGAAATTTCAGATAAAATAAAACATACCATACCTGTATATTGTACCAGGAACATCGTGATACTCTTCAGGGAACTGTTTCACGTTGTATCCTACCGTGAGTTATTCTCCCCTTACCCTCTTCTCTCCACAAAAAGAAAAGCCAAAGCACCCCAAACCCCACTACACACTACCCCTAACCCACACCCCCAATGAGGAAAAAAAAACCTAGTTACAATTCAGCTTAGATCCGATGCTTCTGTTTAGCTCAGCTCCAGCCGAGCAACTGAGCTCTAGCAACGGAGCATAGGGAGGTAGATTCTGATGCCAGTAGCACTTCCATCCACTTCACTTACACAAAAGCAGGCAGTGGAAAATCCAGGAGCCTTGAAGACAAGGGCTGGAACTGGCTTTTATGAATTGCTATTACTGCATGTGTCACCATCCATCTCCAATGACGGACACTTATAGGCTGAATTGAGAGTGGAGGGGGTGGGGAGGAGGAGGTTGGAGAGCAGGTGGAGAAGCAATTAGCAGTATGTTCATCGGAGAATTCGTTCGGGATTTCATACATCAGTGCCTAAAGAAACAGCATGCAGTTGACAAATCAGAACTTTACGATTTGCATGCCTTAGAAGAAATCTTAGCTCACAGCTCCAAACGAAATACTGCTTCCCCACACTTACAGAGCATGAAAAGTCACCCCTCTGCTTTCTCTTTCCTCTAGCTACTCTTGTTCCCGAGAAATCAACATTCAAAATGAATATTTGCTAATTTCCCCTAAAGAATTGTACTTAAAAGCCTGGAAGCAAAGGAAGTATGAGGAAATTAAATTATATTGAACATGACATCTTTTAACAAAAAGGCAGGAAGCTAATTATTTTAAGCCAACTTTTCATCCCTAACCCCATTCCCCAGGTGCAGCTTTCACACCTATAATCACTGGATCACACAACTTTTGGACATATATTAAACACTGGAAAACAACCTATGTATACCTAAAAATAGTTAAAGTCAAGATGAAAAGCTAAGAGCTATATGCACAACTCTCTCCATAGACAGCCTTAATAAGGCACTTTGCCTGTAAATGCTTCAGTTTTACTCATCTCCTAAACTGAAGCACATATTTTAGACCAACTTCAAGATTAATGATGAGTAGAAACAAAAAGGAGATAGTCACTTAGAAAGGAAACATGACACAACTGAAGGAATACTGCGGCTGGGTATCAGGAAACCTAGGTTCAGATTTCAGTTCTACAACTTTCTAGCTGTGTTACCTTGGACAAGTCAGTTAACTTCTCTGAGCTTAAGTTCCCTTATTTATAAGTTTGACATAACTTATATCTAAGTACCTATCCTGACTACTTCACAGGATTGCTATGAAGAGCTAATGAGATAATAGATATGAAAACCCTTTTGTAAATCATAGAGGGTTATAAAATTGTATGGGATGATGATGATGATGATGATGATGATGATGATTATTCTCCTCCAAAACAAATCTTGCCTAAATGGCTGAAGTCAGGCGCCTCTATCACATAAGTAAAAAGAAAGACCCAATATAATTTCATGAAAATAATTCTCAATTCTTCCAATTTTAAAGTTGAAAGGAAATATTGTTTGCTCTTAAAATGCCACAGGAGGGAAATTGTCTTAAAAGAAAAAAATTTAAATCTGATACATAATACATCAAAAGTTTATTAAAGAAACTGAAGCCTCTAATTTCTTCTTTCCTTTCTGGAAAGTCAATTCAGTTGTTTTTGTATGGTCTAATATTATGTGCCATCTAGAATGCAAGCTACAGGACAATGAGCATCACCTTCTGTTAAATCTTTCTTTTAACTTGGTATATCCTCATTGCCCAGGGTGTGTGGAAGGATTCAGGTTGATTAGCTAAATCTAAATCCACAAGGTAAAAATCCAAAGTCATGTTTTATGAGGCTCCAAGCTGCCTTGATACTATATATACAGTGACCAGCTGGTTTAAGCTGGGACACAATTTTAGCACATGAAGTCCTGGGGTGGCCACACCTGGGGCACTAAATGATCCAGGCAATGTTTGGGGACCTTTGGTTCAGCCAAATCCCACATGTCCTGATTTCCATCTGCATGGTGGTTACCCAAGTGTGTGTCTGTCCACATGGGCTGAATCTGAAGCAGCCAAAAAAAAAAAAGTGGGCGCTATAGCAGAAATATCAGATGTCAGCTCCCCTTGGCCCCCTCTAATACCATCTGTGTTCGCAAACAAGTGTTGAGCCCACTTCCTGTGAGAAGAAAGAAAACTTTCTAATTGCCCTTTTGAATGTCATTGCCAATATTGAAAATGCCAGTAAAATATGTATCCAAAATCTATGTTAAGTCAAGGGGGGAAATGGATAATATAATTCACAAAGAGTTGGGTGACTGGTAGCTAAAAGGGAGGAAGCATTAAAAGGGGAACAGGAGGGGAGGGTTGCGGGGGAGGAGAGAGGAAGCAGGAAGAGAAAGGAGGTAAGAAGAGCAAATGAATCTAAAGTGAGAAGTTTTTTGTTTTTTTTTTTTTTAAGCAGAAAAATACTAGCTGGACTCACCCAAAACCTCACCTCCTAGAAAATTCTTGCTTTTTGAGGTATTGAGAATAGCCTTTTTACCACCACAGCTGCTATCCTAGCCTTCTAAATGCGTGAGTAAATAGTCAACCGCTTGAAAAAGCACTGACAGCCCTAGCACCAAAACTCACTTTCATTTGGCATGTGGAAAGTCAGGCAGGCGGGGTACAGTTCTTGAAAGGCCTCCTCACTGCAAACCTCCCCCCCACACACATACAGCCTTGACTGTGGTATGGCTGGCCACTAACAAAGGGGTCGCCCCATTTCAGGTTCAGCAAAGGAGACTTGCCTGAGATTTTTAAAACCACACTGGTAAGAAAGGAACAAAGGTTGTATTTCAGAATCTGGAATTCTGTCTTTGGGCATTGCAACTGAACTCTTCCACACATATAAGCTTGAAATTCATATTCCACAAGTTCCTCAGAAGGGCCACTCAAAGTAAAGGGAAAAGTACAGGGAAGATAATTTTTTGTTAGCTTCCTTCCCACAGTCCAAAGATGAGGATCGCATCAAGAACATGACTGAGAGCATACATCAAAAGGCAATGAAGTAGGAGGCAGCAGTTTCAACCCAGATTAGCAAGAATGGAATTGAAAGCATCAGAGCATCCTGATAAAAACAAACACATAAACATATACACCAAGAACCGCTGCAATGTTTCCATTATCCTGATTTCAAGCTCCAGAATGTAAGCACTAACGGTTCCCTAATCCACCCAAGCTCCTTCTCAGCAGCCTCACTGTCCTTTTCAAATGAATTCCCATTGCTAACCACCTTAGTTAGATTCTAAGTATTTTTGTCAAAACAAATGCCCCTGTGGGAAGATTGCAAAGAACCAAGAATGTGAATCAAACCATGAACCTAAAACAGAGAGAAACAACATTACGTTGCTAAACCTCAAACAAAAGAAGTGCTAACAGTTTGAAAGCAACAACTAGTGAGTTGACTTCAAGCAGAGAAAAAAAAGCTCTCAACTTTTCGGAATCGATCAAACTTGTACCAAACCCTTAGAGTCCAATCAGTTCACATTCCTGCAAAGCACACACATCAAGACTTGGTTTCACCTGCCTAAGAACCCACAAAGGAACCATAAAATTAACACTGGATAAGAAGTTGGGAGAACTGGATTCTCCTGATTTTTCTACTGTTTGACGTTGGTCAAGTCACTTATACTCATTCAATCCCAGCTTGCTTGCTTTGGAACAGCTGGGATGTGATTATCAATATCCCAGGTCTAATGGTCTATGACAATTGTGACATTTACTCTCGTGACAAAATAGAAAACATTTGTCACAATCTGGCCCTAATTTCTAGGAATCATAGAGGTGGGCCTCTGCAACTCTCCTAATGGTTTCTGTTTCTAGCTTATTTTGAAACATGCTCACATAGGAGTTAGGCAACTGTGCTTGCTTAGCCTTGGGAATAGTCAGCCTAATATTCCTCTTCAGAATATTTCTCTTCAAAAAGCATTCCAGGAGCAGTTTGTTTTCTTCAAAGGACAGCTACAGGTGAGTGGTCTGACCCCAAAAGGGAAAAAGGAAGGAAAGAAAGTCATCTAGAATATGCTGAGCACCTATTGTATGCCAGACGTGGCATGATACTTTACATTATCTTTTTTTAATTTTTTTTTTCAACGTTTATTTATTTTTGGGACAGAGAGAGACAGAGCATGAACAGGGGAGGGGCAGAGAGAGAGGGAGACACAGAATCGGAAACAGGCTCCAGGCTCTGAGCCATCAGCCCAGAGCCCGATGTGGGGCTCGAACTCACGGACCGCGAGATGGTGACCTGGCTGAAGTCGGACGCTTAACCGACTACGCCACCCAGGCGCCCCTACATTATTTTTTTTTAATTAGCTCTCACAACATAGCTATGTGCTCAATATTACTATCTTGCATTTTATATGTAAGGAAACTGAGGTTTACTGATGTTAAGTGACTTGCTTACTCTCCCTCAACTGGTAAGTGATAAAACTGGGATCTGAACTCAAGCAATCTGAATCCATTACTATACTAACACTCTAATGATTAAATTCTGAATGACTGAATTCCTTCTTAATTCAGTGATTCAACTGGGCTTGCTCAGTGAATAAATTACCTGCTGAGTCAATACAGCAAAAAAAAAAAAAAAAGAAAAAATCCTTGCCTTTATACTGACTTGACAATTTTAAAAAATTTCATCAGACATGTGGTTAAGACCACTGGGCTCTGGAGTAAGAAAAACCTCAGTTGCTAGAATTCTGGCTTATAAGTCTCAAGTTTTGTCATCTGGCAAATGGGAAAAGAAGTAGTACCTGCCTGGCTGAGTGGTTGTAAAGCATTAATGATGTGATAGCAGCTAGCACAGTGTTTGACATAAAATTGTTCAATAAACGTATATTAGAGCTATCCTCAGACTCATAAGCAACAGAGAAAGAAACGAAAGGTTATAAAGAAAAAGAAAAACAGGATTCATTGAACTCAAGTGCTCCTTGGCCTGTAGAACAGATTTAGTGTGAATCAAGTTTTCAGTGGCCCACCCATACCCTCTAAGCTGCATCTTGTAGATTAGCATATTCATGAGGCTCCATGAATATACTAATTGGCAGTGCCTAAGTAGTAGTAAGGAGACTTGTCATGTGGTCTGCTGAGCAGCAATTGTCTCCAGTTCCCTAGAACCTATCCTTCTAAATAGAGGGTTGGAAAGTAGCAGATAGAAGTACTGCTGGAAGTACCAAGTGGGCTAAGGCCCTTTTCTTCCCCTAATTCTTGAAGCCCTAGCTTCTCTCTCTCCCATTCCCTTGTGGCCCACTTCTCATATACTCCCGTCCGCCCTTGGTTTATTCTAGTTTTACTGTGATTCTTTTCATGGCTCTAGCTCTGTGTCTGTTCATGAGCAACCAGTGGTATTTATAGAATGTGTGTCTGGCACTGCACTAGGTAAAGTAGAGGGACATCTAAAAGTTAATTGAAGAGACATGTGTTCCATGGCCAAATAGATCTAAGATATACAGGTAGACTGGAGTTTTGGCAATACAGTAAATGCAGCTAAAACAAGATGATTTGGTTGATTTCAGAGCACAAAGTAGTTTGTTCATCCAGTCAATGACATACATACTGAAGAATTTAGAAAAAAATGCACAGTTGTTTGCAACTTTACTTGAAATGCATAAAAAGTTGTATAAATGGAGAGATGGGTGATAAAGGAAATAGAACAAAGTGTTAATTATAGAATCTAAATGGTGTGCATAGGGGTATTTACTGTACAATTCTTTCACATTTTCTGTATATTTAAATTTTTTCATCATAAAAGGTTGAGGATAAAGGAGAGGGGTAAAGGGTATAGCTTTTTCAACTTCAAATATTTCAGAACAAAATATCATATTTATATAAAGAAGCATAAATGAAATCAGGCAAAACGTTAAAAAATTGGTGAATCTGAGTGGATGGCAGATGACAGTCCTATATGATTTGTGAAATTTTTCTCTAGTTAAAATGATTTTAAAATAGAAAGTTAAAGGATAGTTTGTTGAACACTGGCCCCTTTTACCTAATGTCTCATTTGCCATTTTTAGTAGAATGGATATTGGGTCAATAATAGTAGAGAAATTGGAAAGAATGAAGGTGGGGGCAATAATCAACCAACAGATCTACCTTCGGTGCCTACTATATGCAAGACGCACTATGCTAGGCATTCTGGGGGATTCAGAGACAAAAAACATAGTCCCTGTCCTGAGACTCACAGTGCAGGTGAGGGAATGCCAAAGCAGTGTCTGAAAGGGTAGCTGGCTAGAGCAGAGAAATTCTGTTAAGAGAAGTATGAAGACTGGCAAGGTAGATTGGGGCCAGACTATGGAAAGTAGTGAAGGCCACGCTAAGGAGTTTGGACTTCATCCTATGGATAATGGGAAACCATTTACAGTATCTGAGTCAGGGAAAGAACATGCTCTAAAACACATTGGCTACATAGTAATAATCTGTTTGAGCACAGGTACCTTCAACACATATTTGTTTTCTGTTCATATACTTCTGACCCTTCTATTTCCCATATCTGGATGTGGCCTTTAGGGATTTTCAACATTCTGGATGCTACCCATTTTTTTTAACAGCCACTTTGTCATCTTTTCAGCCTCTGTTCCTTTCCCTCCCCCAGCTCCCGAGGGGAGCTGCCCAGCTCTCAGCTTAGCCCTGCTGACTCAGTAAGCAATAAATAAGCCTCATATAGTTTTTTAAACTAAGTTGCTAAGCTTTGAATCTCTGCTTTCCTTCATGGCAATCAAGCCCCAATCACTACTGAGATCATTGATTTGAGTTGGAAAAATGAATATTCAGCTAAGCAACATGTGAAGGAGTACAGGAAGGTATGTCGTATGTGTAGAAGGAAACTGTTGTTCAAAGTGATTTTTGGATACTGAAAGAAAACCTAGTGGAGACGGTATTGCTGAATAGCAGCAAGTGATTAGGGTAAGACCTCTCAAAGACTGCCAAACTATAAGGTGGACTTTGTCTCTAGTTTTTTCCCCCCTATAAAGCCAATCTTCCAATCCAATCATGCGATTCCCACATTTAAAACTCTGAGCTGGCTCCCCCCTGCCTATAAAGGCCAAGCTCCTTAGCAGGCAGACTTCCCTCACAAACCAGACACAGACCTGTCTCCAGATTCTTATCCTGTCCCCCTCACCCAACTCCCAGTGGTTCACACACAGTATCTTACCTTTTCCTGAAGTATCCATTCTCACACATGTGACTGCTTCACATGTGTCGGTGGTCCCTTTGCTTGGAACCCTTGCCCACCACATCTTTTTCCACCTTGTTTCTAGGCAATACCCACTCATCCTTGGTGATTCAGAACAGGTAGACTCTGGTCTGTGACTTCTCCACCTCCAGCAATAATTCTTCCCTCCATCATGTTTCCAGGGTATTTCTTATCTAGAGTAATATACTATTCCCACTGTAATATAATTATTGATTTAGGTGTCTATCTCCCCCCACTTAACTGTGAGTTCCTTAAGGGTAGGCAGGGACTACTTCTAGTTCATCACTGTACTCCTAGCACTTACCATAGGGTTTGGTCCTGTGTATGTGCTCAAATGTCTATTGAATAAATGAGCTTGAATATCAAGTGCTCCTTGAATTCAAACTCAGCATCTCTTGAAAGGTAAAAATTAGAATATTGTGTGACCAAAGTAATCCCAGTGAAGTATGTCTGAGAACTTGACTGCAGAAGTGGTAGGAGGACAGGTTATGGGGTCTTCCTGTGGGACCTTTCTAACCCAGGAAGCTCTTACTGGCAGCTGTTGCTGGCTAAAAACAAGGGCAGCTGGAGCGGACAGGAAGGGCCCTTAGTGGGGATTTCCCCATCGTTACCTTTCATAATTCAGCACTGAAGGAAAGTTGTTTATATAACATTCTCCACACAGTGTTTTGATTCTTCTGAATTACAGCCAAACTTTCATTTGTGCTCTGCCTACAGATACATTTGGACCAGACTTGTTAATGGATAGTCACTGAAAGTTCCCCAGTTCACATTCTCACCTGTCATTATTATGCCGAGGAACAATATTTTGTGGGTAAGGAACCACTGAAAAACTGAGAGCCAAAAAGGGGGCCGAGCAGAGCTAATAAAAATGATCTTTTATTTTTCTCCTAGATTGCTAATATATTTCCTAGCACCTCCCATCCTGCACTGGTTTATATTATGTATCAGTAAAGGCAAAAAAAAGAAAAAAAAAAGAAAATGAAGACTTTGTCAAAACTTGACGCCTGTAGGCACGAGAAAGAGGAAGCAACACTGAGGCTTGGAGTATAAATCTTTAGACATATGATCCATTGCCACTTCTGCAAAGTAAACATTTCAGCTGTTTTTAAACAAATGGCAAAAGCAATTAGCCCCTTCTGTAGACTAAACTGAGGTGCATGCAGAATTAAAAAAAACTTAGTCTGTTTTGATCTTCAAAAATGTCAAACTGGTAAACATTTCGCTTTTTTGTTGTACATATAAATCTATGAGCCAAGCCTAGCTTGAGGAAGATTTAAGAGACATAAAATTTGTCTGAGGTGTCTGCCAAATCTCTGCAGCAGAGAGAAACCCTGGAGAAGCTGACATAGTCATAACTCTCAAAACATCACTAGCAGGCTTGTGCAGGGCTAGACGTACAGAAAGTCACTGTTCCTTCTCTCAAACTGTTTGTAAACAGAGAAGTAGATCATTTGCTTATCAGCTATCTGGTAGCTTATTTTTGCCCATATGTCCCACAGAGGAAAGAGAAAAAAAAAGAGTAAGTCCCTACTGGTACATATCCCAACCTTCAGCTGCGTAGATTTTCACTTATATGACAAGCCTGCTTGTTAAAATCTTCTCTTTCATTTCCTCTTGCACACTCATTCTTGTATGTACACGAGATCAATCTCTGTCTCTGTCTCTCTGTCTGGAAGGCATTACAAGAAGGTATTTATATGTATCCAGGACAGTGTCTAACAGAGTGCTTTGCACATAATAAGCCCACAATAATTCGGCAAATGAATTGAAACTCTATCTGTAATTTCTATGTTCAACTTATTTGTTCATGGAACAAGAGAGTTATAGATTCTTTTTCTTGAAGTATTTAACAGTTACAATTTCTTACAAAGTAAAGTCATTTTATTCAAATGATTTGTGCTTAGGACTTCTGTCCTTTAAAAGTATCCATTTTTGCACAATGGGAATTATTTGTAAGGCAAATGAAGGAAAGTCCACGCTGCAGGATACTGAATGACAATATGAACACTAATATATTTTGTAGAGAAAATCAGATATCCCATATTCACCTGATTGTATGTCGTTATGGTAATCCACCACATATGTCTAAAATCACTTAACAATGCAGGAATATAGTGCATGCATGGGCTGCATTCTGTAAATAGGATTAACAGTTGGATTCAACCAAGGTCTTCCCTGGGGAGAGATTGCTGGAAAATACATCTACATGACATTTAAAAAAATAAATTAACCAATGACATTGGCTCCCATGAGACACATTGTTTCTTGTACATTCAATTCTATCACAGTTTTCTGTAGCTCTCTACTGACATCCCCATCCCTAAAGACATAGAATTTCAAAACAGAAAGAAAAACAGAGCAATCGGAGCTCTTCTGTCTGTCCTGCATGAAGTGTTATGTACACAAAGAAAAGAGCTCTGTACATTAGCACAATGTGAACTGTGACATGGTGAGATCATGTCAGTCTGGACTGTTCTTGTTATGTCGTGGTCACATATAACTTGCCCAAGGGAATGAACAAAGTCTGTGTGCATGCTAAGATTGGCAGGGGCTGCAGAAAAACAAATACAGCTGTGCTATACAGCAGGGGGGGATTTAATTTTTCCTTTGAAAAATGTTATTTATCATGATGATTTTTCTTCCCACTTTTATATATTTAACTAATTTTCCTCATCTGTAAAATAGGGATAACTACTGTATGTATTTAGTATTTTTACTATGAGAATGAAATGAAATCCTGGTACAGAATAGTTAACCCATACAATATGCATCAACATCTGGCTAGCATTAAGTAAACACCTATTATATGCCAGGTACTGGCCTAAGACACCAAGAAAAAGTAAACCATAGGAGGAAAAAGTGACACTGGAGAGAAAAGCAGGGAGCTGATTTTCAAAAGTTTTATAAGCTAGTCTAAGAAGTTTGGATTTTATCTCGAGGACAATGGGCAGAGCTGGATAGCTTCAGATTTGTGATTTAGAAAAATCATTCTGTCAGTACTGGTAGAGAATGGATTGGAAGGAAAGCAGGCTGGAGACAGTAGTAATCCAGTCTAGAAGGGGTGTGTGTGTGGGGGGGGGTGTGTGGGGGGGGTGTTGCAGGGTGTGCTGGAGAGCGGTGTACCCCAAACTAAGGCAATAATAATAGGACACATGCGGAAAACATGTTTTTAAGTAAAACTCTATTACAAATGATTAAAAAATATGCAAAAGGTTAAAAATAGGACTCATGTTATCTTACCATTTATAGCAAACCTCTGTTGAATTTTTTTCTGTGTTTAACATTATAGGATAATGATTTCCTATGTATGCACACATAGGGTGTGTGTGTGTGTGTGTGCCCATGTACATGTGTATGCGTTTAAACTGGGATTTGTCAGCTTTATAACGAGAATTTTCTCTTAATATATCATAAACAACTTTCAACATAATTAAATATTTTTTAGTAACATCCACTTACATGGCTACTTAGTATAGTAACCTATGCTACAGATACACGATAATTGATTTAATCAAAATCTCTAGTATTACGGACATTTAAAATGCTATTTTCCTTCTTTACCCTGGGATAGACATCCTGAGAAATAAAATTTTGGAAACACCACATTTATTTCCTTAGCATAGAGCCTTAGAAGTTGAAGTGGTAGGTTGAAAGCTATGTCCAATTTTGATATTTTTAATCCACATTGATAATTTCTCTCCAGAAGGGCTGTATCAAATTACAGTCCCACTAGCAGTATCTGTAAGTAGGAGACCCATTTGAGAGTGATTTCAAGGATGGAGTCAACTGGATTGTAGGTGGAAATGAGGGACGGATCCTTGGCAGAGTATTGGGACGGCAGCAATGTGAACTGTGTCAAGAGGAGCAAAGCAATGAGCAGGCCTACGGAACAGGTGTCTGGGTGGATAAATGATGAGAAAGAAAAAGGTAAGGTGACCATAGGAGAGTCGGGGTGGGGGGGGGGAGTTTAAATGAAAAGAAAAGAAGCCTCTAGAGAAGTTCTGCATTCAGGTGACTTTAATTTACTGCTTTATTTAGCCAAAGTAGCTAATGTAGCAAACAGCTAATCTTTTTTGTAACATTTGGCATTCTGGTACCAAAGTTCTGAGTTATATTCATGTTTATGCATGTTTTTCATCCAATAACCATTTGTTAGGTGTCTACCACATGCCAAGTGCTGTCCTGGATGCTATGGGTGTGGATATGAATGAGACCTGGCCACTGCCCTCAAGGAGCTCATAGTCTTGGGGAGAGACAGACACATCCACAGACTGATACACTAGTGTGGTACAGCCTAGGACAGAGGTAAGTGCAGGGTTCTATGTAAGCCATGAGCCTAACACTGTTTTGTGTATGCTTGTATATGTTTGTGTGTGGTGGGGGAGGGCGGGGAGAGCTGCAGGAAAGGCTTCAAAGAGGTGTTGATATTTGAGCTGAGTTTTGAAGGAGGAGTTCCTCAGATGAGTAAGGGTCACAGATCATACTCATATTCCTTACCAGTGCTTTGGAAATTTGTGCCACTGGTGTTAAGGACACTCAGTAAGGCAGTGAGGATGCTTGTGCGTAATCCAAACCCATTTGTGAAAACAGCCTCCACTGTTACCTTAATGCATATATATACATGGCCCGATTTGAGCAATAATATGCTCATCTTAGAATTAAAGGATAACAGGCAAGTGACATATAGGCTTTTAAAAAATAACTCTGATGACATTGATAGAATAATAATATTCCCGTCAGCCAAGTCCAACTAATTCTACTTCCTAAATGGCTCTCATATCTCTTGCCTCTTCTCATATGTGGCTACCTTGGGTCCTCATCATCTCTAGCTTCCTAACTGGTCATGGCCCACTCCAGTACATTCTAAAGTAAAAACCTCATCATGGTGCTTGTCTTCTAAAATATATTAATGTTTTTTATTGTCTACTATCAGTACTTCCCAAATTTGAGTCATTTGAGTTTTATCATAGTCACACATCATGGGTACTACTATTAACATTTGTCTTTAAATCAACTTTAAACTTGTTCACTTTATATTTTTCCTAAGCCATTTCCTATGTAACCTTACATTTAAAGATGTAGTTCAGCTTTACCTTTTATGAGACACATTAGAATATATAATTACTGAAATTTAAAATGTTTGTGGGAGTACAACATAACCACCAGTGGTAGATGCTCTACAGTTTGAAAAACAATAGCCTATGGAAGCACATCCAAATTTCTTAGCATTGCATTCAAGGAACTTCACAAATCAGACCCAATCTATCTTTCCAGACTCTTTTACCATTATACCTTCATTTCCCCAAACAATCTATACCCTAGTCATGCTGAATTCCAAAATATTGAACGGACATGCTCTGCTTTTATACAGCCCAATGTCTTTCACAGACTTGTCTCTCTAATCTGGAATGCCTCCCCTCTACTGTTCTCTGCCTGGTGAACTCATTATCCTTCAAGACCTGTCATGTCGCCTCCTCACAGAAGGCTTCTCCCTGATTCTCCCTTACAGTTAGTCACTGCTTCCTTTATTCTTCTGATAGCACTTTGTACTTCTTAGTGTTATATTACACGCTACATTATCTCAGAATTATGGGCATTTATCTCCCCAGCTACACCCAGGAAAAGCTCTCATACTCTGTTGCATCCTGAATAATCCCTGTGAGCAAAGGTCATGGAGGAGACCTAGTGATCTAGGAAGTCACTTAAAATAAAAGCTATAATAAAATAAAACCTAAAGGACTATCTAGGCCCAAATAGCTTACATGTAAGGCACGTTTTTTAAAGAGAATCACGTGATTCAGAAATAGCCATATAGTTTTGGCAGACACAATTAGCTACGGCTGCAATAACAGTGAAGCTAATTCAGTTTTGGCAGCCACTTTACAGCATACACATACTGACATAGAGACTAAAAGTGAATCATTTGGGTTTCTGCCAGGATGATCAATTACACCTGACAATAATCTTTCCTTACCACAAACAGAAAGTCAAGAAGAAAATTGAACAGTGGGACTAACAAACCATGGTGGAGAGAGCATGGGCTCTGGAGTCAGAAATCTATACACCAAAATCCCAGCTCAACTCCTTACAATCTATGTGACTTTGGGTAGGTTAAACAACCTTCTCTGAGTTTTAGTTTTCTCTTCTAGAAAAATGGGGAAAACAGTACCTACTTCATAAGACTCTTAAGATAATGCAACAAAGTGCTTATGATAGCACCTGGAACATTATATGGGCTCAATAAATAGGAGTCATTATTGTTACCCAATGAAATGACTACAATTCAGATAATATGATGCATAAGGAGAGCAAATACATTTCTTAATAAATTTGTCACCAGGCTTTAAAATGACAACTATAGAAGTGTAGCTAAGAATAGCCACAAACAGAACAGTCTGTAAGGTAAAGATCTTCTTGGGTTTAAATTAAACTCACACCTGGAACATACCACCACACTTCTTTGTGTTCTCCAAGAAATGATCTCAAATCAGGTTCCCCTAGGATGAAAAAAACAAAAATCACCCAATCTTAATTTTTTGTGTTTAGTTTTATTTGATACAGAATAATATCCAAATTATGTGGATGCTTTAAAATGTCCTGTTATTATGACCCCAATCTCTTTCATGACACATTTTTATTGCAGTCAGGCAAACCCACCCTTCATAAAAATGCTCCTTCTTCTATATACCCTCCTCAGATTCCAACGCCAGTTCCAGAAAGCACATTCTCCCTCCTCTTTGCCCATTTCAAATCCCATTTACTCCTTTGGAGCCAAAATTAAAATTCAAGTCCTCCAGAAAGCATACCCGGATTGGTCTGGAAGATGACAATTTCAAAACTACAGCATTTCCAGAGTTAGGCTTGACCTTCCTTACATACATCAACCCCCAAGCCCATCAGTATTAGAAACTTTTTGCACGCGTTTGTAATAATAAAATAATTAATACAGTCTGTTTCGCACAGTCTACTTTATTCTATAGTCTGTGTGCCCCCTAAATCTTTTTCAACCTTAGTGCTGTTATGAGTCGTGTTAGAAACCTCGATAGCGCTTGGTTTTTTAAATCGGTCTAACTTGCCTTTGACTCTCACCAGAACACTGCACTGAACTTTAAGGAGAAACCCTTTCCACTCCAAAGATCTGGTCAGGGCAGGGGCGGGTGGTTGGAAGGGCCAATAAAGAGATGGCGACGATCTTTATACCATCAGCAAGGAAACAAAAAGTGAAATTTGGACAAAAAGTCACGCCCTGAGCGTGCGAGGAATTCCCACACCCCCAGAGAAAATTGGGGAGTGTGTACGTTAGAAAGGGTGTGTGCCCAAATCTGAAATGTAAATTGAGGGAAGCGAGGAAAGAGATCATCCAACTCCTCCAAGTAGTAAGGGGAGTCCAGACACCGCCTAGGGAAGACCCTCGTTAAGAAACCTAACTTCAGATCTCGGAGGAGGCACAGGACGGGAGCGAGGATACACGATAGCGTCTTGGGGGATTAAAGACTGCAGACTAGGTGGAGAAATAGAGCGCGCGCGCTCCCGAGGTTCCAAGCTCCAGGAAACGGGCGCGGAGGGCTCAGCAGCCCACCCCCGACTCCCAGGCCCGACACCCCCTCCCCGGCAGAGGCGGAGCTGGGCGGAGTCAGGCGCCGAAGACAACGGCCCGGAAGCACCCTCCTCCCTAGGCCCCTCGGTCCCACACTCCCCAACCACAGCCGCTCGGGCTTTCTGCCTCTCTGACCTCCAGCTCCCCGGCTACCGAAGGGGCTACTCCTTATACTGCCGCGGAAAATCGGGCCGGCGTGACAACTTCTGAAAGCGTAGTGCCCTCGCCGCGCCCCACACCACGCAACTGTCTTCTGAACTCCCCGCCTCTCGCTAGCCGGCTTGGGCCCGACACTCGGGCCCAGGGCTGGACTCTCACCCACACCGCGGCCGCTGCAGCATTTCTTATTGGTTACTGGTCACCAGGGAAGCAGGAGGCCCAAGCCCTTGTCCTCATGGGAAATGTAGTTTCAGGTCGCTGGAGGCTGTCTTCCTGGGGTATCCAATATTGGCATTGGCGGAGAGACTCGGGTGAAGGCAGGGGATTGTGGGAGATGAAGTCGAGGCACTTCTTTCGGTATACCCACAGTTTCTCCATCCAGTCCGATCGTCCCCTGAGTTCAGATGGAGCAGGGTATTCTGGGTGTTGTAGTTTGCGGTGTACTCTCCTACAGAATCTACCTTCTTGGGGTATGGGGTTGTGCTTGTGGGATTAGATGAAGGTTCTAGATTTATTTTACCTTTTGGTTAAGCTCTTAGCGTTTGGGGGGCACTTTATATCATGATTTAAAATTCTCATTGACTTTTGATTGAATGACTTTTTAAAAATATTATGTTCCGATAAGCTTACAATTGTAACTGGTCCTTTAAAACTGTCAAAGTATGTTCTATGTGAACCATCTGCATTAGAATGACTTCAGAGGCTCTGGAGAAAATGTATACTATGTTTCCAGTTGGGTATCACATTTTTCCCTTTGAATTGTAACTGGTCTTTTAAAACTGTTAAAGTGTATTCTGTGTGAACCATCTGCATTTGAATCACTTCGAAGGTCCTAGAGAAAATGTATACTGTGTTTCTAATTGAGTACCATATTTTTCCTTTTGAAGTAGGGCATAATAGGCATATAAATGTGATCAAAGCCAGCCCAGAAGAATCCCATTTAACCCATAATGAAGCCACATTGTTGCCATGAAGAACAGTGGCCACATCACTGATGTCATGCAACAATTTAGAACAGGTAGAGAATACAACTTGAATAATAAGAAATAAATGTATATTTCTTTAAGAAACTATTGTTTAGTAAAGATGTGTTAATAAGCCCGATAAATAAATAGATGGAGACCACTAGCACTTTCAAGTGATTTAAAGGTTGAGGAAAATGGTGGCTTATTAAGGCTAATTTTACTCCTAATTTTTGACTTTTTTTTTTCTTTCCAGAGGTGAATCCTTAATAGCCGAAAGGATCATTACAGTTGGGTTACTACAATTTTACTCATTAGAACAACCTTTTCACTCACAAGTGGAATGAATGCAAAGAAAGAGGAATTGCATTTTGCTAAGGTAATTAATTGCCTAAAATTTTAAAACAGAAGTGAAGGAATAAATGGACTTAATAGATTGAATAATTTACTCAGCAAACTGCTTTGTCCAAGGCTCCAGACTAGGCACTGTTGCTACAGAATTGGAAAACAGCCCTTGCTCATAAGTAGTTCACAATCTAGGACAGGAGAGAGAGTATACATTGTGCAAAGTGCTCTAAAAAGGTCTACATGCGGTTCTACAGGACCATAGAAGTGGAAGAACTCATTCCACTTCTGGAGGAAGCCATGCTTGAATGATGAGACTTGAAGGACTAGTAAGCTATTTGGGGTAGGGAGGTCAACCATATTTCATACTAAGGAGTAAGAATGTGAGAGAGTGCAGAGAACACTCTCCCCCCACCCCTACTCCCCAAAAAAGATGTTCCACGTTGCAGGAGCTAGAACAGGAAGGAATAGGAGGCCATATCAATGAGTTCAAAATTTAACCTGAAAGCAGTGGAGAACCATTAAAGGATTTTACGCAAGGACATGGTATGATCAGATGGACTTGGTGATAACTTGGATATGGAAAGTAAGGAAAGGGAAGGGGTCTATTGTTACTCTCAAGTTCTGATTTGGAAGACTGAGTATGTGGTAGTACCACTCATTTAATTAGGGAAGCCTGAAAGAGTAGCAAGTTTTGTGATGGACAGGAGAGATTAAGTTTTGGACACTTTAAATTTGAGGAGTCTATGGAACATTGGGGTGGAGATACCCGTAGGCTGCTAGGAGGTGTAGGTCTGAAGCATAGGAGAGAGGTCAGGGTTGGAACTAAACATTTGAGAGACAACAGTATATAGCTGGCAAGTAAATAAATAAATATGGATTAAATTTCACTTGGAGAGTGTTTAGAATAGTAATTTTTAGAAGGGCAGAGATTAAGAATGGAACCCTAGAAAACAACGATATTCAAGTAGTAGGTAGAGGAAGTCAAGGCTCCTTGCCTTCAAAGGAGGCTGAGAAGAAATGGCCAGATAGGCGAACCAAGAGAAAATAAAGTACTAGAAAATAAACTACTAGAATATAACACAGAGAGGTCAAACAAGAGGACAGAAGAGTAACATGAAACTACTGATTCATCCATTCAACAAATATTCGTTCAGTACCTGCAACATTCCAGGCATAATTCAAGGTGTTGGGAACAGAGAAGTAGGGGAAAAAACCACATAACATCCCTTCCCTTTGGAGCTCATATTCTAATAGGGAAAAAATGAATTAACAAGACTAATAATGAAAATATATACCTATTACGAGTAATATTTCTGCAAGTCTTATTAGAATGGATATGTATGTATATGTGTATTACACATACAAAGGTGAGACTCTTGATCTATTGTGGGTAAAAAGTATGCTTGAAAATACATTTAGGAAAAAAAATAATTGAGTATAAGAACACAAATTTGTGAAATAATGTCCCAGGGTATGTTAGTGTGATTGGATTTATAGATCAATCAGTAGGCCAAAGTTAAGGCTTTGTCAACAGATAGTGTAATACTCAAGTCTTGGCCACGGTTCAGGTTTATGAATGTGGAATGTGTTTGGCTTCAGTTTTTGCTTAGATTAAGGCTTAATCATTCTGTTGTTATCTTTACAAGTCAGTGTGGATCCCTTGCTAGAGGACCCTGGTACCAAATTTACAGCTCAGTCTGACATCAACATCAGTCCCCAGAGGTATAGCTATGGTTCAATCTGTGTCAAGGATCAGAGTCTTTGACTGGTATGAAAGTTCACTTGGAAGCTGTCATTAGTCCAGCGTGGCTTGGATTATATCTCCTTGTGAAGCCAATGTACAAGATTTGGGTTCAAATTTTAGCCAGTATTACTATTTAGTCTGTATGTAAGAAGAGGTTTTATTCTTGTTAGTGCTGTCTGTGGACCAGCCTCAGAGAGACACCCAAGGATGGGGCTCAGCTCAAGGTTTGACTTTCGCTTTTTGGTCAGCATTGGAATCGCTTTTTTTTCTAGGCTTGGAATTCAACAAAGACCAGTTATGGCTCTGCCAGAAGATGCTGTTCATGCTGATTTTGTTGTCTTGGAAAAGGCTAAATAAGAATTTGAACAAGAGTTATGTTCAGTCTTTTATCAGGTAAAGTTACAATTAGTGTTCATGGTTAGAGTGGATTATTGGCTGTGGTCAGTGTTAAGGCACAGTGTCTAAATTTAATATTTAGTCTTTTGCCATTTTACACCATCACCTATGATGTGCCCCAGAGTTTTGTCTGAGAGCAACGTTAGCATTTCATCTGTGGACAATACGAGAGTATCAATTGTGGCTGGGATTTCAACTGAGCATATGAACAGGATTTGGGAGCATATCTGGCCAGAGTAAGCCCAAAGTATAATTTCTGGCTTTAGCCAGTCTCAGTGTTCTGTCTTTGTCGATAGCCCCTATCAGGAGTATTCTGCGGAGCTAAGCCAGTGGCCAGTGTTGTACCTTATCCTGTGGCCAGAGCATGGTTCGGTCAGTGACCTGTGTTAGCACTTCAACTTGGCCTGTGTCAGAGTTTATTATGCAGGTAGTGGTCCCATTTTGACTTTGTATAGAGTTCCTGTTCACTGAGTGCTGCTGGTAGTGCTATCTAATTAAGCTTTTATTTGTCTATTAACATTTTGGTCTGTATAATTGCAATATTATCCCATACACAGTACACTTAGTCTTTGCTTATTTAGATAGTTTAAGGAGGCTTATAATGATCAGTAGCTGGATTGAGGTTTGGGGCAACAAGTTATGAAATATTTTTAGATAGGCCCTTTAATAAGGATATTGGTTTGCTGTGGCAATACTGTTGATTGTTTAGCCCAGTACCTTTAAAATATCTCCTTTCCATATCTTCCTCAAAGGACAGACTCTCAAAGCTAATGCTACATTTTATCAGGTGTTTTCTTTTAAATCAATGAGGCACAGAAAGAAATATGGTTTGATTTATGGAAAAGTTTATTTTCCTGATTAAAAACAAAAATCATGGGCAATTCCCCATCCAATTTTTAAAAGTGATATTGAGATATAACTGATACTCAAAAAATTCCACATATTTAATGTATACATTTTGATGAGCTTGGACTTATGTATATACCTATGGTATCACCATAATCAAGACCCTAACATATCACCTCCAAAACTTTGTGTGTGTGTGTGTGTGTGTGTGTGTGTGTTTTGTGGTAAAAATGTTTAACATGAGATCTATCCTTGTAACATATTTTAAAGTACACAACACTATACTTTTAACTATAGGCACTATGCTATAGAACAGACATCTAGAACTTATTCATCTTGCAAAACTGAAACATACTCACTGCCCCTAACCCCTGGCAATCACCATTCTACTCTCTGCTTCTTTGAGTTTGACTATTTTAGAATTCTCATATAAGTGGAATCATGCAGTATTTGTCCTTCTGTGACTGGCTTTTTTATTTAGCATAGGGTCCTCTATATTCATCTGTGTTGTCACAAGTGGTAGAATTTCCTTATTCTGTAAAAGCTGAATAATATTACATTGTATTTGCATACCACACTTTCTTTATCCATTCATCTATTGATGGACATTTAGGTTGCTTCTATATCTTAACTATTTTGAATAATGCTGCAATGACCATTGGTGTATAAATATATTTTTTAGATACTGATTGCATTTCTTTTGGATATATATCCAGAGAGGAGATTGTTGAATTATGTGGTAGTTCTATTTTTAATTTTTTGAGGAACCTCCACACTGCTTTCCAAAGTAGCTGCACCATTTCATGTTCCCACCAACAGTGTATAAGAATTCCAATTTCTCCCTCCTCATCAACACTTGTTATGCCTTGCCTTTTTGATAATAACCATCCTAACAAGTGTGAGGTGACATTTCACTGTGGTTTTAATTTGCATTTCCCTGATGATTAGTGACAATGTGCATCTTTTCATATACCTGTTGGCCATTTGTATAAGACCATTTGGAGAACTGTCTGCTCAGTTACCTATGCATTTTATGATTGTTTTTACAATTTATGCTTAAGAGGCACCTGGGTGGCTCAGCCGGTTAAGCATCTGACTCTTAATTTTGGCTCAGGTCATGATCTCATGCTTAGTGACTTCAAGGCCCACATCAGGCTCTGCACTCACAGTGCCGAGCCTGCTTAGGATTCTCTCTCTCCCTCTCTCTCTGCCCCTCCCCTGCTTGTGCTCTCTCTCTTTCAAAATAAATAAATAAATAAACATTAAAAATATATTACAAAATAAAAAAATAAAATTTCTGCTTAAAATGCCATTGGGATTTTTATAGGGATTGTATCGGATGTGTACATCACTTTGGGTAGTATGGACATTTTGACAATATTAATTGTTCAATACATGAGGCAGGGATGCTTCGGTATCTATTGATCTACTTTAATTTCTTTCATCAAGTTTTTATAGTTTTCAGTGTATAAGTCTTAAACCTCCTAGATTAAGTTTATTTGTATGTATTTTATCATTTTGATGCTATTATACATGGGATGTTTTCTTAATTTTATTTTCAGAGATTTCATGGTGAATGTATAGAGATGCAGCTGATGTTTGTATCTGATTAGGCTTTTACCAAAGTTTAGGGGTTACCAGTAGCCAGATTAAGGCTTACTGTGAAGAAGGTTTTAGGGCTAAGAGAGTAAACATGTTTCTCAGATAGGCTGTTGATGTTACCTGTCAATTTACAAATAAGGTTAGTGTGAGAATAGACAACAGCTTGTGTTCAGGTTTAGAGTCTCAGGCTGTTGCCAGGCTTTGAGTTCAGAGTGTTCATATCCTGTTGTCAGTTTGGGATTTAGACTCTGGCTACTAGTGTAGCAAGCATTCTGATATCAGTAGTAGAGTTCAGTCTGTGCTAATTTTTAGTGCCTCTACTGTGCCCAGTGTCACGGGTATATCACTCCCCAATTTAGGATTAGGTCTGTGGCCAGGCTGATTGCTCAACTGCAAGCTAGTGCTAGGACACAATCTGTAGCCACTAATATAGTGAACTTTGTTTATGGGTTTAAGGCTCAGTCTGTGACAAAGGGTAGTACTCAGTATCAGTTATTAGGTCTAATAATATGAGGAGGGTTCTGATTCAACTATGCAGTGTTAGGGATTGTTCTTTAGACAGGCATAAGGTTCGGTCTTTGGGTCTCAGACTGTGGGCAAGATTTACATTCTTTATCCCAGGGTGGTGCTCAGTATGTGGCCAGCAATAAGGCTCAGATTTTGGCCGTGGTGAGTTGCATGTGCTCAGGGTTAAAGTTAAATCTCTTCTATGTTTCACACAAAGAATATGAAAAATATTTGCTTTGTTTTGTCCTTAATTCATTTTCAAGCCTTGGGTTCAGTCCTTGCCCAGGGTTAGCAAACAGTTCAGTTTCTGGTATTGGAAATCTGTCTGCGGCTAGGGTTAATGTTGAAGCTGTAGTTGGAGCTGGGATTCATTCTGGGGCTCATATTAAGCCAGGCTCAGTCATTAACCATTTGTGGGAGATCAGTTCCAGTTCCACTTTCAGGGTGAAAACTCACGTTGGAGGTTAGGCTTATGTAGTCAGTCTGTGGTAAGAGTCAGGAATTCAGTCTGTGGCCAGAGATTCCTTTTATAACCAGTTAGAGGCTATAAGATATGGGGGCCAAGTCAGTGGCCAGTGATGAAGCTTAATCTGTCCCAGGTTCAGTGGATTATTGTGTGGTCATATTTATGAACCAACTATCTGGCCAGGCTTATTAATTGGGACTTTGAAAAGAGTTAAGTCTCAGGCTGTGGCTATGTTCAGGGTTCCGTGGGCAGGATTAGGGCATATGATGTGGTCAGAATATATTCTCAAGTTTTGTAGATGATTTGGTTTCAATTCTTGGCCAGGATTAAGGCACAGTCTTTGGCCAAGTTTAGAGTTCAGTCTCTGTACGTGTTTTTGTCTCTGCATGAGGCCAAGTTTAGTAGTCATTCTGTTGCCAGTGTTGGGGTCATTTTCTGATTAGTGCTAAGTCTGTGGAAATTGTAGCTGGGTTGGTTTCCAAGATCAAATCTCAGGCTGTGACCGAGTTAGAGCCTCAGTCTGTGATCAGGGCTAGAGCTCCATCAGTATCTATGCTGAGCACTCATTTTGTGGTCATGTAGGATATTAAGTATATCCCAGAGTTAGGTCACATTGTGTATAGATCAGGCTTGAGACTCAGCTTGTGACAGGCTATGTCTCATAATAGGTTGGATCTCTGTGTCATGAATTAAGGGCTTATCAGTGGCCACAGTTATGGTTCAATAGGAGATCAAGGCTAGAGACTCCATCAGACACCAATTGTAGGTACTTAGTCTTGGATCAGACGTAGTGAGTATGTGACTGGACTAAAGGACTCCATTGAATCAGGGTTCTGGCCTTGGAGTGTGGCCAGAAATAGGCTCAGTTTATGGGTAGAATTAAGGTCTCCATTTGGGGCTAGGGCTAAAGGCTTAGTGTGAAATTAGGGTTAAGACTTCAAGTCCAAAGTTAGGCACTCAGGCTATGTCTTGGGTTAGTTAGGTGTGTGGTTGGTACCCAGGGTTAAACACAGAAACTGCATTCAGTGTTGGCAGCTTGGTCTCTGATCAGACTTAAAGAGATCAGCTGCTTAGGATGTGGTGTAATAGCAGTTTGTTAATTATATCTGAATAAAGTTGTCATAAAAAAAGGTTAAAAGAAAAGAAGATTCCTACAAATGAAATAGCAGCCATGATACAAGGAAGGAACCAGGGCAAATGGCTAACTACTGAATCAAGACCAACAGTGTCATTGGTGTTTCAGAATTTTATGTTGGTGGGGCAGGATGAGCACATGAGACTGAGAGGGAAAGGAAAGGACTGGTGAATAAGGAGTTGGCACCTCAGGAAAATGGATATGTGCTTCTCCTTTTTTAATTTTAATTTTTAAAAACTTTTTAAATGTCTATTTATTTTTGAGAGAGAGTGAGTGAGCAGGGGACAGGCAGAGAGAGAAGGAGCCTGAAGATCCTAAGTATGCTCTGCACTGTCAGCGCAAAGCCCAATGTGGAACTTGAAACCATGAACCGTGAGATCATGACTTCACCCAAAGTTAGTCGCTTACCTGACTGAGCCACTCAGGCACCACTGAATGAATAAATGAGAGAGAGAGAGAGAGAGAGAGAGAATCCAAAGCAGGCTCCAGGCTTTGAGCTGTCAGCACGGAGCCCAACACAGGGCTCGAACCCATGAGCTGTGCGATCATGACCTGAGCTGAAGTCAGACGCTTAACTGAGCTACCCAGTCACCCCAGGATATGTGCTTCTTAAAGGAGAGAAACTTTTACAAGTTTTCTGGGTGGAAGTAGTGTGAGTTGGAAAACTTCACAAAGAATGGGAACTCCAATTTGGGATGCTCTTCCGTCATGTTCTATGTGCTAGCATTGGGCTTTCCTGAGCTCCCTTTCTCAAGTCCTCCGCCCCCTTTCTTTCCCCACACCTTACTGATCTCATTGTATCATACTCCCTGTATGTTCAATAAATATTTGTGGGATGTATGCACATGTTTGTTTCTACTTATATTCTCCTATTGAGGCTTCATGGCAGTCCTTTGTGATGAGTGTTCTTATTCCCATTATACAGACAAGGAAACCAGTTAATGCTACTTTAAAAACCTCAAAAGTGTCACACAGCTAGTAAATGCAGAGCCGGGTTTTGAATCTAGCTTTATCTTATTTCCATCTCCTATTCTGTTTACATGCCACTGCTTTGCCTGTAATAAGCTTGTGGGATTTATATTTCATCTTCACCCCTTGATGTTATAAACTTTGTCTCATTTAATTCTCATAACTGTAAAGTGGTTCTTCTTATTATCCCCTTGTGACACTTGAGGAAACATGTTCAGAGAGGTTAGGTGATTTTCTTAAAGTCACACAGCTAGTGAGTGGCAGAGCTGAGATTAGAACCTCTCTGACCTCTGACCCTCAGTGGAAGATTTTTCCTTCCTAGTTTATCATGCTGCCTCAAAATACCTTAGCCTCCAGGATGGACATTTTGGACTTGGTGCAGGCTGATGTAGGGAAGGGTTTAGTGGTAGGAATATTTTAGGCTTCCATTCTGTCATTTATTACAGTGATTTGAACCTGTGAGGAATTGAGAGCACCCACAAAGAGCTATACAACAAGCTCCGTGGGAGTACATGTAGCTGCAGGGCACCCCCTCCGAGAGAATCCCTCCCTGAGTGTAAAATAAAAATTACTGATGGTGTGTTGTACCTCTGAAGGGTAAGGGGGATGGAAAAAAGGTAGATGATCACTGACATAGGCCTTCACATTTTTGTCTAGCCCAAGGAGCAGCCTTACAAATAGTATTTCTAAGGGAATTAACAGCCAACTTTCCATAATTTCCACAGTCCAGTCTTGACTTGGCTTATCGACATTGTATCAGGCATCCATATCTTCCCCTAGGAGGTTTATATGCTGAGGTCAAGAGGGATTGATTATGTTTCTGCCTTCAGTATGGCAGGGGAAACTCCTACTGGACGTACAGAATACCATCAAGTAGACCAACATAATTGTAGTGGTAATCCTAGAAGGAGAAAAGACAGAGAAAGGAGCAGAAAGAACATTTGGGGAAATAAGGGCCAAAAACTTCCTTATTTGATGAAATACATGAGTCTATGCATCCAAGAACTCAAAATAGAATAAACTCAGAGGCCCACTTTTCTTTTTTTTCAGCTTTATTGAGGTATAATTGATAAATAAAATTGTAAGATATTTCAAGTGTACAATGTGATGATTTTAGATATATATACATTGTGAAAGGATGCCCCTCATCATGGTAATTAACATATTTACTACCTAACATGTTTGTATTAATTAATTAATTAATTATTTCGGTGAGACCATTTAAGTTCTACCCTCTTAGAAAATTTCAGTTATACAATTCAATGTACTTTCCAACAGTATGCTTTACACATATTCTTTGACTACAGTGCAGTATCCTTTCTCCAGATAAAATTTTGTGCATGAAGTCAATACATTAAAAAAGCAAATCAGAGCTCTTTGTTCTAGTTCTTGCTTCCTGATGCCACCCATGGTCAACACTTGGCCCTGGTGTATGAAGGGCTGCTATCCCAGGATCATGTTCTCTGCGTGTATAGTAGGAATACCTTTGCCTTAGGTGATCCACAACCCTACAATCAAAGTCATATACACTTTGGGGACATGAGGCTGGAGGAAGTGTGTAATCTCTGGCTGGAGAAGGTGCAAAATGGACCTCCAATCCACAACTAAGGAGCCTTCAGCATGGCCTTGTTATTGAATATCAGTGACTTTTCTTTGTTCTCATTCTTGACCTACCCAACCATGGACTATGTAATCCCCAAATTCAGTAATTTGTAAAAACCAAAAGTTTTATAAGTTTTGGCACCAAAACTCATTAGGCAGCAAAACTTGACCTAAACTTATGTGACGCTATTTATAGTCTTAACCTATTTATGTGACTTTGCATTTTACTATGAAATACTAACGTGTTTGTAACACCAATCAAGGGTGTTGTGTAACATACCATATATTCACCATATAACCTGTCTAAAATACCTCCAAATTACTGATTTCAGAAAATATCTGACTCTAAGGATTCTACATGAGGCATTTTGGACATGTACATCCTTTCTCCTTTCTGTCTCATTCTAATGCCACCTTCCTTATTTTATCTCATACCTGGCAACATCTGCCAAGGCCAGGGAATGGGAGCACTGAATTTTTTTGCAGTAAAGCTGCATATCATAAAATAAATAATATTAAGTTAAATGAGTATGACACAGGAGGAAGTGCTAAGCAAAATAATTTTATTTTTTTCTCCCGTCCTAGGTTTATATTTAAGGTAATATCCTCCCACACCATATTGACAAGCTCACTAGGGTTCTCTATCTAGGGATCCACTTGTAATCCAGCCAGAAGCAGGGTCTGGATGCTAAGCTCAAAACCTGATAACTACTACTGCTACTGTACTACTAACATTGAGTACAACTTGGTAAGTTCTTGTTCAAAGACTTAGAATTCAAGCTCTTTAAATGTATTGGCTTATTTAACCTTCATAACAATCTTGTAAAATGGGTACCATTATTGTTATAACCTCAATTTTACAGACAAAGAAACTGAAGCAAGAAAGATCAAGTAATATATTCAAGTCCACACAGCTAAGAATTAGCCAAGGAAAGATTTTGATACACATCGTGTCTCTCTCCTTTGTACCTTCACCATCTTTAGAAATTGGCTTATGGCATAACTTAATGGACAGACTACACAGACAGTGTGCAGGGTGGCAGGGAGGCTGGATGAGCTGTGAGTCAGGGCAGCCAGCCAGCTACCCTCCACTGCGGGGAACTAGCAAGGCCAAGATAATTTCATACCCATTTTTCCTATGGAGGCAGGAATGTGGAATTTATTATGAGAATTTCTTGATGTGACGATTTGGCTGGAAAAGCAGACCTCATGGAAATATTCCCTCACTGAATGGGTGTGTTGATGGGTATATATTTATTTATGTGCATGCGTGGGTATGCATTTACATGCACGATTCTGTGTCATCTAGCATGTAGCTGTTAAGTATCGTACATTGGTTCTCCAACGTTAGTCTAATGTCGATTACCTGGACAAAACCTCCGATATTCCTGGAGCCTATCCTCAGAGATTCTGATTCAGCTCAGCTTGAAGGGGCATGTAACTACTTGTTACATGCACCGGAAATAATTCTAATGCAGATGGTTGATGCAGACCACATTTTGGGAAACAGTGGGATAATCATTTAGCATGACCACCGGAGCCGGGCTGCTAGTGAATGTGGTTCTAGGCTGCGGCAAGTCAAATGGCCTCTCTCAACCTCAATTTTCTCATCTGTGAAAAATGATTCACAGTACCTGCCACATGAGGTTCCTATGACAATTGAATGGCATATATTTATTTAAAGCATGTCTCATTTGATGTGCCTGACCCATTATAAGTGCTCAGTAAATAGCACCTCTTATTATTCCTGTACGTTATTTCTGTTAATCACCACACCAGGAGGAATCATACATGGTCTCTGCCCTCTAGTACTTACAGAGAGAAGACTAAAGCACATGAAGAAACTAAGAGAACATTTAAACATGTTAAATTGTGGGATGTTGACTTTAAGAGTGAGTAGTAAATAGGAATCTTGAGAGATTGAAGTGACTGAGTGCCAGTAAAGGGTTAGCACCTTGTCCAGAGGGCTTCAGTGTGATCAAAAACTGCTAATAATAAGATAAGTGTACTGCCACAATTATATAAATTAGGATGGCACTTTTGACATGTCAGATATTCATAGAAGCAGGAGGTCAACTTTGGCTAGAGAAATCAGAGAGAGATTCATGGAGGTGTTAGACGTTGAATAGGACTTCCATGGATGGGGAGGGTTTGAATGGGTGGGGAAAAGGGGAATAGGACATTGCTAGGAGAGGAGATAGCCTGTGTGTGGTCATAGAGACAGGAATAGAGAGGACATGCAGGCGGCATCTGTCACATTGTGTTCCTGGAGTTGTGCACCAGAGGGCGCTAGTCACATAGCCCACAATGATAATGACAATGATAATGGAGCCTCTGGCCCCCTACCCCAGAATTGTGCATTGCATTGCGCTTAGTGTATAATAGTAAGTTGTGAAGAGGTGGGGAGGGGCCAATTCCTGGGGGGCTACTATGATTGGGAATTTTTGCTGAAGCCTATAACCTCACTCCCCGAGAAGGTTTTAAAGAACCCAGAAAACCGAAAAGGTGGAAGAGGTTGCAGACTGCATGAGAGGCAGTAAGGGTAGGTTTGGGACGATGGGCCTGTGTCCCAGGCAAACTGGAGGTGGGGTGTTGCTCTTGTATCCCTTTTCCAAGATAGTAAAGGGAGACACAGTTACCCAAGTCTCTGGACACTTTGCCTGTACCCTTGGCTTCTGACATCCTGGCCACTTTGCCAGTGGCCCTATGGTAGGAGAAGACTTCCATTCATTTAGAGAGCATTTATTTGGTAGCTTCTTTATGCCTAGCTCAGATCTATTAAATGACTCAGTTTGGCTGACACTTCACGGACTATAGGTAACACCCGTGCCCATCCTTCTACTTCACCCTGACCATGTTCTATAAAGAAAAGTCAGGATGATTAGCCCCACATTATAAAGGCAGAACCTAAGTCTAAGGAGCATGGTGACTCAACCTAGCACATGCAGTTAGTGAGTGATGTCTGCTCACAACCCAAGTTTTCTGACTTGATGACAAGTTCTATTTCTATGCTCTCATTGGCTTTCTACAGTATAAAGTGCTATGTAGAGAGAAATACTAATCAAGTAGAAATCACGGTCCCTGCTCTTAAGGAGCCTAGAGTCTTTTGGAAGAAACAAACATACTAGCATTGTGACTTTAAGCAAGTCTCCCCCCAGCTCTTGGTTGTAGCATTTTTTGTAAAATAATGGTTTTTACTATATGACTTCATACTTTGCCCATTTCTTGTCCTCCTAGAAATAAACAATTGAGTCACATAAAGCAGTACATGATGACATGGTGTGGTGGGGTGAAGGATAATTGCTCAGGCCAGTGTGGGGAGCTAGAGTTACTATAAGGAAGGAATGCGGAAAATGGGATCAGGGAGAAAGTTCTAGATCTCTTGCTGGTGCTAAAAATGGCTCACTCTGACATCTACAGTGGGCTAGTCCCACAGATAGGCCATATGTTGGCTTTTTGAGACATCTCTCTGCTCATTCATCACCAGCCCCATTGCTGCTCATTGATTTTAGTTACAAATGGGGTTTAATCGACAAGGACATTTTCCAGGAGGATGTCATAGATCCTGTGGTATATCAGAAAGAGTTCAGGGTGAGTAGAAATCTGAAGTCACTGAAGTAACTGTGAACCAGGGAAAGTTCAGGCTCTTAAAGCAGCCTGTCTGGAGGGCTTCAGCGTGATCAAGGACTGGTAATAATCGTATAAGTGTATGCTACAATTCTATAAATTAAAATAACACTTTCTACATGCCAGGTACTGTTACATGTGCTTTACAGGGAGTAACTCTTTTATTAATTATAATAGCCTTATGTGATAGTGACTATTCTATTCACTGTTTTATAGCTGTAGAATCTGAATCATATTAAGCACTATCTAGCCACCTCTTTTTCTCAGGGCTATTTTCTTGATTCTCTTACTCCACCCTTTACCCCACTGATGATCTGTCTTATCTTTGGATAAAATTTTATTCCAATAATGTTCTAGTGTATAAGATAAAATGCTCAAAGTCTAGAAATTTTGAGGATTCCAGAGTCAAAGTGACTTGAAAATCGAACCAGCCATATCTATCTTCCCTTCTGCTACTCCCCACCTCGTTGACCTGCCCTCAATGGGACATCTTCCAGGAAGTACCAGTGAGTGACTTTGGGGGAAACAGAGCTTAGAAATGCAGGTGGAGCACCTGTCTCCCAGCTACAGGATTGAGAGGATTTAAAGAACCTTTTTAAAGGGTTTCAGAGACACTTTATCTTGAAAGCCCTCCTGGCCCAAATGCTGGAAAGGTAAGGTGAGGGAAGCATGAATGAAAAGTTTGGGCAAGGCTATAACATGACTATGGGCTAAGATGGTCCATGCAGCATGGTTTGGGGCAGGCTTCAAACAAGAAACAAAACCTCTTCTTCCATAAGAAAGTCTTATTTGGTTCTCCAGGAAGCTTCTTAGAATTCAAAAGCCTCTTCGGAAGTTTTGCTCAGCTCATTGGCTCCTCTCATTCTCTGGTGCCACCTTGTGGAGAAAAGAGGTAATGACTAAGATATAGGAGGTTGGGCTGTTGAGTTTGGAGGGAAAGATAGGGGAATTGAGTCACATAGGACTACGGGATAATGGTGTGGTGGGCAGACAATGTGGGGGTCCAGGGCACCTTAAGGGTAACTGGATGCATGGTGAGGCTGGTGGAAAGGGAGTCGAGGAGTGTAGATCGTTAGAGATAATATGTGTAAAGCCCCTGGCCTACAGACCCATCAAAAGGTACTACTGAGTGCTTACTGCATACCAGGACTGACCTAAAAATTTTACATGTGTTTTAAAATTTAATCTTACAGCCATTTTTTGAAGCAGACAAGTAAAGTGAGGCTCAGAAAAGTTAAGTAACTCAGGGAGCTAGTTAGTGGCAGAAACAGTGTTCATGTTTTTAATCATGATGTCATAAATTGTAGCACCTTCCAATGGTAATTATATGATGTGGAATTAGAACAAGGATGAGCATTAAGTACTCTGAGTTTGGGTCAGGTAGGCTCTGGTGCCAGCAGGGGAAAGGGTACGAGTAGTATCATACACCCTACCACCTCTACCATCTGCACCTTCAAATATGGGCTTCCAGTTATGGAATGAAAAGTCACAGACATAAAAGGCACAGCATAAGGAACACAGTCAATGGTATTGTAATAGTGTGTATGGTGACAGATGATAGCTACAGTTGTAGCGAACATAGCATAATGTATAAACTCATTGAATGACTATGCTGCACACCTGAAACTAATGTAACATTATATGTCAACTATACTAAAAAAAAGTGGGGAAACCAAGCAAAGGCTGATTCCCAAGTTCCCCCACCCTCTCCTTCAGCTAGTAAGCACATTTTAGGCACCTACTCTATCCAGGGCTTTGTGGGCTATAAGGGCATTTTTACCCCCAGGAGCCCCAGCATACCCCTATTACTTGTTGCTTCTTCTTCCCCCTCCCCCAACTCTAGGTCTTCTAAAGCCCTCAGATGGAGAAGTGTTTCAATGTGTCTTATTTATTAATTTATTAATTTAGTTTAATTTGATTTATTTTTCAATGTGTCTTTTTAAAATTAATTGAAGTGTAGTGAACATACAATGTTACACTACTTTCAGGTGCAACAGAGTGATTGACAACTGCACATTATGCTATGCTCACTACAACTGTAACTACCATCTATGCTCTACCTTTCATCCCTGTGATTTATTCATTCCATAACTGGAAGCCTGTACCACTCACTCCCTTTCACCCATTTTGCCCATCCCCCTCCTTACCTCCCCTCTGGCAACCACCAGTTCTTTCTCTGTATTTATGGGTTTGTTTCTGCGTTTTTGTTTGTTCATTTGTTTTGTTTTTTAGATTCCACATGTAAGTGAAATCACAAGGTATTTGTGTTTCTCTGTCTGACCTATTTCACTTAGCATAATCCTTCCAGGTCCATCCATGTTGTCACAAATGGCAAGATCTCATTTTTTTTATGGCTGAGTAAATATTCCATTAATATATACCACATTTTCTTTATCAATTCATGTATCAGTGGACATTTAGGTTGCTTCCATATCTTGACTACTGTAAACAATGCTGCAGTAAACGAGGGTGCACCTATCTTTTCAAATTAGTGTTTTCCTTCTCTTTGGTTAAATACTTAATAGTGGAATTACTGGATCACATGGTATTACTATTTTTAATTTTTTGAGTAACCTGTTTTCCACAGTGGATGCATTGATTTATGTTCCTACCAATAGTGCACAAGGATTCCCTTCTCTGCACATCCTTGCCAGCACTTGTTATTTCTTATCTTTTTGATACTAGCCATTGTGACAGGTGTTAAGTAATATATCATTGTGGTTCTGATTTGCATTTCCCTGATGATTAGTTTTGTTGAGCATCTTTTCATGTGCCTGTTGGACATCTGCATGTCTTATTTGAAAAATGTCTATTTAGGTCCTCTTTCCATTTTTAGGCAGATTATTTGTTTTTTGATGTTGAATTATATAAATTCTTTATATATTTTGGATATTAACTTCTTACTAGATATATCATTTGCAAATATCTTCTCCCATTCAGTAGGTTGCCTTTTCATTTTGTTTATGGCTACCTTCACTTTGCAAAAGATTTTAATTTTGGTGTAGTTCCAATAATTTATTTTCACTTTTGTTTCCCTTCCCTTAGGAGACATACCCATAAATATGTTGCTAAGGCTGATGTTAAAGAGATGACTGCCTGTGGTTTTTTCTAGGAGTATTATGGTTTCAGATCTCACAGTTAAGTCTCTAATGCAATTTGAGTTTATTTTTGTGTATGATGTAAGAAAGTTGTCCAGTTTCATTTTTTTGCATGTGGCTGTCCAGTTTTCCCAGTGCCATTTATTGGAGACACTGTCTTTCTCCATTGTATATTTCTACCTCCTTGTCATTGATTAATTGACCATCTAAGCCTGGGTTTATTTCTGTGCTCTCTATTCTGTTCTACTGATCAACGTGTCTATTTTTGTGCTAGCAATATGCTATTTTGATTACTATAGCTTTGTAGTATATCTGGAAATCTAGGATTGTGATGCCTCCAGATTTGTTCTTCTTTCTCAAAATTGCTTTGATTATTTGGGATCTTCTGTGGTTCCATGCAAATTTTAGTATTTTATTCTGTTTCTGTGAAAAACTGCCCTTGGTATTTTGATAAGGATTTCAAAATCCTTTGAAATTGCTTTGGCAAGTATGGACATTTTAACAATAGTAATTCTTCCAGTTGTGAGTATGGATATCTTTCCACTTGTTTGCATTGTCTTCAGTTTCCTTTTTAAGTGTTTTATAGTTTTTAAAGTATAGGTCTTTTACCTCCTGGGTTAAGTTCATCATAGATATACATCTGCATAGCCAAAGAATATTCCATAAAATTTACACTCTTCCAGTAATATATGAGAGTTCAAGTTAGTTCACATCCTCATTAACAATATTAATAGTACTTTCTTTTATAACTTGTTTTATTTCTTATTTTTTAAAATTTACATCCAAATTAGTTAGCATATAGTGCCACAATGATTTCAGGAGTAGATTCCTTAATGCTCCTTACCCATTTAGCCCATTCCCCCTCCCACAACTCCTCTAGTAACCATCTGTTTGTTCTCCGTATTTATGAGTCTCTTCTGTTTTGTCCCCCTCCCTGTTTTTATATTATTTTTGTTTCCCTTCCCTTATGTTCATTTCTTTTGTCTCTTAAATTCCTCATGAGTGAAGTCATATGATATTTGTCTTTCTCTGACCAATTTCACTTAGCATAATACCCTCCAGTTTCATCCATGTAGTTGCAAATGGCAAGATTTCATTCTTTTTGATTGCTGACTAATACTCCATTGTATATATATATACTACATCTTCTTTATCCATTCATCCATCGATGGACATTTGGGCTCTTTCTAGACTTTGGCTATTGTTGATAGTGCTGCTATAATCATGGGGGTGCATGTGTCCCTTTGAAACAGCACATCTATATCTCGTGGATAAATGCCTAGTAGTGCAGTTGCTGTATTGTAGGGTAGTTCTATTTTTAACTTTTTGAGGAACCTCCATACTGTTTTCCAGAGTGGCTGCACCAGTTTGCGTTCCCACCAGCAGTGCAAAAGAGATCCTCTTTCTCTGCATCCTGGCCAACATCTATTGTTGCCTGAGTTGTTAATGTTAGCCATTCTGACAGGTGTCAGGTGGTTTCTCATTATGGTTTTGATTTGTGTTTCCCTGATGTTGAGCATTTTTTCATATGTCAGCTGCCCATCTGGATGTCTTCTTTGGAGAAGTTTCTATTCATGTCTTTTGCCCATTTCTTCACTGGATTATTTGTTTTTGGGTTTTGAGTTTGATAAGTTCTTTATAGATTTTGGATACCCTTTATCTGATATGTCATTTGCAAATATCTTCTCCCATTCTGTCGGTTGCCTTTTAGTTTTGCTGATTGTTTCCTTCACTGTGCAGAAGCTTTTTATTTTGATGAAGTCCCAGTAGTTCATTTTGTTTTTGTTTCCCTTGCCTCCAGAGATGTGTTGAGTAAGAAATTGCGGCGGCCAAGATCAAAGAGGTTTTTGCCTGCTTTCTCCTCGAGGATTTTGATGGTTTCCTGTCTTACATTGAGGTCTTTCATCCATTTTGAGTTTATTTTTGTATATGGTGTAAGAAAGTGGTCCAGGTTCATTCTTCTGCAGGTCGCTGTCCAATTTTCCCAGCACCACTTGCTGAGGAGACTGTCTTTATTCCATTGGATATTCTTTCCTGCTTTGTCAAAGATTAGTTGGCCATATGTTTGTGGGTCCATTTCTGGGTTCTCTATTCTGTTCCATTAATCTGAGTGTCTGTTCTTGTGCCAGTACCATACTGTCTTGATGGTTACAGCTTTGTAGTATAGCTTGCAGTCTCGGATTGTGATGCCTCCTGCTTTGGTTTTCTTTTTCAAGACTGCTTTGGCTATTCGGGGTCTTTTTTGGTAAAATACAAATTTTAGGATTATTTGTTCTAGCTCTGTGAAGAATGCTGGTGTTATTTTGATAGGGATTGCATTGAATATGTATATTGCTTTGGGTAGTATTGACATTTTAATAATATTTGTTCTTCCTATCCAGGAGCATGGAAACTTTTTCCATTTTTTTGTGCCTTCTTCAATTTCTTTCATAAGATTTCTATAGTTTTCAGTGTATAGATTCTTCACCTCTTTGGTTAGATTTATTCCTAGGTATTTTATGTTTTTTGTGCAACTGTAAATGGGATCAATTCCTTGATTTCTCTTTCTGTGACTTCATTGTTGGTGTATAGGAATGCAGCCGATTTCTGTGCATTGATTTTATATCCTGCAACTTTGCTGAATTCATGAATCAATTCTAGCAGTTTTTTGGTGGAATGTTTTGGGTTTTCCATACAGAGTATCATGTCATCTGTGAAGAGTGAAAGCTTGACCTCCTCCTGGCTGATTTGGATGCCTTTTATTTCTTTGTGTTGTCTGACTGCAGAGGCTAAGACTTCCAATACTATGTTGAATAACATTGGCAAGAGTGGACGTCCCTGTCTTGTTCCTGACCTTAGAGGGACTCTCAGTTTTTCCCCATTGAGGATGATATTAGCATTGGGTCGTTCATATATGGCTTTTATGATCTCGAGGTATGGTCCTTCTATCCCTACTTTCTTGAGGGTTTTTATCAAGAATGGATGCTGTATTTTTTCAAATGCTTTCTCTGCATCTATTGAGAGGATCATGTAGTTCTTGTCCTTTCTTTTATTGATGTGATGAATCACGTTAATTGTTTTGTGGATATTGAACCAGCCCTGCGTCCCAGATATAAATCCCACTTGGTCGTGGTGAATACTTTTTTTAATGTGTTGTTGGATCCGGTTGGCTAATATCTTGTTGAGGATTCTTGCATCCATGTTCATCAGGGAAATTGGTCTATAGTTCTCCTTTTTAGTGGGGTCTTTGTCTGGTTTTGGAATCAAGGTAATGCTGGCTTCATAGAGTTTGGAAGTTTTCCTTCCATTTCTATTTTTTGGAACAGCTTCAAGAGAATAGGTGTTAGCTCTTCCTTAAATGTTTGGTAGAATTCTCCTGGAAAGCCATCTGGCCCTGGACTCTTGTTTTTTTGGGAGATTTTTGATTATTAATTCAATTTCTTTACTGGTTATGGGTCTGTTCAGATTTTCTATTTTTTTCCTGTTTCAGTTTGGGTAGTGTATATGTTTTTAGGAATTTGTCCATTTCTCCCAGATTACCCATTTTATTGGCATAAAATTGCTCATAATATTCTCTTATTATTATTTTATTTCTGTTGTCTTGGTTGTGATCTCCTCTCTTTCATTCTTGATGTTATTTATTTGGGTCCTTTCTTTTTTCTTCTGGATCAAACTGGCTAGTGGTTTATCAATTTTGTAAATTCCTTCAAAGAACCAGCTTCTGGTTTCATTGATCTGTTCTGCTGTTTTTTTTTTTTTGGTTTCGATGGCATTGATTTCTGCTCTAATCTTTATTACTTCCTGTCTTCTGCTGATTTGGGGTTTTATTTGCTGTTCTTTTTCCAGCTCCTTAAGGCATAAGGTTAGGTTGTGTATCTGAGATCTTTCTTCCTTCTTTAGGAAGGCCTGGATTGCTATATACTTTCCTCTTATGACCACCTTTTCTGTGTCCCAGAGGTTTGGGGTTGTGGTGTTATCATGTTCATTGACTTCCATATACTTTTTAATTTCCTCTTTAACTGGTTGGTTAGCCCATCATTCTTTAGTAGGATGTTCTTCAGTCTTCAAGTATTTGTTACCTTTCCAAATTTCTTCTTGTGGTTGATTTTGAGTTTCATAGCATTATGGTCTGAAAATATGCACGGTATGATCTCGATCTTTTTGTACTTACTTAGGGCTTATTTGTGTCCCAGTATGTGGTCTATTCTGGAGAACGTTCCATGTGCACTGTAGAAGAATGTATATTCTGCTGCTTTAGTATGAAATGTTCTGAATATATCTGTTAAGTCCATCGGATCCAGTGTGTCATTCAAAGCCATTGTTTACTTGTTGATTTTGATTAGATGATCTGTCCATTGTTGTGAGTGGGGTGTTGAAGTCTCCTACTATTATGGAATTACTATTGATGAGTTTCTTTATGTTTGTGATTAACTGATTTGTATATTTCAGTGCCACCACATTTGGCGTATAAATGTTTACAATTGTTAGCTCTTCTTGGTGGATAGACCCCTTGATTAGGATATAATGCCGTCTGCATCTCTTGATAAAGTCTTTATTTTAAAGTCTAGATTGTCTAATATAAGTATGGCTACTCTGGCTTCCTTTTGTTGACTGTTAGCATGATAGATGGTTCTCCATCCCCTTATTTTCAAAAATTTTTTAATGTTTTATTTATTTTTGAGACAGAGAGAGACAGAACATGAGCAGGGGAGGGGAAGAGAGAGAGGGAAACACAGAATCCGAGGCAGGCTCCAGGCTGTGAGCTGTCAGCACAGAGCCTGATACAGGGCTCAAACTCACAAACTGCGAGATCATGACCTGAGTCGAAGTTGGACGCTTAACAGACTGAGCCACCCAGGCGCCCCTCCATCCTCTTATTTTCAATCTGAAGGTGCCTTTAGGTCTAAAGTGTGTCTCTTGTAAAGCATATAAGATGGATCTTGTTTTCTTTTTTTTATTAAAAAATTTTTTTTAATGTTTTTATTTATTTTTGAGACAGAGAGAGACAGAGCATGAGCAGGGGAGGGGCAGAGAGAGAGGGAGAGACAGAATCTGAAGCAGGCTCCAGGCTCTGAGCTGTAAGCACAGAGCCTGTTGCGGGGCTCAAACTCATGGACTGTGAGATCATGACCTGATCTGAAGTCATATGCCCAACTGACTAAGCCACCCAGGTGCCCCGATGGATCTTGTTTTCTTATCCATTCTGTTACCCTATGTCTTTTCATTGGAAAATTGAGTCCAGTGACATTTAGAGTGGATACTGAAAGATCTGAATTTATTGCCATTATGATGCTTGTAGAGTTGGAGTTTCTGGTGGTGTTCTCTGGTATTTTCTAATCTTTGTTGCTTTTGGTATTTATATATATTTTTTCATCTTTTCTCCCCTCAGAGAGTCCCCCTTAAAATTTTTTGCAAGACTGGTTTAGTGGTCACAAACTCCTTTAATTTTTGTTTGTCTGGGAAACTTTTTACCTCTCCTTCTATTTTGAATGACAGCCTTGAGGGATAAAGAATTCTTGGCTGCATATTTTTCTGATTCAGCACATTGAATATATCCTGCCACTCCTGGCCTGCCGCGTTTCTGGGGATAGGTCTGCTGCAAACCTGATCTGTCTTCCCTTATAGGTTAGGAACTTTTTTCCCTTGCTGCTTTCATGATTCTCTCCTTGCCTGAGTATTTTGTGAATTTGACTCTGATATGCCTTGTTGATGGTAAGTTTTTGTTGAGTCTAATGTGGGTCCTCTGTGCTTCCAGGATTTTGATGTCTGTGTCTTTCCCCAGATCAGAAGAGTTTTCCACTATGATTTGCTCACATAACCCCACTACCCCTATTTCTCTCTCTTCCTCTTCTGGGACCCCTATGATTCTGATGTTGTTCCTTTTTAATGAGTCACTGATTTCTCTAATTCTTAAATTGTACCCTTTTGCCTTAATCTCCTTCTTTTTCTTCTGCTTCATTATTTTCCATAAGTTTGTACTCTATATCGCTGATTCTCTGTTCTGCCTCATCCATCTTTGCCGCTGTGGCATCCATTCATGTTCGCAGCTCAGTTATAGCATTTTTTATTTCATCCTGACTAGATTTTACTTCTTTTATCTCTGCAGAAATGAATTCTGGTCTATTTTCGACTCCAGCTAGTATTATTATTATCATGATTCTAAGTTCTGGTTCAGACATCTTGCTTGTAATCTGTGTTGGTTAAATCCCTGGCTGTTGTTTCTTCGTGCTTTCTTTTGGGGTGAATTCCTTCATTTTGTCATTTTGAAGGGATAAAAGGAATTAAGGAGGTAGAAAAATTAAAATAAAAAAATTAAAATTAAAAACATTAAAATTAAAAAATTAAACACACACACACAAATCTAATAAATGATGCTAGATCCTAGGCGTGTTTTGGTCTGGGTGTTGAAAGTGGTTTGACAGATTGGAGGAAAAAATAGGGGGGGAGGAAATCGTTTGAGAATTTGAAAAGATTAATACAGGGGCGCCTGGGTGGCTCAGTCAGTTAAGCGTCCGACTTCGGCTCAGGTCATGATCTCATGGTCCATGAGTTCGAGCCCCGCATCGGGCTCTGTGCTGACAGCTCAGAGCCTGGAGCCCGTTTCAGATTCTGTGTCTCCCTCTCTCTCTTCCCCTCCCCTATTCATGCTCTGTCTCCCTCTGTCTCAAAAATAAATAAACTTTAAAAAAAATTAAAAAAAGAAAAGATTAATACATTGAAGTAGACTAAAATGAGATGATGGGAGTAAAATAGGATTTGAAAAAATTTACACAAGGGGCACCTGGGTGGCTCAGTCAGTTACATGTCCGACTTTGGCTCAGGTCATGTCCTCGTGGTCTGTGAGTTTGAGCCCCATGTTGGCCTCTGTGCTGACAGCTCAGAGCCTGGAGCCTGTTTCAGATTCTGTGTCTCCCTCTCTCTTGGACCCTTCCCCGTTCATGCTCTGTCTCTCTTTGTCTCAAAAATAAATAAACGTTGAATAAAAATTAAAAAAAAAGAAAAAAGTTACACAAAAGTAAAGAATATAGTAGAAAAAAATTAAATAAAAATATTTTTAATAAATATTAAAAATAAAAAGAAGTTTTTCTCTTTCTGCATTCAAGAAAAAGAAAAGAAATGAAAAACATAAAAAAGAAAAAAAGAAATCGTTTGAAAATTTAAAAAGGTGAATACACTGAAGTAGACTAAAATAAAATGATGGAAGTAAGATAGAATTTGAAAAAATTTACACAAAAGTAAAAAATATAGTAAAAAAATATTTTCAACAAAAATTGAAAATAAAAATGAGTTTTTTCTCTTTCTGTATTCAAGAAATAGAAAAGTAGTGTAAAAGAGAAAAAAGAAAGAAAATTGAATAGATGGAACTGCTAACAGATTAAAATAGGACTGAAATGACTTAATTTTCCCCTAGAAGTCAAACTATGTAGCTCTTTATAGTCCATAAACTAAGTAGGCAGTGAGACTTGTGTTCTTGAAGAGCGAGTTTGGCCCAATTGGACGGTGCTCAGTGTAACGACTTTGTTCTGTACTAGATGGCGCTGCTAGCCTACTGGGGTGGATTGTTGCGGCCCTGGTAGGTGTGTATGCAAATGCACAGGAGCAGTGAAAATGGCGCCACCAAGCTACCCAGTCTGTTTTCCCAGATCGGCAATCGTGCATCCGTCCTCTGTCTTCAGCTTTTGTCCACTCCCTGCTTCTTCACTGTACGTGACCAAGCCCCAGGCAGTACCTCTCTCCCGAGTTTTGTCTCAGATGTGGCTGTTTTCCCTGGCCCCTTTCTTCAGAAGCACTGTGGCTTTGACCCATTCTGCCCCTCTGCAGGAGGGTCTCACTGAGCAATGGCCAGGTGCAGGCTGCACCCAGGAACACCTACTGGACCCTGCTGCTGCTGGTTCCCCGAGACTGTGACCAGGTGCCAGCCCACCCCAGAAAAAGTTCACGAGATAGTGTAGCAGCAGCTTTTCAGGGATTATGGAAAACCACAACACACATCTGGCACCAGCCTTCACCCTCAATGACCTTGCCCCAGCACCAGTGAATGTGGCTGTTTTCTGGGGTCTGCTGGGACCAGGTGGCTTCAACAGTCTCCACCAAATGTTCTTCCAGCAGTGGAACCGCTTTTTCCTGTGTGGCTTGAGAACCTCTCAGCCCCACTCTGTTCCTGGGGATTCGCCCTTCCCACCAGAGCACCGCCAGGTATGGAGCTGCAGAGTTGCAGACTTTGTGCTACCTTTGTTTAAAGTCTTAATGGAATTTAAACCCTCTCCTTTCTCCCTTTTTAGTTTAGTCCCTGCAGCTGTTTCCAATTTTCCACTTTTTCTCCAGCTGCTTTTGGGGAGGGGTGCTTTTCCCGTATTCTGCACCCCCCCCCCCCCCGCCATCTCCGTCCTCTCTCCACCTGCAAAAGTGGCTCCCTGCCCACCACCAGCTTCTCTCTTCCCAAGTTCACCTCTCTGTGCCATGTACCTTCTGAATTCTGTGGTTCAGGTTGTGCAGATTGTTGTGTTAATCCTCCAATAAGTTTTTTAGGTGTGTAGGATGATTTAGTGTTGGTCTGGCTGTATTTCATGGACGTGAGACACAAAAAACTTCCATGCTGTTCCACCATCTTGGCTCCTCCCCTATTACTAGTACTTTTAATTGTACTCATTCTGATTGGGGAGGGGATAGTATAGATGATATCTCTATTGCTTTATGTTTCTTTGATGAATAATGATGTTGAGAGCACTTTTAATAAACCTTTTGGTTTATTAAAAAACACTGATTTGTCAATCTTTTTCTTATTGATATGTAGGAGTTCTTTATATGTTTTGGATATTTGTCAAAATGTGTAAATATCTTCTCCCAGTCAGGCTGGCCATTTCACTCTATTTTTATCTTGTCTTTTGATTAAAAGATTTTCTTAGCTATAATAAAGTCTAATTTATCCACCTGTCTTTTTTGGGTTTTGTGCTCTGTTTAAGAAAAACTTGTCTCCGTAAATGTCATAAAATTTTTTTCTATGCTTTTTCTAGAATTAGTGTTTGTGTATAATGTAAGGTAGACATCAAGGTTAATTTTTCCATATGGATATTCACTTGGCCCAGCATTACCATTTCACCGCTAAGTGGTAATAACACTTCTGTCATAAAGCAACTTACTGCATTTGTAGAACTGTTTCTTGGCCCTCTATTCTCTTCCACTCATCTGTTCATCTATGGTTTCACCAATAACACACTGTGTAGTTACTGTAGCATTATATTAATTGTTGCTATCTAGTACTATGTGTAATCCAGCTTGGTGGTGGTAGAAGACGTGATTTTTCTCCTTCCCTTCTCTACCTCCTTTTTCTCCTCCTCCTTTATTACCTTGGCTATTCTATGGTGTTTGATTTTTCATATATATATTTTTATTTTATTTTATTTTTCATGTTTATTTATTTATTTTTAGAGAGAGAGAGAAAGAGTGCAAGCAGAGGAGGGGCAGAGAGAAAGGGAGAAAGAATCCGAAGCAGGTTCCACACTGTCAGCGAACAGCCCAGCATGGGGCTTGATCTCACACACCGTGAGATCATGACTTGAGCAGAAATCAAGAGTCAGATGCTTAAGCAACTGAACTATCCAGGTACGCCTTTCATTTTTAAAATCAGCTTGTCAATTTTCAAAAACCTGTTGGAATTTGGAATACTATTATATTAAGTGCATATATAAAATTGGGAAGAATTGAAATCTTTCAATATTGTGTCTTCTTGGGGCATCTGGGTGGCTCACATCATGATCTCACAGTTCGTGAGTTCCATCCTTGCATCAAGCCCCACACTGAGCCCTGCATTGGCTTCTGTGCTGCTTGGGATTCTCTCTCTGTCCCTTCTGCTTGCTCCTCTCAAAAGAAAGAAAGAAAGAAAGAAAGAGAGAGAGAGAGAAAGAGAGAGAGAGAGAGAGAGAGAAAGATAAAGGAAGGAAGGAAAGAAAGAAAGATATTGAGTCTTTTCATTCATGAACCTGGCACATTATTACATTTATTTCTTTTTTAGTTTCTGTGTGCAGTGTTTTATAGCTTTCATTGTATAGCTCTTGTAAAATATTTTGTAAAATTTATCCCTATGTGTTTTTATGTTTTGATGCTATTCAAAATGGAATTATTGGGGCACCTGGGTGGCTCAGTCAGTTAAGCGTCCAACTTCAGCTCAGGTCATGATCTCACGGTTCATGGGTTGCAGCCCCACATCAGGGTCTGTGCTGACAGCTCAGAGCCTGGAGGCTGCTTCGGATTCTGTGTCTCCCTCTCTCTCTGACCTTCCCCTACTCATGCTCTGTGTCTCTCTCAAAAGTAAAATAAAAACATAAAAAAATAAAAAAATAAAATGGAATTATTTTCTTAATATCATTTTCTCTTTTTTCATTGCTACAGTACAAAAATGCAATCAATATTTGTATATTGACCTTTTATCCAGCGACCTTGCTAAATTCACTTATTAGTTCTTGTAGCTATTTTTTTTTCACTAGATTCCCTGTAATTTTCTCAGCATTATCCATGTCTGCAAATAATCAGTTTTGACCTCTTCCTTTCTAATCTGAATTCCTTTTATTTCATTTTCTTGCCTTATTGTGCTAGTTAGGTCTTTCAATACAATGTTGAAGAAAAGTGGTGAGAGTGCACAGTTGCCTTGTTCCTGATATTAGGGGAAGATATTCAGTCTTCTGTTAGGTATGATGCTGTATTTAGGTTTTGTGTGGATGTCCTTTATAAGGTTGAAGACGTTCTCTTCTATTTTTACTTTATGAGATATGGGTGCAGAATTTTATCAAATGCATTTTATGCAAATGTTAAGACTGTTATATATTCTTCTTTATCCCATTAATATGAGAGCTTACATTGATCTTCAAATGTTAAACCAAATTTGAATTTGTAAGATAAAACCCACTTTGTCATATATGTTATGCTTTTTATATATTGCTAGATTCAATTTGTTAATATTTGTTAAGGATTTTTTCATTTATGTTTATAAGGAATAATGGCCTATTGTTTTATTTTATAGTGTTATCTTTGGTTTTGGTATCAGAATAATGCTGACCTCATAAAATGAATTGGCAAGTGTTATTTACTCCTTTATTTTTGAAAGAATATGGTTTATAATGGTGTCATTTTTTTTCTTTTAACATCTGATATACTTAATTTATAAAACCATCTGGGCCTGGAGTTTTCTTTGTGGGAAAGGTTGTAACAACAGATTCACTTTCTTCAGTAGATAAGACTACCCATATTTTTTATTTCTTTTAATGCCAGTATTGCTAAGTGGTGTTTTGAAAGAATTTGTCCATTTTATCTAAATTATCATAAGCATTAAAATAAAGTTTTCATAATTTTCTCTATTATATTAATGCATATAAAACCTATAGATATATACCTTTTATTCTTGTTATCAGTGATTAGTGTTCTTTTAAATCTTGACGTGTCTTGGTATGGTTTTATAAATTCTATGTTAAGGGACAATTTTTTTGCTGAAAAAAATTTTTTCTATTGTATATGACCTCTGTGTTATCATTTTCTGTCTTCTACATTCTTTAGGTTGATATTTTTACTGGCTATTTTTAGCTGGAAGATTAGATTACTGATGTTCATTCAATCTTTTTCATTTCAGTGCATTCACTTCAATCTATAACCTTCCTATAGAAACTGATTACCTGAATCCTACATATTTATAGTTTGTATTACTTTTATCATCCAGTTAAAAATACTTTTTATTTTCCAATGTAATGGTTTGATTCCTGGGTTATTTATAAGGTGTTGCTTAATTTCCAAATATTTAGGATATTTTTGGTTATCTATCTGTTGTTGGTTTCTAGTTTGTTTCCATTTTTGTAACAGAAGCTCCCCCATATTGTTTCAATCTTTAAAAAATTGTTGCAGCTTGCTTCATCACCCAACATATGGTCCCTTTTGGGAAGTATTCTGTGAGGTCTTGAATATAGTGTGTTTTCTGTAATTTTTGCAGATGGTGTTCTATATATATCAATTAGGTCAACTTTGTTGTGTTGCTTACATCTTTTTATACTTATTGACTTTTTTCTCTGCATTTTCTGCAAATTATTTTGTGAAGTGTGTTAAAATCTCCAACTATGGTTGTAAATATGTCTATTTATGCTTTAAGTCAATTTATTTATGCTATATGTTTTGAAGATGTGAAATTATGTGCACAAAAATTTGTTTTTCATATCTCTCTGTTGAAGATGTATTATGTCCATACAAACTAATGATTTTTATATCTTTCTGTGATTTCCTTTGTTAAAATTACCCTTTGTCATTATGCAATATCGTTCTTTCCTTAAGTATACTTTGAATCATAATAATATAACATTATTACCTTTCTTTCAGTTAGTGTCTGCACGGTATGTATCTTTTCCCAGCCTTTTACTTTTGAATCTTCTCTATACTTAATGCAAAGTGCACAGAATTGGGTTTATAAGGTCTAATTTGAAAACCTTTGTCCTTTTACTAATTTTTTAATTCTATTTGCATTTCTGAGTGTGTTACTGAAGTATAACTTACATATAATAAAATGCACAAATCTTGAGTATACAGCTTAATGAATTTTTATACATGTAAACACCTTGTCACTACCACCAGACCAAGATATAGAATATTTCCAGCATCCCCAGCATCCAGCAGGCTTACAGTGCTCCGTTCCACTCACTTATCCCCATCAAAAAACACTATTTTGAATTCTGTCATCATAGACTAGTTTTGTCTATTTTAAATGTAATACTTATAGAATCAAACAGTGTGTACTTTTTATTTTTCTTTCACTTAATATATTTTAATGAGATTTATCCATGTTGTTGCATATACTAGTGGTCTGTTTTTAAATTTTTATGTGGTGTTCTACTGTATGAATTTAATACTTATCCCATGTACTGGGATGGAATTTTGAGTTGCTTTCAGTTTGGGGCTATTATGAATAATTCAACTGAGAACATTTTTGTACATATTTTTTGACACTTATATTCATTTATCTTGGGAAATATATCTAAGAGTGTAATTTACCACATCATAGAGTAGACATATGGGTAATTTCAGTATTTTATGCCAAATAGTTTTCCAAAGTGGTTAAGTGTCACCTATGCCAGCAATAGATAAAAGTTATAGTTGCTACACCTTCATGCTGACACTTGCTACTGTTGGTGTTTTTATAGTGTCATTCTTTTTTTTTCCAATCAAACTAAACAATTTATTATTTAGGTTACCTATATATGTGATAAAATTATATAAAGAAAGGAAGGACATGAACACAAAATTCAGTATAGCTCTTACTTCTTCCCAGGGGGCAATAGGAAGGTGGCATAGATTAGTAACACACAGGTAGACTCACATTCTGGTTTTTTAATGTGTGGTAGTTTTGTGGGCATTTGTTATATTATTTTGTTTTGAAATTGTAAATAAATATTACCTATATTTTATAGTTATCCTAATATGTTCAAAAGATAATGAAAGTTTATATCACATGGTGCTACATAATAATAAGAAAATTCAAATGCAAATTTTATCCCTGAATCATCAATGACATTTTTAGGTTAATATATTTTTTAATTTTTTAAATTATTTTTTCTATTTTACTTTTTGTTTTTAATTTACATCCAAATTAGCTTATGGTGCAACAATTATTTCAGGAGTAGATTCTCCAATGTCCCTTACCCATTCAGCCCATCCCCTATAGTGTCAGTCATTCTTATGGTCATGTAGTTATAACTCATTGGTGGGTTTAATTTGCATTTACCTGATGCATATTGACATTGAGCACCTTTTCACATATCCTATTTGGGTATCCTTTCTTTGAGAAGTGCCTGTTTAAGTATTTTGCTCACATTAAAAAAGCAAGTTTATTGAATTATAAATTACATAAAATCAGTTTTACTCATTTAAAGGGTAAATTTTATGAGTTTTGACAAATGTATTCACCTGATTAATTTATACAATTAAAATGTAGGATACTTCCATCACTCCCTGCCACTCAAATTACTTTGTGCCCCCATGCAGTCAGTTCCTTCACCCCTAACTTCAGGCAATCACTGATATGCACTCTTTCACCATAGTTTGCTTTTCCTAGAATTGTATATAAATGAAATTATACAGTTTGCACTCCTTTGTTTCTTGCTTCTTCACTCAGCAGAATATTTTCGAGACTCATCTATCTTGTTGCATGTTTCAGTAGTAGTAGGTTTCTTTTAATTGCTGAGTATTTCATTGCATGGATATAAAGATGTGTTTATTCATCTGTTGATGGACATTTGGGTTGTTTCCAGTTTTTTGCTATTATGAATAAAGGTGCTACACACATTTATGTACAAGTCTTTGTGCATATGCTTTCATGTCTTGTACATAAATACGTTGGAGTTTAAATGCTGAGTTGTGTGTATGTTCAACTTTGTAAAATCCTCTCAAACTCTTTTCCACAGAGGTTGTACCACTTAACATTCCCTCTAGTAATTTATGAGATTACCTGTTTCTCTATATACTTGCTACCATTTCTTATTAACAGTCATTGAATTTGAACCATTTTGGAGAGTGTTTTCATCTTTCCATATCCTTATTTGCCATTCACATATTATCTCCTTTATAAAGCATCTATTAAAATATTTGGCCTCTTTTATTGTTACAAAGTTCTTTGTGTATTTTAGATACAGTTCTTTTTTCAGATATTTGTTTTGTATATGCTTTCCCCTAATCTGTGGTTTGCCATTTAATTTTCTTTCTGGTGTCTTTCAAAGAGAAAATAACTTAATTTTAATAGAGTCCAATTTATTGTACTATGAGCAACTATATTTTTATTGCTCCTAGTACATATCTGTACATTTTGCACATAGATCATTATCTTAGATCCTAAAATCAACTCATCCTGATAGAATCTACTTTCTTTATTCTATAAAAGGGAGAAAACGATTTGGAGTGTTAAGTGACTTGCCTGAGGCTGCCCCACTAACATATGCCAGAGATGGGATTCAAACTCTATTCAACAGTCCTGAGAGGCTGAGCTTCATGCACTACTCTGCACTGCCTCCTACCATCTCTATCCTTTGGTCATCAACTGTAGGACACCTGAAACAAGAAGGCAGAGCCTTATGTTTCTCAACCTCAGCTGGAAACATATACTTTGGACAACTCAAACTTCTTACTACTCTACACATATTAGATAAAGTAGACATCAGAGCAAAAACTTTACAGAAGGGGATGTTATATAATGATAAATGGTCAATCCACCAAAAAGATGAAGCAATTCTAAATATGCATACACCAAACAATGAAGCTGCAAAATACATGAAGCAAAAATAATGGAACTGAAAGGAGAATCAGACAAATCCACAGTTAGAGTTGGAGATTTCAAAATCCCTCTTTTAATAATTGTAGAATAATTAGACAGAAAATCTATAAAGATATAGAAGAACTCAACAGTACTATCAACCGGCAGGATGTAATCAACATTTATAGAACACTACATCTAAACATATTCTTTTCAAGTATCCATAGAACAAATACCAAGATATACAATATTCTGTGCCATAAAATAAACCTCAACAGATTTCAAAAGAGTTGAAATCATACAGATTGTGTTTTCCAGCTACAATGGAAAAAACCATAGTAATAAAGATCAAAAACATGAAAATCTCTAAACACTTGGAAAGTAATTGAGAAACTTTTAAATAATCCATGAGCCAGAGAGCAAACTTCAAGAAAAAATTTAAAAGAAAAATGCAAATTGCAAAAACACATTGAACTGAACAAAAATGAAAATACAATGTATGAAGATTTGTGGAACACAGACAAAACAGGGCTGAAAGTGAGATATATAGCACTAAATACTTACATTAGAAAAGAAGAGATATTTCAAATCAATAATCTAAATTCTCACCTCAAGAAAGTAGAAAAAGGAGAGGAAAATATTTCCAAAGCAAGCAGAATTAGGGAAATAATATGGGGCGCCTGGGTGGCTCAGTCGGTTAAGCGTCCGACTTGGGCTCAGGTCATGATCTCGCAGTCCGTGAGTTCGAGCCCCGCGTCGGGCTCTGTGCTGACAGCCCAGAGTCTGGAGCCTGTTTCAGATTCTGTGTCTCGCTCTCTCTCTGGCCCTCCCCCGTTCATGCTCTGTCTCTCCCTGTCTCAAAAATAAATAAACGTTAAAAAAATTAAAAAAAAAAAGAATTAGGGAAATAATAAAGAGCAGAAATAAATGATATTGAAACAGAAAAGTAATAGGGAAAATCAATGAAATGAAGAATTGGTTCTTTAAAATATCAGTGAAAGTGACAAACTTGTAGCAAACACTGACAAAGACAAAAAGAGAAAGGACACAAATTACCAATATCAGAGATGAAATAAGTGATATACTTTTATAACCTGCAGACATAAAAAAAGTTTAATGGGGAATAATATGAACAAGTCTGCACACATAAATTTGAAAACTTAGATAAGAATGAATAAATTTATCGGAGGACACACATCCACAACTCACAAAATACAAAATAGATAATTGAATAGCTCTATAACTCTTTAAGGAAATTTGATCCTAATTTTTAAATTTCTAAGAAAGGCAAAATCTCCAAGGCCTAATGCTTTCAGTGGATAATTCTACCAAATGTTTAAAGAAAAAAATAGCAATAATTCTATATAATCTATTTCAGAAATAGAAGAGGAGGGGATACTTCTTTTCATAAAACCAGTAGTATTCTGATACCAAAACCAGACAAAGACAATACAAAAAAGTAAACTAAAGACAAATATCCTTCATGGATATAGACACAAAAATCCTCAACAATATTTTAGCAAGTAGAGTTCATCAATATATTAAGAAATTAAATACTATGACCAAGTGGAATTTAATACGGGGATAAAAGGCCTGTTCAATATTTGAAGACTAACCAATGTAATACACCAAAAAGCTAAAGAAGAAAAATCATATGATCATATTAATCAATGCATAAAAAACATTTGACAAATTTCAACACTCATTCATAGTAAAAACTCTCAGAAAAAATAGAAATACAGAGTAATTTTCTCAACTTGATTGATAATACCATCTATGAAAAACCTACAGCTAATATTATACATGAAAATATTCAATATCAATAGCCATTGTTAGAGTGGACATTAAAACCACAAAGAGATATCACTACATACATATTAGAACAGCTAAAATAAAACATAATAATACCAAATACTGTTGAGAATGCAGGGAAACTGAATCTCTCATATATTGCTGGTGGGAATGTATAGCCACTCTGGGAAACGGCTTGATGTCCTCTTCAAAAACTAAACTTATACTTATTATATAATGAGGAATCATACTCCTGAGCATTTATTCCAGAAAAGTAAAAATTTATGTTCACACAAAATGTATACACAAATGTTTATAGCAACTTTATTTATGATAGCCCCAAACTGAAAACAACCCAAATATCCTTCAATGATTTAATCATTAAACTTGTACATACATACAGTAAAAAGGAACAAACTATGATACAATAACTTGCATGAATATCCAGAGAATTATGCTGAACAAAAAAAGCCAGTCTCAAAAAGTTACATGTTGTGTGATTCTATTTATGTAACATTCTTAGAATGATAAAATTATAAAAATTGCAAACAGATTAGTGGTTGCCAAGGGTTAAGAAGTAAGTAGGGGTAGGAGGGGAGTGGACTTGAACATAAAAGGGCAATATGAGTGATCATTGTCATGATGGGGATATTTTGTATGTTGACTGTATCTATACCAGCATCCTGGTTGTGACATTTTTCTATGTTTTTTCAAGATATTACCATTGAGGGAAACTGGGTAAAAGGTACACATGATCTCTGTATCATTTCTTACAAATGCATATGAATCAACAATTATCTCAAAATAAAAATTTAATTAAAAAAAGTTATTGGGACCACAGAAAGAAGTAATTTCTTCTGGAGAAAAGGGACAAATTGGAAACGGAATACCCTGTAGAAACTTGGTGATGAAGGGAAGAAGGAGAAATTAAAATCTTCCAGAAACAACAAAAAAGAACAACAGAATCAGGAAACATGCCACAATCATCGTCACCATCATCAAAACCAGCACCAAAACCAAAGTAAAAATACTCACTTCTTTGCACCACAGAAAAGAACACTCTAGAATCAAAATACCCAATTAGCTTCTATGTTCTAACACAACCATTATTGCTGTCCAGAGAAATATATTGTTTAAAAATGAACAGAAATTGGCTGTTGGTATTCATACAAAGCTACTGTGAACAAAATCATAAAATTAAAATAAAAACATTTCAGTGATGAATATTTCTCCCCAAATCAAGCATGAGAGAAAAGAAGGCCATAATACATCACAAACTAGTAAAAACTACTTTAAATTGGAAATTCTTTATTTGTAATTTTTAACAGCTTTATTAGATGTAGTTAATATACAAAAATCTGTACATATTAAGTGCATATAAAAATGAAAGTTGTGAAATAAGAATAGACTGAATTCAGGGAAGTAATTGAAGACAAAATAATCATATAAATGATGGTTATATTGTAATTGACAGTTGAAGGACAGCTTGGCTGGATGTAAAATCTTTGGCTTATACTGTATTTCCTTGAGTTTCTTGAAAATGCTACTCTGCTATTTGCTTGCTTTCCATTTTGCTGTTGGGAAGTCTGATGCTAACATGATTTACATTAATTTGAAACTACTTCACTTTTTGCCAAGAGGGACCTGAGGATTATTTCTTTACCTTTAAAGTCTAATAGTTGCACTGGGATATTTCTTGGTGTAACTATACTGGGTCAGTTTTCCCAGGTATATGGTGACCCGTATCAGTTTAAAAATCCAGGTCTACTTTTATTTCTGGATTTTTTCTTTTGACTATACTTTTAAATATTCTATTTTATTGTTGCATAGGGAACATGTGGGTGTAAAAAGACATCAAGTAAAGATTAAATCAGATGAGATAGAAGGAGGACAAAGGTATTATAAAAGGTAGTAATATCAAGGTAACCACCGGAACAAAGCTACAAATGTGCCCAGATATGAAGAAAAAAAAGATACCACATAGAAAAACACAGTAAATATAATACATATAGCATGATTGCTCTCACATATGTCCATTTTTCTAGGTTACAGCCCCCAGTTAGTTATTCAGTCAAACACTAATCTAGGTATTGCTGTAAAAAGATCTTGCAGATGCAATTAAAGCCCTTAATCCATTGACTTTAAGTAAGGGAGATAATCCTGGATAATCTAAATGGGTGTAATTGAATCAGTTGAGGTATCTTAAAAGCAGGGCTGAAGTTTTTCTAAAAGGCAGAAGAAATTCTGCCTGTTGGCAACAGCTTTGGCCCGTGCCTGTGGAGTTTGAGCCTGCCCTATGGATTTCAGGCTTGCTTAGCCACCACCCCCAAAATTGAATAAACCAATTCTTATAATAAGTCTCTTTACACATACACAATATACACATGCATACATTCTACTTAATGTACTTGTCTGATTTAACCGTGACTGATTCACACAGCAAATATAAAATAAAATAGCATGACAGAGTTGAAGTTAAACCTATCATTCATATCAATAAATGTGAATGTATTTAATTCACTATTTTTAAAAAATGTGCCAGAGAAAATACAACTGAGCCTGGAGCATCTTGCAGTCTCATAAAGTAAGGAAGTGCTAGGAAAAATGATTGGGAAAGTCAAAGGCACATGGGAGCCAATCTGAGAGAGCTCCCAATGGCCAAAGATAGAAAAATCTGAAACACAAAGTAAATAACATAGTACTAGATTATGACACAAAATATAAAATAAGTATTTAGGAGTCCTTAGGGGTAGAAATAAGTGATTGGATAAGTGAATTAACGAAGGAAAAAAGACAAATAATTTTTAAAAGGAATTCCACATAACTTATGTAGACTCTCCCTTTCAGGAGTTGGAGCATAATTATCACCAACCTGCCCCCATCCCTCCTGCCAGTGTGGGCAAGACTTACTGACTTTTTCTGAATGGGAAAAAAAATAAACTTCTTACATGTCCTCTCACTACATCAGATATGGCAGTAGGGATCTCTCATTTCAAATCCCCCTACATGCTTCAAATCTCTTTGACTTCCCCTTCTGATACTAGTTGGATAAAACTCTCTACATTTAAGGTACTCATGTGATTTGACTAGGCTCACCTGAATAAAGGTTAACTGTGACCTTATGTGATAACACAATCGCAAGAGTGGTATCTCATCATATATATAAATTCCAGGGATTAGGGCATGACATTTTAGGGGCCATTTTTAGAATTCTACTTTATAATACACCATTGTATAAATTTACATTTAAAATTAAATTTGCACTTCTAGAAAACTGATTTGTATGAAAAGTTAAATCTTTTTAGAAAAATTGTTCTCTGAAATTCATTAGCTCTAGGTTTAAAACAATTTCTATTTCAAAATAATTTATTAGAAATTTATTTCAATATTATTATAGGCTATAAATAGATGTTGCTTTCATTAGTACAATTTAAAATGAAGTTGCTAAAGGAGCGCCTGGGTGGCTCAGTCAGTTGAGCATCAGACTCTTGATTTCAGCTCAGGTCATGGTCTCAGGGTCATGGAATCAAGCCTCATGTCGGGCTCCACACTGAGCATAGAGTCTTCTTAAGATTCTCTCTTTCCTTCCTTCTGCCCCTCTCCCCTGATCATGCTCTCTCTCTCTCTAAAATAAAAAAAATAAAAAATAATAAAATGAAGTTGTTAAAAATATAAATGTTGAGTATTTAATAAATGATTTTGTGAAAGAGTGACCCAGTAAAACCTTATGATAAATCAAGATATCACATTAATAAATACTATTTATTGTAGTACATACAACTATGATTCCATTTTGTATAATTTGCAAGTTTATGTTGTTATTCATGTATCATAATTACTCTTAATATATTTTATATATAATAAAATATCTTAAGGAAAAATATTGATGTTTAACAGCACTTTTTTCCTGGTTTTTGAACAAGGGTCCCTGAATTTTCATTTTGCACTAGGTGGCACAAATCATGTACCCAGCCTTGACCTAACAAGAACATTACAAGAAAAGCAAATTACCATTATCTCTCATGAGCATGGACAGAAAAATCTTTAATAAATATTAAGAACTTGAATCTAGCAATATATAAAAGATATTACACATCTTCATTAGTAATTATCTCAAGAATAAAATTTTAATGTTTAAAAATCTATCAACTTAATTCATAGTATTAACAGAATGAAGATTAAAAAATGATAATCACAACAAAGGCAGAGAAATTTGACAAATTTCAGCACCAATTCAAAATGAAAAGATAAATCTCAGACTAAGGAACCTCTTCAACCTGATAAAAGGTATTTAGAAAAACCAACAGCTAATATAATAATACTTAATGGTGAAATAGTAAATGCTTTCCCCTAAAGGCTACGAAGAACATGAAAACTTCTGCTCTCACCATTTCTAGTCAACATTCTACTGGAAGCCCTAGTAAATGCAATACAGAAATATCAAATAAATAAAGAGCACAAAATAGAGAAGGAAGAAAGTTGAGCAGTTTGTGTTTTTACAATCGATGTGATTGCTTACATATAAATCCTATGGAATCTTAAAAATATAGCAAAGTTACAAGATAAAAGGTCGATATTTAAAAATCAATTGTACTTCTGCAACAAACAATTGGAATATGAAAAGTAAGAAAATATTTACAAAAGCATAAAAAATGTCAGATGCATAGGCATGTATTTAATGAAAAATGTGTAGTTCTTCCATACTTTACACTCAAAACACTGAAGACTTACATGCACTGAGGGATATAACATGTTCACAACTTGGAAGATTTCATATTTTTAAGATTTGAATTCTTCACAAATTGACCTCTATTTTTAAACATTATTTATTTAAATTCAAGTTAGTTAACATACAGTGTAGTATTGGTTTCAAGAGTAGTAGATCTTTACTTTTAATGGAATTCTGATTAAAATTTCAGCTGGATTTTTTTGTATAAATTGGTAGACTATTTCTATAATTTATATAGAAATGCATAGACTAGCCAAAATATCTTGAAAAAAGATTAAAGTAGGAGAACTTATACTATCTTATTTTAATATCTAAAATAAAACTACAGTAATTAACAGTGTGGTATTTACATAAGAAAAATAGATAAATGGAACAAAATGTAGTCAAAAAATGGACCAACTTACATATCACCAAATGATATTTGACAAAGGCACTAAAGTGCTGGAACACCTAGATATAAATATCGAAAAAAATAAGCCTTGATTCATCTCTTACCCCATATACAAAAATAATTCAAAATGGGTCATAAACTTAGATATAAAAATTAAAACTATAAACCTCTTCTAAGAAGCCATAGAAGATTAACTTTGTGAACTGAAAGGTAAGCAACACGTTCTTAAATAAAATGCATAAAGCAAAGCAAAACAAAACAAAATAAAATAAATGATGACTATATTTCATAAAATTAAAAAATCTCTGGACATCAAAAGGCATCATTAAAAAACAAAACAAAACAAAAGACATCATTAATTAAAATGACAAGACAAGCTACTCTACTGAAAAATATATGTGCAAAATATATAACTGAAAGTTGGCTCACATTCAGAAAATTTAAAGAACTCTTATTAATCTATAATAAAAATAAAAGATGGACTTAATACTTAAACATTTCACAGAAGAGTACTTACCAATAATTAATGATGATGCTCAATATTAGTCATTAAGTTATAACCATAAAGATGTATTCTTACTCACACACTAAAATGGATAAAATTAATAAGACTGTCAATATCAATTGTTACAAGGGTTGCAGAACAACTGGATATATATACACACACAGAAGGAGATTTATTATAAGGAATTGGCTCATGTGATTATGGAAGTTGAGAAGTCCCACAAACTGCCACTTGCAAGCTGGAGCCTCAGAAAAGCTGGTGGTGTAGTTCTGAGAACCTCAGGGCAAATGGTGTAAGTCCCATTTGAGAGCAGAAGACTGATATCCCAGCTCAGCAGCAGAGAGACCAAATCCACTCTTCCTGCACCTCTTTATTCTTTTCAGGCCTTCAATGGAGTAGTAGATGCTAACCCACATGAGGAAGAGCAATCTGCTTTACTCAATTTAAAAAGGTAATCTTATCCCAAAACACCCTCACATATACATTGAAATATGCTTAGCCAAACAAATATCTGGGCACCCCATGATCCAGTCAAATGGATACATAAAGTTAACCATCACATATACCTACCTTATGATCCAGTAATTCTACTCTTAAGTAATTACTAAAAACTTAAAACATATGTCCATAAAACACTTAAACAGACATGTTCATTGCAGCTTTGTTCAGAATGGCTAAACAATAGAAACAATTTAAATATTCATTGAAAAGTGAATGAGTAAGTAAACTGTGGCATATTGACATAATTGAATATTACTCAAAATAGTAGTTGCCTCTGAATGGAAGGGGGATGATTAACTATAAATGGGCATGTGGGAACTTTCTAAGGTGATAGAGGATTTTGATTACACCAGTGTATTCATCTGTTAAAACTCATCAAACTGTGTATTTAAGATCTGTCCATTTAGCCAATTGTAACTATACCTAAATGCACACTAAAATTTATGAGATAAACTTAAGACAGTGCTTATAGGGATATGCATAGCTAAACACACACACACACACACACATACACACACACACACACACACGAAAGATAAAAAAATCAACAGTCTAGGTATCTAATTCAAGAAGCTATAAAAAGAATAGAAAACTACACCCAAAGAAAACAGAAATTGGCAATAATAAAAATAACAGAAAGCCAACAGAGTAGGTTGATAATAATCAGGTAGACCAACAAGATAATGTCATAGCTTCATGAGTTACTATTGTTGCATAACAAATTACTTTAAAACTTAGTGAGTTAAAAAACAAATATTTATTATTTCATACAGTTTCTGAAGGTCAGGAATCCACGAGTGGTTTAGCTGGATAGTTCCAGCCCAGGATCTTTTATGAGGTCACAGTCAAATTGTCAATGAGGGACTGAGAATCTGTTACCAAGCTCACTCCTGAGTTTGTGGGAAGGCCTCAGTTCCCCTCCAACTGTTTGCCAGAGGCCTCTGTTTGAACATACCACATAGAGCTATTTGACATGGCAGCTAGTTTCTTTCTCCCAGAGTGAGTGATCCAAGAAAAGTGAGTGAGAGTGTCCAAGATGAAAGATGAAATCTTTTATAAACTAATCTTAGAAGTGACATACCATCACTGCTGTCTTATCACACAGACCAACCGTGGTGTTAATCCCAGCAGGTGGGGATCATGGGAGGGCCACCTTGGAGTCTGGCTACCATAAGAACTAACAAGGAGAGAGAGTCTTACCAGCCACTGTGCTTAGCACTATACCTGTATTAACTCATTTAGTCCTCATGACACTGTGAGGTTGATACTATTCTTATTCTTATTTTACACATGAAGAGAATGAGGTTCATAATGGTTAAATAATTTGCCCAAAGTCATAGAGATAGGAAGTGGGAGATCCAAGATCCAAACCCAGGCAATTTGGCACTATATCATTAACCTATGCTGCTTCTGTGTTCAGGTATTGGTAAGTGTGGTGAATAAAATAAAATAAGATAGTGCAATAGAGTGACTGAAGTAGGAAGCAACCAGAGATTTTTTGTTTCATTTTAGATTGAATTGTCAGGGTCATCCACTCTACAGAAGTGATATTTAAGCTGGGACCTAAATGATGACAGGAAACCTGGCCTGAGAAACAGTGGATAAAAATACACTTTAGACAGATAGAATATAAGTGTGAAGATCCCAAGACAGGCAAGAACTTGTTACTTTCAACCAACACAAAGAAATCCATGTGGCTTGAGTGTATTAAGAAAGAAGGGGTGTTAGCTGTGAGATGATTTTAAGAGTTAAGCAAGGGGGCAGCTTATCCAAATATCTCAGGAACCCTGTGAAGTAAGCATCAATACCCCTATTTTAAAGATGAGGACAAGATGAGGAATGGAGAGGTTAGGTGACTTTATCAAGGTCACAAAGTTGGTAAGAGGTCAAGCCAGGATTGGACCTCACTTTGATCTCACTGTTGCCTCCCTTGCAACTTGGAGAGTTTCTTTCCTGATGTGTGTCTTGTCTCCTTCATCCATCTGGGGAGCTTCTCAGGGGTTTTTCCTTGGCTAGGACTGTGTCCAAATTTATACTCACTAGCTCTGGTGAGGGTGGGAGGGTGAACTCAAAGGAAGCGTTATGCTTCCCAGAAGGCAAGTGCTATGCAAGTTCAGTGGATTATGAGTCTGTTGCTGGCAATACAAACAGAAGCATTTTTGATATCCTATGAGGACGGAGTAGTTCTAAACCCAGTTCAAAGGTGGCTATATCATGTATATTTTGCATGTGTCATAGCTGCATTTTCTTCCTGCCTGCTCCTCTATTGAGGCATGCTATTAATGTTGGTGTTTTTATTTTCCCACCCAGCTACTTACCTACCCTTGGTTCTGGTTGTTAATCACCTGCAGCCATGGTCTTGATCTCGGGCTTAGAGAAAAAGTTCACACAATTCTTATAGGATCTTCTTCTTGAAAGAGACATTTATTAAACTGGTCAAAATTATCTAAGAAAAACTTTTAAAGTCTGTGGATATTGACCAATGGGCTTACACAAAATTGGAAGGCATTTACTCAACAAATTTGACTGAAGCTTGTAAGAACAATGGTAGGCTTTAGCACCTGAGCCACATCCATCTCTCCCGCTGCTCCCTGTGTGGAAAAACTACACTAGGCACAATGGTCGGACTCTGCAGCTACAGCCAGATAAGTAGTTTGTATCATCCCTAGTGTCCTGGTATACAAGATCTATACTGGAAGGGTGGTAGAAGCTGGTTAATATCCCATCTCTCCCATCTCCGTGTTACAAAAATCTACACTGGGTGGGTGACAGCAGCCATTTAGTAGTGCCTGTTTCCCCAATCCACAGCACCCACTCCATAGGGAGTATCTGGATGGAGCAGTCAGTGAAGTACAGTGTCCCCCAAATCTCATACACTTCACATGCTTTGGCACTGGAGTTCTGCCTGGGAAGAGCTGTGGGGCAATCTGCAAATACTGACAGCTCTGGTTCAGCCAAACAGAGTAGACTTTATTTGGATCAGAGAGTAGAGGAATGCCCTCAGGTATTATTAAACAGTATACAAATCATAGTGGCTAAAAATCAGAGTAGAACAGCTTGGTGGTATCAATAGAGGGAGATCAACCATAAGTTTAACAAGTACATTAGGGAAAGAGTCTAAGGGAGTCCTGCTAAAATCACAACCATCTCCTGTGATCTGGAAAACTTCTTTGCTCAAGGCTGTACTTTCTTTGGCTAGATAAAGTGCTTCCAAAATACAGGTTCCTGACTCAACAGTTTGCCCCTAAACTATGAAAACAGTTTCTAAACCATACACAGATCCAAAAGTAAAGGAAGAAGACTTCATTGGATCTGGGGCTTTATGCATAACTCTGGCCAACCAATGACTAACCACTAAGCTATGCTGACCCAGTGGCAAACCCTAGAAAGCCAGACTTAAAAATAAGGGGAAAAAATCTCAGCAGGAACAGCTGAGGCTACACACTACAGGGGAAATAACTTCCACAGAATTAGTCCAGGTAAGCCAGTAAATGAATAAGCAAACGAACAAACAAACAAAAGACCCAGAGGGAGATTAGAATTCAGAGTTGCTACAATATTATCTATTATGTCTGTTTTTCAACAAAAAATTATGAGATATACAAAGAAACAGAAATGTATGGGCTATACATGAGAAAAATATCATCAATAGAAAGTATATCTGAGTGGGCCCAGATATTGGCCTTAGCAGAAAAAGACATCAAAGTAACTATTATAAATGTGTTCAAAGAAGTAAAGGAAACCACATCTAAAGAATTAAAGTAAGGTACGGTGACAATTTCTCATTACAGAGAGAATATAAATAAAGATACAGACATAAAAAAACACAAGGGAGTTTTTGGAATTAAAAGGTATTATCACTGAAATGAAAAATTCAGTAGAAGGGCTCAATAGCAGATTTGAGCTGGCAGAAGAAATAATTAGTGAAGTTGAAGGAACAGAAAAAAAAATAATTAAAAAATTGAACAGAGCCTCAGAGACCTGTGGGACACCATCAAATATACCACCATATGCATAATGGAAGTCCCAGAAGGGAAGGAGAGCAAGAGGCAGAAATAATATTTGAAGATCTAATGACTGAACACTTCTCAAATTTGACAAAGAATATTGATCTACACATTCAAGAAGCTCAGTAAACCAGTCTCTGTTTCTCTTTTCCAGTGGCTGGGTGTCCCTCTGTGAGGAGTTCCCTCCCTTCTCACTTCCCTGAGATTGGGCAAGCTCTGAGTCTATTGGGCAGGGCATACAGAAGGTCTGCTGTGTACATTTGGGGATATTGGACCCTACACAAAATTATAAGGCCAAATTAGGCTGTAATCCAGCCCATTTTCCAGTTCCTAAGCTATCCACCTGATTCTGGCGTGTGTCCACCAAGAGAGAGCATCATCCTTTTCTAACTTGCCCAAAGTTTCAACCTACTCTCCAAGCCCTGTGCCCATTGGGCTACATGTATTAGGAGGTACACCTTTTTTTAAATTCTTACAAGGGTAATTTGTGGATTAGTATGGGTCCTGGTGTGTAGACAGGGGGAAAGTGATGAGACTTAAGGCAGACAGAAAAGCCACTTCAAAGAGGCATACGATAACCCCTACAATCATCCCAGGTTGGACTTGAGGGTTGCTAAAACTCAGGCCATCCCCAAATCTTACCTTCAACTCTGCCTGAAACTTGAGGGTCCAATCATGAGTGGCTCCTTCAGTTTTAATGACTCCAAAAGGCCTTTGCCCAAGTGCTCCTTTATTACGTGAGTGAAACAACCCACGCCTAGCATGGTGGCTAAGAGCCACGTGACCTTAGGCAAGTTGATTTCCTTTTCTGAGTCTTAGCTTTTAGTTCTATAAAAAAAGGGAAATAATAAAAAAGAGGTTAGAGAGGGAGAGAGCCAAAGCATAAGAGACTCTTAAAAACTGAGAACAAACTGAGGGTTGATGGGGGGTGGGAGAGAGGGGAGGGTGGGTGATGGGTATTGAGGAGGACACCTTTTGGGATGAGCACTGGGTGTTGTATGGAAACCAATTTGACAATAAATTTCATATTAAAAAAAGAGTTTATGTTTCTTGGCCAAATTAAAAAAAAAAGGGAAAATAATATCTATCTCAGAAGGTTGTCATAAAGAAGGGAAAATAATAGAAAGTACTTAGGAAAGTCTTTGAACATAATAGACTCTTAGTACATGTGAGCTATTATAAATGCTTGAAATGTAGCCACCAAAGGCAGGAGTGATTTGTGACTCTTGACACAGTGCTCCTGCAACTGCACCTTCCCTCACCATGAGAGCTGGAGCCTCTTGAAAGCCAGTCTTTTCCTTAGGGACACTAGTCTCCTTTTCCTTGGTTTTACAAAGCAACTTTTTCCTTGACATATTTATCTTCTAGACTACATTGGCTAGCACTGGGACTAGAGACTACACCCAGGCTTCTTGGAGTTTGAAGGGGTCTTACAGGGCCATTAGCTCAGAGATTTCCAAAGACTACTGTGTGGATAGGATTCAGATCAGCAGCATCTGAGGGAGCTCATTAAAATTCAGATTTACCAGAGCTCTCCTATAGAGAATCTTTTTCAAGAGGCCTGGGGTGGGACTTGAGAATCTGTGCTTTTGATCAGTGCCCCAGATGATTCTGGTCCTCTGTCCCTTCTTCCTCATGTCTGCAATGATGGAATGCCCTCAAAGTTACCAAGCATCTATACCAGGGATGAGGAGGCAGGTTGATAGCCAGGCAGGCTCTGGCTGTAGAAAGGTATAAGCTTATGTCCTTTGCCTCTCATACTTTGCTGACATCATTAGGTCTGAGATTTGAAGCCATAATTCACAAACCAGTTTTTTCCTTCATTCCCATGTCACCAACAGTGACAGCCATGTTCCTCAAAACTGAAAACAGCTCCTGTCGCCTTCCCAGCCCTCTCTATGCTTCACTTCTCCAGACTGAACAACCTTACCACCCTTTATATAAGTAATTGGCTTAGAGATATTACTGTCTCACTGGGAGCCTAGGAAAATAAGCTACTGCCTTCAGCTTTCATTGCTTTTCCAGGCATGGCAGAGCAGTAGTAGGTGGCAGCTGTGTCCCAAAGTGTCCCCATTCTCTCTTCCTTCCTCCCTCCTTATCACTGTCTCTCTGGTCCTGTCCAGGAGTGACAGACATTTTGGGAGTGCTGTCTGTTTGTTGCTTCAAGTCCCCTCAAACCAACATTTTGAACATTGCTGTATACATTTAATACAGGGGGCACATTAGTTTTGCTCGGTGAGCATGCCCTAATTGGGTTTCCAAAGGGAAATTCTAATACCAGTACAGAGAATTAAGAACCAGCCAATAGATGGGTTGAGAAGCATGACAGGGAGGGTGGCAGCCAGGGCTGCACATCTCCCAGAGTCTGTATCAACCATGAGACTGACAGACTGGATCTGGGGGAAGCAGCCAAGCTCCCAGTGGAAAGGCTGGATCAGGTGGCATAATGAAGTAATTCTTTGCAATATATACACAGTAAATCTCTACTCACTCTGGGATGGCTTTGCAGAAGAGGAAAGCAGCCACTTTGAACCTGCTGGTCTTTGTTTTCTGTTGTTTGAGTTTTTTCTTGTAGAGGGGTAGGTACTCTTCTCCTAGGTTTCTTGGGTGGCACATGAATTCGTCATGAGACCCGTGTCTCCACTCAAGATATCCTAGTCCAATAATCTCCACCCTGTGGTTTACAAACCTATTATTGCAAGTAGTCTGTGAATCCATATGTTTGGATATTCTGAACTTTAATAATTGGATAACCTAAACTTTTTGAGATACATTTTTCCTCTTATTTTATTTTATTTTATTTTATTTTTATTTTAATCCAAATGTAGTTAACATACAGTGTTATATTAGTTTCAGGTATAAAATAGAGTGATTCAACAATTCCATATATTACTCAGTGCTCATCAAGGTAACTGTACTATTAATCCCCTTCACCTATTTCACCCATTCCCCTACCTACCTCCCCTCTGGTAATCATGTATTTGTTCTTTATAGTTAAGAATTCGTTTTTTGGTTTTCTCTTTTTTCCCTTCGTTTGGTTTACTAAATTCCACATGAATGTAATCATATAGTGTTTGTCTTTTTCTGACTGACTTATTTTGCTTAGCATTATACTCTCTACACCATCCATGTTGTTGCAAATGGCAACATTTCATTCTTTTTTATGGCTGAATAATATTCCATGTGTATATATGTCACAGCTTATTTATCCATTCATGTGTCGATGGACATTTGGGCTGCTTTCATAATTTAGCTATTGTAAATAACGTTGCAATAAACACAGAAGTGCATATATCCTATCAAATTAATGTTCTTTTATTCTTTGGGTGAATACCCATTACTATTGATTACTGGATCATATATATGATAGTTTTATTTTTAATTTTTGAGGAACCTCCATACTGTTTTCCATAGTGGCTACACCAGTTTGCATTCTGACTAGCAGTGCAAAATGATTCCTTTTGTCCTTATCCTCACCAATACTTGTTGTTTCTTGGGTTTTTCATTTTAGCCATTCTGAGGTGCTATCTTCTTGTGGTTTTGATTTACATTTTCTTGCTTATGAGTTATGTTGAGCATCTTTCCATATTTCTGTTGGGCATTTGGATGTCTTCTTTGGAGAAATGTTTGTTCATGTCTTCCTCCAATTTCTAAATTGGATTGTTTTTTTGGGTGTCAATTTTATAAGTTCTTTATATATTTTGGATACTAACACTTTATTGTATATGTCATTTTCAAATATTTTCTCCCATTCAGTATGTTGTCTTTTAGTTTTGTTGATTGTGTCCTTCAGTTTGCAGAAGCTTTTTATTTTGATGTAGTCTCAATAGTTTATTTTTTCTTTTGATTCTCTTGCCTCAAGAGACATATCTAGAAAAAAGCTGTTATGGCTGATGTCAGAGAAATTACTATCTTCCATGATTTTTATGGTTTCAGGTCTCACATTTTGGTTCTTAATCCATTTTGAATTTATTTTTGAAATTATTTTTGTGAATTGTGTAGAAAGTGGCCGAGTTTCTTTCTTTTGCATGTTGCTGTCAAGTTTTACCAACACCATTTGTTGAAGAGACTATCTTTTTCCCATTGCATATTCTTGACCCCTTTGTTGAAGATTAATTGACCATATACTCATGAGTTTATTTCTGGGCATTCTAATCTGTTCCATTGATCTATGTGTCTATTTTTATGCCCTTCTTTGAGAACCTTCTTTCAAGACTCAGCTCTTAGTTTTTTTTTTCCTTTTATCTACCTACAGTTATTCCCTGGATGATGTCCAGTCCTCCGGCTTTATTATCTTAATCCCTTCCTCTAGCACTCTACTGCCAAACCCTCTCCACCTACAACCTACCTTATCTTAAAACCTTGAGGTCATCCTTGACACTTCTCTTTCTCTTACATCCTACATGCATCTGTCAGCAAATTCTGTTAGTTCTACCTTCAAAATACTATACATCTAGAATCCATCTACTTCTCTTTACTGCTTTTACTTTGCTAGTATAATCCTAGTTGAAGCCACCTTCCATTTTTCTCCTGCATCTCTGCAAAAGTTTACTAACGATTCTCCCTTCTGTCACTCTTTCCCTTTAATGTTTATTCTTAACAGCCAAGTGATACTTTATCTTAATTGGTAATTTTATTGAGATAATTGTAGGTTCACATGCAGTCATAAGAAATAATTCAGAGAAAGTTGCTGATATTTTGCTCAATTCCCCAAATGGTAACATTTAAAAAAATTATAGTGTAATATCACAACCAGGATAGTGGTATATAATTCACTCATTTTATTCCAATTTCCCCAGTTTTACTTGTACTCACGTGTGTGTGTGTGTGTGTGTGTGTGTGTGTGTGTGTATTACATTCTGTACAATTTTATCACTTATGTAGGTTCATGTATCCACCACCAGTCAGGATTCAGAGAATTTCCACACAGATCCTTTGTGTTTTCCTTTTTTAGTCATACCCATAATCCTCCTGTCCCATCCCCCTGCCATGTCCCTAAACCCTGGCAACAATTAACCTGCCCTCCATTTCTGAAAGTTTGACATTTCAAAAATGATATATAAACGAGATTATACACTATGTAACCTTTGGGATTTGACTTTTTGTTTACTCAATGTAATTCTCTAAGTTGTTGCATTCATCAATAGTTCATTCCTCTTATTGTTGAATAATATTCCATGCTGTATTAGTTTGCTAGGCCTGCCGTAAAAAGTACCATAAACTGTATAGCTTATAGTTCTGGAAGCTAGAAGTCCAAAATCAAGGTGTTGTCAGGGCCATGCTCCTTGTGAGACTTTGTCTTGGTGGAACATTTTCTTGTCTCTTCCTAGCTTCTGATGCTGTCTGGGAATCCTTGGCTTGTAGTTGCATCGGTCTTATTTCTACGTGCATCATCACATGGCCATCTTTACATCATCTTCCCTCTGTGAATGTCTATTTGTTCAAATTGCCCCCTTTTTTATTTTATTAAAGGGAAGAGGGCAAGAGAACTACAGGGGTAGAGGAGGATTAGACAGGGAGCTTACATGTTTAGGTGATGTCACTCAGCAGTATGGTGGGGAGTCTCTGGGCCAGAGGACTCTAAAGGACAACAGTGGCTTGGGGCTTTATAGCCCTGGAATTTATATCCTCTATGTTAGCAAATGTTGGGTGCAGTTTTGTGGGGGTAAGCAGAGTAGGCAAGCTCTAAATGGCTGAAAACTTGCTTGTTTGGGCTATATTTAAAACAATAGGATGTATAAAAATTAGAGCTTGTCACTGGTGGGCTTTTGAACTAATGGGTCCTTGCCGGCTTTGAAGAAATAAACAACATGGGGCCAATATACTGAGGCCATCTTTGACTCATCTGTGTAACACAGGGTCATATGGGAACTCTATATTTAACATGTTGAGAAACTACCAAACTGTTTTCCAGAGTATACCATTGTACATTCCCACCAGTAATTTCTCTGTATTCTTGTCAGCATTTTGGTGGTTTTTATTTTAACTACTCTGGATAAGAGTGTAGTGATATTTCATTGTTGTTTTACTTGCATTTCCCTAATGCTAATGATATTGAATATCTTTTCGTGTATTTGCTTGCCTTCCATGTATCCTCCTCAAGGTAGACTCTGTTCATGTATCTTGCCCATTTTTCTAATTGGAATTTTTTAACCATTAGTTTTGAGAATTATTTATATACTCAAAATACTTGTGCCTTGTCAGATATGTAGTTTGCAAATATTTTCTCCCAACATGTAGCTTGTTGATTCATCCTCTTAACAGCGTCTTATGCAGAACATTTTTTTTTATTTTGATGAAATCTAATTTGTCAATATTTATTTTTATGGATCATGTTTTTGGTGTCAAGATAAAGAAATCTTTGCCTAGCACTACACTCTGAAGATTTTCTTCTACTTTTAAAAAATAGTTTTATAGTTTTACATTTCACATTTAAGTACATTGTTGGGAAAGCAGTCATTACATGACCTGTTGCCTTTCCCCAGACTTGCCCACTCAGAGCCTTGGACCTGAAACACTTTCTTATCAAGAGCTAAGAAGCCTGTGACATGCTTATCACCTTGTGTGAGAATATCTTTGCCTGTTTCAGACTCAGTTGATTCCTTGTTTCTGCTTAAATGTGTGCATCATATGGCACCTGGCCAACTCCACTGCTATATCTGTCCCTAGCAGGGTGGTATAGGCAGACCAATTTCTCTGCTGTGTTTGCCGGGAAGGATCAACACCCACTCTTGGAACTGATCTTGCTTTCTCTTTCTGTAAGTAAAGCATTGTTCCATCCAGTTCTTATCTGTGTTGTGTTTTCCTTGATAACTCCAATACCAAGATGCAGCAGAAATTGTATGGTTGACATAGTTATGATCTTTGCTTTCTTCTGTGAAGTTAGAGTCCTTCCTGACATTGGTAAATGGTATTTCTGTTTGACATCCATGATCCATTTTGAATGTTTTTTTAATATAATTTATTGTCAAATTGGTTTCCATAAAACACACAGTGGTCATCCCAACAAGCGCACTCCTCAATGCCCATCATCCACTTTCCCTTTTCCCCAACCCCCATCAACCTTCAGTTTGTTCTCTATACTTAAAATTTTTTTTCAACGTTTTTTATTTTATTTTTGGGACAGAGAGAGACAGAGCATGAACGGGGGAGGGGCAGAGAGAGAGGGAGACACAGAATCGGAAACAGGCTCCAGGCTCCGAGCCATCAGCCCAGAGCCTGACGCGGGGCTCAAACTCACGGACCGCGAGATCGTGACCTGGCTGAAGTCGGACGCTTAACCGACTGCGCCACCCAGGCGCCCCATTGTTCTCTATATTTAAGAGTCTCTATGGTTTGCCTCCCTCCCTCTCTGTAACTATTTTTCCCCTTCCCCTCCCCCATGGTCTTCTGTTAAGTGTTTTTTTAAAATAAGGTGTAAGGTTTTTTGTTTGTTTTTTGCCTATGAATGTTCAATGGCTCCAGTACCATTTGTTGATAAGTTTACCTTTCCTCCATTGAAACATTTTGGCAGTTTTGTAAAAAAACCAGTTTGGCATATTTGGGTGGGTCTATTTCTGAGTTCTCTATTCAGTTCCACTGATCTATGTGTCTACCTGTGTGTCAATACCAGTCAGTCTTGATTACTGTAGCTATATAGTGAGCTTTAATATTGAGTAGAGTGATACTTCCCACTTTATTTTTCTTTACCAAAAGTGTTTTAGCTATTCTAGGGCTTGCACATTTCCATATAAATTTTAGAATAAGCTTATCTAAGGCTGCAAAAAAACTTTGCATGGATTTTTATAAGAATTGTATAGGGGCACCTGGGTGGCTCAGTCGGTTGAGCATCCAACTTTGGCTCAGGTCATGATCTCACAGTTAATAGGTTTGAGCCCCACAGAGCCCGCTTCTGTTCCTTTGTCCCCACCTCTCTCTACCTCTCCTCCACTTGTGCACTCTCTCTTTCTCACAAATAAATAAACATTAAAAAAAAAGAATTGTATTAAACCTATAAATCATTTTGGGTGCAATTGACCCTTTTACTATGTTGAATCTTCTAATCCATGAGCACAGTATGTCTCCCCATTTATTTAGGTCTTAAAATTTTGTTTCATTAGCATTTTGTTATTTTTAGCATACAGATCCTGTGCAAATTTTTGTTAAGTGCACACAAAAGCATTTCATTTTTTTTTGGAGTGATTATCAGTAGTATTGTGTTTTTAATTCCACTTTCTGAGTGTTCATTGTTTATATATAGAAATGCAGTTGATTTTTGTTTGTTGATCTTGTGTCCTGTGACTTTACTGAACTACCTATTAATTATAGAAGTTTCAAAAATAGATTTCCTTGGATTTCCTACCTAGACCACCATGTGATCTGCAAATAGGGACAGTTTTAATTCTTCCTTTTTAATCTCTAGGCTTTTTAATTCTTTTGCTTGCCTTAATGCAATGGCTACAACTTCCAGTATTATGTTGGATGAGATTGGTGAGAGTATATATCCTTACGTTGTTCTTGACCTTAGGGGGAAGCATTCAGTCTGTCATCATAAAGTATCATGTTAGCTGTAGGATTTTATAAATTCTCTTTAGCATATGCTCATATCATATTGAGAGACATACTGTGTCATATATTAGAAAACGATGATTAGAAGAATCAGCATATTAAATATGTCAATTCTCCCCCAGATGATCTATAGGTTAATTCCTCTCCATTCCTATTTTTCTTTTTTTTTCCAATATATGAAATTTATCGTCAAGTTGGTTTCCATACAACACCCAGTGCTCATCCCAAAAGGTGCCCTCCTCAATACCCATCACCCACCTTCCCCTCCCTCCCACCCCCCATCAACCCTCAGTTTTTTCTCAGTTTTTAAGAGTCTCTTATGCTTTGGCTCTCTCCCACTCTAACCTCTTTTTTTTTTTCCTTCCCCTCCCCCATGGGTTTCTGTTAAGTTTCTCAGGATTCTATTCCTATTTTTCTAAGAGTTCTTACCATGAATAAATGTAAGATTTTGGCAAGTGCTTTTAACGCATTAATTAATATAATCATATCCTTTTTCTTCTTTAGCCTATTGATATGTTAATTTATATTATTTAATTTTCAAATATTGAAAAAGCCTTGCATACCTATAATAAATTCCACTTGTTACTGGTGCACATTTTTTTTTACATTGCTAGATATAATTTCCTAATGTTTTGTTGAGGATTTTCATAGCTAAGTTCATTAGAGATGTTCTTTAGTTTTCTTTCTTTCTTTCTTTCTTTCTTTCTTTCTTTCTTTCTTTCTTTCTTTCTTCCTTGTACTGTTTTTATCTGTTTTTTGCTGTCAGGGTAATCTTGGTTTCATAAAATTAGTTGGTAAGGATTCTTTCCCCTTCTATTTTTGGGAAGAGATTGTGTAAAATCAGTGTTAATGTTTTAAAAATGTTTAGTAGATTTTTTTGTGGGAAGTTTTAATTACAAATTCAGTTCAATTGATAATTATAGGTATATTCAGATTGCTTATTTTAACTTGATTGAGTTCTGATAGTTTGTGTTTTTTGAGGAGTTAATCTATTTTATCTAAGTTGTCAAAAATAGGGTGTAAATTTATTTTATATTCTATAAGGTATAAAATATTAAAAAGTATATAAAATATAAAGAGTATAAAGTATTTAGTGTATAGAGTCCTTTGTAGTATTCCCTTATTCTCTTTTGATATTGGCAGGGACTATAATGTTATCCTCTGTTTTATTCTTGATATTGGTAATTTGTGTCTTTTCTTTTTTTCTTTGTCAGTCTTGCTAATGGTTTGTCAATTTTATCGGTCTTTTCAAAGAACTAGCTTTTTGTTTCATTGATTTTTTTCTATTGTTTTCTTGAATTCAGTTTCATTGATTTCTGTTCTTGTCTTTATTATTTACTTCCTTCTCCTTGCTTTTGATTTATTTTGTTCACCTTGTTTCTTGAGGTATGAATTTAGATTATTAACTTGCGATATTTCCTCATTTCTAATGTAAGCAGTTACTGTTAGAAATGTCTTCCTCAGCACTGCTTTAGATACTTACCACAAATTTTTATTTTCATTTTTGTTAGTTCAAAGTATTTTTAAATTGCCTATTAGACTTCCTCTTTGACCAATGGATTATTTATGAGTCATGTTTAGTTTCCAAGTGTTTGGGTATTTGTTATCTTAATTTTTTTGATTTCTGGTTTAATTCCACTTGGTCAGTGAACACACCCTGTATGATTTCAATTATTTTAAATTTATTGAGGCTTGTTTTATGTACCAGAATATGGTCTATCTTAGTGAATGTTCCATAGGCTCTTGAAAAAGAAGTGCATTCTGCTGTTGTTGGGTTAAGCATTCCATACATGTCAATTAGAATATGATGGTTAATTGCATATTCAGATATTTTATATCCTTGATGATTGTCTATTAATTGTACCAGTTGTTGAGAAGAAGGTGTTGAAGTTCCTCGACTATAGTAAGGATTTGTGTATTTATCTTTTCAGCTCTGCCTATTTTTGTTTCATTTTTTTTTGAGGTTCTGTATTTTGGTGCATACAGGGTGAAGCTTTTAAATCCTAAATTAAATTATGCTTCTCCTCTGTTGCAAACCTCACAATGATTCCTATTTCATTCAGAACTATAGATGAAGTACTTATAGTAGTCTATGGGGTTCTGTAAGATCTGGCTCCTGGTTACTTCTCTAACTTTATTTTCTACTATTCTCCCCTTCACTTATTTTGATTCAGCCACACTGGCCTCCTTGATGTTTCTTGAGCAGAACAGGCACACTGCCTTGTTACAGCTTTTACTCTAACTCTTAACTTTGCTAGGAATGCTCCATAAACTTGGAATGGGGGTTGGATTGCAATTGTTGCAAGAATTTTTACCTTTACATAACAGGGAAGAAAAGGCCAGGAGAGGGTAAGTGCCAATAACAACGAGCATATTATTGATGGAGCTAGGGTGCTATGGAAAAAGTAAGCCTGAAGAAGAACAGTAAGAGAAGGTGAATGAAGATGGATAAATAGCAGCAGCTCCAGGAAATGGGAAGGATTTTACACAGAGGAAGAACTGACACCCCAAATTCTCTCATTTTAAAGTTTCTCCCCCAGCAGGCTAGCACTGAATCTGAAATTCTAGCAGTGTACTTCTTTGAGATAAGCTTGTAAAGGCTCTGAGGAATCTGACAGCATAAAATCTTATATAACTTAATCCAGAGCTTTAAAAAATTATTTGAAAACAACACATTTCCCTCCCTTAATGCCTATCTTACAAAATCCACTTTGAGAAACACTGGGTCAAAGCTTCATTTATTTCCAGAAAACTTTTGCTAAAAGATTAATATTACTGGAAAGGCATACCTACTTATCAGTCTTTCTTACTCTGTGATTATTGTTTTATCCAGCTAGCCCAGGGGTTGTAAATCATGTCAAAGGCCTCAGCTCTCCACCTGATTTTGTAAATAAAAATTTATCAGGACATAGTCATGTCTATTTTTCTCTGGCTGTTTTCTCATTACAATATAGAATTGAATAGTTGTGACAGAGATGAATGGTCAGCAAAGCCAAAAATATTTGCTATCTGACCTTTTATAGAAGAAGTTTGCTGAGCCCTGTATTTACCCAATAGCAAAGGCCTGAGATTTATCTATTTCTGCCTAACAAATAACAACAAAAGTTAATGGTTGGCACCAACAATTTATTATTAACTCTCATGGTTCTGTTGATTGAGTGGGCTCTTCTGGAAAGTTCTCATTTGGTGTCTCTCATGCAATCAGACGACAGCTGGGACTATAGTCATTTGAAGGCCCAACTGGACTGAACATCCAGAATGGCTCACTCCCATGGTTGGCATCTGATGCTAGATTTCAGCTGGGAGCTCAGCAGGGGATGCTGACTAGTACACCTACATGTGGCCTCTCCCTTTCAGTTGTATTTCTCACAACATGGTATCTAGGTTCACAGAAGGATCATTTCAAGGGCAGGAAATAGATATTGCCAGTTCTTTTAAAGGCTAGGCTTGGAACTGGAGTAATGGCACTTCTACCTTATTTGGTTGGTCACAGCAGCCACAGACCAGCCCAGATTCAAGGGGACTTGTTGTATAAACTACCTTTGCATAGGGGAAAGACAACAGTGTACATGGAAGGATAGAATTAATGCTGATTATGCTGATTACCACCCTGAGGAGCAATATGAGGTGCTTGGGGAGCAGGGTAGAGAAAGTTTCCCTGGAAGGAACTTTTAGAGTGACTGAAGCCAACTCTACTTCCACCTGTGCCTATTTTATAGATAATTATACTGAAGCTTAGAACATTAGAAGCTGTTGAAGGTCAGTGTCTGCCTCACAGTGTTGACACAGACCCTAGCTGACTTGCTGGAGGTATGTAGCTAACCCCAAAGGAGACAGTGGTCTAAGGCCAAGGGGCTGGTATGAGGGAACTAATCGAGTGTGAGTCTCTGAATAAGGCTCCCTCCTTTCCCTAAGCCTTTGCTTACTCCTTAAGGTTCACTACCTCAGCTACTACATAAACATATAGGCTTTACAGACATACCAGATCCCTGCCACTATGTCTTGTGGGCTTCTGAAGTCTTTCTCAAGTCTGGACTCTAAACTACAAATGAACCCTGAATACCTTAAAAAAACAAAGACAAAATCTTAAATTTCTTTCACTTCTTACAGCCCTGAGATACCTCATACTAATGCCATATATATATATAGAAGACAACAGAAATTGTAGGACTATTAAAATCCCAGCCAATTTCCCTGCACAACCTATGCAAGTGGAATTCTGTGGTCTAGTCCCTGCACACTATGCCAACCTCATTTTTTACCTTCACTGACTCTCAGTGCTGTTGTACCAAGCATGCTTTCTCTTTCTCTCTTTCTGTTTCTTTCTCTTTCTCTGTTTCTCTGTCTCTCTCTGTCTCTCTATCTCTCTCTTTCTTTCCCCACCCTGGCTGTATTCACTTACTGTTCTCAATGTTTGGAACATTCTTCTTTCCCACCTGCCTTCACTCACTGGTCTACCTCTTTCACATCCTTCAGAGCTTTGGGTGTTACTTTTCCAAAGAGATCCTCCTTGATCTCCCACATACACCTTTTTTGTTCCCATAGCATCCTGTATTTCCCCCTTAATAGTTATTTCCCCACTGTCCTCCAATGTAATTACTTACTTTTCTGTCTTCTTGACTTGACTACGGTGCTTCAGGGCACAGTTTGTGTTTGCATTCAACTTTGTCTCTCCATGGACTTGCAAGAGGTCTGACAAAACAATTGAATTCACTCTCCTTTCAGTGATATCCACTTTCTTCCTGCTGTCCTGTATAAGTCTGCTGGAACCAGTTGTATAGTGGGCAAGAGTTGGGATGATGGATAAAGAACATGTGTCCAGAATGTCATGCAAGTCACTTGCAGCACCTATGAACAACTCTTTAGAGCTCTTGCTTGTCTTGTCCTGGAACCTTTTTGCAAAAACCAAAAGGCTCCTTTGTAAGGCTCCATTCCCAGCCTCCTACCACCAACTCAATTCAGCACTGCATTTTGAGCACCTTTCCTTGCTTCAACTCCTCAAACACAGAAGAACCATGGCCTAGCACTCGGGAATATGTGCAAACTCATGAGCTTAGGAAGTCTGATCTAGGCTTTGTGAGAAAAAGGTGGGAAGTTTGGTATCTCTGGGGTTCCACTCAATTGTAAGAGGACAGCTAATGTTCTTGGGAGATAACTGGCCCCCTAAGGCCATTTGTCAAACAGACTGATTATGATTAAGTATAAATTGCCAGACTACAAATGGCCTTCAAACAACAGAAAGAATCTAGCAGAACATTAAACATCATGAAGCAGCCCCAGGGTAGTGGACATCAGCAGTCTTGCTTGATTAATCCTTGGAAACACAGTCAGAATTAATGGGGAACTTGTTGAAAGTTGATTGACACCTTTTGAAAGGTGAAATCATTTTCTGTTCCCATTAAGTGTTGTTAAGGCCATTAACAGAAATTGGAATAGAGAAATAGGACCTTTTACGTGGTAGATCAGAGGCTGAGATGGACAAGATGGAAATGTACTGGCAGCTTATAATAGGCACCTGGGTGGGAAATGATAAGTAAAGATTGAAAATTGACAAATGGATCAAACTGGGAAAGACCAAGACCCAGACAGATGGAGTACAGTTTGCATGCAGAGGTGATGAGGGAAAGGAATGTGAGAATCAATAATTCAGCAGGATCACCCACACTTTGGGCCAGATATGGATTACTCGGAAAGTGATTAAAATTTGCTAGGTGGAAAAGTGGGGAAGATTTTGTTACAAGATGAAGAAGAGACCACTTTCGAGCCATTGAGAAGAGTAAATAATTTAGACTTCCCTGGGGAATCAGGGTACCAAAGAGAAATTCTCCAGACTAGAAGTCAGGAGGTCTGACACATGAAAAGATGCTCAACATCACTCATCAGGGAAATACAAATCAAAACCACACTGAGATACCACCTCACACCAGAGTGGCTAAAATGAACATCTCAGGAAACTACAGATACTGACAAGGATGTGGAGAAACAGGAACCCTTTTGCACTCTTGGTGGGAATGCAAACTGGTGCAGCTGCTCTGGAAGACAGTGTGGAGGTTCCTCAAAAAATTAAAAATAAAACTACTCTACAACCTAGCAATAGCACTACTAGGAATTTATCCAAAAGATACAGGAGTGCTGATGCATAGGGGCACATGTACTCCAATGTTTATAGCAGCACTTTCAACAATAACCAAATTATGGAAAGAGCCTAAATGTCCATCAACTGATGAGTGGATAAAGAAGATATGGTTTATATATACAATGGAATACTACTTGGCAATGAGAAAGAATGAAATCATGCCATTTGCAGCAACATGGATGGAACTGGAAGGTATTATGCTGAGTGAAATAAGTCAGTCAGAGAAGGACAGATATCATGTGTTTTCACTCATATGTGGATCTTGAGAAACTTAACAGAAGACCATGAGAGAAGGGAAGGGGAAAATATAGTTACAGAGAGGGAGGGAGGCAAACCGTAAGAGAGTCTTAAATACAGAGAACAAACTGAGGGTAGATTGGTGGATGGGGGAGAGGGGAAATGGGTGATGGGCATTGAGGAGGGCACTTGTTGGGACGAGCACTGGGTGCTGTATATAAATGATGAACCACGGGAATCTAACCCAAAAACCAAGAGCACACTTTACACACTATATGCTAGCCAGTTTGACAATAAATTATATTTAAAAAATAATAAAACATTAAAAGAAAGAAGTCAAGAAGTCTGAGACATCAGTTTATTCAGTTTCAAAGTGGCTGAATACTCCAACCCTCTGCATTTTGCAGTTGGTTGTATCCCTCCAAGTGACTAATGTGATATTTCTTTGAAAGCTATCAAACTTACAAATGTAAGGAATTATAATTATGGTCATCCAACTGAATCAAGTGCAAGAGAATATTGCCATAAGGGACTACGTGAGATTTTAATTATTTCCTCTGATGGAGGTGAACATGTTTGCAGATAATCTTGGGCAGCAACAGTGCTTACATGATTTATCTTGGGATTTAGAGACACACACATCTCATGATATTTTGATTGAAGAAAATTCACGGATTTGGGATATGCATCAGAATGGAAGATATGACTTTTGATTTACCCTGCCATTTTGGTTTGGCACAAATCATGATACCCTGACAGTGGGAAGAAGTGGAAAAGCAGGAGGTGGTGATCAAATGGCTGAGGGCACTGTCTGCTGCAAAGACACCCCTGAATATCTAAACCAAGAGTGGTATTTGAGAGTTGACAGTTTTCCACCTACTGGCCTGAATTAGCATCATTTATATGAGGGCTTTTTCATAAGATCTGCCAGAGACTGATGTTTTCAGTCATAGTTATTTGAATGTTGTTTCTGTGCTGGGTACTGCGCTAAGCATTGTATTGTACCATCTCATTTAATCCTCACAACCACTCTGTGGTGTTAGACACTATTATTATCTTCATTTTACAGATGAGAACATTTAGAGTAAGGTGGATGAGTAACTTCTCCAAGGTCACAATGCTAGTAAAAGACAAAGCCTGGTAGTAAACTCAGACATTAGCTCCAGAATCTGTGTATAGAACCACCATATAATACTGCCATATACATATATGAATGAACCTGAGGCTCTGGGAAGGAAAGAAATGTGACTTTCCCAAGGTCACGCAAGTAGGTAGTGGGTCTACATACTATTTATTCTTGGAGTGAATCCAGTATGCTCACAGCAAGTGAGGAATACAACAAAGTCCCATTTTATAGATGTAGCTTGGGTCTTATAGTAATGATGATAATAATGACAATAATGACAATGGCAGCAGCAGCTGGTAATTATGGAGCATCAATTTTGTGCTAGGCACTGTTATAGCTACTATATATGTAAACTCATTTATTTATTCATTGAACAAATGTTTATTGAAAACCTACTATACATAAGACAATGTTATAGAGACTAGGGATATGGCGATGAACAAGAAAAGCTTGATGCCTGCTTTTAAATGAAGTCTTAGAAGTCTTATATGGAGAATACAACTGCAAATATGAAAACAAGTAAGATGACAGATAATAATTCTGTTGTAAAATAAATAAAACAGGGTAGTATAGGGAGAATTGGGTGGCAGCTACATTGGATGAGGTGGTCAGGGAAGCTCTCTTATTATCTCATTAAATGCTCTCAACAGCCCTGTGAGGTGTGTAGACACTGGTCAGCTAGATGTAAGTAATGGGAGAATCAATCCCACCACATTGCTGGTATCTGTAGAACCAACTGCCTGCAGCTTGATCAATGCAAAGCAGGGAATTAGAGAGGCTATTTTCATTGTCACCCCCAAGGCAATACCTGATCATTTAAGGAACCCAGAAAGTGTTGGATAGAATTTTGTAGTCAAGAAAAGACAGTTGGGTGGAATGTGGACATTAAAGGGACCAGCTTAAGAAACGGTCTAAATTTTCAGAAGAGTGCTCTTCATGACCTTAAATCTTTGTGACCTTGGATTAGTCAATGTTTTTTTTTTTTTTTAGATATGACACCTAAAGCACAAATAACAAAAGAAAAACAAATTGAACTTCATCAAAGTTAAAAACTTTTGTGGTTCAAATGACATTTTCAAAAAAGAGTAGAGACAACACATAGAATGGGAGAAAATGTTGAAAATTATATATCTGATAAGGGACTTGTGTACAGAATAAATTGAAGTACACTTATAACTCAATAAAAATAAAAATAACCTAACTAAAAATTGAGCACGTATACATTAGTTCAAAGAGAATATATAAATGGCCAATAAGTTCATGAAATATGTTCAACATCATTAGCCATCAGGGAAATGCAAATCAAAACCACAATGAGATGCCACTTCACATCTACCAGGATGGCTATGATCAAAAGGACAGACAATAGCAAGTGTTGTCAAAGATGTGGAGAAATTGGAACCCTCATACGTTGATGATTGAAATGTAAAATGGTGATGCTTCTTTAGAAAAGTTTGGAAGTTCTTCAAAATGTTAAACATAGTGTTTCTATATAACCCAACAGTTGCACGGGTATATACCAAGAAGATTGAAAATATATGTTCACACAAAAACTTGTACACAAATATTGATATCAGGTTTTTTATAATAGCCAAAAAGAGGAAACAACTCAAATGTCCACCAACTGATAAATAGATCAATAAAATCTGATAAATCCATACAGTGGAATATTATTCAGCTATAAAAAGGTATGAAATACTGATACACACTACAACATGGATGGACAATGAAAATATTATGCTGAGTGTAAGAAGCCAGGCACAAAAGACCACATATTGTATGACTCAATTTATATGAAATGTCCAGAATAGGTAAATCTATAGACATAGCAAATAGATTAGTTTAGTGGTTGCCAAGACCTGGGGGGAGGGGGCAATGGGAGTGATTGCTAGTGGGTATGAAGTTTCTTTTTGGGATTATGGAAATGTTCTAAAATTGCTGGTGATGGTTGCACAATTCTGTGAATATACTAAAAACCATTGAATTTTATATTTTAATATGTGAATTGTATATTATGTGAACTATGTCACAACAAAGTTGTCAGAAAAAAGTCAGCCCAAATGTTATCTCCTTTGTGAAGCATTTCTTGTTTCCCAGACAGGGTAGCTTCTTATTCTGAGTTCTAGCACTTTGTGTACACTTCTGCCATAACACTTATATCCTTGTATGGAATTATCTGCTTGGTCTGATCTAGGAGCTCCCTAAGGTCAGGGAACATATTGTATTTATTTCCTGCCTCCTATAATGCCTTTGCTCCATCCCCTCTTTTCCTCCCTCCATCTTTCCTTTCCTCCCTTCCTTCCTTCCTCGCCCTAAATTTTTATTGAGTATATACTATGTGCTTACACTGTACTAGGTATTTGGTGCAATGGTGACTAAGGAAAGCATGGCTTTGCCCTAGTGTGGTTATAGCCGACTAAGGAAGACAGACATTAAACATGAATAATAAGTGTTAGAGAGTAAAACCATTTGACCAGGGTGTGTGCGTGTGTGTGTGTGTGTGTGTGTGTGTGTGTGTCTTACCTAATCTGTGGGGTCAGGGAAGAACTTCTTCATGATGTGCTCTTTTATCTGAAACTTGAATGACTAGTAAAAATAAGTTGTGGGAGTGAGAAAAACAGCATGGTGAATGTCTTGAGGCTGGAAAAAGCTCGACATCTTGGAATAAATGAAGGAAGAGCAGTCTGGCCAAAGCATTTAGGAGTGAAGGTGCCAGGGCAGTGGGGGAGGTCATGGTGAGATGGAACTTGAGAGAGAGAGATGAAGATTTTCTTGGCCAGGTTAAGGAATTTGTATTTTGTCCCATAGAGGGTTTTTAAGTGTGTGTGTGTGTGTGTGTGTGTGTGTGTGTGTGTGTGTGTAGGGGGTGATGTGATATTTTTAAAAAGTTCATTGCACCTGTTCACTGGAGAATGTATTGGAGGGACTGGGAGCAAGAGTATTACTGTTTGAGTCATCCAGACAAGTGATATGGTGTATTGTCCTAAGGTAGTTGCAGGAAGTATTGAGAGATGTGGATGTATTTAAGGGGTATCTAGTAGGTAGAATTGATTGCTTTAGTGTTTGATGAGATGTGGGGAGTGAACAAGGTCCCAGGAATGTTTCCTTGGTATCTAGCTTGGGTGACTGGGTGAACAATAGTGCCACTAATTTCAACAAAGTACATAAAAGAGACAGTTTGGGGGAAGTGTGTGGAAGTGAGTTTTCTTTTTTGATATAGTGATATGGAGGTACACATTGGCATTTTGGGTGGAGAGGCTCAGCAAGAGTAAATTGATATGTACGGAGCTCAGAAGAGATGTTTGAGTTGGAGCTATACATTTGGAAGTTGTTAGCATGTAAGTAGTAATTGAAGCCATGGACCTAAGTTGTTCATCTTTATATCCTCTACAGAACCTGGAGTGGTATTTGGCACAAAGTACCTGTTGAATGTTAAAAATAAGGTGTCAACCATAACCCCTCTCAAAGGGGATAGATGAGACCAGTATCCTCAGGTTCTTCCTTCTCTCAAACCAAGGTACACGTAGTATTCCAGGGTCATGTGCATAGTAGGTACACATTAAAAGCTAATGTTTATCAAATGCATGTTATGCATCAGGCACTGTTCTAAGTCCTTTACATGCCTTAATTTTCTCAATAACACTATGAGGTAAGTATTATCACCCTCTCCATTGCATAAAAGGAGAAGCTGAAGCACAAAGAGGTCACCAGCTGAGTGCACAGCTTGCTATTTTAACTGCTAGGATATATTACCACTCTAATATTTGAAGCCTAAGTGACTGGATTTTTTAAATTGATTAGAACAGGTTGGTGTAAATGGTTGAAAATTCCTTTTTGTATCTTTCCCCTTCTCTCTCTGGTCAGCACATTCATCCCATTCTCCCAACATTTTTGTGCTGCCTCCCAACACAGTCTCCAGATACTCATTATTCTGTGTCCCAGCCCTCAGAACCTTGCTCTTTGCTTTTGTTCATCACTCAAAAGTTGAATACCTGCATCCAACATGGTGGCATTCAGGTGGATGAAACACTGTTGTGGTATTCCTCTCAAGAAATGTATGTGAATGATTTCAGGGGCTTCTTGGAGTCTAAGGACTTTAACCAAAAGACTGACTCTAATAGGCCTTTGAAGATTTGTAATTGGTTATGAAAGCAAGAGTTTTTATTTGATTGGGGAGGATGGGAAGCACCAAGGAGAGGGATTAAATATTCACATATCAAGCTGTACAATAATAGGCAACGTGACCCCAAAAGCCAGCACTCCTAAGCAATAAACTACATGGTCGCCTGTAGAGGCACATTCTGCTCTGCCACCAACTGAGCTAGCCTTATACCCACCACATGCTACTGGGAAGTACCTACATTATTCTGTTCAATTCAGTGACATAGTTCTATACTGTTTGGTGTGCATAGTGGGAATGAAGACATAGAGAGATGTGTAGCAGGATCTCTTCATGTATTCTTAGTTCTTTGGGTAATGGACCCCCCCCCTTAAGAATCTGAAAGCTATGCACCCACACACAGACATGAATTGATGTGTGTGCACTTGTACATACATTTTTGCTTATGATTTCAGCTTTGAATGAGTGGTTCCAAAGGTTCTCAACAGGACAATATCATGCCCTAAGAAATATTTTGGAGTTAGTGGGGGCTCTTATTGAGACATAGCAGGTGGAATCCAGGAATACAATTGTAGGACAGTCTTCCTAATGAAAATTTTTCCTGTGTATCACTGGACATTTAGATGTCCTGCTGGACATTTATATAGGTGAACAACTTGCTTGTAAAAATGATCAAAGCCTAGAATGGAAATTTATTTTGCATAACATAACATGTTTTGGTAGATACCACATTTTTCAGGAACCCAATTGCAGTTTAAATTGAGAAGGAGTTGTACTTCTTCTAGGAACTATACAAGTTTTTCTCCATTTTGGAAATTCATGTTACCAACATCAATAATATTCAAAGTATTAGAGTTACTGATAAAGCATACCTGTGTCAGTCTACATTCACAATTGGTGCTTATTGGTGATTTCATACAGACCACTTCATCCTAAGTGTCCTACTGTAGTTAATTCCAGAGATTTACATGTTATATAAATATGTAAATAATTATAAATTATCTTTCATTTGTTCTTTTTCACATTGGAGCATTATATTGGTATTTTTGAAATCATGTGTGTAGGTGTGTAGGTTTTATTAGCTGTGAATTTCATTTCAGGATAATAATGGAGATGTCATAAAGTATATTTTAAAAAAAGAACAAAAGAGAATGGGTCTTATTATGATTGAGAACCACTTATCTAGAATAAAAATTACACTCTGAAGGAAATTCAATGAGTAGGAGAGAAAATAATAATGGCTTCCATTTTTAAGTACCTACTGTGTGCCACTTATAAGCTGAAGGTATTTTCTATGAGCTCATTTATTCCTCACAAGCCATGCTCCATTTCCTAAACTATAAGGCAGAAAACGAGAAGCACCGGAAGAGACACAAAGAAGAAGTGATTGAATGTGGAGAAACCCAGGATGGGGGTGTGTGGCCCAGCTCTAGGTCTGCTACCCCTTCACTGCTCTCTAGACTGATTGTACTGCGAACTATGACTGAGCCCACAAAGGACTCTTACTCCCAAAGGATGGGCTGCTCTTGCACTGTGTGTGTGTGTGTGTGTGTGTGTGTGTGTGTGTGTGTGTTGATGGAGGTGGGAGCCAGAAAGCTGGAGAAATAAATCTCTGTGAGGCAATGAGACCTGATTACCGTATACATATCTTTCTTCTTCTAGGACTATGATGACTCTAGAAGTATATTAAAATATGTTTTCCAAAAATTAGTCATTTCTTCATAATTTTTGCCTCTGCCACTGGGCAAAAATCTGCAAGCCACAGTCCCAGAGCTGAGTGTGGGGACAGTGGGCTACTTTTCTTGGAATGACACCTATGCTTTATGATTTGACTCCTTGGAAAGGGCAGTGGTCTCTGTTCTTCCCTGCTTTCCTTTCCCAATGTGATACCTCCGCCCTATGGGGAGCCGTGGCAAGGACAACTGGAGCCCCAGTATTCTTATCCAGCCATAGCTGGGGTGAAGTTCCTGCCCTGTGAGTGAGGCCTGGGTGGAGGCAAGCATCCTTCACCATTCCTTTTGGTCACACTCACCAGGAATTTAACCTCTGCAACTAATATGAATGGGGAATGATAAATGCTGGAGTCCTGTCCCTCCTGTGAAATACTGAGTCCCTCGACTAGGAGCTGAAGAGAGAAGGACCCCTGTCAGGCTCAGCTGAGGAGAAGGGAAGGAGGGAGTGAGTCATGGCTCAAGTGCCACAGATTGTCACTCTTCTTACTAAGATTTAGTAGATTTTCTTAAATAAATATTTCTTCACTTGCTGTATTGTCTTAGGACAATTTGAGAGGCTTTAAATCTTTTAAAAAATAACTTTACTGGTTATGCTTGTTTTACTAGGAGGTGAATACTCTCATCGTCATATGCTTTTTGGTTGCTGCTTTTCTCTAAAACTTGAGGGGGATTCTGAATTCCAAAACAAAACAAAACAAAAACAAAAAACAAAAAACAAAAAAAACCCCACCTTTCCCAGGTGTCAATGCCACACTGTGTTTGTATGATATCATACCTGGAATATGTGCCCAAATAGATAATAATTTTTAATAGGAGAAAACTGAATTTAATACAACCATGACACCCTACATATTATATGGACCCAAATAAATCATTCTAAGAATGAAGGCACAAATAAATAGCTATATCTTCTGTTTGAAAATTATCTGCAATCTGGAGCACAGCTCCTACTCCTTAAGTCTGGGCTCTTCATACTGATTTGCCTCCAAAGAGTAACAGTATGGAAAGCAAGAGAAAGAATAACTTTACAGTAGAGAAACTTGACAAAGTATCTTAAGCTAGTTGATTAAGGTTAACATCAATGGTGGTAAGTTATATTAATAGTGTATACCCTTGATAGGATGTAAAGAGAATGGTACTTGTCCTCCAGTTTCTTCCTGCCAAAGATGTATTACCACAGTCTAATTGTCAGAAAAACATCAGATAAATCCAAATTGAGGGACATTCTAGAAAATACCTAACTTTCAAGGTCTTCAAAAACATGGAAAGTCTGAAAAACCATCAGGACAAAGAGGAACCTAGGAAGTTATTGGAAGTCAGGGGCACCTGGGTAGCTCATTCAGTTAAGCATCTGACTCTTGGTTTCAGCTCAGGTCGTGATCTCATGGTTTGTACTGACAGCAAAGAGCTTGCTTAGGATTTTCTCTTCACCTCTCTCAGGCCCCCCCCTCCCCACTGTTCTCTCTCTCTCTCTCAAAATAAATAAATAAACATTAAAAAGTTATTGGGAGTCAATGTAATATGGTATCCTAGATGGGATTCTTGAACATAAACATTAGGTACAAACAAACATAACATGCAAAAAGCATGGATTTTAGTTAATTATTATCTATCAATACTGGTTCACAAATGTGCCATACTAATGTAAGATATTAATAACAGGGAAAAGAGGGTGTTGAGTATAAGGGAACTTCCTGTACTATCTTCCCAGTTTTTGCCTAAAACATAAAATCATTCTAAAATCAAAAACAATTATTTACTACCCTCCCCCCCAAACACAATTACTACAAAGAGACAGACCTTGAGTTGGGCAGAAAGAAACTCAGTCACAAGGAGTCCCTTGTGAGGTGGGGTTCATGGAGACCTGGCAAAAAAAGCTAGATAGGACAGAATCAGAACTATATGTTTTTTGGCACAATAATTTCTTTTAGATGAATCTTTCGTAGAGAGAAAGCCAGATGAGTGCACAAAGATGTCTATGCAAGTATGGTTATGGCAGAATGATTTGTAAGAGTAAAGCACTGCAGCATTCTAAATGTCCACACTGGGGCGGTATCTCACTATGTTTGTTTGATAGAGCATTAGTCCAAGGAGATTGGCTCCTATAAAGGGAATCCATGAACAAACAGGAAATGTTGCATACCATATTCCCTTGGAGAATCCAATACACCCTGGTATAATACAGCTCTGAGATCAGCCTCATGAAAAAGAAACTTGTAAATTTCTGTTTGAACTAGGGTTTGAAAAGTCATTTGACCATGGATCACTTTTTAAAAAGTATTATTCTTTTTAAAATTAAATGTTACTAATGTCTTCACACTTTGGGAACTGTTGCACTAGAGGTTAGACTATATAAATTATGGCATATATTTTTATTGGACTTTCATAGAAATTAGTGAAATCATGTTTTTGGAGAATATTTAATGAATTGGGACACCATGCACAATTTTAGATACCAAAAACAAGTTACACATTTGTATATACAATGTCATCTTGATTGTTTGCTTTTTACAAATAGGAAAGGACAGTTGAAAAACTACACAGTTAATAGTGGTTATCTGTCGATTGTGGGGTTACAGATAATTTTAAACTTCTTTATAATCTTGTAGCTTTTTTAAATTTATTTTATTTTTTAAAATATAATTTATTGTCAAATTGCTTTCCATACAACACCCAATGCTCATCCCAACAAGTGCCCTCCTCCCTGCCCATCACCCACTTTCCCCTCTCCCCCACCCCCCCATCAACCCTCAGTTTGTTCTCAGTCCTTAAGAGTCTCTTATGGTTTGCCTCCCTCCCTCTCTGTAACTTTTTCCCCCTTCCCCTCCCCCATGGTCTTCTGTTAAGTTTCTCAAGATCCACATATGAGTGAAAGCATATGGTATCTGTCTATCTCTCCTTGACTTATTAACTTCTTAATGGTTTACAAAGTAAATATATTATTCAACAAAAGAGTATATGTCACAAACCAAAATTTTGTAAGCCAAATTGTCCCTCTTGTACATTCTAAACTCACTTACCTTTTGTTATAGGTAAGTATTTATCAGAGTTTGTTTTTTGAAATACCAGAGTATTTCAGCTCCAGGAAGGGAATGACAGGATGTCCCAGATGAGCTTAACTGAATTAGTGGAGCATTATAAAAGTAGAGCAGAGTTATTCTGCCACAAGCCAAGGAATGTCTGGGGCTATCAGAAAGCTGGGAGGGGCAAGAAGACTAGAGACAGCAGAGAGTAAGGTCCTATCAATGCCCAGATAACTCAGAATAAATTCCTGTTGTTTTAAGCAATAAATAAATAAATAAATAAATAAATAAATAAATAAATTTATTAATTAATAAAAAATAATAGTAGAGCATTCTGTCCTGTGGTTAGCAAGGAGATGGCTGCAGTAGCCTAAAAAAACTTAGCAGTCCAGGCTAGTAAGTTGATGACTTACTTCTCTTTGGAGAAAGCTGGACTCTGCAATATGAGATGGTATTCCCTTACAAATAAGTGCTTTTCTTTTAGTTACCTCAAGAAGGTAAGGAACATGTAATCAATTCTTCATGTCAAACTGACGTCCCAAGGATAGATACTTCATCTGCTTGCTTGCATGTAGGACCATATTCCAGTTTCCTCCCACCAGACTCCTACATCCTACCTACTAATGCAGAAGTTCCTGTCCCTTCCCAGGACACTGGGAGGAGAGGTGCTGGACTGGAGGCTCTTCAGTGCCTCTCTGTGCAGAAACTGTGTGGCACTTACTCATCCTTGGTGTCTGGCATGGGGCTGAGCACTAGCATGTGCTCAGTAGGACTTGCTGAATAAATGACTTGAAATCCATTTGCAGGTCATCAATTTCATTTATGGAAACTACATTCAATGAATCAACAATGTTATGATATGATACAACTTTCACAAAATACAATATGACTGGGAATCAAACGCATGATGCTGGGGAATAAGGGAAGTTTAGTCTTTATCCCATGTTTGCTACTCATTTTTTTGTGTGTCATCCTGGACAATTACTTCTCCTCATTAAGCCTTGGTTTCCTCAAATTTAAAACAAGTGGTTGGGCTATGAAATTGGTTTCCTATTGCATTTGTTATAAAACTTAAATTCCTTTACATGGACCCCAGGACCCTACATAATCAGGCCTCTGTCTCCTTCTTTGCCCTCATTACCCACTAATTTCTCCTCCCCTTATTATATTCCAAAGATACCTCAGGACCTTTTCACTACCTCTTCCCTCTGCTTGGAGAGGGAAGAAGTCCAGTCCTCACTGGAATCTGAGCTCCACAAAAGTAGAGAATCATGTTGATCTTGCTAATTTCTTCATCACTAGTGACTAGAATAATGCTTGGCACATAATAGGTAATTGATAGATATTTGTGGAATGAGTGAAGAAGAATCTAATTGTCTTAATTACCAAACACCTATATAGCACTTACACCGTACCAATCTCTGCTTGAAAATTTTAACTCATTTAATTCTCTTAACATCCCTATCAGGTAGACACTATTATTCTTCTCATTTTGAAGACAAGGAAACTGACGCAGAGAGAAGCTAAGTAATTTGACCAAGGTTATGCTGTAGTTTACATTGATTGTCTCTTTTAATCTTACCAACAACTCTACAAAGTAGGTGATATTATTTCCCCATTTTATAGACAGGAAACAAAGACTTAAAGAGAGGCTAAGCAACTCACCCAGGGTCACACAGCTGGGTAAGTGGCAAAAAAGGACCTCGAATCCAGACAGTCTAACTCTACAACCATGCTCCTTTGTAGTTACAAGGGATAGCTGTGGCTATTGCAGAAGTGCTTTACCTGCCCTTTCTGTAAAACGTCTGGAAGGTTGGAGAAGGCAGGTCCTGGGTACACAGAGGTCATGTAGCAGGCAAGGCTGTACTGAGGTGAAAGGTTGATTTAGGGAGGAACTGTGATTGAGAGAGGGATAGGCCTTTTGCCCAAGCAAAAGGAATACATGGAATACATGCTGAAGTGGGTCAAGTCTCCCTCTGAAGCTGGCTTATATCCCTGCCTCCCATTGGAGACAGTTCTTTTATGGGGCCAAGACAAGAAGACATTACTAAGGCCAAAGGAGCCAGAGTCCCAGAAGAAATCTTTCCCTGCTCCAGGTTTATCCATGGCCATTCTTGGGCTGAACATCCACTTGGAAAAACATCATACAGGCCTAGGAAAGGTACAGAAGAAATCCAGAGGTATTACCAATGGTTGAGATTGATGGACAGATAGAACACTCTGGACACACTTACAAGGTAGAAACTCTGACCAATCTAGAGGGACTGATAACTCCAGACATACTAAGCAGATAACTCTGCCCACCAGACACAGCCATGGACTGGCTTGAACAGTCAGGCTAGGCTCAGGCTAACCCACACAAGCCACATATTCTAGAAAATGTATCATCTATCTGTTTATCTAGAATATCTTCCCTTTTCCTCCATTGTTTTGCATGGGACCACCAGACTACATAACTACAGGGGGAGTTCATTTCATGGTATATGTAAATGGAGCCCCTGGAATTGCTACTAATGTCTAAGGTGGCTCCGATGCTGCAGTTTCAGTTGTGCATCTTGCTATGGGTTCATTCAACTCAGGCGCTCCCTGTCCACCCTGTTCTCAAAACAAACAGGCCCAGCTGTGATCACTGGGAACCTCCAGAGTACCATTTACTATCTTCTTCTATCAACGTGTGGTCACTAATATTCAATTTGGTTAGGTTTTCACAGATATCTGCAGCCAATGTGTGTGCCAAGCATCCAGTGATCATGAGAAAATCAAACTTTTCCATTTATAGACGTTGCTATTGACAGATTTCTGGAATGAGAGTGTAGGCCTTTCCGACCATGTATTTTCTTACTGCTTTAAAAATGAATCATGGAATTTCCTTATTATGTTTAATGTTAAATGTGTTTTATATATTTGAAAATTAACAAGTGCACAAAAGCATTTATTAGAATTGTATGTGTTTCTGACTCTAGGAGAAGATTTTGGACAGAAAGTACTTGACACTTTTCCAACCTATCTTCTGTCATGGATAGACTGACTACTTTCTCAGGAGTTCGATCACTCAGAAGTTTGGTCATTAGGTTCACTAGGGATTATATTGAATAGAATAAAGATTATTAGTTGTGTTTACAATGAAATGTATGAATAAACAAATAACCATTATTAGTAACCATTAACATCTGGTAGAATAAGATATGTTATGTTTGGTGTGGCCCATCATTAATAACAGTCGTGCATGTACCTGTACTGTGCTAGAGTGTTTTATATACATTTTTTCTTAATTTTCCCAATGCCCCTGAAAGGAAGGAGTGATGGTCTCTACTTACAAATGAGTAACCCAAGAATCAAAGAAAGGAAGTGACTTCCCTAAAATCCTGTAGTTGGTAAGTGGTAAAGCCAGGAATTAAGTATTTCAGTTGCATGTCAACTTCATAACCTTAAAGACCATGTAAACCCAGATTACAATGTTGTGCCAGAATAGACACTCAGCTATTTTTAATTAAATTAGTTTAAATTTAAATTTACTTTAAACCAAATTCTTATAATTTAGCCTTCTTAAAGTTTCTTACTCTTTAGGTTAGAGTGGGAGAGAGCCAAAGCATAAGAGACTGTTAAAAACTGAGAACAAACTGAGGGTTGATGGAGGGTGGGAGGGAGGGGAGGGTGGGTGATGGGTATTGAGGAGGGCACCTTTTGGGATGAGCACTGGGTGTTGTATGGAAACCAATTTGACAATAAATTTCATATATTAAAAAAAAATAAAGTTTCTTACTCTTTAAAGAGTAAACTTTACTCCTAAATTTTACTTTGAAAGGGGTCAAAAAGAGCAGTCCTTAACATTTTGAGACACTAGGGCATCAAGAACTTGGTGCCAGTGAGAGAGAGTGAGAAGGATGGCATAAGGATAGGTTGGCCAGTGTGTAAACTTGGAAACATGACAGGTCATCTTGATATTATTGCCAGCTATTTACCAACAGCTTGCAAGGGGGCCTGGGAACATCAGAGCAAAGAAGCCTGTGGCTTGGTTATTTTCTTGAGCAAAACTGGCCTGAGATTTGACTTCTGTTCTTCCTTCAAATTTATTTCTTGTGCTTCTCATGGTTTCAATACACAGCCTCATGGCATACTGGAAAGAATGTGAGCTGTCTGTGTGGAGCGACAGACCTGGGTCCAAGTCCTAGCTCTGTCACCCCCTAGCTGTGTGATCTCAAGCAAATCACTTAGCCACTCTGGTCTTTGGTTCCTGATCTGGATTGATGTGAGGATTAAACTAGCATCTAATGCACTAAATTCTTGATAATAATATAATTCTTATTCCTACTCTGCTTCCACATTTCCACTGCAGACTCTCCAACACTTTTTGTCACCATTCATTTTCTACTTGAAATGATCCTGGAGCCTTGAGGAATTGCTGTGAGTCCAGTGGTAGTACTAACCCCCACCCTCAACCCCTACTGCCTTCAACATTCAAGGAGTCTGGTAGATCCATATCTTGTTCCATTTTACCAGGCCTAGGCCTGCCTATTCCCTTTCCCTTGATCCTTCCACACATCCATATATATCCACACCACGCCCAGGTCAAGGTGTCATGGACATGGAAAAGGGTGAAGAGTTCATCTTGACCAGATTAGAATCCTCATCCAGAGTCACAGTGATGCAGACCATAACTAGGAAAGGGAAAGGGCTCCACTTAAAGTCCAATCTGCAGGCAAAACTATGAAAAAGGCTACTTTAGATCCCTTCTGCCTGACCCCATACTTGTCTCATGCCCCACCCTGTTGGTATAGCATTCTTATCACTGTTAGCACTGCATTAAGAGCACCAGCTCAGTAGTCAGACAAATCTTAGTTCAAATTCTGGCTCAGCTGCTTACTATCTGCGTGACTCTGCGCAAATTATTTAACCTCTCTGAGTCTCAAATGGCTTACCTCTACCTCATTCATTTATTCAACAACATGAATTAAGCGCCTAAGTGCATGACAGGCAGTGTGCTAGGCACTGGGAATACAATGATGAGAGAGGAGGAAAGCACAAATAATCACACCCATAAATGTGAAGCAGTGACAGAAGTACATGGTAGTATGAGACAGAATGTGACCTAGACAGGGAGGTAAACTTGACAGGACTTACTTGGTGATGGATTGAATGTGGAAGAAAAAGTAGAGGAATGAGCCTGGAATAACTTCTTTCTTTCTGGCTGGCAGTAGGTGCCATTCACTGAGGCTGGCAGCAGTGGAAGAAAGTCAGGTTTGAGGAATAGCTACAGCTGGCAGGGGTTACACCTGCTTGTGCTTGCACACATACATGTTGATGAAAAGTCCCTACTAGGTGTTGGGGATGTTTACTAGGTGTTGGGGATGTTTAATTAAATTGTGATGGCCACTTTATTAGGGGAATTACTATTCCCACTTTCCAGGAGTGGAAACAGACTCAGAGGATGGGATCCACTTGCCCTAGATCTCACAGCTAGTTAGTGGTAGAGTCAGGATTAACTTTCATTTGGTAGCCCCAACACGTGCTTTTTCCACTCCTCCACCCTGTGGGGCCCAGGAAAGCCTGCAGGAGAAAGAAAGGCTGACTGGCCAAGGGCAAGGACTCCAGGAAGGCAGAAAAGGGGGTGAATGGAAGAGGGACCAAAGGAGCAGAGAAAGAATTGTGGCGAGGGCAGGAGGGATCCTCTCCAGTGGCTTGATTAAGATTTATTTTTTGAAGACAGGTTAAGCGGGCCAAACTAGGTTTACATTTCCTAGCCCCCCTCTTCTACCAGATTCTGGCCCTGAACTCTGAGGAGGTGGTAGGGAGGGGAGAAAATGAGGAGGCAGTTTATGAAGTGGCCTGAGGCCCAGGGCTAAATTTGAAATTAGCATGGGGATTTCAGTCACAGGAGTCAAGTTTCTAGGGCCACGGCTAAGTCCAGCAGCTGGGGGCCGATGGAGGGATAGAAAGCTGACCCTTTCTGGCTAGCGCTTTGGCCTCAACCTTACTGTCACCTGCTTCGAGCCCCTGGCATTCTAGGAAGCAATGAGAGTCAACTTCTTGGCTTATGGTTTCTGGTACCCCGAGGAGTAGTCTTCTGTGTAGCTATATGGGGTGAGAACAAAGGGAGCTGGTTCTGATAAAGGGCTGGGGAGTAGGTTTAGATAGGATGGGGCTGCTGTCTGCTTTCTTCTCCTAATTGAGTGCTATCTTCACCCAAGCTTCCCACTTTGCCTTCTTCTAGCTTGAGATGTAAGGTCAAGGTCAGGTGATCCCCAATAAAGCGTTAATGGTCTGTACCTCATCACTTGAGAGTTAGGTTTCTACATCCTTTCTGGGTGATAACTGCTAAGGCAGAGCTTTTTCTGGGCTTTGAAAGTCTCTTTGGGTATGGAATATTCTTAGGGGTTACAGAATTTTCTGTGATAATTTTAAAATTGTCTTTATCACAAAGATGGTCTAAACTGAATGATATAAATTTATTGTGTATCATCCATCTGTATATCTACCTTATAAAATTAAGGGCAGCCATAGGATTTCTGGACCCTAATTTGCATCTGCCTTACTGTATTAGGACCAGATTAGACTGCATGTAACAGAAAAAGAAATCCAAAATGACAGTGGTTTAAACAAGATAGAGGTTAATTCTCTATCATGTGAAAGAAGTCCAGAAGTGGGATGTGCAAGTTTGGTGTGGTACCTCCGTGAAGTTGTTAGGGGCCCTAACTCCTCCCAGCTCTCTGTTGTGCTGTCCTTACGGCATGGACTTCGTCTTCGTGATCTAAGTTGATTGTTATAGCTTCAGGTAATACTTGCTCATTTCAAGCAATAATATGGAGGAGAGGGCAAAGAAGGGCCAGCCCCCTCCCCATTTAAGAGATCTGCAAGAAATCCCAAATAACACTTCCACTTATATCTCATTGACCAGAGCTTTGTGGTATGGGCACACCTAGCCACAAAGGAGGCTGTGGAATATGGCATTTTAGCTGGGCACTTTAGGGGAGGAAGTGGGTGGTTTGTGGGGTAGATAACTAGCAATCTCTGCCACATTTTGTGTAAAAGATCTCATTAGCTTCACATTGTCCTACTTGCGTTGTCAAGGACTAATGAGGAAAAAAAACATAGGAAGACTTAATATATAAATGATGGCTTAGTCCCAGTGAAGGCCAAATGATGTCCCCGAGGGCTGTAGGAGTGACAGTTTAGCAGTAGATCTGATAGGAAAAAAGTAATATGAGAGCTGAGTCATAGCCTGGCACGAAGCAATATAGCACGACGCACTCAAAAGAACCTGTATCCCAGTTGGCACGGCAGTCACGATCTGAACAGCAATTTAATTTTAGAAAAACAACATCATCCACCTTGTTAAAATCATTGCTGTTCATTTGATTTTTATTGGTTTTGTACTTTTGTTTACACTTCATTTGGAAGTTTGTTTCAGCCTTATAATTGTGTATCAGCCATAAGCATGGAGAGTTTACAGCTTGTTTTCTCTTTGCACATAGTTTAACACTGTAATGAATATGAGTCAATAATTGGGATCTATCTATATATTGTTCCTGTTGAAGGGGTTATTCAGCTGGGAACTGCTTCCTGAAACCACTGGGGACCACTGCAGCAAACAGGAGGACTGTGGGAGGTAGAACCCAAAACTAAGGCCCTGGCTTCAATTTTAGGGCTCTTTTCATACCATTGCCTCAGGGCTGGTGAGGAGGAGGCAGAACTGTGCTGCAAAACAGGTGTTGAACCTAAACATAGCATATGATCAGTGGAGTCTAACATTGGACAAGCTCAGAAAGGTCACATGGTATGCCTCCCGCCTGAAGCTTGAGCCTCTCTATAAGCCAAGTGCTTGGGTCAGGGGGTGAGGATGAGGTTGGTGGTTTAGGGTGACACAAAAAAGCATTTGGGGGCAAGGTTGAGTCAAGCATTATGTCGCTGACACCGAGAGTCCTTAAGATATTTTCTAAGGATGTTCCTGTGAACAGTTGACAAGCAGAAAAGCTCCTGCGGCCAAATGAATGGAAATACATCCCCTCCCTTGTCCTTAGTTACACCCCCCCGACCATGACCATCTGCCATAGCCACCCTTGGCCTGTGATGACATACACCTTCCACGCTCCTTTCACTGTATCATAACCTGGACAGCAGCCTGTTTATCATGGGGCAGAGGGGCTGTGACAGATGGTAGGGCCTCTTTTGAAGCTGGGTAGCTGAGAGGGAAGGGGTTGTTCCAGAGGACTTGTTTCAGGCCATTTATAGATGGAGGGAAGGAAAGCTCTTCGTTCTGCCTTCTCTGGCAGCAGTAGTCTTCCTCAGCCCCAGCCACTGCCATCCCCTTTTAGCACTTTCTCGGATCCTCCATCAGTTGTAAGAGAACTACACAGGGTTTAAGAAATTCTGAAAATGACTCTTCTATCGGGGTGAAAGAAGAATCAGTGAAGAGAGGGTGAGGGAGAGAGGGAAAGAGAGAGAGTGAGACAGAGAGCGAGACAGGCTGACAGATAAAGATGTAGGTTCAGTATATCTCTGTGTGTGTGTCTATATATATGTATACCACACATACACACACACACACACACACACACACACATATATATATATATATATATATATACATATATATGCAAAGAGAGATTTATAGAGGCAGAGAGATGGAGAGAGGTATTTATTGAGATATTAACTTACAGAGGGCAAGAGAGATGGAGAAACACAGAAAAAGAACCAAAGAGAAAGGAGAGGAGTCAGTGAAGGGGGAAAAAAGAGGAGAGAGAGGAAAGCCAGTTTTCTGGAGCAGAAGGCAATTTCTAGAGCTATGGGTAGTGAGCTCACTGTGGGATGCCAAGGACTATGCACAGTTAATGTGTGAGCGTTACCACTGGAGATCAGGGTTCCTCCAGCCTTCTGCCCACCCCCACTCTCCTGCACACAGTCATTGGCCTCTTTTTTTTCACAGACAACATAGAACATAGAAGCCATCAGGTGTTATACTACCCCCATTGCCCCTCCTTTCACATCTACCTCTTTTTTTTTTATTATTCCCCTTTTCCTCCCCTATTTCCTCCAAAATAGGTAATTTTAAAGATGAAGAAACTGAGACTCAGAGAGGTTAGGCAACTTAGCTGAGATCGCACAGCAAAGTTGAGGTTCAAGCTTAGAAACCCCTAGCTACTCAGCTCATTTTCCTACCACTGTGCCAGATAGGATCCCATGAATCATACTTGTTGAATGAAATTCTGCTCATTTGGGGCCCACCAGAGTCAGGGTGAGGCAACTATACAAATCAGTTCTGAAGAAAGAGACTTTGTAGAAACAAGATAAAAAATGCCAGGCTGGTATGCCCATTGGCTGAGCCACTGAGGGTAAGAAGAGAACAAGCAGTAAAAATTAATGGTTCAAAGACAACTTAATTAAGAAAACCCTGCACACGGAGGGGGAAATATTCATGTTATCATTCTGCCCCATAATTGTACAAGTTTTGAGCTTGGCAAGCAGGTACCTGGACCTTCACTCAGCATAGAGGCCCTTCCAATCCTCCCACTTTACCCAGAGCACCTTTAGGGACAATTGAGAGGCTGATGAAGTTCTTTTCTGATACCTGCTCACTTCCCTTCTGGGCCCCTCTCTCCTTGGTGACTACCTCAGTTCTGTGTCTGGCCACCAGATGCCAGTCACCCAATCTCTACTCAGCTTGATTCCAGTTGAGGGGTGACCCTTTCCAAGTATAGTTTCTTTAATAGGACGCATCTGGAGAACTTAACTGAGGGAATGCGGCTGTAATAATAAAATTTTAAGCACTGTTGAGGACAGGCTTTGGGGGTAAAGAGGACTTCTCAGCTTCCCTCCTCCTCAATACCTCATCTGTAATGTGAAGCTTACTGAATCAGCTTACTGAGCTTCCTAAGTACCAGATACCGAACTGGGTGATTTTTATGTATGTGATCTCTCTTTGTCCCTGTGAGGGATATTATTATTACTATTTGATAAAGGATGAAACTGAGGCCAGAAAAGCTTAGTGACTTGCCCACAGTCACAGAACAAGTAACTGGCACAACTGGAATTTGAACCCAGGCCGTCTGGTTTCAGAGACCATACTCACAGCAATGACTACACTGCCTCCTTGCAAACAAACAAAACAGTAACAGCAATGAAACCAAATGAAAAAGCATGCTATTTCTGTCTAACCACCAAAGAAGTATGAAAATCCTGATTATATGGCCCATGAGACCCCAACCTAGGGCCACTTTCTCCTTAATGGCAGCATATCTGAACTGCAAACTACTGTGGAACAAATATGTCACTTCTAAAAAGCTCTCCTTGGAATACTAAAGTGAGATTCAAAGCCAGGAATTCATGACCTCTCATCTCATTATTCAAAACCCCTAGGTTGGCTCAACTTTTCACACTGTGAGCCCTGTTATGACCCAGCTGGGGAATGTATGATAAACCTGGGCTGTGGTCAGTGTTTTTGCACATTAGACATTATTTCATTTTGTGAACACCCTTCCATGTTCTCAATATGTGAAAATTCTCATGGTCTTTGCCATTCCTTCTCAGACTATCTCTATCTATTTGTAGGTTAAAAATAATGGCCAGTAGGAATCAAGCACTTACTCTGTGTGCTGTGTTCACTGCTTTGTATGGATGAGCTCTTTTGCTCCTCCACAATCCTATGATGTAGGTCGTACTATTATGAACTCTATTGTACAAATGAAGCGACAAAAGCTTAGGGAGGTTAAGACTACCTCCAAATTACATAGCTATGAAGCGGCAAAGCTGGGATTTGACCCTCAGTCTGTGTAACTCCAGATTTGGGGTGGTGATCTCTTCCTTAGGGCAAGAGCATATAAATAAAGGTTTTAACAGCAAGATTTGTCTAGCAATTCTCCCATTGCAAAGAAGGAAAAATTGATACTGAGCAATCTTCAGTGAATAGCCTAAATCATGGCCATGTGGGGAGTAGATCAGTACTCTTGAAGCCTCTACAGTTGTTGTCTGGTCTTCAGATACTGTGAGGTCTTTGAAGGCAGGGCTGGGTCCGATCCAATTATCTCTTCTGTGTCTAGCATATAGTTGGGATTCAGTAAATTTTAGTGATTAAAAAATATTTCTAATGATTATTTTAATCTTCTATGGCTTCAGTTTTCTTTAAATGCCAGGTTTCACCGTGTACCAGGTCGGCACCAACCTCCCGCTAACAAAATTGGAATATAGATGAGGGTCTGAGCCATCTGTGCTGTTCTGTTTGAGTTAAGGTCATCTGGGGCTTCGCCAACCAGATTTCACTACTAGCATTTCATACATTCATTTCCTGCAGTTCTGCTTCCTACAGAAGTAAACACATGGAGGGATGGTTCACAGAAGTAAATACATGGAGGGATGGTTCACAGAAATAGGAAGCCAAGACAACAGCTACCAAAAAAAAAAAGCTGCATTAGTAAAAATAGCACTTAACAATTACTGAGTGCTTTTTATATATAGGCATTGTTCTAAGACATATATATGTACTAATTCATTTATTCCTCACATCAATCCAATGAGATGCACACCATTATTGTCCCTATTGTACATACGAAGAAACCGAGACTTAGAGAGGGCTGGCTACACAGGTAATAAGTGGCAGAACTAGGCTTTTTAACCATGTTTGACTCCAAAGTCTCTGTTCTTTACAGCAATGCTAAACTCCCTACATTCATTACTACAGGACTTGTTGATGGATTGTCTATGTGGACTGAGTGAGAGGAAGGGACAATAATGGCTCCGAGCCTAGGACTTGTGTAGCTATGTGGTTGCTACTGTTATTCACAAAGACAACAGCACTAGAAGAGGACTAGTTTGGGATGTGTGGATGGGGCATGAGTTTGACTTTTGAATATATCAAGGTGGAGGTGTTTTTGAGATATCCAAATGGGCATGACAAGAACACAGGTGAATATGTGGTTTGGAGCTCAGAGGAGATATTTGGGAGTCTTCCCCATATAGATAACATTTATTAGGCACTCACTATGTACCAGTGCTGTCTTAAGAGATTTATGTTAATTAACTCTATCTAATTTAATTCTCCTGGTGATCCTATGAAGTTGGTGGTTTATTAACCTGATTTTAAAGATGAGGAAACTGAGGTTCAGAGGGGTTAAATGACTTCCCCAGGATCATAGAGTTGGTAAATTGCAGAGGCAGGATTTAAGTAGAGGCAGTCTGAATCCAGGGCCAGGCTGCTCTGCTCCAAACACAATAGATGGGTAGAAGCGCTGAGAGAGGGAGAGATGGGAGAAAAAGAGGGAAAAGAAGGAGAGGAGGAGGAGGAAGAGGAAGAGGAGGAGGAGGGAAAGGGAGAGGAAGAGAGAGAGAATCAATAGAGGGGTGGAGAAAAGGATCATTCAGGAATTCCAACATTTAATGGCTTGACAGAAGAGAAAGGCAGCAAATATATGGATTTATTTGTTTATTCTCTATCTCTCCTACTAGATGTTAAGTCCCAAGAGGGCAGCTGTTTTTGTCTATTTTGGTCACCGTTATAGCCCCTGTAGCTTCTATGACTTTATTTTAATTAGCAAACACATATGTAGTGTATTACAAGGTCTTTAGAAATATTAGCTCATTGCGTTCTCCCCAACAACTGAATGTAGTGCTCACTCTTGTTGCCTTCATTTTCATAGATGAAGAAATTAAAGCACAGAGAGGTTAAGTAAATTTTTCAAAATCACACAACTAGTCAGTAGCAGAGACGAGACTCAAGTCCAGGCAGCCTGGCTTCACAGGCTGTGTGTGCACTTGACCACTAGGCACAGCTCAAGAAATATTTGTTGAATGAATGATGGGGGGTAGTCAACTGGGTCAAATGCTACTAAGAGGTCCAGTAATTTGGGGGTTAAAAATCTGCTGCTTGTAGGTCATGTATGTCACTAGTGGCTTTAACAGATCTGTCCCATCTAGCTTCAACATAGAACAGAGGTTGTCAGAGGAGTCAAGAAGAACCTGCAGGCTAGGATTCAGCATATCCACATTTACTGAACACCTACCATGTTCCATGTACCATTCTATAGGCTGAGGATAGAACAAGACAGTCAAAGTTCCCATTTTCAAGGAGCTCACAGTTCAGTGGGAGAGACAGATAATAAACAAAAGCATAGAAATCATAACATGCACAGCTTATATATGTTATGGAGACAGGTTGAAGCGAGGTAAGGAAACATAGAGGGAAGGAGGAGCAGAGGGCATGACTTTAGTTATCTCAAATCTGGTCACTTCCCAGTTCTTCAAGTTGATTCTGAGGAAATCTACAGGATGAACATGCCTACAGGGCCTTTGGGAGTCCACTTTGTCTCTGGAGAAGCAATGCGCAAGAGTGGTAAGAACATGACTCCTCGAGTCAGACAGGCATGAGTTCAAATATTGGTACTGCTGTCTTTGTGATCGTTGGCAAGTTATGTACCTTCACTGTGCTTCAACTTCCTAGTCTGTAGAAAGGGGCTAACAATAGTGTCTGCCTCGTAGGGTCATTGTAAGACTTAGATGAATCTAGACATACAGAGAACATGTCATAAATGCCATTTGAAACTAAAGAGAGTGATAGAATTTGTAGATGCTAATGACAGTTTAAGGGGAAATAGTCTACAATAGAAAAGGCATGGCTCTGAAGCCAGACAGATATAGGTCTAGACCCAGGCTATGCCATTTCCTAGCTGTGTGGTTCTTAGTTAAGTCACTTATGTTCTCAAGTTCAGCTTACTCATTTGTAAGATGGAAAGAATAATTTTCAATGTGCGGGATTTTTATGAAGATTATACATATAAACCTGGCACATAGTGGGAATTCTATGAACTAGAGCTATTACCATTCATAACATTTAATATTATTTAAAAAATTATTTTTTACATTTATTTATTTTTGAGAGACAGAGAGACAGCGTGAGCAGGGGAGGGGAAGAGAGAGATGGAGGCACAGAATCAGAAGCAGGCTCCAGGCTCCGAGCTATCAGCACAGAGCCTGATGCAGGGCTCGAACCGACGAACCGTGAGATCATGACCTGAGCCTAAGTTGGACGCTTAACCGACTGAGCCACCCAGGCGCCCCTATAATGTTTAATATTATTAAACACTTATTGATGGATTGATAATAGCATAGGATTAGTATAGTAACAAATTGGACCTAGGGATTTCCTAACCAGGTTTTCCTTAATTTCTGTTTTCTGTTTCCCTGAGAAACTGAGTCTGATTTCTTTGTTTCTTCCCTCAAGCCCTTTTTAGTATCTTTAGTTTTAAAGCCCATTAGGCACTACAGACCTTTGTCTTCAGTTTGGGCATTCTCTCAGTACTTTCATGAAAACCCTTGTCCTTTTCATCTGCCAGCCCCTGGGACAGCAAGCACCATAGGTCACATCAAGCACACTGGATCCAGTCACACACCAGGAATCAAGAAAAACGCAATCTTCAAAAATCCCTCATTTACTTGCTACCACCACTCTCCCCACAAGGGGGCGCTACTTCAATATAATTCTCACATTTTTGCTGCAGCGATTAATCAAAAACTGAGACAACAGCAGAATATCCACGAGTAACAAGACCCCCAAATTTGTCTGACGACCAAACTCCTGTCATTGGCCACAGTTCCAGCCTTACACCCTGGCCTCGGGATGTGCCCTATTCTGAGGACAGTACAGCTGAATTGTTAAAGAGTATGGGGTTTGGAGTCAACCTGTGTAGGTTCTGATTCTGGCTCTATCACTTCCCAGCTGTGTGCCCTCTAAGACTCAACTTTTTACTAGAAAAGGGGGATGCCATTGGTAATTAACTCAGGGAGATTCTGAGTAAGAAATGATCAATGTTCATAAAAAGTTTAACACAGTACCTGGCACCTGGTACCTATTCAATTAGCTATTTCTGTGCCCTTATCCTGGCTACCAACTGAATTTCTGATCAAGTCACATACTGAGCTCCAAATCCCTGTCTGACTGTCTCTCAACTGGCCATCTCACACTGCATGGTTCTGGGAAGGATGGTAGGGAATAGCTCCATGAACCTGCATTCCCACTAAAAGTGACCCAATTCCAGCTTCCCTGATGCCTCTGCCCCATGCTCACCCTGGCCAGCCCCCAGTGATTTGCACACTTGTGTATTCAGGCTAAGGCTTCAGGTCAGTGTGCTAATTTTGGATCTCAGCTCTTCTGCTAGCCTTAGTCTTGGAGGCTGGCTTAGATTACACATTCCTGTCCTGGAGAGCAACACGCCCCCCACCCCCGAAACAAACAGGTACAGGAGCACTGCATACACACACACACACACACACACGCTCACTCTCTCTCTCTCTCTCACACACACACACACACACACACACACTCACTCACAAACACACAAAGGCATCTTTCACTGAAATCCCAGGAGCAAATTCCTGCCCAGAAGGGAGGGAATGAAAGGTAACTGAGCCCTGAGAGACAGTTGGACAGCTGGCTCAGAGCCTGCCAGGCACTTTTCCTAGTAAGGGCATCCTTTGGGTGACAATATCCAATTGAAGACATAGCCCATAGGGAGCTCCATGACTGTTTCTCTTAGCCTCGCTAGCAATGTCCCCAGAACCCTTTCGGGGGATTGTATTCAGAGACCTGCTGGTGCTCTTTGACCCGGTCAGCCAGCAGCTGGTGCCTGCCTGCCTCTCCTCTCTTTCCCTCCTCTCACTCTGATAGCTGTAGCTGTATCCACAGAAATAAGTGATTCAAATATCCCTACTCTGTGGTCTCTCTTAGTGCTGTGTGTGGCCTAAGGGTACCCTTCAACAGTGTTTGTAAGCCTGCATCCCCAACAACCCTCATGCCATTTCAGTTGTTTCTCCAAGAGATTGGATGAATTCTAGCTTTTCCAGCTAAAGAATTGTGTGAGTGAACCATCCAGGCTCCCATCAGCTTGTGGAGATGGACTTCCCTTGGGTGTGATCCCAAAACATGCATGTATTCATTTCAAAAATATTTAATGAACCCCTATTGTGTGCCAAACACTGTTCTCAATCTAGGAGATACAAAGTTTTTAAAAAAGAAAATGAAAATAAAAGAGAAAAAAATGGACAGAATTCTCTATGGACCTCAGGATTCAATGGGACTAAAATGCCAGTACTGTGCTTACTGTATGCCAGGCACTGTTCTGAGAGCTATACCATTTAGTAACTTATTCAATCTTCAAAGCCTTGAATAAGGAATATGAGGAGTGGTATTATCTCCATTTTACAGATGAGAAAGCTGAGGCTCTGAGACTTTTTATGATTATAGTGAGTTAAATAGTGTCCCCCCAAATTCATGTCCACTTTAAACTTCAGAATGTGACTTTATTTGGAAATAGGGTCTCTGCAGATATAATTAATTAAGAATCTTGGGATGAAATCATCCTCGATTTAAGATGGGCTCTACATCCAATGACTGATGTCCTTATAAAAGAGGAGAGGACACAGAAACAGGGAAGAAGGCCATGTGAAGATAGGCGTGGACAGTGTAGTTTGTGTCTATAAGCCAAGGAACACCAAGGATTATAGGCAACCACCAGAAGCTAGAAGAGAGGCACAGAATGGTCTCTCCAGAAGGAACCAACACTGCCAATGCCAGGATTTTGGATTTCTTGCCTATGAGAGAATCAATTTCTGTTGTTTTAGGCCATCTAGTTTATGATAATTTGTTACACCAGCTCCAACAAATGCACTGACTTACAGAGCTAAGATTTGAACCCAAACAATAGGTTCCTGAGTCTGTCCTCTTAACCCTAGAGTAGGAATTTGCTCTGGAATTTGGGTAGAGATGCATGCGTGCGTGCATGCATTCTATTGTTAATAGCCAACAGCCTATTTACTACCTGTCACACACAGTGAGGGAAGGTGGTTGGGGGTCCTCTACTACTGACTCCTAGTGAGCAATAGCCTGGCCCCATCTGAGCCCCAATGTTCTCATCTGAACAGTTAGAAATTTGTGCTAGATGGTCTTTAAGGCCCCTTTCAGTTGTGACAATTTATAAGCCTGAATTCATGATTTTAGGGGAGAGGTGGCACAGTGACAGTAGTGAGAGCAGGTTGTAGATGAGGGGATAAAGGATATGCATTATATGTAATTGATTTTCAAAAGGCCTGTGGATAAAAACCCTATTATGAAAAATTTTTCATGATCTCTCCCTGTTCTCTTTATGTCTGTTTCTCTCAGACTTTCCCTTCTCCCTCCCTCTCTCGCACATGCATATGCATCTCCACACCCACACACATGCCCAGAGACTCCCCTTCAACCCTGGAGAGTAAGTTCGTATTTATGAATTTCAAACTGGTGCAGAGGGAAAGGACCAGGATATGAGTGTCCAGCAGTTCCTGGCAAGGAGAAAGCCATTGTGAAGTGGGGGCGGGGGAGGGCTCCAGAGACTGGAGGCTGGAAACAGTGTTATTAAGTATGTTCATTAATGAGCCCAAGAAGGAAATGACTAATAAATTGATGGAAGGAGGCTGATGGCACCAAACCACTTGGTTAATTAAAACCACAGAGGTCTTGGAGTGACTTTGAAAGGCCCCTGAGAATGGAAGTGGTCGATAGGAGGAAAATAAAGAATAAAGCCAAGAAAGACCATTCAGGGGGTAATCGTTGAAGGGATGTCTCTTGCATGGAGAGATAGCTATGACTGGGAAAAGGCAAATGGGCAAAATACCACAATTCCAAAGAGTCTTCACTGATACACTTCCCCTGGGTACTAAGATCTCCTAACGCTTTCAGGCTTCTTTATAAATAGCGTGATGCCTGTGTGTTTGTGACCATAGTTATTTTTCTAGATGCCACTGGAAACAAGTCTGGGCCTAGGTCCAGAGCAAATGAGAGGAGCTATGGCACCCCATGAAAGCAAGCCTGTAGATAGTGGTCAGGTAGAAGAGCATCTGAGTCTTTTCTGTCAACAGCTCTATGTCAAAGGGCATAGAGCCTCCCAGGCTGGAGTGTACCTTTTCCCAGATTAGCCCCTAAAATCTGTTTCAAATGGGACGATAGGAAATGACTGGAAATTGGCACAGTGCCGATTTAGGGTCTGGTCAGCCATTTGCAGAACAATGATAGACATGTCACCGCTTTTATGTGGGGACTTGTCCTTAAGATTTTGTCTATCTCTCTTGGCAGAGGAGTAAAATGCAAATACCAGAAGGTTGCAGTCAGACTAGACTTGGCATGTCACTCAATCTCTTTGGGCATTAGTTTCTTCATCCACTAAATGGGATGTCTACAGTAAATTATAGTGTCTACATCATAGGGTTATTTCTAATGGGCAGCATGGTGACTATAATTAACAATATTGTATTATACACTTGAAAATGTGGGCAGTAGTTCTTAAATGCTGTCACCACAAAAAATCTGGCAATCACGTGAGAAGATGGGAATGTTAACTAATCTTATTGTGGTAATCATTTAGCACTATATGAGATATCAAATAATCGCATTGTACACCTTAAACTTACATATATTATATGCCAATAATATCTTAATAAATCTGGAAAAATAAATAAAACTATAGTATCCAAGAAGAAAAACATGGACAATATACCATGCTGGGCACATGGAAAATAAATAGCAGCCTTTGTCATTTTCGTCTAGATATTTTTTGTATCCCTCAAACTTGACATAACTCATTACTTCCACCTTATATTCCTTATGTTGGTTAATGGAATCCTCATTAACCCAGTTTCTTAAACTATAAATTTCAAAGTCATCCTCACCCCTGCTTTATTTCAACTCTCCTATTCAACTGATCACCAAGGTCTAGTTTTTTATCTTTGTTGCTCCACATTGTGTCTACCCTAGAATGGCCCTTCATTGTTTCTTACCCAGACCATTGGAACAGTTTCTGAACTGGTCCTGATGCCTCTGCCCCTCCTCCCTGCAGCCATTCTCCACAGTGTAGCCAGAGATTTCTAAAACATGAATCTGATCATGTCACTAGGCCTCAGCTTCATTTCGTTAAAGATCAAATCCACACTATTTTGTCCTACAAGGAAATTCATAATTCTTTCCCTGACCAGATTTCTGTCCACTCCTCACACATTCTGCACTTGAGCCTCAGTGAATCCCTTTCCCAAATATGCCATGGCATTGCACTTTGCATGCACTGTTTCTTTCTCTGACTCCTACTTGTGAAACTCTTACTCATCCTTCAAAGCCAGGCTGAAAAGTCCTCCAAATTCCTCTGAAGCAGACATTCTGATGACCTACCTATGCTCCCAAAGCACTTATTCAGGCCTGATGTCTAGCACTCTATCGCTGTCTAAAGATATGTATTTATTCCACTTGCCTGAGTGCTCCCCACCCCCTGCAGTAGTCAGACTAAGCTGCCATAGTTCAAGGAATAGAATCAAGGCATCCGGCTGTGGCTGGTCTGTGCCCTGGACTCTGCTCTTCCTGTTTCTCCAAAACAAACCCTGTCACAGTCCCCCAGGGACCTTGGGAAACGTAGAAAATCCAGGTGACAGGAACCGATGTTGAACAAGCTGGTGCTACTGGATAAAATCTTCTCATAACAAGCCCTGATCAGCTTTCTGTCTTCAAGATAAATGACCCAATGCTGATGGCTTTGCAATTACCAGCTCTTCTAATTGAATGTCAAGACTCTTGCCTTTGGAAAACCAGTGACTTAGGCTCTCCCTGCTCAGCCCTCCTAAATATATATATATATATATATATATATATATATATATATGCATATATATTCATATATATATATGAATATATATGAATATATATGCATATATATATAAATATATATATGTATATATATGAATATATTCAAATTCAATGGACAGGTGTTGAGTGCCTTCCATGTGCCAGGTATCTTGCAAGGCATTTTAGAAACATGACCTCATTTAATAATTATAACAACACTATCTGGTGGATGTTCCCATCTCCATTTGAAATATGATGTGGAAATTGATGGCTCCACAAGTGGAGGGACTTAAGATTACCCAGCTAATAAAAATAATAGATACAATTTAGTGAGTTCTAACTATGTGCCTGGCACTGTGTAAAGTATTCCATGGACATTGTTTTATATGTACAATGACTCTGGAAGTAGATAATGTGAGCTACATTTTAGAGTTGGGGAATATGGAGCTTAGAGAGATGACATGATTTGACTGATATCTTGTGATTAATAAGTGACAGAGCTAGGACTATGGATCCATGTCCTTCTGTCTTTAGTTTCAGTAATCTTTCTACCATAGCACATGATCTCTTTTTTTCCTTATCAGAGCAGAGTTCTCCAAGTACAAGTGCTGTGTTTCTCCTAAGGCAAGGAAAGCCACTATTTACAGTGCTGCTTAGTATGAGGCACAGATGAACTATGGAGTGAGAACCAGGCTTCTCCAATCTAAACTTTGGGGCCAAGTACTGGTGTGAATATGGTCCTTGGGAGAGTCAGGCCATTTTTGTAGCACATGGTGTTGTCTCTTCAGGTCTCTGAAATAAGCATTTTCAATTCTCAGGGTTCTGGAGGGAAGCTACTTCTCTGGCAATGAAGGGGAATAAGGAAACGTATTCCCATCACAAGCCCATAGATATGAGACAATCTTTGCTGAGAAAAAGAGCAGAGATAGAGCTGGAACTGCAGTCACTTAATTTTCCAGATAGTCCTTTTTGGGGAGATACATGGATAACATAGCTAGAACATTACTAAGTATCCTTCCTGGGAGATACTGGCTTGCTGTGTGTTCTGGACCTCAGTTTCCCATGAATCCAATGAGGAGATAGACAAGAAATCCTCTAAGGTTATTCTCGTTTGAATCTTCCACAGCTCTAGGTCCCCAAGAAGGCAACATCAATTGGTTGCTAACCTGTTGAGTGCTGTGAGTTTCCTAGGCCTGCTCAGAGGTCAGTGGCAGCATGGTCATGCACTCCAGCAGTCAGCTTTGAACACAGCACCCCAGTTATGTGCTTCATCTTTTTCTTGACAGGCTCTTAGAGTAAGTGGACTGATGGAATGGACAAGAAAATGATGACTCTGGCAGACTCAGTGATATCTCTAACTCCCTCCACCACTATCCAGTGCCACAGCCAAATGAAATGACTCCTGGAACAGAACTGGCTCATCCCATTAAGGAGATGAGAGTTCTATTAATTGGAAAGAAACTTTCAAAGGCAGAGAGGTCATCAGCCAGGGCCCATGACTAAACACTACTTTGTGGGTAGGAAAAATGGGGGGATTCTGTAGGCTTAATGGTAGACGTTGGAGAGCAAGGAGGTAGCTGAGCTAAAGTGGAGAGCACCAGCTTGGCCAATGTAATTAGCACTAGCTGGAGATACCCTCTTTCACTCCTCACTCCTGCCACTTCTAATTCACTCAGCCACTCCATGTCCTATTTCCACACACCAACCCACTCTTGTTGTAATTGAAATTTGTCCTCTTTGTTTATATAATGGCACTTATTGTCTTGGATGCTGTGGAATGTTTCAAGCACTTTAGAAGGCTCTTTCACACTCCTTCTCAGTCAGTACTTTCCTAACCAGTAACCACTTGTCCAGAAACATCTGGAGGTCTCATTAAAGCACAAATGACTGGGCCTCACCTTCACAGATTCTAATTCGGTTGATCTGGGTGAGGCCCAAGAATGTGCATTTATACCAAGTTCTTAGGAGCTGCTGGTGCTTTGAGAACCACTGCACTAGTCTGACTTCTATTGGCATCAATTTTGCTTGTTCTTCAATGTACTCTTTGTGTCTGTCTTCTTTTACTTATTCTAATGTCTATAAAATTTACCCATATTGTTGAGTGTACCAGTAGTTCTTTTTGTTTTACTTTCTTTTCCTTTCTTGCTGTATTTGTAGTATTTAGTTGTGTGAATATAGTACATTTTACTTATTTATTCTGCTACTGATGGATATTTGAGTTATTTACCTACCATAAGGGGCTACTATGAATAATGTTGCTGCTATGAACATTCCTGTACCTGTTTTTGATAGACATATGCACTTATTTGTCTCTCTCGCTATATATATATATATATATATATATATATATATATATATATATAGGACAGCTGAATCATAGAGTGGGTATATTTTTTCACTTTGTTAGATACTGCCAGAAAATTTCCCGAAGTGATTCTATATATTTGTACTCCAACCAGTTGCTCCTTATTCTTGCCAACATTTGGTACTGATGTTCTTGTTTTCAATTTTAGCCATTTTGATGCATGCATGCATGTGTGTGCATGTGTGGGCATGTGTGTGTGTAGTAGTAGTAGTAGTAGTAGTATCTTGCTGTGGTTGTAATTTGCATTTTGTGTGACCATTTTAACTAGATTGCATAGTGTGAAACTGATAGGAGAGATGGGAATGGCCAGCAAAAGGCCCTGAAACTAGTGACAGATGGTATGGTAAACACTGTACAAACCAACTCCAATGGTATGGTGGAGCTGCAGATGGAGAAATGTTGAGGAAAAGTTTAAGGGATAATCTAAGGCTCTTTGTTGCTTTTTGGGTTTACCTTTCTTCTTTATACAGACAAGATAGTGTTTTTCTTGGAATACAGCACAGACCTCAACATTGGCCTTTGAGTTTGGGAATACTGAGACAGTTAATGCCAGTCTCTGAGATGGGAATGAATTTAGTGTATTGGGAATACAGAAAGAAATCTAATATGGCTGACATATAAGAAAAAAAGGGAGGATATAGATGATATTAGAGACATCAACAGGGACCATCTTTTAGAGGATCTTGTAGGTCATAAGAAAGAGCATGGAGTTTATTCTAAACACAATGGCAATCCAGTGAAGGGTTTTCAGCAAGAAAGTGACAGTGTATGGCTTATATTTTGAAAATATCACTTTGTATAATGTATAGAGCAGTGGTTCTCATCCTTGGATACATGTTGGATTCATACAGGGAGCTTTAAAAGATACCGATTCCTGAGTCTTACCTCCCAAGTTTCTGATTAAATTGGCTTGAAATACAGCTTAGGCATTGGGAGTAAATACAGAGAGTAGTTTACGGATTTGAGGCATATTTTATATGTAAAATATACTGGGTTTGGAGATTGACTATGGATTATAGGGAGAAGAATTCATGAAGTATGTGGCCTAGTGTCTTATGTGGGGCTTACAGTAGATGGTGGTGCCACTCACTGAAACGGGGAGCACTGAGGGAAGAGAAGCATGTTGAGGGTGGGACAGTAAATTCAGTTTTGGAAATATTGAGTTTAAGTTAAATGAGTTATTCAAGGAGGTATACAAGACTCCATAATGGATTGGATACAGTGAGGCTAAAGGGAGATGTAGAGCCTTTGAGGATTTCCTCCTTTAATGTCCTATATTTCAGCCCTTCCATGACTCTTGCCTTGGTCATTTCCACTTCCCTTGTTTGGATCCCATCACTGTGCCCTGAGTACTAAAATGCTAATCAGTTAAACTTCTTCCTGCAAATGTGTTAGCTCGCTCCATTCCATCTTCCCATTCTATACCTTTGCCCAGCTAAAATACACATGTACTACAGGTCCTCAATGAATGGTTCTTCTGGTGGGTATTCCAAGCCTCTGTGGCTGGATGGTGGGGAAAGTTGAAGAAACTGTGCTAAAATTGCACTCCTTCAATTTCAATGAGAAGATGATGGCCTGATGAAGATAAAATGGGGCACGATTTGACTCCCTTTGGGAAAATGCAGCCTCTGAACTAGGAGTTTTATGTCAATTGTCTCACTGAATATCCTAACCCACTCTGGTTGTTATTATTTCTATTTTACAATTTAAAAAACCTAAATCCCAGAAAGGTTAAGCAACTCATCCAGAGTCATACAACTAGTTACATGCAGAACTCAGAAGTATATTTCTGCCATTAGAGCATAGAGAATTTGTTTCCTTGCTTATAGCTGTCCTCCAAACCTTGTCCTGGTACATGCTCAGCTTTCCCAAACCAGTCACTACTTACCATAGTAATTCTGACTAACCAGCTCTTTTGACTTCCTTTCCTACAGTCTTATCATGAAGTATGCCTCTGAGAAAACAAAAGATCCTGTGTAGAGACCTTCTGAAAAGCATGAAGGGAATAAAGAGTTCTCTTAGATAGAAACTAGATAGATTGACGGACTGGAGTGGAGTCATATTTGTGAGCTCCATCTCTTAAGTTCTGTCTTATAGTAATACACCACTATACCTACTTCTGAAACAGAGATTCCCAAGTGCTGGAAAAGCCCTTCAAGAGCAAAGAGTCTCATTCCAAAGGTAGGGAAACAGGATATAGAGAAGCAAGATAGTCTGTTCAAAGTTACAGAGCCAATTAGAGGCAGAATCAGAGTAAGCCTCAGGTGTTCTGGAGCCCTGTTACCTACATCCCGAAGTTCTGAAGATCTTTCCAGCAGCCCTTCAGTCCCAAATTGATCCTCACACCCTGGTGAGATATAGATGAGGCAAGAAGGGTAATATATTCTTGGTGGGGCTTTCCCGAAAGAATATATATCTGGGAGGAAGCTTTCTGAAGGAAGGGACATGGGGGGGAAAGAGCAGACAAAATCCTTGAGGCTGCAGCACAGAACTCTGCCCAGAACTGCTGCAGACACACCCCACCCTGTCAGCCAGCCCCATAGCCCTGAGCTCAGGGCTGGAAAAAGATATAGGACAGGGCTCCTTAATGAGAACATTTGGGAACCCGGGAAAGGTTAATGATCTGCAGCCTCGACCATCCGTCAGCTCTCCAGCCAGAGACAGTAAACACTGTTACTCATCTAATTAGTCAGGAAAGGCTGGGCAGGGGCTGAAAACAGGGCCTTGGGGATTACAGTTTAAGTGTCCACCCGCTTAGGGCTGTTTAAAGAGGCTACCAGAAGGTATAAGCCCACATTCCCGGAGGCAGTTGGGAGGGGGCTCACTCATAGCTATTCCCCCCTGCAGTTCTGGCTACAGGCTGTGGCAAAGATGTGAAAGGGCATGGACATTTATTGAGGGCTTCCTCAGTGCCAGGCAGTGAGCAAGTCACTTCTCTATATGTCATGTTATTTTGCCTTCCCAAAGACACTGTGAGGTTCTTACATTTATTGAGCACCTACTGTATGCTAGTCACTTTAAATATATTATCATTTTTCAGTTTTCTAAGAGTCCTAGGAAATAGTTGATATGTTGCTCATCCTACAGAAGAGAACATGGAGATTTACAGACCATACTTGGTTTGTTTGCTGATTTATTCAACAAATGCATATTGCATGCCCACTCTGTGCCAGGCACTGTGATAGGTGCTGGAGATATAATGATAAAAAGACAGACACAGACTTTGCCCTCATAGAGCCCACTTTATAATGGGGGAGACAAACATTAAACATGGACTCACACAACTAGTAATATTGGGATCTGATTGTAGGGGAAATCTGTAGGCAAGGCTGTGAGGGGATTGATGTGACAGGTATTGTGGGAATCAGACCCGAATACCCTTGCTCATAGCTGGCCTGCTCAGACTCCAGGAGGCTAGTCCCTGGGACAAATGATGTACTGCTATTGTGGGTGGGAGGGGGTTGACGATCTCTTAAGACATACATGCTCATTGTGCTCTGGGAGGCTTTTCTTTCCAGTTGCCATGAATTATTTCAGTTCCAAAGAGGAGGTATTGAGGTTAAGAATAGCTTTGTGATTTCTGAACAGTCAATGGGGGTGGGGTAAGGCAGGAAATTAGTATTCTCTTGGTACCTGTTGTGTTTCCAACCCTATGCCAAGTCGTTGGAGTGGTACTAAGGGGCAAAGACCCAGGTTTTTTTTTTTTTTTCAGGGAGACTGTTTTTTTTTAAAACAATATAATTTATTGTCAAATTGGTTTCCATACAACACCCAGTGCTTATCCCAAAAAGTTTCAGGGAGGCTGTTAATCTAGGTTGGGAATATGACTTATTTTTATGGAAAGATTAAAGAAGATAGCCAGTTAAGAGCTGAACAGGCCAGTTCTGGCTGGTCAGCTTAGAAGCCTGAGATCCTTTGAGGGCTTTTGTAAGACAGAGAGGAAGGGAAAGAGCAAGAGATAGAGTGTGGAAATGAGTAAGATAAAAAGAAATATGATGAGAGAGAGAAAGAGAAAGACAGAGAGACATGGAAAGATACAGGCAAAGACAGCAAAGAAAGAAGAAAGAAAAGAGAACAAGAGAGGAGAGAAATAAACCAAGTGTGACAGAGACCAGGGCAACAAAGTATGACAGATAAAATGACAGACAGTAGGGGGAGTGAGAGTTGAAAGGGAGAGACTGGGGCCAGCCTTTGAACAGGAAGAGGCTCAGATGATGAGGTCACCTCTCACCCACTTTGAGGTGCTACAGACCACTGTGGAATCATGTTTCAGATGGTTGCTGTATGCTAAAAAGAACTTTTTGCACTAGCAATGGGCTCAGTTTTCTGGGTGACTGAAGAGTAGAGAAGTGTACGTGAGTGTACGCATGTGTGTATGTATGTGGAATTGACAGAAATCACCACGTACGCATGGATATACTCCTATCCCACACTGTCACATTTATAAGTCTAGCTTCCTGCAAAGTTGAATGCATCCAACTTTTAAAGGGAATCTTCTTTTTCCACTAAATGACATTCTCACACCATTTAGGAAAGATCTCCACTGGAAAGTGAGTTCCTGTTACTTGAACCATAAGAGAATGTTGTCCCCAAACTGGGAATATCAGAATATCTAGGCTCAAATCTAGGCAAGATCAGGATTTAGCCATTTATTAGCTGTGTTATCTTTAACTGTTTCATCAACTTCTCTGGGTCTCAGTTTTCTTCCCAACGACAAAGTGGTTGTATTTAGTCCTTGGCCATTTTCCCATTTGAGCACGTGCAAGAAACAGGTGTAGTCTGGGCCCCCAAGGAAATCTATCCTGATGACCTTTAATTTGAAAGGGTGAGGGGAGGGGAGAGGATAAACAGATCAGATCAGAAGGCAGTGTGGAATGAGGCAGGGGTATAAATAAAGTAATGCCTAAATAAGTCATCTGAAATGGAATGGGCCTCTGGAAACTCAGTCCTTGGTCAGGCTCTCTTGTTCCAGTTGGCTGGCTTAAGGGAGGGGCCTTCCTCCTCTCACACCCCTCTTGGCTCCTGTCTGCTTCCTGATTGCCTTCTGCACCCCTTCCACTTTACTGCTCAGTAGGGCTAATATAACCTGTCTAGCAGTAGGAAAACACCTCCACACACCATTTTTATTTTCAGTGAAAGACTTCAGTTCTGTGCAATGGACTATGACAGCATTGAGGACCTCATAAAATGTCAGGAAGGTTTGAGGAGCTCCTGATTGAGAAACCAGCATGCATGATGGTGGGAAGGGAGAGAGCAAAAGGCCTGATATGGGGTTCTTCAGTCCATGTTAAGGATGCCTTGGGGAAAATGGCCATATCTTACTTGGCTGATCATGGGCAAGGTCTATCCCCTCTTCTCCAGCCCCAGCCCCTCTGACCCAAACCAGCTTTTCTTCTTTTGTGGCTGGATTGTTGCAACAGCCTCTTCCCAGGCCTCTTTGCCTCCATCTTCTTGCCTCCTTTCTATTTACCATCCTTCACCTTTGTCTTTCTATATCCCAACATTGATAATATGTCTCCTCTACTTGAGTGTGAGCTATGTAAGAGAAGGAACTGAGTCATCTTGTTAATTGATTAATTCTGTTTGCTAAACACTATGTTTTTGACAGAGGAGGTGCTCAACAAAGTTTGGTAGATGAATGAATAAATAAAATGGGCCAGTTACTGTGCTAGTCATTGTAGTATACTTCTCGCATGTGTTCCCACAGTCCATGGTGTTCATCCACATTAAAGAATTTAGCCCATAGTTTATAATTGCTTATTTACTAGACTGGGAATTCTGTGAAGACAGGGACCACATCTGTCAGGCTTACCTTCCCTGACATACCTTACACCCACTTTGCACTTACAAAACTTTGCACTGTTTTGAATGGATGCATGAATAGATTTTCCACTGGGAATATATTTTCCCTCTATCTCTTACTGTATATTCAGAAGTTATTCATTGGGTACCTATTTATGTGCAAGGCAGTGTTCTAGGTATTGGAAATTTAGCAGTGATCAAAACAGACAAAAACTTGCTTTGATGGAGCTTATATTTTAGTGGTAAAGGCAGTCAGTAAATCAATGGACGTATTTATACAAGCAAATGTCAAGTAGTGATAAGTACTGTGAAGAAAAATGAAGCTGAGAAAAGAGGTAGAGAATGGTGGAGGGATTCCTGTTTTATCTGTGGACTTCAGGGAAGACCTCTCTGAGGAGGTGACATAAGAACAGAGACATGAATGAGGTTTAAAATGAGGCATTCCAAGTAATGGGAACTAAGAGTGCAAAGGCCCTGATACAAGAATGTGCTTGGGAAGTTTTGGGAAATGCAAGGAGGCCAGTATGCCTAAAGTATGGTGAGCAAGGACATGGGGAGGAGACAAGGTCAGAGAGCTAGGCAGTGGCCAGATCACAGAGGGTTATGGAGATCATAGCAGAGTTGAGATATTAGTCTAAATAAAGTCAAAAGCCAACAAAAGATTTCTAAGTAGGCAAGTGACAACAACTGATTGATGTTTTTAATACATCTGTGAACCCTGGTGAAGAAAATCCTGGAGGCAAGAGTGGAAGGGGAGAACCCCGTTAGAAAGCTAGTGCAATAGGCCAGGTGACAAATGATTACAGTTTTGTCCAATGTTAGTAGTGGAAGTGAAGAGAGAGTGGCTGGAAAAGAGATATTTTGAATGCAGAGCCAACAGACCTGTGGATGGTTTGGATGGGGGATATGAGAAAAAGAGAGAGGAATAGGGGATGAGTCTGTGGATTTTATACAGTTCAAGTCTCTGTGGATTTTATTCATATTCTTCATGGCTCAAGCCACCTCCTCTGGAAAACCTTCCCTAACACACCCTTTAACTTACCACCGTTAAAATCAACACCTCCCTCTTGATTCCCACAGTAATTTGCAGTGTATAATGCTAATGAGAACATTCTACCTTATAGCAGAACAGAGCTCCCTGTGCCCATCTATCTCCCTCAGTTGACTCAGAAATCCTCAGGGAATCTGTCATTGTCATCTTTGCAGTCTTCATTGGACCCAGCACAATGGCTTGTATAGAATACTTAACCAATAAATACTGGTTAGACAGAATAGATGAACCAAACTGAAGCTGGTTATTCTTTTTTCCAGTGTATGGTTGCAAAACTCTCCAATCTTTGGAAGATGAGCAAAAGAATTATTTCAACATTGCCAGCTTTTAATTAGTATAGTCCATTTGATGGATGCCTCTGCTTGAATTACTGACATCATGAGGATTAAAATATTGTCCCTTGATTAAAAGGAAGCTCAAGTGTTGAATGAGAGGTGTGGAGGGTGCTGGAGGGTGGGATATTGAGTGGATCCTGTTCTCACAGCTCATGTTCACCTAGGGAAGCTGTGAGGAGAAGCACAAACTATCTAGAGGAAGATAAACCCCATACTTATAAATATGGCAAAAGTGAGAGGAGGTAGGGATTTTGGAAACATGAGAGTTGAAGCATATGGACCTGGATTCAAATTTCAGCTCTACCGTTTACTAATCATGCTACTCTAAGGAAGTCATTTTTCAAAGTTATTGTTTTTAATTGAGGTACAACTTACACACAAAAAAGTGCATCAGTCTTAAGTGTGCAACCTGATGAATTTTTACAAGTGCATACATCCAGGTAAACATCTCCCAGATTAAAATGTAGAAACTTTAATCATTCCAGGAGACTCTCATGAGCTTCTCAGTCAGTACCCCTTCACAGTTGGTACCCCCCTGAAATAATAGCTACTTTTACCACTTCTATCACCATATAGAGGTTTTGCCTGTTTTTAGTCTTTATGTAAGGGGAACTATACAGAATGCACTCTTTTGTGTTTGACTTTTTTTTCTGAGGAAGTCACTTAAACTTTAAGCCTCAGTTTCCTCATCTATATGACAGAAATACTAGTAGCACTTACATCATAGGGGCATGAAGATGTAATGAGAAAAGTTTATAAAATGCTCAGGATAGTGCCTGGGACATAGGATGTACAAAATAAATATTAGACCTTTTCTTCCTTCTTTTCCTTCTAAGTTCCTAGAGCTGTACTAGGCACTAGTAGTGTAGAAGAGAAGTGTAAAAGGCAATTCATACCCTTAAAGAATTTATAATCTAGTGAGGGAGACAAGGATGTAAAATGCTTGGTAAGCAGTAAATGAAAATATTAACATAAGATACTATTTAATATGATAAATGATTTCAATTACTGATTCCATTGCTGATTGGACAGGAGGCAGGCAATATAATGAAATGGTTAAAAGCATAGGTTTTGAAGTTTAGGGACTTCAGTTCTAGCTTCAGTTTCTCCACTTATAAGCTGTGTGACCTTGGGAGTGTCACATAAGTCTCTAAGCCTCAATTTCTTCATCTGTAGAATGGGATTAATACTATTGTACTAATGGGATTGCTGATAACATTGAAGACAACATATGTCAAGTACCTGGCACAGGGCCTGGAACATACTATACATGTAGACAATGGTATTTGTTGAGAGTTTTTTCCTGCTTTGGGATACTAGGATTCATAAAGACCCAGAAGTACAAGCCAACCAGGGTTGGCTAAGTGGCTTGAAAAACCTCACTTACTCTAGCTGAACAGGTAGCAGGATTCCCAAAGTGACTGGTGAAGCCCAAGGGGCCACTTCTTTGTTTATCTCTCTACCTTGCTCTAGTAGACGCTCGAGACACTACCAGTGACCACTGGCCTAGGGACATTGCCTCTGAGTCCTTGAACCATGCTTTGTTTTGTCCATAAGGCTTAACTCCTAGTGATCCTGGTCCCCAACTGAGAGTGCCCCTCAAAAGGTTGACTTTGTAATAGCCTTCCACCAGAAGCTATGGCAAGCTGGCCACAGTCCAGCAGTGGAAGACTCATTTGTCACCAAGGAGTGCAATTTTCATGGCCATTTGAAGTCAACATTTGGAAATCAAAATTCTTTAAACACTGTTTAGCATCACAGTGTTTTGAGAAAACATTTTCAAAATGGTTTTATGCATTATGCTTCCCACTGTTCAAAACAAAATTTTTTTTTAAAAAGATACTTAAAAATCAACATGTCTTAAAGATATTTTTCATCCAAAACAAATGTCTCAAAAGGTTTTTGCAGATCTGATGATTAGTGAGATGATTCAGCCCCAAATAATATTTTCTCTAGTGTTTTTCTGATGATTGTATTTTACAGACTTGATTTAGTCAAATTATCATCTCAAACCATATTTATTTTCTTTCTTCAGACTCAGCCAAGAGACCAAGGAAACTTAGAGCTTCAACATAAAATATATGTGTTGAATAAATCATCTTTTTCTTTTTGTCTTGGCTGCTAGGAGACTCAGAGTTAGGTTCTGTAGTGGTAATTGTTTCACCTTCAGTTAGGTAGAGGTAACTATTTCACTCTTGGTTCTGCCTTTCTCTACATTTTTTGAAAAACAGCCTTATTGAGATATAATTGATATACAAAAAGTGGCACATGTTTAATGTATATAATTCAATGAATTTGGATGCATGCATACACCTATGAAAACATTACCACAATCAACATAATAGAAACATCCATGACATCCAAAAGCTTCCGTGTGTTTGTGTGTGTGTGTTGTGTGGCAAGAATACTTAATATGAGATCTACCCTCTTAATAAATATTTCAGTGCCTATGTGTAAAACCTCTAGATGAAAACATAGGGGAAAAGCTTATTTACATTGGTCTTGGAAACGATTTTTTGATAGAACACCAAAAGCACAAGCAAAAAAAGTAAAAATAGAAAAGTGGAGACTACATCAAACTAAATTGCTTCTGCACAGCAAAGGAAACAACCAACAGAATAAAAAGCTGACTTATGAACTGGGAGAAAATATTTGCAAACAATCTATGTGATAAGGGGTTAGTGTCCAAAATACATAAGGAACTGCTACAACTCAATAGCAAAAAAAAAAAAAAAAAAAAAAAAATCAAATAACTCCGTTTAAAAAATAGACAAAGCACCTGGATAGATATTTCTACATGGTTTTCCTATCACTCTTTTGATATTTATTCATCTTCCCTATTGCTCTGAATTTTTGTTAATCTATCTTAAATCCATTTTGGAAACAGATGGAGTTATTAATGACATATAAAACATGTATCTTTAAAAATCTCCAAACAAAAAAAATCTACTCAGTGGAAGACGAGCAAAATAGGTGAACTGGCATTTCACAGAATAAGAAATCCAACAATATGGGAAAATACCCAGTTGCAATAGTGCTCAGATAAATGTAAGTTTGAAAAACCATGAGATATTGCTTAACACATCTTTGAATAGCAAAATTAGAAAGTCAGATAATATTGTAAGTAGTTGATGATATGGGGAATCATTTTCTCATGTATTGCTTGCTGGTAGGAAGTTGAACTGGTACAGCCACCCTGGAGAGTAATTTTGAGGTGCTTAATGAAATGAAATATGCATAAACTCTATGGCCAAGTTTATAATTCTGGAACAGATCCATTAAGGGACATGTGCAAGGATGTTTATGGAATCATTTTTTGTAATAGCAAACCTCAATATCTATAACTAGGGGACTAGATAAGTAAAATGTGATATATGTACACAATGAGAATACCACACAAAGTCAGAACTAATAGTCTACACACATGTCTTAGCTCAAGCTGCCATAACAAAATACTATAGACTGGATGGTTTAAAAGACAGACATTTATTTTCTCACAGGTCTGGAGACTGGAAGTCCAAGATCAGGGTGATAGCATAGTCAGTTTCTGATGAAGTGAGAGCTCTCTTCTTGACTTGCAGATGGCTGTCATGTGTGTCCTCAAGTGGCAGAGAAAGAGAAAGCAAGGTCTCTGGTGTTTCTTCTTATAAGAGCACTAATCCCATCAAGAGATCCCCACCCTCATGAACTCATCTAACTCTAATTGCTTCCTAATGCTCACCATCTCCAACTACCATCACATTGGGATTTAGGGATTCACATATGAATTTTGGGGGTAGGCGACACAAACATTCAGTCCATAACAACATGCCTAAAGCAACATGAATAGATCTTAAACAAAAATCACGTGGAGTTATAAAATAATAAAGGGAGTATCATGATGCAATAAAATTTGTGCAAAAATACTATAAAATTTCAAGATCACATATATATCTAAATAAATATGTGGGTGATGGATTGAAAAGATATTTATTAAGTATATTAGAATAGATATCTATGGGGGCAGAGGAAAATGGGATTGGAGATTGTAAATGATAAGGAAAAAATATAACTAATTAAAACAAAAAAAAGAGTCCTTATAATGAAGACTGTGTGCCATTAAACAAAGAATATGAGTGACTTAGGTCTGTGAGGCCTGTGTCTTGAGGCCAAAATAACCAGAAAAATATTTATAAATTTAAGGGGTCTGTTATTGTGTTTCAATGTTAGCTCTCAGAAATATACAAGAAAATTTTCCTGGCCTTTAAGATATGGACTTTTTTATTCTAGAAGACCTCTTTGTCTACCTTGGATCATATGAATGGTATACAAGGAGTCAAGATGATTTCTATGAAAATGAGGGATTGGATTCTAAAATCAAACCTTACCTTATTTTCAGAATGAGAATGAGGTCTGAAGTGGGGGTACAATTTTTTTCCCAAAGACACTGTAATTGTGGAAGGTGTGTGTAGGCAGGAAAGTGATCTTTGAAGAAGAGCTTCTCAAAATTTAATTCAAGAGCATCCAGCCCCTGAAAAGTAGATAAGTGATGCACAGTGTGGATTCTACTGTCTGGCTTGGGGAGTAGGAGTGGAAGGAAGGAGGCAAGGTTGAAAAAGAAAATGATTTGGGGCAAGGGTAAAGTTCTTCCAAATGGAGAGCAGGATGGAGGAAAATAGTTGTGGATGGCAAGAGTGAGAGTAGAGGCTGTGTTGATCAGGGAGATTGGAGATTAGAGATTATGTTAGGTTGGGGGGTAAGAGGAAAGACAGACTTTTCTAAATGGAAACTGAGAGTCTAACATTTAGTGACTCCCAGTCTTCCATGTCTAGGTGTCCATAAGCCTGAAAGGAATCACGCTGATCATTCCATCCCCTGCACACACACTCCAATGTGCAGTGTTACTATTCTCTCTTGCATGTGACAATAGAATGTGGTTTGAAAGATGATGGGGGTAAGGCATGCCATCACTGTCAAAGTTGACTTTCCTACCTCACTAGATTCCATTCTGGTGGGAGAGAGATAATGAGAGACTGCTGACAAAATGCATTGGGTATACCATGAAAGTTCCAGAATCATAATTGTGAATGGGTATGCCAGTTAATTGACTTAAAGTATAAAACGCATTGTTTGCCCATTGAATTTTACTAGTAACATGAAAGACATGTTTGTCCTGAGGGCATTACATGGAGCCAGGATTGATTTCATTTTACAGAACATTATTGAGCTGAGTTTAAAAGATTTTTAAAAACCCCATGATCCCCAAATTCTCATAGAATTCATAGCCAATCAGGGGTGCCTGGGTGGCTCAGTTGGTTAAGCGTCTGACTTTGGATAAAGTCATGATCTTGCAGTTCGTGAGTTCAAGCCCCACGTCGGGGTCTGTGCTGACAGTTCAGAGCCTGGAGCCTGTTTCGGATTCTATATCTTCCTCTCTCTCTCTGCCCCTCCCCCCTCTCAAAAATAAAGATTAAAAAAATTAAGAAAAAGAATTCATAGCCAATCAATTTTCTATATCCTCAAAAATGGACCTAGCATTAATATTTTGAAGCCAATCAATCATCGTATAGTCATACCTGTGCCATATTTTTAGGGGTTGCAGCTATGAATCATTGCCACTGCAAGGATTTGTCATTTTCAGAGATGGAACTGTGCCTTGTACCTCCAGAGGGAAAACCCTAGCCCATTGAAGGACCTTTTCAAAGGGATAACATTACTTAAAGAGTAAAATAAATCAAAAGTATAATATTAACAGTCACAGCTTCCATTTACTGATCACTTACTAGGTGCCAGGCTCTGTGCTGAGCACTTTAAATCCATTATATTAATTTGGTTTCTCAGAGATACAATGAGCTAAGTGTTCAAACCAACTCTTCCAAAGACTGGCATAAGAGAAAAACACAATTGGCTGCATTGAAAAACTTTGCCCCTACAGTTTAATGAAATTAAGATGATTTTTTTCAGTAGTAGTATACTTTCCCACTAGATATGAGGGCATGATGCTCTTTTAAGGCACAGGGCAACCAATGTCTACCTCCTTTTGTGATTATCATTTCCTGAACTCTTGGTTACTCTTCCCCATTTTCTGAGGACTGACTCTCAGGCCTCCTTGACACCCCAGGTTTTGCCATTATCCTAGGTGACTCCAGCAATATCCACATGGAAGACCCATTCCACACACCCTGGTCTCATACCTCCCCGATCTTTAACCTCTTACTACCTCAATCATCACCAGCCATTTGACATCACTAGACATGGCTTCACCCCTACAAGACTCAACTCTAATATTCCATTGTGATCAAAATCTCCTAGCAATGTCTGGTTCCACGTCATCTGCTCTTTGCCCTCATTTAAACATCTAGTGTCTCAAATCCTTCCTTTTCTCTTCATTTTTTCCCTTGTCTAGCCACCATCTTGAGGCACATTTATTTAGTACTTCATCCATGTGCTCTTCAAATACCATTTCTTCACTATTTAGCCTCAGCTTTGGGTGCCTCCAGACATCTTATTTCTCCAATTCCATACTGCCCGCTGTAGGAGAAAGGAGCAGCACCCCAAACATTGATGCCTATAATAGTTTTCAGCCTCAGCTGGGCCCTCAGGCCACTCAGAAACCCTTTCAAAAGCCCCAGGTCATCTCTTTTTACCTTTCTCTTCCCACTTATATTCCAAGTTCTTCATCACGCCCCTCAAGTAATAGCCCCATTCGTTGTACTCTGTCTCCACCCCTCAATAATCACTTAGACTCATACTTCTCAGAGGAAATTGAAGCCACCCTTAAATCCTAATCCCCACAACTACAAATGTCTCTTTAACTTCACCAGCCCTCACTTCATATTTCTCCTCCAGCCTCAAAAGAACTGGCCCTTGTGTTCTAGTTCCTCCACTCTTGTTCTATATCTCTTCCTCTCCCCCTGCCACATCTTACCTAGAACATTTCTTACATTATTATTCATTCCCTATCTCTATTATTCATACCTCTTCCCTAACCTTTCTTAGGTTATTATTCATTCTCTAATCTTTTTTTTTTATTTTTTTTATGAAATTTATTGACAAATTGGTTTCCATACAACACCCAGTGCTCATCCCAAAAGGTGCCCTCCTCAATACCCATCACCCACCCTCTCCTCCCTCCCACCCCCCATCAACCCTCAGTTTGTTCTCAGTTTTTAACAGTCTCTTATGCTTTGGCTCTCTTCCACTCTAACCTGTTTTTTTTTTCCTTCCCCTCCCCCATGGGTTCCTGTTAAGTTTCTCAGGATCCACATAAGAGTGAAACCATATGGTATCTGTCTTTCTCTGTAGGGCTTATTTCACTTAGCATCACACTCTCCAGTTCCATCCATGTTGCTACAAAAGGCCATATTTCATTTTTTCTCATTGCCACATAATATTCCATTGTGTATATAAACCACAATTTCTTTATCCATTCATCAGTTGATGGACATTTAGGCTCTTTCCATAATTTGGCTATTGTTGAGAGTGCTGCTATGAACATTGGGGTACAAGTGGCCCTATGCATCAGTACTCCTGTATCCCTTGGATAAATTCCTAGCAGTGCTATTGCTGGGTCATAGGGTAGGTCTATTTTTAATTTTCTGAGGAACCTCCACACTGCTTTCCAGAGCGGCTGCACCAATTTGCATTCCCACCAACAGTGCAAAAGGGTTCCCGTTTCTCCACATCCTCTCCAGCATCTATAGTCTCCTGATTTGTTCATTTTGGCCACTCTGACTGGCGTGAGGTGATACCTGAGTGTGGTTTTGATTTGTATTTCCCTGATAAGGAGCGACGCTGAACATCTTTTCATGTGTCTGTTGGCCATCCGGATGTCTTCTTTAGAGAAGTGTCTATTCATGTTTTCTGCCCATTTCTTCACTGGGTTATTTGTTTTTCGGGTGTGGAGTTTGGTGAGCTCTTTATAGATTTTGGATACTAGCCCTTTGTCCGATATGTCATTCTCTAATCTTTATTACCTCCTTGTCTACTAGTCCCCTTACTTTAAGTTATTCACATACTCAACTGTACCTGTTCTTCAGAAATCTTGACACCATTGCGCCCTTCATATACTATTAAAGCTCTTCCCTACTTTTTAAATTCTTAAAATCAGTGGTCTATACTCAATCTCTAATCTTTACCTCATATCTTTTTCCTGATCTTTCAGTCATACCACTCCATTGACACTGAACTCACCATGATTACTCTTTAGTCCTGATCTTACTTTGTATTACAACTCTATTAAGGCAAACAACAAATTGCACATCTTAAAAATAAACATTTTGATGAATTTTGACACATGTATACACCTATGAAACTATCATCTTAATCAAGATAATAAGCATATCTATCACCAACAAATGTATAAGCCAAACATCCCCTACACTGTCCCTAAGGGACCATTGATCTTTTTGTCATGTAGATTAATCTGCATTTTCTAGAATTTTATGTTGTATAAATGGATTCAGACAGTATGTGCTCTTTTTGTCTAGCTTATTTTACTCAAGATAATTATTTTGAGATTCATCTGTTATGCATGTATCAACAGTCCACTCTTTTAAATTGATGAATAGCATTCCATTGTGTACAAATACACCACAATTTATTTATCCCTTTACCTGTTGGTGAGCATTTAGGTTGTTTATAGTTTGGAACTCTTTTAAATAAAATTACAATGAACACTTGTGGGTCATTTCATAGACATATGTTTTTATTTCTTTTGGGTAAATATGTAGGAAAGGAATGAGTGGATTGTGAGGTAGGTGTATGTTTAACTTTTAAAGAAACTGTCAGACTGTTTTCCAAAGTGGATGTACCATTTGATATCCCCACCAGAAGTGAATGAAAGTTTTAGTTTTTCCATATTCTCACCAACACTGGTATGGTCAGTCTTTTTTTGTTTTAGACATTCTAATAGAAATATAGTGGTAGCTCATTGTGATTTTGATTTGCATTTCTCTAAAGATTAATGATTTGGAGCATCTTTTCAAGTGCTTACTTGTCATCTGTATTTCTTCTTTTGTGAAGTGTCTATTCTCACCTCTTGCTTATATGTATTGTTTGTGTTCTTACTTTTTGTTTGTGTCTTATTGAGTAAGAGTTCTTTATATATCTTAGATGCAAGTCTTTTGTTGGACATTTATTTGCAAATATCTTCTCCCAGTCTGTGGTTTACTTTTACATTTTTTAACAGTGTTTTTGAGCAATAGTTTTTATTTTGATGAAGTCCAATTATTGATTTTACTTTTATAGTTCATGTTTACTGTAATCTATTTAGAAAAACTTTGCCAAATGCAAGGCCACTTAGCATTTGTACTATATGTTCTGCTAGAAATTTTACTTTTTTAAGTCTTTGAACTATTTTGAGTCAATTTTTGTATATAGTGTGAGATAAGCACTGAGGTCCAATTTTTTGCATGTAGTCATCCCATTGCTTCAGCACCATTTGTTGAAAAAGATGTTTCCAAGGCACCTGGGTGGCTCAGTCAGTTAAACATCTGACTTTGGCTCAGGTTATGATCTCGTGGTTCATGGGTTTGAGCCCTGCATGGGGGTCTGTGCTGATAGCTCAGAGCCTGGAGCCTGCTTCAGATTCTGTGTGTGTGTGTCTCTCTCTCTCTCTCTCTGACCCTCATGCTCGCTCTCTCTCTCAAAATAAATAAACATTTAAAAAGATGTTCCCATTGTTAAAACTAAACTGACCTTTTTTCCCTTTGTTCATTTGTTTTGTTTCTTAAATTCCACATACGAATAGAATCATATGGTATTTGTCTTTCTCTGACTTATTTCACTTAGCATCATATCCTCTAGATCCATCCATGTTGTTGCAGATGGCAAGGTCTCGTTCATTTTAATGGCTGAGTAATATTTATCACATCTTCTTTATCCATTCATCTATGGATGGACACTTGGGTTACTTCCATATTTTGGCTACTGTAAGTAATGCTGCAATAAACATGGGAGTGCATATATCTTTTCAAAATAGTATTTTCATTTTCTTTGAGTAAATACCTACTAGTGGAATTACTGGATTATATGGTAACTCTATTTTTAATTTTTTGAGGAACCTCCATCCTGTGTTCCAAAGTGGCTGCAACAATTTCCATTCTCACCAACAGTGCATGAGTGTTCTTTTTTCTCCACATCCTCACCAACACTTGTTATTTCTTGTCTTTCTGATTCTAGCCATTCTGACAGGTGTAAGGTGATATCTCATAGTGGTTTTGATTTGCATTTCCCTGATGATTTGTGATGGTGAGCATCTTCCATGTGTCTGTTGGCCATTTGTATGTCTTCTTTGGAAAAATGTCTATCCAGGTCCTTTGCCCATTATTTAATCAGATTATTATTTTTTTGATATTGCATTGTCAAGTAAAAAAGGCGTGTGCGCACACACGCACACACACACGCACACACCACACACCCTCCAGACTCTTAAATACAGAGAACAAACTGGTTGTTTTGTGGCGGGGTGAGGGAGGGTTATAGATGGGCAGGTGAAATAGAGGAGATTAAGAGTACACACATCATGATGAGCACAGAGTAATGTATAGAATTGTTTAATCATTATGTTGTACATATGGAACTACTATTATACTGTATGTTAATTATACTTCAACAAAACTAAAAAAATAAAATTCTTCATTAAAAAACTCAACTGGCCCTATAAATGTTGGTCTATTCATGGATTCTACTCTTGTCTATTGATTGATAATATATATCTTCCTTTACACCGATACTAAAAAGTCTTGATTATTATACCTTTACAACAAACCTTAAAACTAGATAGTTTGTTCTTTGTTCTTTATCAAAGTTGTTTTTGGCAAACGTAGATTCTTTGAATTCTCATGTAAATTTTAGAATCAACTTGTCAATATCTATATAGTTGCTGAGATTTTGACAGTGATTGTGATAATTCTATAGATCAATTTAGGGAGAACTGATACTGTAACAACATTGAGCCTTCTGATCCATAAACATAGTAAATATCCATTTATATGGGTCTTTTAAATTTTCTGTTAGCAATGTTGTATATGTGTCTTCCACATAATTTGCCAAATATATTCCTAAATATTTTATGTTATTTGATGCTATTGGAAACAATATTTTAAAAAATTTCAATTTCCTTTTATTTGTTGCTAGGATACAATAGATTTTTATATATTGATCTTGTATCCTACAATCTTGCTAACCTCATTATTACTTCTAGTATATATTTTTTGTAAATCCCTTATGACTTTCTACAGAGATAATCATGTAGTCTGGGAATAAAATATTTGTTTCAAATTTTTTGTTTCTTTGTCACTCATCATCATGTTGAATATGACCTCTGGTATAATATTGAATAAGAGTGTCGAGGGTGGATATCCTTGCCTTATTCCTCATCTTAGGGAGGAGGAAGCATCTAGTCTTTCAATATTCAGTATACTATTAGTTCTACAATTTTCATAGATGTCCTTTATCAATTTGAGAATACTCTCTATGTATAGTTTACATAGTTTTTTTAAACATCAAGAATGGATGTTGAATTTTATTTAACGCATTTTTCTGTACTGAGATAATCATACGGTTTTTCTTTTTTCTTTTGTTAATATGAGAATTACATTGATTTTCAAGTGCTAATCCAACCTTGTGATACTTGAATAAATTCTACTTGGACATGATGTAATATCTATTAAATATATTACTGGGTTTGATTTGCTAAAATTTGTTAAGAATTTTGTGTGTATGTTTGTGAGGGATAGTGGTCTATAGTTTTGTTGTGATAGCTTTGACTGGTTTTAGTACCAGACTAATGCTGACACAGATGAAGTTGTGAAGTATTTGCTCATTTTAATTTTTCTAGAAATGTTTGTGTAGAACTGGTGTTATTTCTTAATTCAGTGTTGTTAGAATTTACTAGAAAAACCAGCTAGGCCTAGAGTTTTCTTTGTGGGAAGGTTTTAAACTACAAATTCTTTAATATCTTTAATAGATATTGGACATTCCAAGTTATCTTTTTCTTCTTGAGTGAACTTGATAGTTTGTTTTTTAAAAGATTTGTCCATTTGTCTAAATTTTTGAAATTATTGGCTTAACATTGTTTATAATATTCTTTTTATCTCTTATTTTTAACAGAATCTGTAGTGGTGTTACCTCATTTCTGATATTGGTACATTGTGTCGTCTTTATTTTTCTTCTAATCAGTCTGATTAGAGGTTTATCAATTTTATTGATCTTCTCAAAGAACTAGTTTTGATCACATTGATTTTCTCTAGTGTGTTTTTGCTTTACAGTTCACTGATTTCTGATAACTTAGTGTGACACCTTTCTTCTTTTTTAATGTAGCCTTTCATGATATAAATTTCCTTCTAAACACTGCTTCAGTTGAAATCCCATAAATGTTGATATCTTACATTATCATGTTCATTCCATTCAAAATATTTTCACTTTTTCTTGTGATTTCTTATTTGATATATGGGTTATTTAGAAGTGTATTGTTTGGCTTTTAAATATTCAAGGAATTTTCATATATCTTTCTGCTATTTATTTCTAATTTAATTATATTTTCATCAGAGACCATATTTGTATGATTTTAGTGTTGGGGGGATGTGAGGTAGCCTGCTTTTATTTTTATTTATTTATTTTTTCATTTTGAGGGAATCCCCACAGGGGAATGGACTTTAAAAAAAATTCCTGTATAGTTAACGTACAGTGCTATATTGGTTTCAGGTATAAAATATAGTAATTTGACAATTCTATACATTATTTGGTGCTTATCAAGATAAGCATACTTTTAATCCCCTTCACCTATTTCACCCATCCCCCTACCCATCTGCTTGTTCTTTATAGTTAAGAGTATTTTTTGTTTAGTTTCTTTATTTTTCCTTTGCTCATTTGTTTTGTTTCTTAAATTCCACATGGGAATGAAATCATATGGTATTTGTCTCTCCCTGATTGACTTATTTCACTTAGCATTATACACTCTAGTTCCATCCATGTTGTTGCAAACGGCAAGATTTCATTTTTTTATGGCTGAGTAATATTCCAGTGTGTGTATGTGTGTGTGTGTGTGTGTGTGTGTAGTTAATGCTTTTGTATTCTTTGAATAAATACCCAGTAATTCAATTACTGATTTTAATGTTTAAAAAATGTGTTTAGGCTTATTTTATGGAACAGAATGGTCTAACATGATAAATGTATATATACTTGGAAAATTATTTATTCTGATGCTTTTTGGTGGAGTATTCTATAAATGTCATTTAGACCTTTTTTGTTGGTTCCAGTCTTCTCTAACCTAATCAGCTTTATGTCTACTTGTTCTAGCAATTATTGAGAGAATGGTACTGAAATCTCCAACTATAATTGTAGATATATCTATTTTCCTTTCGTTTTTATTGGTGTTACATTATATATTTTTGAATTTCTATTATTAGTTGTGTAATACCCAAGATTTTATGTATTTTTGATGAATGGACTCCTTTGACATTATGAAATGACCCTCTCTGGTCTAAAATCTACTTTGAATGTATTGATATGGCCACTCCAGCTCTCTTTTATCTATTGTTAGCATGGTTAACTGTTTCTTTTTCAGTGCTTTTAAAGATATTTTTTAACAAAGGCTTTTAAATGCCTTTTGATTTGCATTATTTCCAATAGGAAGTCTGCTGTAATTCTTATATTTGTTCCTCTGTATGAAATATGTGTCCCCCCTCCTCTCTGCCATTGGCTTCTTTCAAGATTTCTCTTTATTCCTAATTTTATTTCCATAATCAATTAGATTATGATGTGCCTCAGTGTGGTATTTTTTTCATCCTTTTTTTGCTTGGGATTTATTGAGATTCTTTATTTGAAAGTTCATAATTTTCATCTAATTGGAAAGTATTCAGCCATTATTTCTTCCAATATTTTCCTTTCCATTCTCCTCCTTTTCTGTCTTCCTAATGAACATTGTCCCAATACTCATTAACACTGTGTTAACTTTTCCATTTTTTTCTCTTTTTATGTAATTTTTGATAGTTTTTAATGCTATGTTTTCATACCCACTAATCTTTTTTTTTCTGCAGGTTCCTCTTCCTCTATTTATCCCTTACACACTGATGTTCTTCCAGGGATCTTTCCTGCGCCACTTTTTCTTGTCATTCTGCACACTCTTCCACTTCTAGGTTGTCAGTTACCATTTCTATTCTGATCACTGCTAAAACTGTATCTTTAGTGTAGACCATTCAGTATTCCAGTATTTCTGACTGCCTATTTGACATCTCCCCAGGCTTGACCCAAAGGCACTTCAGCTCACACAGAAATTTTATGCTTTATTATAATAAATAGCAACACAAAAAATGGTTATCACACTAGAAATATGGGTCTCACAGAAGACCTCCTATTTCTCCAAACTCAACATCTATTTGATGATTACATTCTTTCAGTTTTACCTCCTCAACATGACTAAGTTGTTCTGCTTTTTGCTATTAAAATTATTACTTCATTGGCTCAACCTCCAGGTCTTTTTCATTTATTTTATTGCAATAATCTCCCTGCTTTTGTACCCTCTTCCAATCTTTCCTTTACTCTGCCTATTGCAGAATGGTTTTCTATTATGCAAATGTGATCATGTCGTTCTCTAGGTTCTCATGGACAACAAGATACTGTTCAAATTTATTCACATAGGATACAAAGATTCCCATTATCCTTTACCTACTTTGGTAACATAACTTTTTGTAGATCTTCTGTGCAAGTAATCCATGATAACTATTTGCATTTCCTTAAAGAAATGATGCTGTTTCATACCTCTATACCTTTGTTTAGGCTATTCCCTTCTCCTATAATGTCCTTTTCATTTTTCTGTATGGTAAACTCTTACTTATCCTTTCATATCCAACTCAAGGATTCATTTTTCTGTGAAGCATTTCCTGAGCCACTGAAGTATTAACTCCTTTTTTTTTGAACCACCAAAGTACATGTTACCATTATTATGTCATTTATTACTTTCTATTGAAAATAATTGTTTCTTTACTATAATTTAGCTTCTTGAAGGTTTACACCTTGTTTTGCATCTGTATGTCTAGGTTTCTTGTACAATGCTTAACATATGAAGAGTGTTCAATAAATGTTTACTGATGTATACAGTTACTTTTCCATGAACATAGAATTGATAAGATGTGGCAGGAATTTAGTCCAGAGTTTTATAAATTCAAATCCTTGTTTCATCCATTGCATAATCCCATCTTCAAGTTAAATACCTTAATTTCTTGAATATTTCTTTCTAAAGCTCTCCTTTATTCAGACGTATTTGATCTTATTTAATCATTTCAAACTCTAACTCTCTCTCTTTCTTACCTACTCTCTCTCACTGCCCACTTTTTCCACATGCACTTTAAAGTATAACACTTAAGTCCAAAAATCTATGGAAGATATGGAAGTTTGTATTTTCCAAAGATACCTGCAACAATAGCTCATATTTCATATGCTATTCTGCAATGTCACTCCCCCATCAAAAAGTAGAATCTATTTCTTCCCTTTTATCTGCATGGAACCTGTGACTGCTTTGACCAATAAAATACAATAACAGTGATGATGTGACCATTCTTGGAATATCTCTTAACTGATTTGGCAGTTTCCACTTCCTACCTCTTGAAAGCCAGCCAAAATGTCACTAACCTGAGACAACCAATGCCATGAGAAACTCAAGTCATGTGGAGAGGCTCTGGAGGATGAGATGTCATGTTGACAGACAGAAATGCCAACGTGTAAGACCTTGAGGTGTCAGAAATGTAGGTAAAGAAGCTATATTGAAAGTGGAGTGTCCAGCCCTAGCTCTGCAGCAGATATCATATAAATCAGAGACAAGTCACCTGCTAAGGCCTTCCTAAATTCCTGATCCATGAAATTGTTAATGAAATAAAACTGTTGCTTTGAGCCACTAAATTTTAGGTGGTTTGTAACATAGAAATATAAATAGATACCTAGAAATAGATAACTAAAACATGTTAATCATCATAGAAAGCTTAAAGTAAAATATTTTACCCTAAGCCCCAAAACAGCAAGAGGAGGAAGTCAACTTAGAGGTTGAAATAAAGGTAAAGACACATAACTTTAGTAAAAAATAAATATATGGAACTTAATACCTATTGAAGTGGTGGAGATAAAATATAAATGACTTTCAAACAGGCAAGAAAAAAAGGACTGATTTGGATAAATACAGATGGCAAGGAGCAAGGAAAGGTGACAGCTATTTTGGATGGCAGAAAGAGTATTCCCTGAGTCATGACAGGCTGGAATAATGAGTTAAATATAAAAGATAGAATTTAGCAAGTATTAATTACAAGTGATGCAGTTGAGTCCAACCTGCATATGTATAAAAATAAGGAATTATCACAACCTGTAGGATAACAATTTAGGTGCCAATAACTGCTCAGAGAGGTAGTAACTTCGTAAGCCATATTATTAGAAGTGGAAAATTACAAATGAAGGGGTCTGATCATACTTTTATACTCAGAAAACACCTGGAGGATTGTCCTCAGTTCTGTGAACAATCAGAAGAATGAGAGAACTCAAAGCCATATCACCTGCAGGAAGTGTTGACAGTTTAAGCCCTTGTCAACCTAGAGTGTCTCTGAATCCAGATTTAGATGCATTCTTGAAATTCTGAAGGTCTCATATAATTACTCAATACTCTGTCCTGGCCTAGTTCACTGTAGTGGTGGTGTTTAAAACCAACTGCATAATACCCTAACAAGATCTGGAAAGGTGGAGTCCAGAGGGAGATTTGCTTCTGGGCTTTCTCATGGTAAGATTTGATTAAGGCAGGCTTTCCCGTAAAACCTCTGAGGTAGACTGGTGTGGGACTTATTTGCATGGCCCTGCTATCTCACAAACAGGAAGGATTTCCAATTCCCCACTTAGAAAATCCAGCCAGCAAGCTTTGGGTCAAGGTCAGTTGGACATGACTTCACCCAAGTTTTGCCCCTATGTGCTTTGCTTTGTGATGTATGAGTCATCATAATTAAATTTTGAGCTAGATTAACTATAATTCCTGCACTTATTAGGCAATTAGGGTTTAAAGCCTTTGTAAAAGAGGGTGAGCTATTCATTCTGATAATACAATTAACTACCCAACAGAGCTAATATTTTATTTTAGGGAAGAGTAATTTTTGATTAATGATGCATTTTATTTCCCAAATCCTTGCAACAGCGGGTCACATCTTTGGTGACAAAGCCAAAGAAAAAGTGTAAAATTGGAATATTCAAAGTGCTTGAAGATACATTAGTATGGCCTCTACAAAGTTGGCTTCTTCCTTGGAGTCCATTCACAAGACCCTGTTCCCGCAGGCACATTTGTAACTCAGGATTCTCCACAATGGTGTATACCTGTAAACATTTTTGGAAGCAAGCATTGATCTCTCTTTCCCTCATTTCCCCTCGCAGAAACAGAATATAATACCAGCACTTCTGAGGTTATTATGCAATATGTCCCTAGCAAGACCTAAGAGGTCTTGAAGAGAGGACTGGATAGGAGGGATCAGGAGATGCTTCCTGGAAGAGGTGATATCTGAGAAGGGCATCCACTCAAGGCTTACATGAGAATTGTGGCACCTGGTTTAGGGTCAAGGAAATCAGAAGATTATTTTAGGAATACAGATGAGAGATCAGCAGTAGGGATGGAAAGAAACAGACATATTCAGCCAATATTAAAGGAGTATAAACATAAGGACTTGCTGATTGATTGGATGTTTAGGGGACAGTGCGTGGTGAGAGTCAAGGAAAATTTTCAGGTGCTTAATTTGGATGATAGGGCATATGACAGTAGATTAGGTGGTAAAGTATGTTTTGTGTGGGAATATTATTTCTCCTGAAATGGTGGGGAATATTTTGAGTTGGAGCTAACTGTGGAACATTAAGGTAGAGATGTCTAATAGGCAGCTGGATGTGTGGGCCTAAAACTCAAAAGAGAGAATGTGCAGATTTAGAGGTCATTGACATAGTAGTTGCAACCATGGATGTAGACCAGGGATAGGGTGCTTATTTCAGACTATGAAAAAAGCACCAAGGACTTAACGCTGGGGAAGATTAACCCTAAATGAATGAGCCAAGGAGAAGACAGGAAAGGAACTGAGTAGAAACAGATGTCAATGGCTTTAACTATGGGGAACTGAGGACCATTGAGGCAAAGGTCAGGGAGAACATCTTGAAGAATAAATCAGCCTTCTCAAGAAGCAAAATTGGTGGGAGAGGGGCTGAGGAAAGCATAATAGGTTTAGTGTTTAACACAAGTAAAGTCTCAGAAGGTAAACTGGGGAAGATGACAAGGCAAGAATTTTAGTGAACTAAATTAAGCTTTTTTTCTGAAAGTGGTTTGCCATTATTACCTACCCTGCCAAGGACCTTCAGTGTCTTCTCCCCTTCTGGAATCCATGTAGGTATGACCTTTGTTCCCTTGGTTTCTGGCTCCCAGGGAGCAGCATCCATCTTTTGCTGCCTTCCCCAAATCTTTTCTTGGGCAGTGACTGTGGCTGGCTTCTGAGAAAGAGGGAAATTGAGGCGAGGACCATAGTATTCAAAGCTACCACAAATTGGCTTAAACATATCTACCCACCTTATCTTTCCTTTATTATGTCCAATACCAGCTACATCAAAATAGCATTATCCACTGATTCCCATCCAACCCATCTGGTTTCTTAAATCTGTGCCTATACTGTGTTATTCTCTTTCCCTGACAGCCCCTGACTCCTATGCATTTACCATTTCTTCAAATTCTACTTATTTTTCATAAGTCAAGCTCATACACCATGAAGTCATTCCAGAATCCCCAATAAATCCAAATCTTCTCTGTAGATTACCAGAGAATTTTTTCTCTCATAAGACATGAATCCTACTTTGCTATATGTGTGAAGTTAGTCATGTCTGTTTCCAATTTCTCTCTTTAGACTATGGTGAACTCCTTGAGGGCCTGAGCTATGTCCTGCTTTTCCTTGTGTCTTATCCACTAGCACAAAGCACAGTGCCTGGCACATACAAAATGCTCAATAAATGTTTATTGAATGAATGAGTGAATGAATAAAAGAAATAATAAAAGATTTGTGGAAGAACTCAGTGCTAATCTCAGAGAAAAAATTTTCTCATCCATGGCCCCCAGATCCCAATTGGGGTTTTATTACATGTCATGGGTCTTGTCTTACTACTCTAATAAGAAAAAGGTTTTGCTATATATCATGCCACATCTCTCAGTGATCAGGCTCACAGTAATTTATTTTCTGTGTTTTTATTTCTCTATATCCAACTGTGAGGTAATGCCATGATGTGTTGGTAAGAGCCTGGCCTGGGTTCGAATCCTGATGTTGTCTGTCATCCACTCTCTGTGAATCTAGGACAAGTCAATTGTTCTTTCTTTTCTCTGTAAACATAAGTGTCCATCCCCTGCCCTACCTCCCTCCCAGTGCTGCTCTGAGGCTCCAGAAAGATATAGCGTATACAGGGGGTTTTTGTTTGTTTGTTTGTTTGTGTTTGTTTTTTTCAAAAAAAGACACTGTATCAGGTGAGGCATGGTCATTAATGAGGCAATTAATCTGGTTTGGAATAAGAAGATCTGGGTCCTGTCCTGGTTGGACCAGGCTGCTTTTTAATCATGATGCAGGCTGCTGCAGAGCCCTGGGACATGACTTTGAGTCATGTAGATGACACTTGTTAATGACAGAACAATCTATAGGGGGATGAACTCAGATATAGTGGAGACTCTAAGGTAGCTAGATTGGCTAGTAACGAGCTGAAAACAGACTCTGCCTGGAGTTGGTAATGAGATCATCAGGGCAATATTTCAGAGAAATAGAAGAGAAAATTGAGCCAAAATGTGGATTTTTAAGCAATTTGAGGAAGGGGTGTGTGGCGTGTGTGTGTGTGTGTGTGTGTGTGAGAGAGAGAGAGAGAGACGGACAGACAGACAGACAGAATCAGGGGTCATTAACAGAATAACTATTGTCACTGCATAGTAGCTGTTGACAACTTACAAAGCATTCTTACAACCACCATCTCTGAGATCAGAAAACAGTATTTCCACTTTCCAAGATAACTCCAACTATAGCAGCTTATCAGTCTTAACCTTTCCTTTCCTTTCCACTGCTTACGCTTTCTTTAAGCAATGTCTTCACCCAAACTTAGGGCCCTTAGGAAGGTTGTAGAAACTGAGTCTCAGAGAGTGAAGAGATTTGTATGGGGGCAGATCTGGAACTTGAAATTTTTATTTTTAAAAAAATATTTTAAAAGTTTATTTCTTTATTTTGAGAGAGAGCTCAGCCAGTGGGGGAGGGGCAGAGAGAGGAAGAGAGAGAGAATCCCAGGCAGGCTCCATGATGTCAGCAGAGAGCTCGACATGGGGCTCAGTCCCACGAAATGTGAGACCATGACCTGAACCAAAATGAAGAGTCAGAAGCTCAACCAACCGAACCACCAAGGTGCCCCTAGAACTTGAACTTTTTAGTTCAATGCCCTATTTTTTTTAATATTTACATTTTTCCTGTGCATAAAAGCCACAATTCCCATTATAGTACATTTGAAGAGAGGAGAGACCCAGACAAGAATAAGGAAGAAAACACAATTTACTCATAATGCAACCTTTCAGAGATAATGTCGATACTGGATCTATATTTCCTTCAAGCTTTGTTCTATGCAATTTGACATGCTTGAGATTCTGCTAAATACAAAACCGTGTATTTCAGGATACTTTCTACTGCATCATGATCTATGTAGTTTCCTTCTATACTATTAACCCTCATGCATACCCTCTTCCAAACCCCAGTACCTTTAAAACCTCATTTGTCAAGTAGGGTTTATAGCAATGCCCCTATCAGTCTCTCACAGCTGAAGGGAGGCTCCTTTGAGATTCTAAAAGTAAAGCTATTTTGAAAATGTCAGCATGTGATATGTGGGGAGGGCCTCAAGGGTAAAGCCTGGAGTTAAACCAGTAATAGGCTACTCAGGTGCCTTCTCTTGTAAGGCTCTTGTTCACTCACTAGAGATGAACCTTTCAAGGAACCTTCTTGCTAAGTACTCATTCCACTGTGCTCAGCCCTTTCCACTGTTTCCTCATAAGACTTCCTTCCCCTGTATCGAATCCAACCTCAGGTAACCCTTAAGCAATAACCTGCAAGGGTGAATGGAATTTGATGATATTGAATATAACTTGAGAGCATGAACAAACAGATAATCTTGTATTTTTCCAAGATCACAATTTAAAAAAGCAAACTCTTATTCTCTCCTATTTGTTTTTTTTTCCACTATTGGGTTAATTCTTGGTCTGCAGATATTTGTACTTAATGTTTCTATAGATAACATAAATTAAGAGAGAGGTCCCAGTAGTAAGAGTTCACATCTATATGGGATGAACTCCCCAGAAAGATCCCCCTATTGTTAGCTTATCTTTCAGTGGTGGCCAGTTTCTTTCTTGAGGGAGGTAGAGTGGTGTGATGGCCCCTGGCGACTTAGTCCCCTGGGAACTTAAATCACTGAGAATCTTAGATGAATGCTTCATTGAGCTGTGGGTTTCTGGCATTGAAGCAGATGAGATGCAGATGAACAGATAGCCAGGAGAGGGAAGAAGAATGAGTGCTTCCTTCCCCCAGCCTCTCCCGCCATTGGTCTATCTGAAACTGTGGTTATGTACCAACTTATATTTATTTTCTACATTGATTACTAACTTCTTAGCACATGCAGCATTTCTCAATGTGTGGTCTATGAACTACCTCTGTCAGGAGCACTTTAGCTGAGACTTAGGAATCTGCATTGGAAAACAGCCTGGATGATGCAGAGGCACACCAAAAGTTGAACCCCAATGTTCCAGTCCCCGAAATGCTCTGTGAGAACAAATGGATGTCATGGTTAAGGATATTTGGAACACAGTGCCTACTGTGTCCTGCTTTTGGGAGAGTCATAATGCACATTGGCATATTTGAAGCTCTGAGAAGTCCTTCTAAAATTTTTTTTTTCAACGTTTATTTATTTTTGGGACAGAGACAGACAGAGCATGAATGGGGGAGGGGCAGAGAGAGAGGGAGACACAGAATCAGAAACAGGCTCCAGGCTCTGAGCCATCAGCCCAGAGCCCGACGCGGGGCTCGAACTCACGGACCGCGAGATCGTGACCTGGCTGAAGTCGGACGCTCAACCCACTGCGCCACCCAGGCGCCCCTAAGAAGTCCTTCTATAAAGTAACAATCTCATGTCCACTGATACAAGATTAAATAAATGATGATGAAGATACTATAAACTCTTATGCTGTATTTTTTTAAATGAAGTAGTCCTCAGAGTACTGAGGGTAGTGTGGTATAGATGTTAAGAGCATGGGCTCTGGAACCAGTGAGGCCTGAACTCAAATCACCATGTGATCTTTAGAAAGTTTTCTGAACCTATTTTCTTTTCTCTACTATGGGGATAGTAATAATAGTACACATTTATTGAGGTCATTTTGAGTTTTAAATGAATTAAAACATGAAATGCTCTTTAGAATTTACTTGGCACATGGAAAATGTTCAATAATTATTAGCTCTTCTGATCTGACATGGAGAAATGCCCATGACATATAGTTAAATAAAAGCAAAGCCAAGAACAATATGTATAGCATGCTTTTATTTGTGTTAATAAATTTTATATAATAAATAATGGCATAGAAAAACAAGTGTGGAAAAATATTATTCAGTTAACAATAATTATCTTTGGGGTTCAATGTTGGGAGAGAGTCATATTGCCACTTTCTACTTTATATACTTTGGTAAGTTTATTTTTTTTTTAAGAAAACACACATCTAAGAGATAAAAAGAATTTTGCCCAGAACTGAACGCCATTATGGCCTAGACAATGAGGAATGCTCAAGTGGGAACATGGCTGTCTATTGTTTCTGGAGAGGCACACTCTGGCTACATTTAGCTTTTTTTGTTTTTGTTTTGTTTTTGTTTTGTTTTGCCAGCCTCACCATTTTTCTGACTCATCAGGCTGTTTGCCTGCTGACCCCCTTTGCCTTCTGCACTCTGATGGCTGCTCTGTATACAAACCTGTCTTCGTATATGTGTATTTTGGTTATTAGTGCCAGAAATTCCATTTCACAGGGGGGTGGTGGATGTTCCAAGTTTCTGATGTGGTTTTATATCCTAAATCCTCACATCTGATCTGCCAGCTGGGCCCTCTAGCTCCTCCCCACCATCCTCACTTTCAGTGAGAATACTGCCTTGATCTTCATGTGAGCCCTGGATAAGAGTGGTGACTTGACCTGAGACTGATGTGGAGACATATGACCTGTCACTAAAGACCCTGATCTACATATCAGCAGTCCCCTGCTAGCTCTTGAGTCTCACCTACTGCCTGTATTTCTTCACTTGATCTACAAAGGGATTATGAGAGTCTAAGTCAAAAGCCTTGTTAAAATCCAGATGCATCCTGTCTACAACATTCTCCTGATCCACAAGGCTTGTAACCTTATCAGAAGAGTAAATTAAGTTAGTTCTGCCATGACTTGTTTTCCTAAAGGCCCTACTTAGTGTTATTACTAAAAGAGATTTGATTTGAGCCCAATTGCAGTTTCAATTTAGACATATTTACTATATTTCCCTACCTGTTCACTGTCCCTACCTGTCCCCCCAAGGCCTGCCTGGTTGCTGGAAGTAATTGGATATATAAATTCATGCAAAAGTACTAACAGAAAACAAAGGCTTTTGTGTACTGTTTGCAGTGTATCAGCAAGAAACAATTACCCCAAAAGTAGAACGTTGACATGTACATGTGAATTTTAGATTGTAGTCCTTGGCATTGCATGGTAATAGGTGGAAGTCATATTTCGGGTAGAGGAGGATTTTGATGCTCTTCATTTTATAACAGGAAGATGCTTTATCACTTGACCTGTGACCTAAGCTTAGTAATTAAGGACTATTTTAGTTTCCTATGGCTGCTACAACAAATTACCAGAAACTGTCAGGGTCAACACAGCATAAATTTGTTACCTCACAATTTAGAGGCCAGAAGTTCTGATATCAGTTTCACTGGGCCAAGATGAAAGTGTTGACAAGGCCATGCTTCCTGTAGAGGCTCTATGGGAGATTATGTTTCTTCCAGTTTATGGTAGCTGCCAGCATTCCTTGGCTTGTGGCTGCACCACATCATTCCCATCTCTGCATCCCTAGTCATATTGCCTTCTCTTGGCCTGTCTATAATCTTCCTCTGACTCACTCTTATAAAAACACTTATGATTGCATTCAAGATATTCAAGATATCCATCCAGAGAATCCAAAATAATCTCACTATCTTAGGAACCTTAAGTGAATCACATCTGCAAAATCCCATTTAAGGTAATATTCACAGGTTCTGGGTATTAGAATGTGGATATATTTGGGGGGGATCAATATTCGGCCTACCACAAAGACTAACACCAAATGACTAATGCTTTTTCTGCCATACTTTTCTTAGCCCCTTGGTTTATCTAAGTAGGAAGCAGACAACAGGAAGAGAGAAAAGCAAAGTCTTGCAGAAGATTTCACTAGCCATTCTTTTCTTCTTTTGGCCCCTTCTGGTATGTCCAGTTGTGGATATGTTCATACACCTGCCCAGGTCCCAACCATACACACACTGCTGGGAAATAATGCAGTATAATCCACTTTCAAAATTCACCTTTTCCAGTTTTCACTCATTTGGGTGGCTTTTGACCTCCACAACATAATTGCTGATGCAGGTTCAAACTTTAACAGGAGAAAAGATTGATTGGCTCACCAATAACATTTGTCTCTTGGGCTGGCAGTGAGCACAGAGGAGCCATTTATGCAATCTAATTATTACGTCAATTGAGGGATGGAGTAATGTTTCCCAGATGCCATTTGGCACCTGGAGAGCTGCAAATCAGCACTACCATAGAAGAAACATAAATATAGACCATTGATTTGGATTCATTGATCCCACCCCCTTTGGCTTCTAATTTTGGTTTGGAGTAAAATGCAAAAGCTTTCCTTTCCTTCTTTTAGCTGCCATGTTCAGACAGGGGACTGGATTGATTAGATGTCTTTTACAATTAAATGTACTTAAGGAATGATGTGCATTTCTGAATCACTGTCCTTTTTCCTGACCTTGTGTCATTCAAAATATTCGTGGCCAGTGGGAGTGGGATCTAAGCTCCAAAGGAACATGAAATAGGAAGGAAAGAAGAGTAATGGGCAGAGATGCTGTGGTGATCCCTGCATCATGGGCCTGTGTAACATATACTCAGAGCTTTCCACCAAGCCCTCTATGCTCTTTGTTACAAAGTTTCTTAGGGTTAAAGCATTTTAAGCCCAAAAGAGGTCTTTATGTTTTTAATGATTCTTCTTATCAGAAACTATGGTTTCGGATTAGCCCCAACAGAATGCAGGGCCCCACAGCTTGAAGAAAGAGGATATTAGGATATTGGGGAAGTTTATTATATCCCCTTTCCTCCTCATTCCCCTTCCCCATATACTTCTTCCCTTTGTAGGAAGATCCCTGAAATTTCTTCACCAGCTGACAAAGCCTTTCATTCCATAATTGGATGAAAAAAAATAAGCTTAAAAATTTTAGCTTAAAATGTACCTAAGCCCAAGGAGAAGGAACACAGATACTTAAATTTATACTGAGGAGTAAATGACCGCTTACTACAGACCACTGGATGGTTTCTTGGATTTGAAAAGGGCTTCATAGCCCCTAGCCCAAACTTCTTATTTTGAGGATGGAGTTGAGAATTGACTTGCCCAAGGCCTAATAGCAATCTTGTAGCAGATTCTTTTCTGAAAAAAAAAAAAGTTTTAAGAGGAACACCTTAAGGGCATTGAAGATATAGACATTTCTGTTTGGTTTTACCAAGGGTCATTTCTGGAGCATTCCAAAACCAACTATAACATCAGTTATAAGGACATAAACAGTAGTTTGTAACCAATGCTCAAGACACATTCTTCCCTTGGTCCAGCCCTGGTGGTATTCACCAAAAGCCCATGTGTCTTACTTTTCTTTGCCCCCTTAGCACCTAGCAGAGGGCTTGCCACCTAAAAGGCACTCAGCAAATGTTTGATAAATGACTGAATATCTCCAGAAATGTGGAATGCCTTGCATTAAACCTATATTCTCTCACTCTGACTCGTGTGTACAAATTGCTTAAGTGGTTGCCCAGATTTGGGGTTTTGCCCTTGGATGGCACTAATAATAGTGGCAGTGGTCAAGGAGCAAAGTGATAGCTACCCAGACTAGTAAGGGCTTAACCCACAATCATAGCCTTTCTTAAAGCATATGAGGAACTGCTAAGACTGCAGTCTGAGATGTAAGGAGCATAGATTATAGGACCCATGTGTCCTTGGAGTCCAGAGCCACCAAGTCTATCTATGGGCATTGTGGGCATCCTAGGCAAGAAACACAGGTTCCAATTGGGAGCCAAAACACCTTCACCAACAAACCTCTCTCACTCTCTTGGAAGGAACTCTTTCCTGGCTGTGGTTTGGGTTATAGGGCAAGAATATAGAAGGCACTATAGGGTTTTGGACAAGCCACTTGGATACTATGGCTTGTGGGAAGGAAGTAAGAAGAATTTTACCTGTCAGTATCTGCCATTAGCTTCAATCTTGCAGTGCCCACTCACACCAGTTAAACCTGCCTTTCTCTCTCCCTTTGTTGGTTCGCCTGCACTCACCTGCAGGGGCTAGGGCTGGGCATGGCCCCTGGCCCCCAGCATGCCTACCTTTAATCAGGTTGCCTTGATTAGGTCCCACTGTTCATGCCTTCTGTGCTTCATAGCAAAAGTTTTCAGTCAGGAATGACAGTGGGGAGACAGGGCAGCCCTTAGGCAGGGCTACCCATCAGCCTCAGAGGAAAACAGGATCCAGTAGCCGAGCCCACTCCTGTTGGCTGATGGCTCAGCATTGGCTGAGAATCCAGAGAGCTTTCGGTTGGCCTGAACCAATGAAAAGGAGCCAAAGATGCAGTCTCTCTGGCCATTAAAGAGATACTGCCAACTATGATTGGCCCCAGGGTACTTCCCCTTAGGGTTCTCCCATTGGCTTGGAACAGCATGCTGGCAGCCAGGGCACCCTGTGGTGAGCAGGCACCTACGTAGGCACCCAGTCAGGCACAGCCTGCTGCTGGGCACTCAGGGGAGAGGCAGATAGAAGAGGAGGTATCAAGATCCTTTGCTTAACTGGTGACATCTTAGGGGCACACCCACTTCTTTCTGTGCCTCCCCCATGTAGGCTGGGCCTGCTTGCTCTCCTGGTCCCATTCCCCAAAGGACTTCGTTTCCCAGGTATGGTGGTGACCGGCAACACAAGGGTAAGAAGTAGTCTTTTCTCACAGTTATTTGCATTGTCATAGGGGATTCCTGAAATCTGAAAGGCTGTGGTTGTCCAAAGAAATCATAGGCTCATAGAGTTTTTGTGCCAAAAGGGAACTTTGGAATATTTCCCATTTTACAGATGAGGAAGAAAACTGAGATGAACTTAAAGAGGTAATGGAATGATTTGGTCAAAGTCATACAGCTAGTTAGTGGCAAATCTCCTGACCATAGGGAAGGGCACTTCCTGATGCATCACAAATGAATTTCGAACTGTGGTATTTTGTGTGAGGGTAACTTTCTATTGTTTTTCAAACCACAGGTTTCCTGCACCTAAGAAACTTCTAGTCCCACTGGAAAGACCACAGATGTGGCTTAATTAACTTTCTCAATGAGTTTTTCAGCTGTTTCTTCAGTAGATGGAGAAAAAGGCTTATGCCATAGGCATTTTCTCATTTCTCACTTCTTATGATTACCAGCCCACAGTACTGAATTGACTGTTACCAGGGCTCTGGAGTCATGTAATCAGCTATCTACATAGCAAGTTGTCCATTTGGGGACTCTAGCAACTAGCATCATGATGTTTGAGCCATCACTGTTCAAGATGCAAGAAAGAAACAAGTATATTACTAAACTGAAAAACATCTGAGCCTAAGCTATTGTCACATTCGTGTGAGTACTTCATTTTTTCATGCATTTATCTTCCAAATCCCCTTTAGGTTAGAGACTCGGTTTTAGTTGTTCATGTGTAAGACCAGCCCCTGGAGAGTCTGGAAACCCTGGCCATGGGTAGTTCTGTATCATTACGAACAACAAAGCATAAAGGGATTTTTATTGCTCAGTCCAGCCTCCCCTCATTGCTTCTGCTTCCATGACGCTTCTGCTTTCTTCATTCTCATTTTCTTATCCTTTAAAGGCCAGCTTAAGTCCTGCTTTCTTTGGGAGACTTCCCTCATTTTGATTGTCCATATCAACCTCTCCCTCATTTGGATTTGTACTATCCTTCCAGTCTGTCCCAAGAAATGACATGTAATTATATTTCATTTGTTTTTCACTATTGGTTTCATGTATATCAGTCTCACCTTCTCGACCAGATGGTAAGTTCTATAAGGGTAAAGCACACATTTTATACTTTTTAGTGTGCCCCACAATGTCCAATGGGCATGCAAATTAGGCTAGAATTGTAGCTTTTGTGATGACATAGAAATGCTCATGATATAGTTTAGTGTATTACTCAAAATACAAAATTCTATTATCACAATTTTACAAACAGATGGAAAATAAAACCAAGCAAGCAAAAAGGAATACATTTATATGTGTGAGAGGTATGATGGTAGGTGAATGTAAACTTTCATGTAGTTATCTAATTTTCAAAGTTTTTAGTAAGGAACATGCGTTACTCTTATGAGAAACAATAAGAATTTTTAGAAGAAAATCATAGATTCATGGGTGCTAAAAACTATACTAGGGAGAGATCTTAGAGATCACGTAAGTCCTGTCCCCTTGTTTTAAGGCTGTAAAGCTTGAGGCATTGCTACGGGTTATAGTGAGCTAGTCACACTCATAGTCTCCACTTTCTAGGAGAAAACAGCCCAGGGCCATGGAGCTCTGAGGCTGAGCCTTCTAACCTCTCCTCAACCCTCCCCTTCTCCATTAGTTTTTCCCTCTAGCCATTGGTCCCGGAAGTAGCTATGTGGTTTTCCCCTGCTGAATTTTCCCATGAATCCTTGGCGTCTCCTTGATAGGGGAACCTGAAGGTTTGGCTTTGACTCATACTCTAATCCCTTGTTAGCCTCTCCTAGAACTCCCTTCTTTGTTTCTGGAGCATGCTGGCGCAACAGGATATAGTACCCTTATACCAAGCTTTACCCTTAAGTAACAATATAAACTCACTGCACTCTGAATACTTGCTGGGGAGGGTGATTTCAAACTCACTGCCACTCAATAACTTTCAAAGCCTGACTGAGAGTCCACTTAAGGAGGATCATCTCAAGATAACATATAGCCCATCCTCTCCTTTCATATCAGACCCAATGGAATAGCCCTGCGTACTTGCCATGCCAATTTTTCCTTTCTAGTTAGGCTTACTTTGTCCACAGCCCCATAGTAAGGAAAAAGTCTTGCTGTTTTATGCACAGGAGCGGCCACTGATCAGCTCAGTGGTGGCCACCTGAGTCAAGGCAGGCCCTTCATGATGCAGTAGTAGGCCTAGATGGCAGATTTTTCTAATAGTGTTCCTCTTGCCAGCAGTGGAATCTAAAGTGCCCCAAATTGAGTACTCTTGGTTAAAGCTATGAAGACTCTTGTTAAATTCACATTTGTCACTTATTTGGGAGGATAAATATATGTAATGTATTGCATCCATTCATGCTTCCATCCATCTACCAAATAAGCATTGGGTTCCTACTACAAACTATAATTCCTTATTTGAACTTCCAAAATTACAAAATTCTGAAAACTAAAAAGTTTCTCAAAATTATGATGTTAAAACTCATTTTAGCTTACATTAAGATATTGACAGTTTTTATTTGTCCCACTTAGCATGAATGTTCATGTATTTCATGACAGACATATTAACATAGAGTTATGCTACAACCTGGTAGCTCTGGGGGTGGGGTGGGGGTGGATTCCGTATCTGAGTCAGCCAGGAGCAGAGGAAGCTGCACAGCAAAACAAGTAGATATTCAAGTATTTGGAGAAGGAGGAATTGCTGAGGTTCAAGCCAAGGAAACCCAGGTGGGTCACTCAGTCATTGGCCCAAAGGACATGAACAAGGCTGGAAATAAGAGACAAAATACAGACTCAGGAGAAAGAGTTAAAATGAAACAATAATAGTTTAAGAATGGGAGGAATGAGAAAGGAGCCTAGATAGCAACAGGGATGGTAGTATCTCTGAGTCCAGTCAATTGGCTGGTTAGGTATAAGTGTGGGTCAGGCTGGCTTTAAAGATGGGGGAGTTGTGGCAGATGGATACAGAGAGGAATAGGACATAATCTCTGCCTTCTGTTGTTTAAAGTTTAGGATCCCGTTGCTAGAAGCAAGGTGTGGAAAGGATACATAGAACTTGGGGTCACAGTCTGAGACAAAGATTTGTCTTTGGCTTTTTCCTACCTTTGTATTTTTTAAAAAATTTTTTTAACGTTTATTTATTTTTGAGACAGAGAGAGACAGAGCATGAATGGGGGAGGGTCAGAGAGAGGGAGACACAGAATCTGAAACAGGGTCCAGGCTCTGAGCTGTCAGCACAGAGCCCGACACGGGGCTCGAACTCACGGACCGCGAGATCATGACCTGAGCTGAAGTCGGCCGCTTAATCGACTGAGCCACCCAGGCGCCCCCTACCTTTGTATTTTTAAAGATTTTTCTTATGTGTGTGAAATATATTACACATAAAGAAATGTGCATAAATCCTAAGTGTACAGCTTAGTCAATGAAATACCTATGCTAGCCGTCACCCAGTCAAAAATAGAATATTACGAGCATCCCTGATGCCCAACTTGTAACTGTTCCTTAATCACAACCCCTTTCCTCCCTCCTGAAGGTAACAACTACTCTTTTACATAATCACTCTGTGCTTTTATTTATTCCTGTGCTTTTTAGCATACATCTCTAACCACTATAGTTTTGTGAGTTATTAATTTTTATATACTTATATATATGTATGTACTCTTATGTCTGACTTCTTTGATTCAATATTATGTTTGTGAGTTTCATCCAAGCTGTTGCACAAAGCTTATTTTGTTCCTTCTGATTGCTGTATAATTTTCCCTTTTATGAATGTGTCACAAGGGAGCTTTCCGAGTTCGGAGGAAAGCCTGGTGACTCCGACCATTCTTAAGACCAGCCCAGAGGCATCATACTGAAATCATGTGTACCACACAGCAAAAGCAAAAAGACACAAATAGGAAAAAAAAAAAGACAAAATTTCTAGTGCACTAAAGACTTCATTGTCATGTTTCATATTTCTCTACTTTTTTCATCTCTTTTTTTCCCTTCCATCCTCCTTCCCACATCTCTTTTCTTTCACTCTCTTTATCTCTTAGTGGTTTATTTTTCCAGTTTTTTTAGACCCCTTTCTAATTTTTTTATTATATTTCTCTCCTTTCTCTTCTTCTGCTTCTATTTGCTTTCTCTCTAGGTTTATTCTTCCCCGTATATTTTCCTTTTTTAAAAAAACTTTTCTTTCTTTCTCATTTATCTTTTTTTCCTTTTTTTTGCTTCTTTCTTAATCTGTTTTAGTCTTCTCTCCCTTTCATCTTAGTTCCCATTCCTGGGCTCCTCTTTTTTTACTCTTCTTTTATTCCATGTGTGTCTTTTTTGTAGTCTTTATTTTATTCCTTTTTCTCTCCCTCTTTCCCTCTTTTTATCCCTGTCTTTCTCCATTTCTTTCCTTGGGTTTCCCTTTTTGTTGCCCATTCTTTTCATCTCTCTGTCACTAGGTCCTGGTGTATGAATCTGTCAGTCTCTTTTGTGCTTTGTTGTCCCTAAGGAGGCTGCAAAAGCATCAGGAGAAAGAAGTTGTCCTTTTCTGCCCAGGACTGGGCTGTGGGTGGGTCGGGTTCATTAACTGTCTTCTCATTTATGGGTGGGTGAGGTCTTTGCTGCCCCCTGGAATCTAACTCGAACATCCTTGTTCCCTGCCCCCAGGACCCTGTCTGCAGAGTCATACTGTGACTCCAGCCACTGCTTGTATTCCCTGCACGTCCCATGCAGAGCAATGAGCCCCCAGGTGTGGTGGGAGAATTCATCAGCCTCCCGACAGGGCTAACGATTTACTCCTGAGAAATAATCCATATCTGGATAATGGATCACCCCGACTCCCTGAGACCATTTGTCTTGGCACTTAAATGGCACCAGAATCCAGGGCCAGAACTCTATCCCAGGTTCATTGGTAGATGAATAGGCTGGAATAATAATGTTAAGGATTATGATCAGGAATACTTTGTATTTGCATGGTGCTTTTTAAACTTTATAAATTTGGAGGAGATTAACCTTCCTTGGTTCATCACTTTTGAATCCCACACACTGTGGACCCTTCTTGCAAATTCAGAAGCAAGGGCTTTTAAGTGACTCACCCAGAGTCATTTAGCCTGTTACTGGCAGAAATAGGAAAACTCTATTTTTCTGACTTCCTGAGATTCTTTCCTCTAAATGCTAGATGTCCTTCTGGTCTCTGGGTCTCACTGTTCATTTCTGGAAAATGGAAGCCAATACTGAGAGACAGTATACTGAAGAGGGTCACTGTCAGAGAGTTTGAAGGCTGGGTCTGAGTCCTGATTCTGCATTAGCCAACTGTGTGGCCTTGGGCAGGTTGCTTACTCACTGAGAACCTCAATTTCCTCCTCTATGAAATGGGAATCCTAATAAGGTTTTCTCATAGGACTGTTATGAAGATGAAGAGAGATTATGCATGAAAAGTGCTTAATATTGTGCCTGGCTCATAGTAAAAGCTCCATGAGTGTTAGCTATGATTATTACTACTGCCTGTCTCTTTGTAGGATGCTGAGCGTACTCATGCAAATGCATGAGAAAATTCGTCTGGGGGAAGGGAAGACATAATTGATGAGCCAGCTTCCACAGAGGTGTCCCTGAGGCCATCGATGGGGGAAGGGACCCAGAAGGGTGAATTCTAATGGCAGAAGGAGCTAGGTATCTGCATGGGCTGGGGGGAGGGGTACTGGGCTGGTTCTAGGGAACTGGAAACAGGCAAAAACAGGAAGGAGCTTGGGGGATCTGTGTTCATCCCTAGACATGTGTCAGTAGCATGTTGTTCAGCAGAATCAGTTGCTGGCCTTCAATTCCAGCCAGCTAGTGTTTCCCTTCTCAGGGTCTCAGCTGTCAGTTTATTGGGATGATTCCCTTCCTCAAAAGCTGGACAGAGGACTTTTTCTTCAGGGAATATTGAAGCCAAAAAGATTTTGCCAAAGGCCAGAACAAACTAAAACTAATGAAATCTTGTGCAGAAGCCTTTTGCATAAATGGAAGTTCTCTGTACAAATAAATGTAAGGATGATTATTAATATTCTCAATAATAACAGAAACCATCAATCTTTAGAGCTCATTCTGTGGAGTGTGGCTGCTAGAGGTTGACACATCATCTCAGATGGCAGGAAACATCCCCAGGGTCCACCTGCGTGCAGACTCACAGCCTGCATTCTCCTCCCGCTTTACTGGGACCTCATCCTCCTAGAGTCACACACATAATTCAGCCTTCAGTGAAATATCCTGACGCTATTGAGGCTCCCTGGAGAATGGATGCTGTGCAGAGGCGGGGAGTGTGGGCTCCTGACTTCAAGCTGCGGGAAGGCGAGGAATTGATACATCTCCTAAGCACCAAGGGCTCACCTCCTTTGGAGATGAGAAGGGCTTTGTCAAAGCCTGGTGGTTTATTAATAATTCTCTCAACTGAAGAGAGCCCCGTGCTTACCAACTGACAAGTATTTAGTGAGAACCCTCTGTGGGGGATCTAAAGAGGTTTGGCAGAGCTGACAATGTGGTTGAGAAGACAGACCACAAACATATAAAGATCATTGACAATACAAAGCAACCCCTTTGACAAAGAGATACAAGCAGCTGGAGTAAAGTGAAAAAATATAAGATACAGAGTCAGGAGACTTGACGTCACTTAATCTCTTTGACCCTTGGTTTCCCTATCCTCTTGGAAATGCAGCTTGGTGGCATTGAAAGAACATTAACTTTGGAGTCAGACCAACCTGACTTAAAATTTCAATTACCTTACAAACTAACTAGGGGTCCTTGAACCTGTTACTTAACTCCTATGAGGCACAATTATCTTATGTATAAATTGGGGTATAATAGTAGCCCTATGTAAAGCACTGAACATAATGCCTGGCACACGGTAATCATACAATAATCAGTTCCTATTATTATAATATGCAGGGAGAAAGACAGGGAATGTTTAGAAATAGAAAGATTTTATTTTCCTTTTCAGCTCTTTATATGCCTGACATTACATTTCATAGGAATGCAAACTAAAAAAAATACTTATAGGTAAACAATAATTATGATATCACTCTGTGATACCTTTTATATGCCTCCCCAGTATTGCTCACTAAATTTGGTGTGATCAAATTTACAGAACAATGAAATAGTAGAGGAGGGAAATTATATACTCCTTGAAATCTTAGGCATCTCTCTGAGCTTCAGTTTTCCCATCTGTAAAATGTAGCTAAGAACAGCTACTTCACAGGGCTGTTGTGGAAATTAAATTAATATGCATATAAGGCATTTGGTATAGAATAGGCAGAAAACAAATGTTAGCTCCATTCCCCTTCTCTCTTATAAAAGTGGGAATGATAAAGAACCAACCTCACCAGGTTATAATAAGGAGGAAGTCAGATGAATAGAGAATGTTTGTAAACTGTAAGACCCCCAATACCAGCCTTTATGGAACATTTGTTATGTACAAGTCACTGGGCGGTTAACAAATGTTAATCAACTGGATAAACATTAATTGTGCCCTATATACAGGACACCATTTTAGGTGTTGTGAGTAATCTAGAGAGATCAGGACCGTGGGAGTGGATGAGCTCCTCCACACAATAACAGAGCATTAAGGAGGGGACCTTGAGGGATGCTCCTGTTTAGGGTGCCAGAGGAGAATGCAAAGAGATAAGGAGAAATCACTGATAAGAACATTAGTCTATCACAATATCCTCAAAGACATATGGAAGAGTCTGAATATCTGTGTGGGCTATGGGAAGAAGCCCATGGGGGGAAAAAGAAGATGAATAAGCAGGTGAGAGGAATAATGAATAGGCAGCAGTCTGGGAGATGCAGCTAAGGAAAGAGGGACTTTCAATTAGTATGGACTAAGGAATCGTGGGGCAGCAAATGCTGCCACTTTGTCAAGAAGATTGAGAACTGGCAAGAGGCCACAGCATGTAGAAGTAGGAATCAGTGAGGGCTTTGGGTAGTGGGTGTGGAGTAGCAAGAAGTAAAATAGTGAGTGGATAGCAGAGACCATCCATTTGAGAAGCTTTGTAGACCCGAGAGCAGGTAGAGAAAGGCTAAGGGAAAGACTGTATTTCCTAGGGAAGGTTGAGATTTGTGTAGGCACAGAGAAGGAGTCAGGGGAAGGGGAGAGGCTGGAGGGACAAGGAAGTGAGAGGCTCCTTAGTGGCTGGGGGGGGGGGGGCACCAGTAGGAGGGGCTGAGTATCAGTGAAGAGGGCCCCAGAGAGGGTCTTTTTTTCTTTTTTTGAGGCAAGAAGGAAGGACAAAAGAACCGAGAGGCCAAGGTTTGGCATTCAGTCCTTGAACCTGGCCGTGAGTGCTAATATCACTATTCCTTCCCCCATACATTTCAGGGCATCTCATTACTACTGAGTATATTTGAGGGAGAATCTCTGAGGACAGTAAGATGTGCAATTTGGGTGGACATACTGGTGGATCTCTCCCTAGAGAGGTGAAGGAAGCTGTAGACCCATTCCTAGGAAATGGGGCCCCAGAGCGTGGCCCAACCTTCCATCCATGACCTATACCAATGCCACACAGTCTTTCTCCCCGATTTTCTTCCTCAAATCAGCCCTCTCTTGGAAACGAAGTCAAGGCCACAGTCACTCATAGGCTTGCTCAAATTTTCTTGTTATTTGCTAAGGCACTGGGGGCCCACCATCCTGTGATCTAGCCAAATATTTCTTCTACTGAGGACAAGAAAAAGACATTCTGAATATAGCCTGGTCTTCAGCTTTTTGACATGTACATGCAGCCTTTGAGTGCATCATACAGTCTTACTGCCATTTGATCTGGCCCCAACTATGGCCCTTCTTCTCAAGCAAGGCTGCTCTCTGGTCCTAGGCAGATACAGCTCTGGTGGCTCTCCTTGCCTTGCCCCTTAGCTTAGTCTCTTGGGGTTTAGAGGGTGGATAAGCACTGTAGTTATAAGCCAGGAGTGGCTGAAAGTAGAATAGTGTTCTGGGCCCCAGAAGTAATGAGAGGGGGGCCTTGGGCTGATGCAAGACCCAAAGTAGCTTGGCAGATAGTCAGTCCTTACAATCTTTTGTCCTGGGGCCAGATCTAGTGCTCATATATGCCTCCACGGTACCTGGAAGATAGGAATGCAGGGGAGAAGGACAAACAACTCAGTAGCTAGGGAAAATTAGGGCTTTGGGGCTATCCCTAAGTCCTTTTTTAAGGCCTGAGTTGTTCCAGGATTGAGTTATAGTGGAGAAAGTCTTATTGAACTGACAAATGGCAATTAACAAAGGAGGTGTTAAAAGTGAGAGAAGCTACAGGCTCAGAAATGTCAGAGAATTCCTTCTTGCATTTTCCTCTCCCCTCTCCTTCCTCTTTTTCTCCCTCCCCTTTTGCTCTTCTCCCTTCCTCTCCTCTTCCCTCCTCCTGCTTGCTCCATCCACCCCCACCCACAGCTACTGATGTGATTTCTCATGATCTACAGTCAAATGCCATTAACCCAACAGGCCCACGAGGGTCCAGCTAAGCTGTCCCATGAACCAATCCTGTGAGCAGACAGACCATGGGAAGTGTCAGGCAGACCCCTGCACCCCGCCCCCTCAGGAGCAATGGCAGCTAAACCAATGAACCAGAGTGGCTTCCCTGCAAATGATCAATAAATCACTTGGGGTCCAAGAAGGATGGGAAACTCCTCGGCAAACGGTGCTCAGGACATTTTCCATGACCTCCTCTGCCTTGAGTGTCCATGGTGCACCAGCCACACAGGCCTGGACTGACTCTGCTCTCAAGGTACCGCTCCCAGATTCTGCCTGGCCCATCTCAGTTTCAGAGGGAGGTCATTGATTCCAATGGGATGTGACAGGTGCCATCTTTAGGCATCTGGCTCTGCTCCCAGCGGCAGGAGCTGTCGCTGACTGCAAATCCCCCGAGTGCCATGCTGGTCTGAAGAAAGCAAGCCCTAGGATAAGCAGATGACCTTTCAAGAGCCCACGATCCTAAGGTGGGATGGCAGAATGATATAATGGACCCAGCCCTGGACTAGAAGGCTGGACACTTGGCTTCTAGTTCCATTTCAGCTAATAACTTGCTGGGCGATGTTGGGTAAGTCACTTTCCTACCCTGAATCTCCGTGCCCTGCCCTGGATGTGAGGAAGTTGGACTAGATTATCTCTAATGACACTTCCAGTCACGGTAAGCAAACCCTGATTTTTTTAATCTATTTTTGGAAAAATTCCGATTAGAATTTTGGGGGGATTCCTTCTTTAGGCCTTCCATTTAGCTGCTCTGCCCCCAAATAACATCACCCTAAACTCCCACTCAGCACACGCAGACATTTCCCAGCACCCAAAACACCATCTAAGACATCAAAACTACTCATGGGTCTAGCCTGCCTCTCTTACTGAGCTAGTTCTGTGCTTGGGGCTGGGCCATCTTGATGGACCCCTGAGGTGGGACGCTGTGGGAGGGTATATGCCTTTGACCCCCAGAGTTTAGCATAAGCAGATAGGATGGCCACTTACATGGAGAGATTTCCCCCAAGTGTGTATTTTCAAACTTTTTACCATACAGTAAAATTGAAAGAATGGTACACAAATACTTGTACACATCTTCATTAATAATTTGCCATGTTTGCATGCTCTCTCCTCTCTCTGTCTTTCACTCTTGCTTTCTTGCTTTTGCTCTCATTCTCATTCTGAGAGTGTATCACAGATATCATGACACTTCCCTCTTAAATACTTCAGTATATATCTCCTAAGAATAAGGATGTTCTTAGCTGGGAAGCTTTTTTAAGGGCTCTGCAATTCTCAGCTAGGGGAAAGTCTTCAGTCTCTGGAGTCTAAAGGGGGACAGAAAGTATATACGAGGTCTAAAGACCAGATTTCAGTCTGGATATGGGTAGTGCAAGAAGAAGCTAAGCACAGGAGAAAGGAGGCACAAACAGTGGCTCAAGTATAGGCTCCAAACCAAAAAAGAAAAAAAAAAAAAAAAGAGGAAGAAGTAAAATGACCTTGGGAAAGTAACTTCCCTTCCTTGAGCTTCAGTTTCTTCATCTATAAAATGGGGATTGTGCTAGTCTCTGTCTTTCCAAAGCTGTACAAAGTTTAGATGTGAAAATAGATTATGAGAACACACCAGGAGCTGCCACACTTAAACATGTAAGGGCAAGTGATTCGCAGAGATGACCTTCTGAGCAAGTGAAGCTAGGTGCAATACTTCCCTGGCCCTGGGCCTGGAAGTCTCTGTTAACACCTGAAAATGGACAGTCCCCCTGCTCAGCCCCCAAATTCCTGCTAATGGAAACCACGGAATTTTCATCTATAATGGAAATCTCAGTGGCTCACATCTCTTGCTGTTTTTCAAAGACATAAACACACACCCCAGTTTTTTCTAGTTCTTTATTTCAGAAACTCCATTTTCTCTTATTGATTGTGGCATCACTTATCTACTTTTTCTTCTTTCTGATTATTTTTTTTCTGTGCTCCTTTCTTACTTCCTACTATTCTCCCCCAACCTTGTCGAAACTTCTAGAGTTGGAAAATTCTCTCATCCTACCTAGCCCTAGCTCAAAGAGCAAAAATGCTTTACAAAATTAAGAGAGCATTTGGGATTTTTAACTTGATTTTATCTTTTCATTCAACCAGAGGGGGTATGTGTGTGGGAGATGCACTTGTCAACTAAAAGCAATTTCTCTGCCTCCTTGGGGACTGAAGCGTAATCGTAGCTCTGTCTTCCTGGTGTCAGGATGAAACTTGCATTTTCCTGAGTGGTGTCAGCACACTGACAGACAGCTCCTGGGATCTAGTGAGAGGTACTGGAAAAGAACGGGATGGCAGCAGTGGGGGGGCCAAGATCCAGAGGCTGGCCTTGGCTCATCTCTCTTCCCCTGGGTGACTTTGGGCTAGTCACTTAGTGTCTTTTGCCTCAGCTCTTCTAACTTAAAAAATGGGAATAATTCTCTCCCATTTCTACCTCATAAAGACGATGCCAGGACCTTGTCAGGCTTTGGTTAATATGACAGTGTTTGGAAGCAATGGAATTATGGGAGGAAAAATGTGCTACAGAAGCAGTGTATCCTAGGAATGCTAAGTAGCTAGAAAGGAACTTCAAGTTTTCCTTGTACAATCCCATTTGGGAAATGAGGAAACTCAGACCTTTCTGAGGTTCAAAAGGTCCCCCCATAATTTTGCTATGTTTCCCATGAGCCCAGATAAACCTTTCCCAAACAGAAAATCAGAGAGGCAAAGTCCGAGGTCTTAAGGCTAATAGCCCCTTTTAGAGAGCACAAACAATCCCTGTGCACACCATGTAAACCTTCTAATAGGATTCCTCAAAAGGGAGTGCTGGGAGACAGGGTTGCTAATCGCCAACTCCATCCAGGGGCCTGGAGGTAGAGTCCTCTGCCATCTCACCCCTGAAACTGCGGAGCCTTCATGGCAACCTGTTGAAGGAAGTGAGCAGGGGGATAGGGATCCCCATTACATAGAGGAGGAGCCCCGGGCTCAGATTGGGAGGCAGACCTGCTTGCATTCACCCAGTTAGTCGGTCAGCACGCCCAGCCTCACTCCTGATATTTTAACTTTAAATGCCATGCTTTTTCCACTGCACTCCAACTGCCTTTGCGTGACGCAAGGAACCCAACAGGTAGGGAGTCTCAATGAGATAAACAGACTGAAAAATGCTATGTAGGCATACACCAAGTTCTCAGAAAACCCAAATGGATGACTTTTGTGGGGTATGCTATTTTGATACCACTAGACCTTTCCAAGTTTTGAGGTTTGTTCAATTTCTCATTCTACATATTTACCCACACACCAAAAGGAAGTAGAGCGGGGTGAAAGGGATCAAGTTCTCCGGATGGCTGCCCCAGTGTTCCTTGTAGCTGGAGTGCCGTGGGGAGATAGTGCTGAGGGGTTTTCAGGGTAAGACTTCTTTCCTTTATATTAGAGTTTCTTTAACTTCATTGGATATAAGAGCCCCATGGGGAGCTTACTAAAAATGTTTTTTTCTGGTCCCCATGCCCAGAAATTCTTGTTCAGTAGGCCTGGTGTGGGAGCAGGGAATCTGCATTTTTACAGCACATCCAAAGTGATTCTGATGCATCTGGTCCAATGGGCCATACTTTGTGAAACCGTGATTCGTGACAATCTTTGATTCTTGGAATCCCATTTAATTGGCAACTGTTTGCCTGGGTGACAAGTACTTTTGAGCTTCAGAGAAAAAGATAGGAAGGTTTGAAGCCTTCCTTCTCACAGTCCACAAGCCTTCAACTTGACTTCGTCACTGTGCCTTCTTCCCAGTTAAACATATATTTTCTCTCTGCTAAAGACCTCATGGTAAAACAGTGACCTAAGTAAGGAGCAGGGTGCCTGTCTCTTAATTGGAATTGCAATGAGAGACCCTGAAGAGGCAACTAGCTGTCAAGCTCGAGGCTTTGGGCTGTCAGAGTGAGGGCAGATATACCCAACCTTCCCCTTGTGAGCACATGCCTTAGGTTGAGAGGTTGCAGACCCAAGCTAGCAGGCTTCTAACTGCACATAGCAGGTGCTAAGGGCCTCTGCGTTCTGGGGAAGGAGGTATCATAACCAGTTATGTGTCTCTGCACAGGAAAGGCACCTTGCATTTTACTCACAGACCAACTTTCAGCTTTTTCTGGGTCACCAAAGCCAGCCCCAGTGTCCTGTACAATAGTACAACCCCAGCCTAAAGGCACCAGTCATTCCCTTATCCTTTCTTCAGCAGAGACAGGGTTATAGAGTTTCTTTTCTTTAGGTAGTATCTTTTAACTCCAGAAATAAGATATGCTTATTAAAGAAAGTTTGGAAAATACTAAAATATGGAAATAGCAAAACAATTAAAAATTACCCACAATTGCATTGCTTAAATACAATCAATATTAAGATTCTGGTGTGTTTCCTGTTATCCTTTTTTCCCCTCTATGTGCAGGCTTATTATTTATTTGTACTGCTTATGTAATAATGTACATCTATTTTGCATTTTGATTATTTTTCATTTAAAATAATCATTAGAGTATGCTCAGGTTATCACATGGGCTTTCAAATTATACACTTACAAATAATTGTGCAATCATTCATTGAGCCAATTGACATTATATACATAGCTCAGTGTCTTGCATACAGAGAACATTGGATAAATATTTATTGAGTGAATGGATGGATGGATGGATGGATGAATAGATGAATGCATTCCCCTTGTGTGTGACATTGAGTTGAGGGTAAAGACTTTCAAAGGAACTAAACAGTAATTACGTAGCAGAGGAGGTGGATCAAAGGAAAGGGAGGGAGAGAACTGCAAACTCAACTGCTAAGTACATTTTCTTGAGAATTCTTAACTTACGTTTCTCCTTTTATTTATTTTTTTTCAAGAGTTGGCTTTGGTTTGTCTGGAGCTCATTCACAACCATTAATATCCCCACTTTACAGATGAGGAAAGCCAAGCCTCGGAGAGGCTTCCTAAGTAATTTTCCTGAGATGACACAGCTAGTATACAGCAGAATTGGGCTTTCAGTGTAAACCTGTGAGCATCCTTAGCTTTGTTCCTTTGCCACATCACATCTCTTGCAGAAAAAGGCAACAAAGTAGGATAGCTGTCAGGAGTTTGTATCTCTAGTAGAGCTATTCTGGAAGAAGAGAAACTTCAGTTACTAAGGCTCATTGGATTGCACTGGGCAGGGAGCCTCCTTGTGAAGGAGCCAAAAAAGAAAGAAAGAAAGAAAGAAAGAAAGAAAGAAAGAAAGAAAGAAAAAAGAAAGAAAAGAAAGAAAAAGGAAAAAGCTCATTCAGCTGGAAAAAAAAAAAAAACCCATTGACACCATGACAAAAGCTGGTGGTGGATAAGCTCATGGGAAGAGGTAAGGCCAAGATTTCAATACCAGGGCCCGAAACTGGACATTTCTAGATGTCAGACTTGTTTGGCTTGGATGACGGGTATTTGTACAGCAGAAATTGGTAAGAGAGCAGGTCTGGTGAATGTTTGTTGTCTTTGATTGCTTTTAGAAAACAGAAAATTGGAAATGATTCTAAAACACTGGTGCAAAGGCAGAGTGGTACCATGTTTCCGAGAAAGGAAGGCAAATGAGTGGAACCCCTTTAAACTATGACTAGAGCCTTGACTTTGCTAAGAATTGCATAACAAAGTACAGGTGATTTTTTCCATTTTATGCACCCCTTTTGCGGCATTAATGCTAATATCAGCGGTTAACAAAGCAAATGTAATAACTACTCTCCCCAAAGGACCTGTGATTGTAGTTTCCACTCCTCAGGCCTGCAAGCAAGCTGTTGGAAGAGGATTTTTCATATTTCTTGCTACCTTCTCACTAGAATTTTGATAGACAGAGCCCCATTTTCCTAGTGGAGAAAAACAAGGCACAGAGTCATGGCCCTACGACTGCCAATGGAGAATTGGGGGAGAAATTAACTTGGGTCCCTGGACTTAAGGAGCTCAGGGCTGGTTTACTACTGCCAGATGCCCTACACACCGAACCCATCATGGCATGTGCCCCCATATGTATTTAAAATTTTAATATATAAAGTCATAGACAAAGTGTAATAAAATCCAACTCGTACCACCCCCCCAGTGAAATATCAAATATCAAATTCTTTCTAAAAATAAATGTTGGTGCCCCTTCTGTGCCAGTTCCCAGAGCAAAAGTAGAGGCAGCGGAATCTGTAAGTCAGTGGCAACTGGGAGCACTCCATACTGATACATACATCTTTCATCTCACTTGGAGATCAATCCCCTAGAAAAGGAAGATTCTTTCATGTCACTTGGAGATCAACCCCCTAAGACACGAAGGTTCACCAGGAAACATAGCATCTTCCTCTTTCCTGAGGGATCGTCAGGGTAGGGAGTGTAAAATTACTCTCAGCTTTCAGTCTCCTTGGGGGACAAAGCCCTTTTCTTCTACTCACATTCTTGGTTCTGTAGAATGGAAGAGGGGCTTAAAATCAGATTTGGAGCTACCCAGGGCTGAGGTGATGTCTCTCCTAGAACAGAAGGTTCCCAAGGGCCTAGGCAGTTCCTCCCCTTCAGATTCGGGGCTCCTGGGGCAGACACCGCTTGTCGCCTAGACTCTCCTCAGGGCTGAGACGATGTGTCCTCCCAAACGTGCGGGTTTTTTTAGGTCTGGATATACAGCCTCCCCCCTCAGATCTGAGGCTCCTTGGGACAGGTGCACCACCTCGCATGCAAATTCCAGTTCCTGGGGACAGGCCCGCTTTTACGCGCCGATCAGAGGGCTCCTGGGGCAGAGACCTCCCCTCCCACTCAGATTCGGGGCTCACCGGGGCTGAGGTGGCGTCTCCCCTCAGACTCGAGCTCCCCGGGGTAGGGGCAGGGTCCCGTCCTCAGAGTGAGCTCCCGGGGACGGGAGCTGCATCTTGGCCTCCCTCCGCGTGGGAGAAGGGGCTGCAGGACCAACGGCCTCTCCTCCGGAGGGGGGCGGCCTCCCCTGAGGCCCTGCCCCCTTCGCGACAAGCCCGAGGTGTCCGGTGACCAAGACACTCTGAGCTGGGTGCAGGGTGCGGCTCAGGGCGTGGTCACCGGGGGCTACTTAGGGCGGCCCTGTGCGGGGACAGCGCGGAAGCCAGCTGCGAGGCGGCCGGCGCTCGGCGCGGGTCATGGCGTGGATTCTGGACTGCCTTTTCGCCTCGGCCTTTGAGCCCCTCCCCCGCCGTGGTGAGTGGGGCCCACCGAGTCGGGGGGCTGGGGTGCTCGGGCCCGGGACGGCCGGCGGCTGCGGCCACCATCTGGGCGCCCTGGGGCTTGGCTCGCCGCCCCTTCGCTTCCCTTCCCGCTGGCTTTTAGCTAATTGTTCCTGGCTCAAGGGACTGCCCCGTCGAGGCCCCGCATAAATCACCAGCTTTGCCGGGAACTGCGAGCAATCGCGCTAATGGCCCGGCGGGACGCGGGGCGAGCGCGGGGGCGGAGTCGCTGGCTCTGCCGCGCCCGCGCCCGGAGACCTCGGAGCCCCGGGCCCGACGCGCCGTCCCGCCACCCAAGGGCCCTAAAGCCCCTAGGATGAACGTCCCGCGCAGGGCTGCCGGGACCCAGGGACTCCAAAGATGCGGCGGGGGAGGGGGTCCTTTTGACTGAAGCTTGTGCCTCGCATCCCAGCCTTAACTACGGAATATCAACATGGGCCCCCTTAGAGTCGTCGAATTTAAGCCCTTCATTTAAGAGATGGCGACACTGAAGCCCAGAGATGGCGAAGGCCTGTCCAAGGTCATACAAGGAGGTGGCAGCAAACCTGGTTCTGCTGAAGCCCTGCCAACTGCCCACTGCCCCAAACTGCCTGGCGGCAGAGGCCTAGGGTCTTCAGCCTGGGTCTTTCCTTGGGTGCTTGAAATCAATGCGGGGTTCCCCTATCCCTGTGGAGCTGAGGACATAGGTGTGCAAAGATCACAGCACGAATCAAAACATGTGGGTGGCGTTTCACCCCTTTCCTGGAACTGCTTCTACAAAGTACATTTTGGAAACCGATTATTTTTTTCCTCCTTAAAATTTCAGGAGACTGATTTTTTTTTTTTTTTTGAGGTTTCCCAGGACCCCCACCCACACTGTCCTTCACTGCCCCTTGATAGGCCCCACCCCTTCCAGGCTGCCACCTGCCCCCACTGCCACCTGTTTCTCCATAGTCTCCACCTCCAAAATCTATATTGGTGAGAGTGCGTCATTGGTCACCAGCCATAGACCAAACCTGGGGCTGTCTCCTCTTTCCTCTGCCCCCTCAGAGGCGGGAGGAGAGGCAGGGAGAGGGTGGGCCTCAGCAACTTATTTCAGCAAAAACTTGTTTTTAGTTCTTTTCTGCCCCAGCACCCTGCTGAGAACCATCTCAGGAGTCTGACCTACTGCTAAGGGACTACAGCTTGCTTAGCAAATTCAAGTACAGTCTGGCAAGTCATAAGATCCTTGAGAAGGAAAGAAATATGCATACACAAAGAAAGTTTAGTTTTTTGTTCTGTATATTCTTTCAGGCTTATGTGATCCTGGTAAAACGATAAAAAGGCAGGGGGAGTTTTATGAATGCCTTTTAAGGCCTTATGCCTTAGGCACCCTATCTTTAAAAAAAGGGTAGGGGGAACCATTCCACCCCTACCTGGCCTACAAGGTTGTGATGTGACTCCAATGAGATCAAGGATACGAGACTTTCTTTATGAATAGCCCCATTGAGAGGGGGTTAGTAACACACAAGGAAACCCACCCCCATCCAAAGATATCTATTAGAATTTGAAGGCTTTTCCTTAAACCAAACCCAAATCTATGTCCTTCTGGCCCCAACACTGACCTTCATGATCCTTCCAAGGGAACAGTGCCAGCCCTCCCCATTCCCCCACCCCCACCCACCCCTGTTCTTATCCAGGCCAAACTTCCCCAGTTCCTTCATCTGTTTAACATGTGACATGGCTGCAAGGCTCCTACTCATATCTAGCTGCTCTTCTTTGAACATGCTCCAAGTTGTGAATGCCTAGTGACCTGGCCAAAAGAGGATTTCCAGCTGTGCCCCTGTAAATATAGTCCTGGATGTCTGACTTTCCCTCATTTGGAAGCCCGCATTATACTCGTGGTGCACAGATATGTAGCCATAAATTACATACATACATGGACATTCCCACACTCACACATGCCCATGTACAAATCACGAATGCATAAACACACACACTTCAAATGCATGACATACTTTTGACACACAATACAATACACCCACATCATACATAAGCACACCACACACAAATCCCACGTACATACCACAGAGTTCATACAGATAGTTTATTTATATTGGAAATACTTTCAACTGAGGCTACCTTTTTATTTTTAAAGTAAACCCAAGTTCTTTTCAGAGTGTCCATTCTGTATTTAGTTGGTGTTTGAACCCAAGTGCAAGACCTTAGATTTGCTACTGAATTTCCAGTCTGGTAAGACCTGTCATATGCCAGAGGCACACCGCTGCCCACACCAGCTCTGTGACTCATACAAGAGCAGCCAATATACGTGAAGTGCTTCCCAGATGCTGGGCCCTAGACTAAGTCCTTTACATATATGATCTCACTTAAGTCACACAACATTACTCTGAAATAAATAACTAGTCTTTGGGTACGGTTTTTTAACCAGGTAAGAATGAATTCATCGAACTCCCCCTCAGAAATGCTGTGCCACCTGGAGAGTATCTGTTAATATTCTGTAGGGTTATAATTGTCCTGGATGCCTCCCTTCAAATGTCTTCCAGAAATCCTCTGGAGTCAGAGGTGGGGGGATGTATCTGGCCACTGACTGGAAAGAGAGGGGGAAGTGTTCTAAATGTTCTTTCACTCACCCACCACCACCCCTGCTTTCCCAGGAGATAGTTGGTATGTCAGAGCCATCTTTTGAGGGTGCAATGGACAGTGGATGAGCATCTGAAGACATCTGGATGAGGCATCATTGAGATCTGGGAAGAACGGCGGCCCAGAAAGGTCTTTTTTCCCAGGGAAAGGGACAGCACGACTGACCCACTTGAAATTCTCTCTCCAGTTCACTTTTGGCATTGGATTTAGCCTCAGACAGTTGGACTTCTGTAAAGCAGCCAAAACTCTAAAGCTGAAGGGACCCTGGGGCCCACTTTACATACAAATTTGATCTTTTCTTGGAGATGGGACTCAATCAATTTGCTAAGACCGGACCTGGTTGAGCTGTAACAGGATTTTTTTTCCAGAGCTGGGGCAAGTTTGCCAAAGCAACACCCCCGTGCCCCTGGTCATGCTATCAGAATAGCACCCCCATTCACCAATGGCAGGACTTCCCGAAGTTCCTTTGTAAATCATTTGTTTGCACCTTCAAAGACATTTGTCCGCAAGGAAAAAAAAAACAATGTGGCGCTCTTGAGCTTAGGTTCCTGGGTTAGCCCACACTTTACACACCATGAGGATAAAATACAGAATCTGTGTGATGAAAACTGGCAGAAAATACTACTCTTGCAAAACATACCTCAGGCTCCAACAGTAGAGCTGACATTCATCAAGCTTAAATATCAAATGATGAAAAGTGCACTGGGCATTGATAGAGCAGGACACTAGGTCCCTGAGGTGAAAGCAACATCATTCTGTTCTTCACACTTACCTACTGAGACAACCTAAATGTCTCTACCACTACCAGTGGTAGTGGAATGGTTAAATAAACTATATGACACGCCACTTGTTAGATTAGTCTATAGTCATAAACATGGTGTTCATGAAGAATATGTAGCAACGTGGGAAGAGGTATGATTATAATTGGTCAAGTATGCATTTTTGAGAGACTGGAAGAAAATTCAGCAATGAGGTAAAGTAAGTGATCCTATTAAGCTGGTGGGATAATAGTTGTTTTTTTCCTGTTTCTTAAAATCTTTATCAAGTTTGTTTTCACATTACCCTTATAATTTAAAAAATGTTTTTAAAAGGGTCATACAAGGCCTATGATATGCAAATAGCCCATACAGTGATCTAGAAACCTACTATACACTGTTTAATTCAAGGGATTTTTTCCTTCAAATTTTACTTTAAATGTAATGACTAGAGCAGGTCAGCCAAATGTGGTCTTCTCAGTGATCATGAAATGTCCTCTAAAATTGAGTGGGAAGAGGCAGAACTGGTTTGAGTCTCAGGCCTGCTTTTGTAGTGTTGCTGTGAGCAAGTTATTTAACCTCTCTTTAGATGATATAATAATACCTACATTTCCAGATTATAGATAATAATATTAATACGGTAATATCAACTACATTAAATACTGTCTATGGCTCAGGTATCAAAAGGTATGTTTTGTTCCTTCTCCAAATATTTACTACGTACCAGTCACTTTACATAAGTGATCTCATTTGACATTCTTTACAACTCTCTGAGATAAGTATTATCATTTTTATTTTAAAGACAAAAGCTCAGAGAAGTTAAATAACTTGTTCACTGCCACACAGTAGCTGAAGAAGGATTACAGCCCCCTTCGGTATGATTTCAAAGCTTGAGTGACATTAAAAGAGATAACATTTGCAAAGCCCCTAGCACTATGCTGATACATAGCAGACACTAGGTGGTCAGTATGATGTTGATGCTGTTCCCTTGCCCAGAGTCCAAATTCTGGTCTTTGATCTATTTGATTGCTTATAGATTCCTTTCTATGAAGAAGTGCACATTTCAACTGGAAGATGCAATGCAAATACCACCTGTGTTCTCATTGCTGGGACTCTGAGTCACTAGGAAATGATTTCTATCTCCTTCTGGCAGTATCATTTGTTCTCACATGTATCAGCAGAAGTAGGTAGATGGCATGTTTGATGAGCCTTGGCAGCTACTGTCACGTCTCAAATACACCTCTTGACAAACCACCACACGGCTTCCTTGGGATGGGCACCCAATACCCGGCAACCGGTAGGTCCCTGAACTCAGGGAAGCTTATTAAATTGGCCAGGGCCAATCCTAAACCCCTGCTTCAAGAGAGATGTGGTAAGGCTGACCCTTCGTTGTTACTCCTGTCACTTCCCTCCTCAAAGCTGAGGAGGCTACAGGGCCTCCTCAGAAGCAGAGATGGGTAGGAGCTGGAGATATTTTTCTAAATTCCTAAGTCCTCAGAGGGACTCACGAATAGATTGTCTTGCATGCTGGAGTCTAGGGTTAGTGAGGGCAGCATGCAGGATGAATAAGAGGGGTGAGGGCAACGGAGTAGCTGAAGGCATCTTTCAGAGACAGGGAACACCTGGAGCCCAGCCTCTCAGACTTTTTTGGCCTTGAATCTCAACGCTTCTCTTCTCTGTAGCCTCTTTATCCCTCCCTGGGATTATATCCACCCCCTACCTTCAACTTTTTCACCTTCTTCCCCTACCACTCCCTGCTTACGTGCAGCTTTAGCTTGTAATGACTTGATTTTGTCTCTAGAGGGAGACAACAGCATCAGGGAGGAAAGGGCACATATTGGGGTCTTCTCTCACCTTACCATTTTTGGCAAAGGGTAGATTTTAGTTTCCTTTAACTGCGAACAGATAAACAACGAATTGGAGCTGTATTTTAGGTGCTGCAAAGTATATCTCAGAAAAATACCCATCATCTCTCTCCTCGTCGCCCGATCTACCTCCCAACCTTGGTGGCTGCCAGAAAAAGGGTGACCTTTGAAACCTTTTTTAATGTCTAAGGTAGAGGTGAATAAACAAAACAAAACGGAAGTCGTGGGGGCAGTTTAGTCAGGAAATAGTCATGCTGTCATTCTCTTGAGTATAATGGCACATATTGGGGAGACAGGGTTGGGACTGGGTCTGCAGTGAGGGTTGGGGATTCAGGCCATAACTGGGTTGGGGGAGCAGTCCAGACAGTGGGAAGGTAGTTTGAAACTTTCCTGCATGGAGTATTATAACTGAAACGTTGGTCTCATTAACACTGACAAGAGAAACCGCAGAGTGAGAATTGGACTAAGGGTCCAGTTCTTCCTGGGCTGCATTAGGCTGATCAAAACATTGTCCGAAAAGAAGAGGGGCTATTTCAAGAGTGCTAGACAAACCAGTAATGAGGAAAATTGGCAAGTCAGTCAGTCAGCTTCAGTCTCTGAACAAAGTGGTTGAGACATTCTGAGGTATGTGATAAGGGGGGGGGAATACAGAGAGGGAGGGAATTAACCTTTTCTTGTACATGTTAGGCATTTGGCTGGCACTTTCCATATTTTACCTCTTACAGACCTGAGCCTTTCTAAGGCAGGTGTTAAAATCTCCAATTTACAGATGAAAAAACTGAGAATCAGAGAGATGAAGTAACCTTCCCAAGATCACACAGCTAGTAAGTGATGGAGCTGGCCTACAACCTCAAAGCTGTCTTACTGCAAAGCTCCTCTGCCACCATAGGAAAAAAAACAAAGATTCTCATCTTTAAAGGGCTTTACTCTCATGGGGAAACCAAGATCCTTCTCCACAATAAAATTCACATTTGTGCCTTGCCACTACATATTCTTGTTGTTAGGATGAAAACAAGCAAATTCCTGGTCACATTTGAGAGTAATGGGGATTATTAATGCATTTTCCATCTTTACAATTCCCCATATAATCCTCATGTTATGAACTCCAAAGAGAGAGAGACATATAGTGGGGGATTTTAAGCTCCAAGTAGTGTGTGTGTGTGTGTGTGTGTGTGTGTGTGTGTGTGTGTTGGGATGGGAGGCAGGAAGAGAACCTTAGAAGTGGGAGAGCCTCACAGGAGTGACTCTCAGGAAGTGAAAGTGAAGCTGGTATATTCAGAGGTGTCAGAGAGACCCACAGCAGCAGGAAAGCCAAACGCCTGGAACCAGATGCTGGGAGACACCAAAGTTTGCATCAACTGCTTGTATGGACTTACCAAAGGGCCTCAGCCAGTCTGTGCCCTGCGTGACTTAGACTGGCCTCTCCATTACACCCCCCCCCTTTTTTTTTCAAAAGGAGACTTTCTGGCTACATATTAGTTTAAGCAATGCTTTTCCTGCCCACCCAGGATGAGGTGCTGACCCAGGCCCAGCTGGGGGGAAGCTTTATGGATGTTCCAGCTGCTTTTCAGCCGCACACCAGGCTCATTTGTGCCAGTTGAAAGGGCACAATAATAACAGTAGCAATTTAAATCGTGCTTCTCGCTTTCCCCCCTGAATAGTGGTGAAGTGACTCACCACAGCTGAATTGTCCCTCTCTAACCACCCCCTGACCTCTTTGCAGCAGTCTAGGCTGGTTCCCTGGGGGCTGAGCTGGAAGCTGTGACTTGCCTGACACCCCCCCTCATAAATGTGTTTCCCCCAAATGCAATGTATTGTTTTAATTTGGATTTCTCATATGAGGCTGCTTGGAAGGCATTAGAGCAGCATGAGCCCCATTAGGCAAGCACAGTGCTCCCCCCCCAATTCAGAAATACAAAATGGGGCCATTCAGGAATCTTTGGGGGGGAGAGGGGTCTGCTTGTTTTTCTATGCGCAGCTTGATATGGAGATGACTGTCCTGCTTGAAATTTACCCCATACCAACTTCTGGTGGTAATGCTTTAAAAATGGGTCTGGGGAAGCTGTGAAATCATTCCCTCACTCCATCCTGACCCCTCGCCTCCGTCCTCCTCCTCCATACCCAATTCCCAGGACCCCATGGCTAAAAAACACTCATTCTCTGATCTTTCTTTCAGCACCAGGCTAAGGAGAGCTCCCAGAACTGGAGCTGGTGAGGTGCTGACAAGACTAGAGTAATTAAAGATTTTGAGGTGTCAACAAAGCAGGTAATTAGGTGGAGAAGGTATCAGCTGTTGGAGAGACAAAGAAAGTCATTATGCTGAGCACTCTTGGTGATGTCAGGAAACTCAAAAGAAAGATTTGTTGGGAAATGATACCGTTTGATAGGGACTTCAATGCCGAGCAAGGATCGGGGACCCTTGGTGAGGCTGCCTGGTATAGAAGAAAGTTTTAGGGAGCACAGCAAACCTGTGTTTAAATACTGGCTGTGCCTCCCTCTGGCTGTGTGGCCCTGGGGAAGTTACTTGACTACTCTGAGCTTGATGTGTGAGGTGTAAAATAGCCACAATCATAGCTCCACCTACCTCACAGGGTCATTGTGAGGACCCAAGGAGGTGATGCATGTAAGAGCACATCGTCCAAAGCCTGGTGCACAGTTAAGTGCTTAATGAGTGGTAACATTATTATTATGATCACTACCATTATTCTTACTCTATACCAGGTATTCTCTTCAGGAGCTCAGAGTTTAAAAGGAGAGGCCAATAATTGCAGTTATGTATGATCATATCATGAGAAGTATAAAGATTGTTAACTATGGTGGCTCAAGGGAGGGAGCCCTCACTTGGGAGGGAGGGGTACAGAAAGCAGAGAAAGTTTTTTGACTCTTAAGTTAGGTCTTAAAAAAAGTAAGTAGGAATTTGTCACGAGGCCCAGGGTGAAAGGGATTCCAGGCAACTGGATTTGCCCACACAAAGGCAAGGACGTGTGAAACAGCCAGGCCCAGAGCAAATAGTTGGGTTCAGCTAGGCAAGGGCTGGGATCTCCTCGGGGGAGGGGTGTTGGGTGAGTGACCAAGAATCTCTCCAGTTTATTCCCACCAGCCCCTGCACCGCGCCCTAGGCGCCCTACCTGGCCAATCACGTGCAGCGCTCTCCTCTTCTTTCCTCTAAGCAGCCAGGTAAGCTCACACCCTGCCCCAGCGGGCCTTGAGCGCACCAGCACGGGGCAGGCGGACCCAGACGGGGCAGATCAGGCCAGCGGGCGACTCTGCTCGGTTCGGGCCCCTACCGCTTTCCTCGTCCCAATCCTGGCGCCACGCCCCACACCCCCAATTAAAAACAAAAACAAAAACACCAAGCACACAGTCACTTGGATTCTTTAGACAGCCCTGTTCTCTCACACACCATACCCGTACACTCAGGCGGCGACCCCACTCCAAATACACACGGTATTCAGCCCTTCAGCTGAGCACGTACACTAGCCACTTGCGGCCCCACCACACACATGAACACATCACACCCAATGACATACACACCCCTCACCTTCACGCACAAGAACCTTTGAACATACATAACTTAAAAGCTCACATAAAGACCTCGCTCATGAACTCACTCACACACTATACACCACAACAAACACCACCCGTAAACTCACATTGGCACGGCACATCTAAGGGTAAATACACACCAAACACACATATACATATGAGCTTCAACAGGCACATACACACATATGCACACTGCACACACATACACACTCACCACAGCACGACCACAAACCCCGGCAGAAACCATACATCGAACACACCTACATCCAGATCGCACCCACATAGGCACATTATAATCAGGCAGGAACGTGCAACCTACAAGCGTGCACACACAAACACTGCACAAACACACGCTCTATGTCCGAGAGCAAACCAAATACACTCCACACCAAGCACTCGGGCTAAAACATGCGCCGCGCACACACACCCCACACCCAGCCACACACTGAACGCACACACAGACGTACCGCACCCGCGCGCGCGCACACACGCGTACATGCATACATACATACACACACAGCCCGCCCCCTCCTTCCCTCCGGGCGGAAGAGAAGGGGGCGAGGAGGGGAGGAGGGGAAGGAAGGAGGGGGGATGGGCCAGAGAGGCGGTGCAGGCACAGACGCTCTTTTCCCTTTGACCTGAGTTGTTGCCCCCTTAACGCGCCCGTTCCCCATTCCCAAGCAAAGAGAGTTGAGTTGGGTCCGGGCCGGGTCCAGTCGCAACCCCCGGAAAACTGGAAGGTCGGGGGAAATGCGCCCGCGGGTGGCGAGCGCGAGGGCTCGGCGGGGACCTTGCTTCGGAGTACAATCGACCCCCCGGGAGGCTCCTCCTCCGGCACCCTCCCCCGGACCCCTACTCCGCTTGACCTCTGCCCCTCCAGCGGGTGCTTTTTCCTCCCCTCGCTGAGAGAGTGGACAACTGTTAAAGAGTGGAGGGCTTTATTGGTTTCAAGAAGTAAGGAGTTTAGATCTGCAGAGAAGCTTTTTGCGAAACCTGCCCTAACCTAGCTTGAAGACTTCTCTCAATGGAGAACTCATTATTTTGCAAAGCAACTGATTTTCTGCATAAAAATCACTGACCCCACGCTGGACACATAGTAGGGCGTCATAAATGTTCCTTCTTCCCGTTTTTGTCACCAAATCTGGTAGAGCTATCTGCAGCCCCGCACCAGCCCGTGACAGCTGTTGGGCGATCGGTGAGTTTTTTGCTTTGTTTTGCTTTTTCTTAGCACACAAGCCCTCCTGAGAACAGCAGCCACGGCAAGGCCAGGAAGCCACCGGCCGCAGGGGGCGGTAGAGTCGCCAAAGGCGCTTTGCACTCTCTGGCCCCGTAGCACCCCCCCCCCCCGCCCCCGCGGGAAACTCTGAGGTCCCCTCCTACTGTAGCAGGCTACAGGGGTCACTCCCGAAGGCTCCGCGGCCAGATGACCATCTGGCTTCTGTAGCCTGCTTTCCTCCTTTCTGTTCAGATGGACAGCGAGTGGAGGATTGGTGGAGGAAGAGGATACCTGCCCCCTGCGGCGCATTGTGTAAAGTGCCATGCCAGCAGAAGGCTTCCCTCGTTTCAGTTCGAATCCCAGCTCTGCCACTTCGTAGCTGACTAGCTTGGCAAGTCACTGACTTCGGTCTGTGGGGTGGTTGTGAAGTTGAAAGGAAACACATGTAAAGTGCTTATTCCAGTGAAGATCTGGAAGACCTCCATTCCTTTCCAGTGCCTCCCCTTCTCCCCAACTCTAATGAAAGATAAAGATTTGAAAGTGGGAAGCAGGGAATCAGAGGGAGGGATATATGGCCACTAGATGATGCCCCCAAGCCCGGTTAAAAAGGCAGAGGAGGAACAGGGGTTCAGTTAGCAACCAATTATTTAAGCAATGTTCTGTGTTTAAGGGAAACGTTTGCAGCAGTGATTTTAGTGATGCCACTTGATAGTCACAAGACAGTCCAGGTCACAACCCCTGTCCTTGGGGCTGCAGTGAAGCCCTTCTCTCCATCACCTCCATTCGTCACAGGTACTTCCTAATTTACTTCTCCCTGCATTCTTTTCTCCCCCTTTCCAAGTTGCCACATTACTGTTTGTTTGTTTGTTTTTTTACATTTGTGGCGAACACCCACTGGGTTCCACTCCTCCTACCTTATGTCTCATCAGTGCCTAGCACAGTGCCAGACACAGCACTGTGGCTGTTTACATGTGGCAAAGAGATGTCCTGGGTAAAGTCTTCTGGAAACACGGTGACTTGAGTGTATACCTTCGGAGTTATACAGAATCTGGAGCGAGGACTCCAGTAGTGGCACCCCAGGCACTGTGGGGATGAGGTAGTAGCTTTAGGGTAGGGGTTATTCCTTTCCTCCTGAAAGCCCTCCCTCTGTAAGCCTACCTGGAAGGGTGTTGTTCCACTGCGGCTGAGGCTTCTGCAGTCAATTAAGAAGAAATCCTCTTTCCTAGAGGACAGAGGCCCTGGCCAATAAGAGGGTGAGTCACTGTCTCAGAGTTGAGCAGAAGAGGTGGCGCTAAAGCGGCAATGAATCAGTCCAAGATGGCAGGGGGAGATTACCTGAGTGATGGTGAGCAGGGGGATGAAGCCGAAGCCTGAGCCCTTGGGGCTGGGGCTAAGTGATAGAGTCTCTATATACAAATGCATACAGTCAGCTCCTAACCCACCTCCTCACTTCCACTCCAGCCAAGTCCCCACGGATAGCCCCGGCAGCCTTCTTAGAGGAGGAAGTAGAGTGGAAAGCACCCTTCTTGAGGAGGGTGTTTGGGTTACCTGGGTTCCAATCCTGACTCTGCTACTTGCTATGTGATCTTGGGAAACTCTTTTCCTTCCTGTGCCCAACACCAGACGGAAGTTAAGGGGGCAAGGGGCTCTGTGCCAGGCCATGTACTAAGTACTTTACTGATGTTATTTCACACATTCTTCCCCACAGTGCCATAGGGTGAGCATTTACTGCCCTATTTTGCAGTTGAGAAAACTGAGGCTAAGTGATATTTAGTGACCTACCTTCTCACTAATGTGTCATGAAGTACTTATGTATTTTTGCCACCAAGGCAGTCACTATAACCCAAACCAACAACCCGCCGCTTTTCTGCCTAATTTGGCTCCCTGTGTACTCAGGTTCAAATCATGTCTTCCAACTGCCCCCAACACTGACCTGTGCTGCTTTCCTGGCAAGGTAGTTGGCTCTATGAATGGGTTTCTCTTTTCATCTTCTGTGACACCCACCCACTGGCAACTAAAATCTTTCCCTGGTATATCAATCTAAGATCCCACATTAGAGAGCAAGCATCACCAGAAAGATGCCCCCCAATATCAGTGCCATGTCACAAACGTGTGGGGAATGGCTGCAGGATGCTGCAGCAAGGAAGGGGAGCAGAGCTGCAGGGCCAGAAGGAGGGGCTGCAGAAAAATCCAACAGGGAAGAGAGAGAGAGAGAGAGAGAGAGAGAGAGAATGCCAAGGACAATTTGGACCAGCCTCAAACTGCTGCTCCCTCCCTTTCTCCCCCTCTCCTGATCTGGTGCTCTAGAATGTATAAAGGGGCAGTACCCAGCCCATTTTCAGCAGGAGGAGAGGGAGAGATCCTCTTCTTCAATGGAAAGGAAAACTGCCCTGAGCATTCAAATTACATTCCTGTGTTGGGTAAGATTTATTGAATTGCTGTAGGGGGAGGGGTGGGAGGAGGAGGAGGAGGAGAAGAGGGCATCTTCCTGGTCGTGATGGTGGCAAGGTGGTACTTCAAGTGAAAAGAGCGCCACCAGTGCTGCAGCTGTAGGGCCAGAAGCTCTCTCCCTTTGCTAGGGAATAAGAGAGACTTGGCCACTGGGCTCCTGGACCTCATTTCCAATGCAGGTCCCTAAGAGCCACATCCCAGAGCCTTTGGGGAATAAGTCCTTGTCTCCCTGGGCTGCCCCAGTATCTGTGTTTGCCTGGAGTCAACAGTTGCCCTCTTTCCTGTCCCCTCCCTTTCCTTCCTTGTCTCCTTTGCCTAGGCTCTGCTTCCCGCTCCTTCTTGCCAGGTTCACCCATAGACTCTGGCATTTTCGACTCTCCTCTTTCTTTTCCCTTCCTGTCCCTCTGCAAGTCAACAACAACACCCTCCCTTTGTCTATTTACTTTGTCCAGAAGAGGAGAAAATCCAATTGGGTGGGGGTGTAATTGCATATTTGAAATTCTCCCCACTTCAGAGCTTGTGTTTATAACCCCGCATTACCTTTGTTGCATCAGATGAGAATATTTAGTACTTGTGAATAATATATTTTTGCTTGGCTGAATAGTGATTTGTATATACCATTGCTGGGCTGCAGATGAGAAGGGAAGCAGTTTTTGGAAGAGGTATTAGAAGGTAAGATGGTTTGGACAAGTGTGGATGCCTTGTGATTTCACCAGGTGCCAAGAAGATAGAAAAAGAAAGGTGAAGACTATAGTTGTGTGTGTGTGTGTGTGTGCGCGCGCGCGCGCGCGCGTGTGTGTTGCGGGGGGGGGGGGGAGGTTACTGAGACCATTCTCATCCAGGTGGGTAGAGGACTTTGTGAAGTCAGCTTCTGTTTGCCCTTGCACTGGTCTTTGAACAAAATGATCTTTTTGTCTCTGAATCTTCAAGGGCAGAGGTCCTGGACACGATGGGAAACAAGGAGCCAGAAGAGTGAGGCAAGGAGAGGAGGAGGGTGTTCCCTGTGCACTCCCTGTGTGCAAAGGGCCAACAAGAGATGTTCCGTGCCCTCCAGTGCCATACAAAACAGGGCAGAAGGGAAGCAATGAGGGGTAGCAAAAAGTGTGCTGAGCTGGGATCCAGGAGTTCTGGGCCTTCTTCTTGGCTCTGCCACTAATTATCTCTGTCTGCCCTTTGGTAAGTTTCCTAGCCATCTAACCCCCCACCTCTGCCTTTCTTTCACCTGTAATGTGAGGTTATGTGGCATGGCCAGGGGAGGGGAAATTTGCAACACTCAGAGGAAAGGATCCTTGGGCTGAATCTTGAAGGAGAGATCAGCGTTGAACAAAGGGAGAGAAGATTGTGGGGTACAGCAAGAAACAGTGGGAGTAGCCCAGGGAATTTAGCAAACAGGTATGCGTAAGGCACTGAGCTGGCTGCCGCGTGGAAAATTGCTATGAATCACCCCTGCCCCACCGGGGAAGGCTTTACAGAGAGTGGGGGAATTTGAGCGGCAGAGCTAAGCGCTCGCAGAGCCTGCAGCTTGTCCCAGGACGGGCCGTGGCCGCGCCGCACGACTGACCAGCGGGTCTCGCAGCCACTTATTCCCTGGCCGGACCAGGACAGTCGCCAAGAGGTAGTGCTGGGGCAGGGCTCCAGGGGCCTGAGTGCAGCCCACTGAGGGGTTAGAATGGGAGGTGAGGGCTCTCCAAGCAGAGGACCCGACGTGAGGGAGGGAGGGAGAGGAAGCCCGTGAGTGCTGCACAAGTTCCAGGTTTTCGCGTTCAGTGCTCAAACCTGCAGCACGCGAGCAAGATTTAATGTTTCGAAATCTCGGGGGAGAGGTAACCGAGAGCGGTCTTTGCGCGCCGCGGGGCTTTGTTTAACTTTGCAGCTTCTGCGCTATCTCGAGCCACACAAGGGTGAGACGCGCGTGGCGCACCCCAGCCAGAAGGCCGTGCTCTGCAGCCCGGTGGCAGCCGGAGGCCCAGGACCAGCCTCCAGAAGCCGAGGGTGCAACGTCCGCGCCGCCCCCGCTCCACCCCCTCTGCGGTCACCGAGCTAGGGGTCAAGGGCAGAAGGTCCAGCTGGGGCTCCAGGAGCGGGAGATGGGAAGACCTGCTTAGACCCTCCACACTATGGTGCCCTTAGACCTGCGGAGGGGCGAGGGGCGCTCTCTCTTCCCAACTGTGGTCAGAGGCAGTGTGGCCCCTGTCCTGGAGTTGGCGCGAAGTCCTGTAGAAGTATCAAGGACTCTGAAAAATTGATAGCTGTGTTTCTACAGTGCTCTTAGATAAACAGGATAATAATAAATTACGCCAGTTGTGTTTGGGCTTGGAGATGGTCTCAGATTTTCCCAAGGCCACTCAGCTGCTTAGTAACTAGGCAAGCTTCCTGACTCCTGGTATAGGGTTTTTTTTTTTTCTTTTTTCACTGCATCACAGCCAAGACAGTGACCTAATTTTGAAGAGGGGACAGATAGGTAGTTAGACAGACAGACATTGATATTTTTAAAAAATATGGTTATTTTAATGTAGTTTTAAAATACCATTCATAGCATGACAACTACCTGGGAAACATCTCCCACAGCCCCAATTCTCTATGACAGCCACTCAGACAGGATTTAGAAGAAGAAAACTGGCAGAAATTGGATGCTTGTTGGGGGAAGATGCAATCAAAGGAGAAGAGAATCAGGTGGGGGTGGGGGAACAAAGATGGGGAAGAGGTAGCTGTCAGCACAGATTGTGAGAACAACTTTATTCTAAAGGTTTCCTTCCTAGGCATCTGTCCAGATAGTTTGGGGGAGTGTCCCCATTAGTTCTCTGATGCCCAGTCTGGAGAAGCCCCAGCTGTGGTCTGCAGGTACAAATGCTTGATGGCAGAGTCTTGTTTCCCTCCTTCTCTCTGTTGTAGGGAATACATTCTGTGTGTGTGTGTGTGTGTGTGTGTGTGTGTGTGTGTGTGTATAAAATGCATATGCAAAAGAGCTTGAGGATGTCTGTGAAAGTGAATGTGGGTGTCTGAAAGGGAGTGTGCCTCAAAGAGGGGGACTTGGGGTGGCAGGTATGTTGAAAAGAGGGGAAAAACGAATCAGAGTTTACTGAAAACCCACAGCTGAGTAAGGGTCTTCTTAGTGCTAGTGGACCTGAGGAAATAGTCAATTCTTAATGTTCCTTAAAGTAAAAAAGGAGAGGAAATGGATTTAAATTAGTGCAGGAAAGAATGACATTAGACCCATGGGCCTTTCTTGATAGTCCTTCAGATTCCTGACATTAAGGTGACCTCCAACTCGGCTGCAAGATCCCAAGGGCAGAAACTGGGGCTTTCCACTTCAGATGGCTCCCCACTTTCCTCCACCATCTGTGGCATGGATGGCTTGCACACTGTGCTTCAGAAGCCAAATGTAGGGACTAAATCCCTTTTGTGGGCCAGTTATCTTTTATCTACATTTTGCAGCCTAGACTAGCCCCCATTCCCTCCACACACACAGTTGCCTTGCATCTCTGATCATCGAAAGACCTAGTAAAGAAACACCTTAACTCATCCCCTCCGAAAAGTGTGTACTTCCTGCTGACAGGGGGTGAGTAGCCACCTTTGCTTTCAAAGGATGGTGTGAGGGCATTCTTCAGTGGGGATGCTGTCTGCCTCATTCCAGAGCACTTCTCAGTCTTCCTCTCAAATTTCACTTTCATATATATTTGGGGACAATTCCTCACCTTGGTGCAGCACTGTACCCTTTGGAGAATTATTTCATTCCACCCTGTCTTCTATTTAATCTTTACCACAGTCATAGCTAATCGGTATCATGATTCTTGTTTTGCAAGGTGATGGAACTGAGGCTCAGGAAAGTGAGATAATTTGCTACAGGTCACTTGGTTGGTGAGTGTGTGAACTTACATGTGGCAAGGCTGGGATTTGAACCCAAGTTCCAGTCCATATCTCAGGACCTTTCCAGGATGGCATGCTGTCAGCTTGGGGGTAGGCTAGGATGAGGGATGCGGTGGGAGGAATACATAGGGTTTTTGGTGTCTTTTCCCTCTACCCACTCCTGTTCTCTATCTTTTGTAATAGTCCTTTCCTGAGCCTTCTCTCTCTGTCTCTCTCTGTCACTGTCACTCTCTCTGTCTCTTTCTTTCATCATCATCATCATCATCATCATCATATTTACCTGTCGTATCTATGAATAGATTAATTGATCTATCTAATCTACCTTTATTACCATTTCCTAAGAAAAGTGTGTATAAATGAGACCTCAGAAATCCAGCCACCTTCTTAGGAAAGAATTCAGTCTCAGTTCAGACTGTCCCAGTCTCAGGCAGCAGCTGAACACCAAGAAATACCATGGTTTAGTGGGAAAGGAAAGCCTGGCCTGAGGATAGGTAGGGACAGCTGGTTCCCAGATCATATTCCTCCATGGTGTTTTCGTGTAACCTCAGGTAAGTCACAACCTCCTCAGAGTCCTAGTTTGTTGTTATCTGTAAAATGGGGAAACATAATACCCACCTCCCTCCTTCCCAGGGGTTGTTATGAGAATAAAATGGCATGATTCATTTATCCATGAATCACGAAGAGCTGTTTCTGTTTTAATTACAAGACCTTTATGTTCTTTCAAAACCCTCGAAATTTATAATCCTATGATTCACCCAACAAATACTTATTGAACACCTACTGTGTGCTAGGGCCTAGAGATAATGGACATTTTGAAAGCTTTTAAGAAAATGAAAAACACAAGACAAGTTAGACATTTAAAAAAATTTACCTCCTATTGATGGAACATCTTATTTTTTTAGTTTTTCTGCCACAACATAATAAAAGCAGCAACCAAAAGAGGGGGAAAAACAGCAACACAGCTTGTGATGCCAGCGCCATTACGCACTCTGACACATCCTGCAGATAATAGTGGGAATATCTATATCTTGTTGTAGTTGATGTCACATCACCTTGTTTACACTATCCTTTGGGATGTTTACAGCATAAAGATTGCCTCTCACCGTCCTGGGCTTGAGTTGTTTCTTTAGTCAATAAAATTTAAAAAGGGCATCCCACATTCTATACAGTGACTACCATACTTATTTTACAGAGATTGTAATTTGTGGTGGTTGTCTGCCTTCAGATGTGACCTCCCCTGGCTTATTGACTCACACTTTGATTATATGTCCATTCTTTTGATTTCATTAATTAGCTGTGCATTGTTTTGCAGCTATTAAGAGTAAAGGTGGATGGAGCAGTGTAAAGAGCCCCAGGACTGAGAAGAACTGGGTTCTTGTCTAGATTCTGCTGTCAAATTGCTGTGTGGCCTTTGGCAAACTTGCATCTCTCTCTCTGAGCCTCAGTTTTCTAAACTGTAGAATGGAAGCTTTGGACTAGGTGATGGCTAAGGTCCTTTCTCTCTGTGATCCATTCTAATATACTAAGCAATTCCTGAAACATTCAAGAATGTGTGTCAGAAAAGCCAGAAGTTTCCTCAGTATACTTTAACAGTACTACCTCCAGTTTATGAGCTTCGGCTATGGCATGATGAGCTGACTCCGCGTATAGAAGGGCACTCTCCCAAATTTAATTATCTTGGGGGCACCATCACAGCGTAGGATAAAATGAGCCATTTTGTTCATCACGACTGCAGCCTTTGCCAAAATGGAGGTTATGGGATAACAACTTAAAGGCTAACTCATTAACACTCAGAGATGAATGAGGTAATGTGCCAGCAGACCAAACTGGTGCTCAAATATTTTTATCTGGAGACCTGTATCTCTTTCCCATGTTGTGATACATTAACAGGGATGTCTTTATCTATTGTCACTGCCTGTAGACATTTGAATAACATAGACACAATGCCTGTGGGGCACTCAAGCTCATGCACTATCAATTTCTCAAACTCCGAAGCACCATCAAAAGCTTGGAGCAAAATTCTGATGGTGCCATAAAGTGCCTAGGTTATAGGAATTCAAATGACGGCATCCGTGAAGTCCCCTGCTTTTTTTTCTCATAGGTGTTTACTAGTGAGTGCTATGCCATCCCTAACTATTTGATGGGGACAGTGGAGTAAATTAGTCCTCCAGATTGTGAGGGCTGTGGATTTATGCCTAGCTGAAAGCATTCCTGTCCTCACAATGTCGAAGAGGGTGACCTTTCTGACGTTAATTTGTTTCTCCATCTGTGCCATGCATTTCAGCAGGATGTGAGGAACAGGCCTGATGATACCCAAATGTGTTTCCCCCTTTTGTATTTCTGGAGACTTGCTCTGGGTCTCCCTCTGGTCTTTGTTCAAATTCTCTGTTTCAGCATCTGCTAATATCCTAGCCCCTCTACTGATCTACATACAATTAATTATGCTTTCTTTTGCCAGTGTCAGTGTAAAATTGGATGGTTTGAAAGAAAAAGAAATTTTGAGACATATAGGCATTTTGCTAACCTGAGTAATAGCATTTAAAAAATTGATCTATGCAGTTAGTTTTCCTATTTTGTAAGATGACTTTTTTTAAACTTGACCCTGAGGCTGTTGGAGACTGAAGAAGAAAGACCTATTCCCAACAGTCTCCCAAGATCTCTTTACCTGTTTTAATTTAATTCAAATTTAGTAGAGCTTGAACAGAGTAAGACTTTGTATGCATTGATACAAATTCTAATTTTATGTAATTACTTTTGAAACCTGATATTTTCTCGTAAACTCCTTTGCAAAGAACCTTCAAGATCAACGTTTTTATTAAAAACCAATGCTAAATATCACGCATGCATTATTCATTTATTCTCACACAACTGCTGAAATGGGTACTGCATCATTTTCCCATTTTATATAGGAAGTCACTGAAGCTCAGAGAATTCAACTGATTTTCCTAAGGTCACACAGCCAAGATATTGTAAAGCTTGGCTTTGAACTGCATTCTATTTAGTTCTGACTCCAGCGGCCCCTGCAGATACATGTCTAAAGACTTTGTTTTTGCAAATGTCTTGAATTCTAGGCTGAAACTGAGAGGGCTTGCTTTCCTCTTCTGTCTTGTATATTTTTTGATGCCATGGTCACTTCAGGCCAGCCCTAAGGCATGCTGAAAGGGGAAGAGGAAGACACTTTGGAGCAGGAGAGGTCTCTTGGCACCTTGTTCCCTGTGAGGAGCCTCCTTTTGTACTCAGCTTGGAAAACCAAGCCTGAGGACAAGTATTCAAATCTCAAGAACCTGTTTCTGTGTCTCTTTTGGTGTTGAAACCTGCTTACTTGCCCCCTGCCCCCATCTGCTTCCTGTCTGGGCACACTGGCCTTCCTAACTCTACTTCTGTCCTGTATTCTTCTGGTGGCTTGAGAGGGTTGAAAGCAAGCAAGACAGTGTCAGTTTTGCTGGCAGAATAGCAGCATATGATTGCTCTTAAGTTTAGCCCTGTATCTTTGAGCAGGAGGCAATGACAAACGGTTTATTCTAAGGCCTTTGATTTCCTTCATAATTGTAAGCATCTAGGCTGACTCATCTCTCAAAGGCTTTTCTCTCTGTCTCTCTCTTTTTTGGCTGGTGTTGTTTTGAGATTTTCTTATTTGTTCTTACCTTATTGGGGGGGGGAGAGGGATAGATTTTCATCTTGGTTTCTGGGTAAAAGAACCAGCTATACTCTTCAAATGACCAGATCTGGTAAGCCTTGGCAAGAAGAAATAGCCGCAACTTCAAAGCAGGTACAAATATGCCTGAATTGGGGAAAGGGAGAGGGGGAGTAACCTCAAAAAAAATTAAGCAGAGCTAGGCTGTATGTGTCAGGATGAGACCCTTGGCTAATAGGGTCTGGACCAGCTATTGTGAATGGGGGATTGCTAGGGACTTAGTCTGGGACTGAGGTGGGTGCTGTGCATATGTCTTTGGTTAAAATGATCATCTTGTGGACAAAGTTTGGTGGTTGGGCTTAGGCATTCAGTTTGGGTCCAGGGAATGGTGCTTTGGAGTTGAAGGAGATTTAAAAAATCCATGCTAAGGATTTTTCCTCCTAGCTCAGTTCAAAAGCCATAGAAAGACTCCTCGCCTTTTCTCATACTGCACTTCAGTTATCTGGTAAGAACTTATTTTTGATAAGCGTGACTTTGGCTATTAAGGAAAGTGGGCAAAAGAGAATTTTGGAAACAAAACAAGGGTGGGATTTTGGTGGGTTTGTGGGTTTGTTTGTGTGCTTGTTCTGGACAGAGCTCATTTTTATAGATTGTTGAATGATAAACGCCTACCTGCTTTTCCTCTGTCAAAGCCACATTACCTGATCTTTGGGATTTAAGCCGCCTACTCAACTATAATATATAGAATATTACCGTAAAACTCCATGGCAAAGGGGAGCTCCAAGAAATGGCATGTGACCCCTTCCCTTATTGTCAAAAGGTTTAATTCCCTATGTCCCAAATTATCTTCTCTATCAAGAGCCAGAATCCACACATTCACCCAAACTATAACCTTTGGAGCTGTCCTAAATTCTATCCTTCTTATTACAATTCCCCTAAGCTCTGTCAATTCTACCCATAGAATCCTACCCCAGCCCCAGCCCCAGTGACACTGGCTTGTATCAGCATCTCTTTGCCTCTTGGCTGATCTACCTACTTCAGACTCTCTACTCAGACCAGGCTTTTCACTGCTCCCTGCGATTTTTCCAACTGCAGCTCTGACTGTCCCTCTCCACTTAAAACCCTGCAGTAGTTCCCTACTGCCTTCAGGAGAAAGTCCAGTTCCATAATATGGCTTACAGGGCCATTCCTCAGTTCATGCCTGCTTATGCAGATTTATCTCCTAACATCCCCTTTCTACAGCTTTAAGAATATGACAACCTCTCTCCCATCTCTTTGCCTTTGCACAAGATGTTTTCTTTCTGGACGCCCCCCCCCCCCATCTCCAGGCAGACTTAGATGTTTCCTCCTTTCTGCTCGCACAGTACTTTGTTTATATCTTGGCCATTGATTTCTCACAAGGTTTTGTAAATTGTTACCAACCTGTGTATCTCCTTCACTGCACTGTTAAATCTTTTATGAAAGGAGTAGTTTCATTTGCCCATAGTTGAATCTTTAGTGCCTGGCACAAAGTGAGTAATTAATACAGATTTTTTAAAATAAATGAATGAATGAAAGAACAAATGAGTCCAGGATGTGCGGGGAAGAATACTGTGTGGGGTCCAGAGAGATCCCCACTGGGGGATCCTATGCAGCCTGGGAGCAGCAGTATGGGATACTGGGCGCCATGGAGAAGGGACATGGAAAACAGGTTTGCCAGAACACTAAGACAAACTTCACTCTGATCACCAGTTCTGTGTTGGGAGGAGACTCACTAGAAATGGCCAGGAAACGATGTTTGTTTCTTTTGATACAAACTGATGGTGTTTTCATGAAAAACATAATATAATCAAGTCTCACAATTTTTAGTAAATAGAGAAAAAGCAAAGGCAAACAAAATCCTACCACTTAATAAAGATGCTGTTCATATTGGGGTGCATTTCTTTCAGTCTTTTATTTTTATGCAGATTTTCCTTCACATGGTTGTAATCATAATTAACACAATCCTATATTTTGTATTTGCTGTTTAAAAGCTCTTTGTAAATATCACTTTAATGATTTCATAATTTTCCAGGCTGTGGTCCTTCCATAATTTATATAACTAGTCTCATTACTGGGCTAGCTTTTTTCCCCTAAATTTTTTCCTGTTATGGCTCATGTACATATGTTTTTGCCTGTCCGAAGGTAGATTTCATTAGGACAGATTCCTAGAAGGGGAATTACTAGGTCAAAGGGCCTGGGGATGATTTTTGGCTCCATACTTATGTGCCCCGTTTGCCTTCGGGAAGAGTTGTACACATTTTCAGTGCTCCTAACCTAAATGAATGTGCCCATTTCATCCAGCCTGGACAGCACAGAGTATCACCATTAAATGAACTCTATCAATGTTCTAATTAATTGAGAGAAAATATTACCTTATACCTGTCTCAATGTACATTTTACAATTGTGAGTAAGGTTGGTTGATTTTCTTTTTAATCTCTTTTTTCCTTCTTTTTTCTTTCTTTTTTCCTTACTTTCTTTTTCTTTCTGTCTTTCTTTCTTTTCTCCTCCTTCTCCTCCTCCTCCTCCTCCTCCTCCTTTTTCTTCTTCTTCTGCCTAATTAAGTTTTCTCTTTTCTGGACTATCGGTTCAGGGATGATTTTTTTTTTAAGTTGGTTTTTTTTTTTTCTTCAAATAAGCAACCAGAGGCAGCTATGCTTGAGGGTGAAGCCGCCTCCCAGTTTTCCCTCCCCCTTTACCACCCTCCCCCCCATAGCTCTTTCCACCAGGTCCAGTGACAATTGGATGATGCAGCCTTGATATCATCCGATTCCAGAATGGGTGGCTGCATTCCTTTTCTGAAGGCAGCAAGGACACTGTGCCCCAGAATCATGCCCCCTTTGCTGTTGTTGTCCGCCTTCCTTTTTTTAGTGAACGTCCTGGGAGGAGCCCCAGGAAACAATCCGGACCGCAGGACGAAAATGATATCAATACACAGTCTGTCGGAGCTGGAGCGTCTGAAGCTGCAAGAGACTGCTTACCACGAACTCGTGGCCAGACATTTCCTCTCTGAATTCAAACCTGACCGAGGTGAGCCGGCCCCGGAGCGTGGTGTCCCCGCCTTCGAGCGAGCGGACCCCCCGGGCAGGACGGGGCCGAGTCTGGGGTCCAGGAGGGTGGGAGGGGCTCCCGCCTGGTCTCGGCCCCGCTCGGTTCCCCTGGAGCCTGGACCGCCGAGGAAGCAGGAGTTGAAGGGTTTTGGTTGAATTGTGGAAGAGGTCAAGATTAGTTGAGTTGGGTCGAAGCCTGGGGGCTTGAGGGGGCGGTCAGACAGGCGGAAGGCAGGGACAGACAGGTGGACAGAGGGCAGGTGAAAAGACTGACGCACCAGGTGCGGTGCGAGGAGTCAGAGCGAGGAGGAGGTGCAGAGGGACCCTTTGAGAAGGGACCAGGACGCACAGAGACGGCGTGCTCGAGAGACGGCGAGTCCGGGGAGATAGCGAGACAGCGAGAGAGACACGCGCCAATCCGGGCACAGAGCGGGAGGGCGGTGCGGGCGCGGGAGCGTCGGCTGGAGGTGCGCTGCGATCGCTGCCCCCCCCCTCCCCCCACTCAGCCGGCTGCGGGTGAGCGAGCGGGACGAAGCCCTGGATGGGGCCCGAGCGTGCAGGGGGCTGGGCGGCCCCGGGGAGGCGGGAAGGGGCGCACGGGCCGAGGGGCGCCCCCGCGGCAGAGAAAAGTGCGAGGGGCGGGGGGCGCGCCGGGCGCGCGCGGCGGCCGTAACCTGGGGACGCCACGCGAGGGACTAGGAGACCCCGCTGCGGGGGTCTGAGAGCGGGGACGGCGCGTGTCGCCGCTGCCGGGGCTGCGGTGTGGGGAGCCGACGGCAGCCCGGGCGCGAGCGCGCCCACAGGAACTTGGAGACCCCTACTTGCCGCCGGGACGCAGGCGGAGCCCCTCCCCTAGCCTGTTGCATGGTCGCGGCGCCCCAGAGTCCGCAATGTGTATCTGAAACCCTGTGCGGAGCTGCTGCTGGTGCGTGACACGGGGCGCGCTGCGCACGAGGCGCCTCCGATCCTCTGATTCGGTTAAATTCTTGGAGTCTCAGGGGTGGTAGATGGGCTTGGTCCCGTTGTCAAACGGGGAAACTGAGGCTGAGAGAAAGCAAAACACTTTCAGCGGGCAGGTCGGAGCTGTTTGCTCCGCCCCCTCCCCCACAGATCAATACATTGCGATGTTTTCATCATTTATCAAATCCTATTTGTGTGAGTGTGCGTGTCTTTTCTTTTTCTCTTCCCATAGCTCTACCTATTGACCGTCCAAACACCTTGGAGAAGTGGTTTCTGATTCTGAGAGGACAGCAGAGGGGTGAGGGGCTCTCATACTTAGGAAATAAATGGGGCTTTACCTCCCCCCCCCCGGCATTGTGTCCCTGGCTACTGGAGACTCGGCGGTGCCCATTGCTTCTGGGGGTACTGAACCCCCCCAACCCCATAGGGGATGTTTCAGGAAATGGCGCACTCGCTGCAGACGCGGGGCGGTCCCAGCAGATTTCCCTAAGCCTTCCCCGTGGATCCACCCCAGACAGTCGCCCAGAAGAAACTGCCCTCATTGCTTCAAGGCTGTCACCCCCCTGGCAGGACCTAAGGCAGGGATCCCGAGCTCCGTCGGGGTAGTGGAACTGACTGCTTCCGCCAAACCACTGCAGGGTCTTTTTGGCTCCCTCTCCAGGGAGGGGCGCTGCGGGTCTGGAGGGGTGGGGTTGGCTGCAGGCGGTTGCTTAGAGGAGCGCTACAGCCCCTGCACTTCCTCCTGATTTAAGCGCTGCGGAGCGTTGACGTGTCTCATTCTTTCTCTCCCTGGCTCCCCAGTCGTATCACTCAAGACGTTTGGCATTCGCCTGGAAGAGGTCCTGGTGAATGAGCTTACCCGCCGCAAGCATCTTGAACTAACAGCCGCGATGCAGATTGAAGAATCCACTGGTCAGGCCTCGGGACGTCGTCGGGGAAACGTGGTGCAAAGGATGTTTGGCCGCATCAGGCGCTTTTTCAGTCGCAGACGGGATGAGCCCACCTTGCCCCGGGAGTTTACTCGCCGTGGGCGTCGAGTGAGTTGAACCCTCCAAGCAGTGGCCGTCCCTGAGGTGTCCATCGATGCAGGGCGGGAGGGCCAAGGCCTGTGACCTCAGAGGGAGGGAGAGCTGAAGAGAACATGTGTGTGTGTGTGTGTGTGTGGGGGTGTAATTGGCTTCCCACGGAGAGAAGGTCTCCTGTTATGAATGTGACACAATCCCCAGGAAGGTCCAAAGTGACCCTCCTGCTCCCCCCCTTTAAGATAGTTTGGGTTTCTCCACAGGGGGCAGTGTCGGTGGACAGCCTGGCTGAACTGGAGGATGGGGCCCTGCTGCTGCAGACCCTGCAACTTTCCAAGATTTCCTTTCCGATTGGCCAGCGACTTCTGGGATCCAAAAGGAAAATGAGCCTCAATCCGATTGCTAAACAAATCCCCCAGGTTGTTGAGGCTTGCTGCAGCTTCATTGAGAAACATGGTAAGGGGGCTGAGAATGATGGTTTAATCAAGGTAGGAGGCAATTAAAGGTCAAGAATGGTGTTCTAGAAATGGGTAGAGAAAAGAGGACATAGGGTGAAGGGTGGGAACATTCCCCTGCCACCAGCTGGGGCTGGGATTCAGTTGGGGAGAGGGGAAATGCCATGGGGAAGGGGACCAGAGATACTTAGCATCTCTTGGTCTTTTCTTTCAGGCTTAAGCACAGTGGGAATTTTTACCCTGGAATACTCAGCAGAGAGAGTGCGTCAGGTAAACTGGCTCTGTTTACACCTATGTTCCTTGAGTGAGGAAAAACAGGTGGGGGTGTCTTCCCCATAGATCTGAGTGGAGTTTCATGCCTGGTGGGGGGGATCAACGTCTTCTTTCTAGCCCCTCAGCCATGCCATATTGCCACCCACCTCCACCGAAGCTTGAGACTTATGGAAGGAAATGCCAGGAGGGAGCATGTGATGGGCAGGGCAGAGGGTCCATGTCTTCTCTCCCTTTTTTCTAGCTCCGTGAAGAATTTGATCAAGGTCTGGATGTAGTGCTGGATGACAATCAGAATGTGCATGATGTGGCTGCACTCCTCAAGGAGTTTTTTCGGGACATGAAGGACTCTCTGCTGCCAGACGATCTGTACATGTCCTTCCTCCTGACAGCAAGTGAGTCTTGTGCTGTCCCTTGTCAGGCAAGGAGGGGAAATAGTATGGGGGGGGGCGGTAGGGACAGAGGTCTGGCTGCAGGACCCCAGAGAACTAAAACAGAGTAAACATCAGAAGATGAAAACACCTATCCAGATTGCTTTGCCTAGATCTCTTAATAGTCCATTGTAAGTCTATTGTTGGGAGATTTCTCTAGAGCTTCTTGAAGCTGTGTGTGTCCTCCCAGGGCAAAGAGGAACCTAGGTTCTGTAGAAGGGATCTGCTTTTGATGGGAGCACTTCTTGCTTTCAGGGCTCCTGAGCTCAAATGCTTTGGGAATGAGCAAAGACAAGATGCCTGGGTACTTCCTCCATAGCTCTTCCTCAGTTTTCAAGCATAATCACATGTCTTTTGGTATCAGGCTGCTGTCAAGGCTAGCCCCCTGAGCCATCCACTGCTTTCCTTCTTCTAGCTCTAAAGCCACAGGATCAGCTTTCTGCCCTGCAGTTGCTGGTTTATCTGATGCCACCCTGCCACAGTGATACCTTGGAGCGTCTGCTGAAGGCCCTGCATAAGATCACTGAGAACTGCGAGGACTCCATTGGCATTGATGGACAGTTGGTAAAAACCTGTGGAGAATGGTTATGAGAGCTGTAGTAGGGGACATGTGTGGGAGTGTATGAGAGACACAGAGACAGACGGTAGGAGAAGGCAACAAGAACAAAAGGAGACATTCATATTTGTGTCATTTCCATTACTGCCTCAGAGTCGATCACTTTCTGCTTTCCTTTTTGTAGGTTTCAGGCAACCGTATGACTTCCACCAACTTGGCTCTGGTGTTTGGATCTGCTCTCCTGAAGAAGGGGAGATTTGCCAAGAGGGAGTCCAGGAAAACAAGACTGGGGATTGACCACTATGTTGCTTCTGTCAATGTGGTCCGTGCCATGATTGATAACTGGGATATCCTCTTCCAGGTAAAGGGAGCTTTTGGACAAACTTCCTTCATAGCTTTCTCCTATTCACAAGGCAAGTGAGGGTCATACATGCATCCCTGACAGTAGCCAAAGCAGGCAGCCACTAAATCTTCCAGAAATTCCTCCTGCATTCAGTGGTCATGGTATCTTCAGTCCTGGGTACCTGATAGAGAGGAGTATAAATTTTAAAATGTTGTGTAATAAAGGCTAACATTGCTCATTTTACCCTCAGGTGCCTCCCCATATTCAGAAGCAGGTTGCTAAGCGTGTGTGGAAATCCAGTCCTGAAGCCCTGGATTTTATCAGACGCAGGAATTTGAGGAAGATACAGTGAGTGTTTTCTTGGTTTGTTTAAGCTTAGCCTGAAGCAGAATCTCCTATGGGGGCTTTCAATCCAAGACCACCGTCATGTTAGGCAAACCAAGTATGAAAACTGACTTGCTTTTTCAAATTCATTTCCACCCAGGAGTGCACGAATAAAGATGGAAGAGGATGCTTTACTTTCTGATCCAGTGGAAACTTCTGCTGAAGCCCGGGCTGCTGTCCTTGCTCAGAGCAAGCCCTTTGATGAAGGTCAGTTCCCTGCTGGAGGTCAGGCCCTTGCTGAAGGTCAGTCCCTTGGTGAAAGTCAGGCCCTTCCTGAAGGCCAGGTCCTTGCTGAAGATGAGCCCCTTGAGGAAGATGAGTCCTCTGAGGAAGATGTGTCAGGCCATGAAGAGCTAGTATTTGAGTATCTCCATCAAGAAGTAGTCTTTGGGGAAATTCAAGGTCTTGAGATCCCAAATGATCTTGAGATTCAAGGCCCACATCTTGAAGGCATACCAGAGCTTGATGAAGAAGAAGATGATGATGACGACGACAATGATGATGATGACGATGATGATACCCTGAATTTTGATGATCTTCCTCCCCTGGAAGATATTCTAGACCCTGATGATGAAATTCCCGAACTCATTGAAATCCCAGACTTTGAAGAAATACCATATTTTGATATGGTCCCAGACCCTGAAGGAGCCCCAGATGTGCAAGAAATCCCAAATCCTGGAGAAAACCCAAACCACGACCTTGAAGAAGGGCCAGATTTTGAAGACAACCAAAATCTTGACCTTGCAGGAATTCCCTATCTCGATGTAATCCTGAACAATGAAGAAGCCTCAGATACCGATGAAATCTCAGACCATGCAGATGCTTCAGAACATGATGAAAACCCAGATTCTGAAGAAGATCCCAATCTTGAAGAGGTTCCAGCTCTTGATGAAATCCCAAATGATGTATCCTCAAATGCTGAAGCAATTCCAGGCCACGAAGATGCCCCAGAGGTCAATGGGATTTCAAGTTCTGATGAAGACCTTGATTTTGAAGAAGTTCCAGCTCTTCATATGTTGCCAAGCCCTGAGGAAGCCCCTGGGGGTCATGAAATCCTAAATCATGAAGAATCCCCAGAGGTTAATGGACTCTCAGACCCTGAAGAAGATCCCAATCTTGAAGAGGTACCAGCTCTTGATGGAGTCCCAAATGATGAAGAAACCTCAGATACTGAAGAAATTCCAGATCAGGAAGAAACTCCAGAATTCAATGGAATTGCAGGCTCCGAGGAAGGCTCCAACCCTGAAGAGGTCCCAGCTCTCCACGTGGTAACGAGCCCTGAAGATGTCTCTGATTTTGATGACATTCAAGACCAGGAAGAATCTTCAGTTACTGAAGAAATCCCAAGACACGAAGAAGCCTCTGATGTCAGTGGAATCCGAGACTCTAAAGAAAACCCCCGTCTTGAAAAAGACTCAGTATTTAATGTGGTTCCAGAGCCTGGGGATGCTGAAATTCACAATGAAATTCCCAGTTCTCAGAAAGACCGAGCCAACACTTTTGAAGAGGATGAAGTTACCAATTTGGTTCCAGAGCCTGAAGATGTCTCCATTCTCAACACAATTCCAGACCCTCAGCCAGACCTTACTGTCAGTCTTGATGAAATCATGAATGTGGAGGCTGTCCCAATGCCTAATGATCTTGACTCTAGAGAAGTTTGGAGTCCAAAGGCAATAAAGTCCCACAAAGAAGATGCAGATGTTACATTTCTTGTAGATACCACCCTCCTTAAAAACAAGTCTCAGCCTGGCCAAGTCATGGACCACAAATCCTCCCCAGAGTCATTGATGACTGACACCTGCTTTCTCCCCTTCACGAAGTGCTGTAAGCTTCCGGCTCCAGCTTTGTTACTCATTTGCTTAGTAAAATTAGTCAGGCTGGTTGTAGGGTGGTGGTGGTTGTTAGGGGGCCGCCCTCTTCCCCGCCTGCCCGGTGGTATTGTCCATTTGCTGTAAGCACGGGGTATCTGTCTCACTCTTCCTGTTCTCTAACCCAGCCCTACCCCCACCACCTTCTACAGGGGGCCTAGATTTAGAGATATGTGTTCCACTGTTAGGCTGCAGTTTTCTTAACATGTCAAGTAGGGATAATCTTTCCTACTCTAACTTCTTGCTTCATATTGTATTTGAAGTGCAAAATTAGGTCTTAGTCCCTTGCGTGCTGTGCAGAGTATGAAGTCTGGAAACATTAAGGAGTTAACACTGTTACTATTTTCCAGGTTCCTCTGAGGAGCCAGCTGTGCCTCCCGGCACTGCCCGTTCCCATGACGATGAGGAAGGAGCGGGTAACCCCCCCATTCCGGAGCAAGACCGCCCATTGCTCCGTGTGCCCCGGGAGAAGGAGGCCAAAACTGGCATCGGCTACTTCTTTCCTTAGATGTTTTTCCTTCTATAAGGTGCCGGACAGGGGAAAAGGGTGGGGGTAGACCTGGGATGTCACAGGAAACATTGAAGAAACGTTGAGGGTAAAGATCTGAGGGTAAGAAGGATTTCCACCTGATGCTCGGGTCAGGCTGAGAATTCCAAACACACTGCCAGCCCCTTCACTGGGGATGTTTGGTCTCTTCAGCTAGTACAAGCAGAGATGTTTCTGTGTCATGCCCAGGCTCCCTGGTGCTACCTTGCCTTTCTCTTTTACCCCTGATCCTGGCTTTCCCACACTACAGCCTGTCCTTTAATTGATGTGACATTTGTGGTAAACACCTTGTCCCAGAGAAGCTCACAAATCTCGAGGTGCTTTCCCTCCCCCGAAAAAAGGGAATTGCATGTTTTTCCTGACTTTCCTTCCCTCCTCCCAAGAGCTCAATTGCAAAGGCCCTCAAGAGGCATGCTAGGACGTCATGTCAGGACTGACAGCTGACAAACAATTAACGCTAAACCATGTCACACCAACTCATAGCCGTGTCCCCGCAGCAACTCCACCACCTCAGGATTTTTTGCCTGCCCCAAATTATTTAGACCAATGGCTCATCAAATAGCCACCCCCAAAATTCTGTGCAGTTTTGCTCAGGTCACGCTAACAGGGAAACCTCAAATGTAAGCCTAACTAGACTTCTGGGGTCAAAACTTAGAGGAAAAATTTGATTTTATTACCTAGATCTGTTTTACAGACAGCTGGAGTTCACACCCTGCTGTCAGCAAAACAGCTAGTTAGGTAGAGACACATAGTTCCAAGTACTTCAAGTCACCTGATTCCAAACGTTCTTACCTATCGTCTCTGTAGCTCCTCTCTGCAGGACGGTACAAATTTGCGGGACATGCTCTGGTAACACGCAGATATGGGTTATGTATGACATCCAAAATTATAGCTGATATTGAGGGGTAACAACTGCTAAGGTCCATAGAATGAAGAATGTATTGTATTGAGGGATAGAAATTGATCACACAATGGGTAACAACCGCAGAGCTCGAAGATTTGTGATTGTTAAAACTTCTCTGGCATTTAATCATTAATAAACATCTGTGTTGTGACAGCAGCATATTCATGGCTTAATGTGTGTGTGTGTGTGTGTGTGTGTGTGTGTGTGTGTGTGTGTTTAATTTGAAAATTGGATTGGTGAGTTGGGAAGCTCTGACTAGAGCTGAAGGGGAAAGAGAAATAGGGAAGAGGGATAAAGGAGAGGGGGTGACATGGAATAATGGGATGTGGGGGAATGGACTAAAGCAGGGGGTGTGTAGAATAAAGGGGGGGTGATGGGGAATAAAGGAGAGAGGTGACACAGAATAAAGGAGAGGGGGTAAGGAATAAAGAAGAGAGATGATTGGGAATAAAGTGTTGGCGGTCAGAAGGACAAAAGGGGAGGCGTTATGGGGAATAAGGAGGAGATGATGGGGTATGAAGGGGAAGGGTGATGTGGGACAAGGGGGGGGTGATGTGAGATAAAGGGATGGAGGTAATGGGGACAAAATGGGGGTGATGGGGAATAAAGAGGCGGAAGTGAAGGAGCATAAAGGGGAAGGGTGGGTGACATGGAATAAAGGGGAAGGGGACATGGGATAAAGGGGAGGAGGGTGTGGAGTAAAATGGAAGAAAGGGGAAGTGCTCTAGTTGAATAAAGAGAATGAAAGGGTTAAAGTCGGATAAATGGTTGAGAAGGGATGAAAGAGAAACTGGAAAGAATGAAGCTTAAGAGGAGGGCCTCTAAAGGGAAAAGGAGGGGGATAAAGGGAGAGATCACTAGATGTTCTCAACTGAGAAATCCCCTTTGGATTGGTGAAAAATGAAAACCTGAAAACATCTGGAAATACATGATTTTCAGGGCAAGAGAAGAACATGTTGCTGTTTGATTGACAGGACCTCCAACCTTTCTTGAAAACTTAAGACTTCATGACATGCTTGGAAATTTCCCGTGTCAGGCACAAGGCCCCGGGAGAGTGAAACGTTGTGTATTATTTATTTTTGTACACTTTGCTTTAGGATATTTCCTCACATAGAGTTTTACAGAGAGCAGAAATGTAATAACATTGGGTCCCTCCCATAATAATTATCATAATTATTATAATAATCATTGACATATATTGAGTTATTCCAAAGTGTCTGACACTGGGTTTGAAGCTTTACATGCATCATTTTATTTAATATTCACAACTCTATGAAGTACATGCTACTGTAATCCTCGTTGTTTCCTGGAAAACAGTGAGATACAGAGAGGTCAAATAATCTGCCCAAATTAAACACCTGGTTAGTGGAAAACAGCCAGTCTCCAAAGCTCGGGTGTTTCACCACTAGATTACCCTGGGCCATCCATTTTAGAATTCTTCCTCTGACAAGAAGATGCTTTGTGATGTCTTGGGGGAGTTATTTGAATGGGATTTGCACTTTTAACAAGCAAGGTTCACCCTCCTTCCTCATAGGTCCTTTCTCTCTAGATAGAATAAGCTACTAGACAACAACTGTGCTAGCTCATGCGGACCCTAGTATATGCATCTAGGGCCCATATGTATTAAAGCCAGTGGGAAATGTAAAGCTCACTTATTCCAACTCTGTTCTTATATAAATGGTCACACAAAAGGTTTATAATGGCAAACAGCTGACTTGAGGTCAGAGATCTGGATTAATATTCAGACAAACCTTCTGACTGCCATTCCAGAACTTTACAGGGCTAAAATAGTAAAATATGTCCCCAGAAGAGTTTGCCTGTACTTTCCCCACTCAGCTTAAAAACCAACCAATAAACCAGATAATAAGCAGGAAAGTTGATTGTTTCAAAACATTCCTTTTACTTCCAGGCCTTCCCTGAAACCAGGTTTTTTCCCTGATCTTATTGTTTCCCTTGCATTCCTCCCCAGTGCTGACTGCTAACCAGAGGGTTTGAACTGAGAGTGACAAATGGATGTGGGCATTATCCCCACTCTTCCCCATACTCTAAGGGAGATCTCAAGAGACTTCCTTGACACTCCAAGTCCTGGTCTCATCCCAGGTGGCCTTGACAATATCCACACAGAAGACCCATCCTCCACAGCCTGGTCTCACCCTCACCACACTGTCCTTTAACTTCTTAGTGCTTTAACCAATCACTTGGCATCACTGGGTATGACTGGATTTCTGAGGGGTCAAGTTCAATATCCCATTGTGTCTTGAATCTCCTAACAGTGGCTGGGTCCCACGCATCTGCTATTTGGCTGCATTGAGGTGCCTAGTGCCTCAAGTCTTTACCTTTCTTCTTTACTTCTTCCTTCAGCCAGATGTCAGGGCATATCGATTTAGAACTGACCACCTCTTCAACCCTTTGCCCTCCAAATACCACACCTGCACTAGTTAGTCTTAGGTTTGAGGTCCTCTGAACATCTGATCTCTCCAGTCTCACAATAACCACTGTGAGAGACAGGAGTAGCACTCCACATATTGGTGCTTCTAAGAGTTAGAATTTCCAGGCTCAGCTGGTCCCTCAGTCCAGTCAGTAATGCTTCACGTGCCCCAGGTTGTCTTCTCTAAATCCCCACTCATTCATATTCCATTTCTACATCATTCCCCTCAAATAGCAGCCCTATTCACTTGAACTCATCTCAAATACATCCTCTCTTCTGCTTTATACTGGTTTACTTTCCTCTTTTCTAGTTTCTTTAGGTAGGAACTTAGATTATTGATTTTCTCTTTTCTGGTGTAAGCTTTCAGTACTTTGCGGTGTACCACAAGTTTGATATGTTGTATTTTCACTCTGTTTAGCATATTTTTTTTTATTTTCCCTTGAGACTTTCTCATTGACCCACAGATTATTTAGATGGTTAGTTTCATTTTCAAGTGTTTTGAAAGTTTTCTGTTATCTTTCTGCTATTGATTCATAGTACTGTTTGGCTCACCTGATGTAGGTGGGACTTCCATTTGATCTAGAGGAAGGATGAGCCTTCCTGGCCCACATTCTATTGCTAAAACGAAGCTGGTGTTCAGGAAATGGCAGGCCGGGGTCACCTTTTTCTGTTGGAAGAGAGGTCATAAGATGTCCTCATACTGTGCTGTTTCTCCAGTCCTGGGATCCCAAACCAGTACACCTTCCTCTGTCATCTTTCAGAATTCTCTTTTGGTTTGCTCTGAAGTTATTTCCAGGCTTTATAGTAGGTATTTTCAGGCTTTATAGTAAGTTGTATTTAGTAGGGAGGAGCCTGGGGGAAAAAGGTCCATATGATCTCGTCCTGAGCATTAGTCTACTGGATATATTAAAAAAAAAACTTATTTAGATATAATTTCCATATCATACAACCTATAAAGTGTATAATTCAATATTTTTAGTATATTCAGAGTTGTGCAACCGTTGCCATCATCTAATTGAATCTTATTTTCACTACTCCAAAAAGTAACCACATACCAATTAACAATCAATCTCTATCTCCCCCTTGCCCAAGCCTAGGCAACCACTAAGCTACTTTCTATCTCTGCAGACTTCTCTGTTCTGGGTATTTCATGTAAATGGAATCATACAATATGTGATATGTTGTGATTGGCTTCTTTCATGTAGCATATCATTTTCAAGCTTCATCCATATAAGAGCATGCATCAGTACTTAATTCCTTTTCAATACCAAATAACATTTTATCATATGGATGTACCATATTTACTTTGCGTGTACCTACTAAACAATGATGTTGAGCATTTTTCATATACCTCCTCCCCCATCCTTTGGTCACGTATCTGTCCAAATATTCTGCCTACTTTTAACTGGTATTTTTGATTGAGAGTTGAAAGTTCTTTATACATTCTGGATTTTTTTTTCCCAGTCTGTGATTTGTCTTTCATTCTCTTAACAGAATCTTTTCAAGAGCAGAAGCTTTTGATTTTAAGAAAGTTCAGATTATCATGTTAAAACATTTTAGGATCTTACTTTTGGTGTCATTGGTAAAACTTTTTGCCTATTCCCAAATCACTAAGCATTTCTCACAAAGTCTACACTGCAGCGAGGAGATGAAGAGCCTAGGGTTCAAAATTTAAGGAGGATCTCACTTGCAAAGTTGTGCAAGTCCCCGAGAGTGAGGAGATCCTTCAATTTTGCACACTAGGTCCCCCTCTCACTTCATTTTACTGTTTTCTGTTATGTTTATTCCAAGAAGCTTTATAATCTTATTTATCTAGTCATCAGTTGAAGGTGAAATGGATTGTTTCCCCTTTTTCTTATCATAAATAATGCTGCTATGAAATTTATGTTCAAGTTTTTGTGTGAAGATATGTTTTCATTTCTCTTAGGTATATATCTATGAATGGAATTTTTGGGTCATATGGCAATTCTATTTTTAACATTTTTGAGAAACTGTCAAACATTTTTTTTAAGTGAGTGCACCATTTTACATTCCTACCAGTGATGCGTGAGATTTTCAATTTCTTTATGTCCTTGCCAGCCATTTTTATTATGTCTTTTTGATTACGGCCCTCCTAGTGGTGTGAATTGTTTCTCATTGAGGTTTTGATTTACATTTCTCTGAAGTCTAGTAATGTGAATCAATGCAATACAAATATAAAAATTATATTTTTAGTTTTACTTTTTCTGCCTACAATTTATTTTGAGTTGATTTTGTGTATAGTGTGAGGTATGGATTGAACTTCAATTTTTTTCTTCCACAATATCCACTTTATTGAAAAGACTATAATTTCTCCATTTAATTGTCTTTATAACTTGGTCAAAAATTGATTGATCATTCATTTTGTGTATATTTCTGCATTTTTCTCTGATGGCTCTATTTGTTTACTTTTATGTCAGTACCCTCTCTCTTGATTGCTGTAGATTTATAATAAATCTTTAAATTTAGGAACGTAAGCTGCTAATTTTTCCCCATCTTTATTAAAGATATAATATTATGTAGATTTAAGGTATGCAATGTGATAATTATATATATATATATATATATATATATATATATATAGTATGCAAAGTGTTTACTGAAAAAAATTAGTTAACATATACTTTACCTCAAACACCTGGTGGTGGGGGGTGATGAGAACATTAAAGCACTACTCTCATAGTAGCGTTCAAGTATACAATACAGTATTATAAACTGTAGTCATCATACTATACATTACATCCCTGGAACTTAGTCATTTTATAATTGAGAGTTTGTACCCTTTGACCAATAACTCCTTATTCCCACCTCTCAGCCCTGGCAACCACAGTTCTCTTTGTTTCTATGAGTTTGATGTTTTTAGATTCTACATATAGGTGAGATCATACAGTATTTGTCTTTCTCTGTCTGACTTCTGACTTATTTCACATAATGCCCTCAAGTTACACCTGTGTTGTTGTAAATGGCAGAATTTGCTTTTTTAATAGATTTCTATTTCTGTCTCTTATATATAATATAATATGTATTATAGATATTATATATGTACTATATATTATATTATATATTGTGTATATATTATAGATTATATGCATTTTATATTATATATGTATCATATATATATTTTTAGTTTTCATAGTCTTGTCTTTCTGTCAGACTTATTTGTAAGCATTTCATATTTAGAATATTTACCTCCCCACCAGAAGAAAACTTATACACATTTGCTGTCACTCGCCATCCATCTTTACCCCTCAGTCTTAAGCAATTACTAACCTAAGTTTGGTTTCTATAAATTTACCTATTGCAAACATTTTCTATAAAGGGAGCTTCACAATATGTGTCCCTTTGTGATTGCATTCTTTTACATCACATAATGTTTTCAAGGTCGACCCATGTTGGATTATGCATAAATACTAGATTCATTTTTTATTGACAATAAATATTCTATAGCACAGACATACCACACTTTACTTATCCCTTCATTAGCTTATAGGCATTTGGGTTGTTTCCACTTTTGGCTGCTATGAATAATGCTACAATGGACATTTTAGTTCAGATTTTTGTGTGGACATATGTTTTTATTTCTCTAGGGTAGACACATGGGAGAGGAATTTGGGGGTCAAATAGGAACTCTGTGTTTAATATTTGATGAAATATCACACTGTTTTCCAAAGTGGCTACATCATTTTTCCATACCATCAGTGATGTATAAGGGTTCCAATTTCTTCATATCTTTTCAAAATGTTATTACTTTTTGTCTTTTTTAATTACAACCACCCAGGAAGGTATGAAATGACATTTCATTGTGCTTTTGACTTACATTTCCTTATAAATCATGATACTGAGCATCTTTTCATATTTTTATTTGCCCTTTATGTATATTCTTTAAAGAAATGGTCTGTTTAAAGTCTTCTTTTTTTTTTAAGTTTATTTATTTATTTTGAGAGAGACAGAGAGACAGAGAGAGAGAGAATGCATGAGCTGGGGAGAGGAAGAGAGAGAGGAAGAGAGAGAATCCCAAGCAGGTTCTTTGCTGTCAGCTCAGAGCCTGATACAGGGCTCAATCTCACAAATCACGAGCTCATGATATCTTTGTTTCAAGTTTTTATTTAAATTCTAGCTAGTCAATATGCAATGCAATATTAGTTTCAGGAGTAGAATTCAGTGATTCCTCACTTACATACAACACTCAGTGTTCATCACAAGTGCCTTCCTTACTACCCATCACTCATTTAGCCCACCCCCCCCACCTTCCCTCCAGAAACCCTCAGTTTGTTTTCTATAGCTAAGAGCCTATTTTATGACTTGCCTCTCTTTTCTCCTTTCCCCATGTTTATCTCTTTTGTTTCTTAAATTCCACATATGAATGAAATTATATAGTATTTGTCTTTCTCTGACTTATTTTGCTTAGCACAGTGCACTCTAGCTCCATCCACGTCATTGCAAATGGCAAGATTTCATTCAAATGGTGCTGAGAAAACATGCAGAAGAATGAAACTGGACCACTTGCTTACACCATACACAAAAATAAAGTCAAAACAGATGAAAGACCTAATTGTGAGACAAGAAACCATAAAAATCTTAGAGAACACAAGCAACAACCTCTTTGACTTCAGCCATAGCAACTTCTTGCTAGGCACATCTCCAGAAGCAAGAGAAACAAAAACAAAAATGAGCTATTGGGACTTCATCAAGACAAAAAGCTGCACAGAGAAGGAAATAATCAACAAAACTAAAAGGTAACCTCCCGAATGGGAAAAGATATTTGCAAATGAGATATCTGATAAAGGGTTAGTATTCAAAATCTATAAAGAACTTATCAAACTCAACACCTCCCTAAAACCATACAATCCAGTTAAGAAATGGGCAGAAGACATGAATAGGCATTTTCCCCAAGAACACATACAGATGGCTAACAGCACATGAGAAGATGCTCAACATCATTGATCATCAGGGAAATACAAATCAAAACTTCAATGAGATATCACTTCACACCTGTCAGAATGGCTAAAATGAACAAATCAGGAGACTATAGATGCTGGAGAGGATGTGGAGAAAGGGGAATCCTCTTGCATTGTTGATGGGAATGCAAACTGGTGCAGTCACTCTGGAGAACAGTATGAAGGTTTCTCAAAGAGTTAAAGTAGAACTACCTTATGACCCAGCAGTTGCACTACTTGGTATTTACCCAAAGGATACAAAAGTACTGATTCGAAGGGGCACATGCTCCCTGATGTTTATAGCAGCATTATCAACAATAGCCAAATTATGGAAAGAGCCCAAATGTCCATCGACTGGTGAATGGATAAAGAAGATGTGGCATATATACACAATGGAGTATTTTTATATTATTTTATTTCCCTTTTTATTCTTGAGATATATGTATTCTTTATCAATACTAGATGTAAGTATCTTATCAAAAGTATAATTTTCAAGTGTTTTTTTTACAACCTGTGGGTTATTTTTTCACTTCTATGATAATATACTTTATACTACAAAACTTTTTAATTTTGATTAAGTTCATTTTATCTGTTTTATCTTTTGTCACTTGCACTTTATTTTCATATTAAAGAAACTACTACTAGTTAATGTGGAAAAAAGAGCACTGAGTAATGTATAGTATTGTTGAATCACTGTATCGTACACCTGAAACTAATATAATACTGTTTGTTAACTATATTGTAATTAAAATTTAAAAAACTTAATTAAAAAAAGCAGCAGAAAGAAAAGAAACCACCTATTATCACCAAAATCACAAAAATGTACTCCTAAATTTTCTTCTAGTAGTTTCATAGTTTCAACTTATGTTTATGTATGTGATCTATTTGAGTTAATTTGTGTGTGTGGTGTGAGATAGTGGTCTAATTTCATTGTTTTGTCCATAGATATTCAGTTGTTCCAGTAGCATTTGTTGACGATACTATTCTAGGCCCATTACTCTATCTTGGAATCCTCATCATAATCAATTTATTTCTGAACTTCTGATTTCTTCCCATTGATCTATATGTCTATCTTTATATAAGAATTGTACTCTTTTGATTAGTGTAAATTTGTAGTATGTTTTGAAAATGGGAATTGTGAGTTGTCCAACTTATACTTAGTCAAAATTGTTTTGGCTGCATTGGATTCTTTGAATATCCATTTAAACTTTATTATGAGATTGCAAAATTCTAAAGAGCAGTCAGTTGAAATTTTGATGGGGATTGTGTTGAATTTGTATACTGATAACTATGTTATATATTCCTATACATTAATGTGGAACATCTTTCCGTTGATTTAGATCTCCTTCAATTTTTTTTCAGTGGTGTTTTCTAGTTTACAATGTGTATGTCTTGCACTTATTTTGTTAAAACTTATTCCTATATCCATCTATCAGTATGGAGGAGGGCACTTGTTGGGATGAGCACTGGGTGTTTTATGGAAACCAATTTCACAATAAATTTCATATTAAAAATAATAAATAAATAAATAAATAAATAAATAAATAAATAAAATTTGTATCATCATCTTTTTCTTGTGAACTGACTGAACTAATTTATTGGTTTCAATAGTTTTTGGTATATTTTGTAGGACTTTCTATATATGATATTATGTCATCTACAAGTGTAGATATCTTTACTTCTCACTTTCAATCTGGATGAATTTGATTTCATTTTCTTGTCTGAGTATCCTAGATTGTACCTCAGTACAATGTTATGTAGATGTGGTAAGAATGGACATCCTTTCTTGCTCCTGATGTTAGGATGAAACTTACAGTCTTTCACCATTAAGTAAGGTATTAGTGGGGATTTTTTATAGAAGCCTTTTATCAGGATGAGGAAGTTCCTTTCTGTCCCTAGTTTTTTTAATGCTGTTACCATGAAGGAGTGTGGGATTTTGTCAAATGCTTTTTGTTTATATATTGAGATGACTGTGTGGTTTTTGTCTTTTATTCTATAAATATGGTATATTTCATTGATTCTATTTTGGAATCTGAAATAAGCTTGCATTCTTAGGATAAATCCAACTTATATCCAATGTTGCATATTCTTTTTTATATGTTTCTGGGTTCAGTTTGCTAGCATTTTGTTGAGGAATTTTTGCCCACATTCATAAAGGATATTGGTCTGTAGTTTCTTTTCTCATGTTGTGTTTTTATGGTTTTGGCATGAGAGTAATACTGGTCTCAGTATTAGTTGGAAAGAAGTGATTCTCTTCCAGTTTTTGGAAGAGTTTGAAAAGGATTGGTGTTGATTCTTTAAAAAAAGATTTTTTTAACTTTAAAGAAGTTTGATGGCATTCACCAGTGAAACCATTTAGTCTTGGGTTTTTATTTATAAGAAGTTATTTGTCACTAATTCAATCTCTTTACCTATTATTTATATAAACATATTTTCTATTTCTTTTTTTTTTTCAACGTTTATTTATTTTTGGGACAGAGAGAGACAGAGCATGAACGGGGGAGGGGCAGAGAGAGAGGGAGACACAGAATCGGAAACAGGCTCCAGGCTCTGAGCCATCAGCCCAGAGCCTGACGCGGGGCTGGAACTCACGGACCGCGAGATCCTGACCTGGCTGAAGTCCGACGCTTAACCGACTGCGCCACCCAGGCGCCCCCATATTTTCTATTTCTTATTGTTATTTTCAATAGTTTGCTTTTCTAGCTATTTGTCTATTTTATCTTATTTATCTAGTTTGTTGGCATACAACTGTTCATAGTATTCTCTTATAATCCCTTTTGTTTATGTAAGGTTGGTAGTAATATCCCCTCTCTTGTTCTTTAGTAATTTGAGTCTTCTCTCTTTTTTTCTTGGTCATTCTGGCTAAATGTTTGTCAATTTTGTTGATCTTTACAAAGAATGAAATTTTGGTTTTGTTTTATATTAATAACTAATTTCTGCTCTAATCCTAGTGTCTGAAGGTGGAAGATTAGGTTGTTCATTTGAGATTTTTCTTCTTTTTCATTCTGCATTTTACAGCTCTCAGTTTCCTTCTAAGAACTACTTTCACTGCATTTTAAATGTTTTTAATTGATAGTCTTTATGTTTTCTTTTTATAATTTGAAGTTTATAAGAAAAATTGAGTGAAAAGTACAGAGATTCCATTTATCCCTCAAGCCATTCCCCATTTCCCCTATAATTAACATCTTGCATTACTGTGGTACATTTGTTACAATTGATGATCCAATACTGATGCATTATTATTAAATAAAGTCCATAGTTTACATGAAGTTTCACTCTTTGTGTTGTAAATTATATGCATTTTTGCAAATACATAATGACAAATATTCATCATTATAGTACCATGCAGAATAATAGTTTTATTGCCCTAAAAATCCCCTGTTGTAATGCTTCACTTATTCATCCCTTCCTCCCTCCTACAGAACTCCTGTCGACTGCTGATCTTTTTACTGTCTCCATATATTTGCTTTCAGAATGTCACATATTTGGAATCATATGGTATATAGCCTTTTCAGATTAGCTTCATTAAGTTAGTTATGCACATTTAAGTTTCTTCTATGTCTTTTTATGGCTGGATAGCCCATTTCTTTTTAACACTGTTTAACATTCCATAGTATAGATGTAATACAGTTTGTTTATCTCTTTGCCTCCTGAAGGGCATTTTGGTTGCTTCCACATTTTGACAATTATGAACAAAGCTGTTATAAAAATTTGTGTGCAGGTTTCACCTATACCAGAGCTTAGGATCTGAGCACAGATGGGACTGCAAACATTTTTTTGTGCTTTACAACTTGCTGCCCACTTCAAGACCTACAGAAGATTTCTGTCTGTTTCAGAACTTGGACAACTCTTTAGTTCTCTGATAAGTTTTCTTAGCTCTCCAGTGCTACCTCTGTTTTTTTGTGCTTCAGGAAATATTACATCACATTGATGCCCTGCCCCTAGTCTTCATATGACAATTTTAGCTGCTATCTTGTAGGAGTTCAAGATTTGGAGTGTTGTGGAGACATATCTTTCAATTATTATTAGCTTTCATCAGCCTCTGACTTGTACTCATAGAAGACCTGCAGTGATTCATTAACAGTTTCTCTCAGCTCTTCTGTACAACACAACTTGGGGTGAGATATCTCTGTCAGCTTCAACCCTGTTACCAGATTTTACTGTATTACCTCCATGCATTTAGGAAGACTCTAGGAAGTAGTTGGTGAGTAGGTACAAATTAACTGATTGAACGAGACTCCTTGGGAATCTAAAATGTCACACTGATCAATATGGGATATTTAACTTTTCTTTAGGAAGTTTAGCAGATTTCTTTTTACCCCTATCCACAACATTTTTCTAGGGATGAAATGGTCATGGGTCTCTCAGGAATGGCTTATCATTTTCTGGAAAATAGTTCATTTTTGTTACTTTGCAGCCTCAACTTTTTGATGGTACTGGAAAAACACCATACTTTTGTATGTTATACAGCTTGGTCTCATTCATAGGGTAGGAGCAATGGTCTTTTGTGAATTTTTACATTATAATCTAAAGTGTAGTAGCTTTTATGCTGGATTTTGTCAGATGTTTTTCTGCATCAATTGAAATAATGTGTTTTTCTTCCTTTAATCTATTAATGTAGTGTATTACATTAGCTGTTTTTCATGTGTTGAACCACCCTTGCATTACTGATAAATCCCACTTTATCATCGTGTATACTCTTTTTAAAATGTGGCCAATTCATTTTACCTGTATTTTGTTGAGGAGTTTTGCATCTATATTCATCAGGAATGTTGGTATGTAGTTTTATTATCTTGTGATGTCTTTGTCTGGATTAGGAATCAGGCTAATGCTGGTCTTATAACATAAGTTAGGAAATGTGCTCTACTATTTTATGTTTTGGAATAGTTTGAGAAATAGTGGTATTGATTCTTCTTTATTTTTTTAAATAAATTATTTTTATTGACCTATACTTGATATGCAATGTCATATTAGTTTAAGGTGTGCAACATAGTGATTCGACAATTTTATACATTATGCTATGCTCACCACCGTAAGTGTAGTTACCATCTGTCACCATACAACATTATTATGTTATTATTGACCATATTCCTGTGGCTTATTTATTTTATAACTGGAAGTTTATACCTCTTAATCCTCTTTACTTATTTTGATCATCACCAAGCCCCTTCCCCTCTGGCAGACACCAGTTTGTTGTCTATTTATGATTCTGTCTCAGTTTATTTGTTTGTTCATTTGTTTTGTTTTTTAGATTCCACATGTAAGTGAAATTGTACCGTCTTTGTCTTTGTCTGATTTATTTTTCTTAGAATAATCCCCTCCAGATCCATCTATATTGTTGCAAATGGTAAGATTTCATTTTTTAAATAACTGAGTAATATTCCTTTGTAGGTATATATCACATTTTCTTTACCCATTAATCTATCAGTGGACACTTATGTTGCCTCCATATCTTGGCTATTACAAATAATGCTGCAATAAACTTATGGGGTTTTATGTCTTTTTGAATCAGTGTTTTTGTTTCCTTTGGGTAAATGCCCAGTAGTGGAATTACTGGATCATATGATATTTTTATTTTTATTTTTTTGCAGAACCTCTATACTGTTCAAACGTAAAGCCATCTGGTCATGGGTTTTCTTTTTTCAGGGAAACATTTGATTATGGACTCAATCTCTTTACTTGTAGGTCCGTTCAGATTTTCTATTTTTCTTCTTGAGTCAGTTTTGGTAGTTTGTGTGTTTCTAGGAATTTTTCCATTTTATTTATTTAATTTGTTATTTTATAGTTGTTAATTTATTTTCTTAAAGTCTTTTATTTCTGTAATATGATTAGTGATGTCCACTTTCATTACTGATTATAGTCATTTGTGTCTTCCTTTTTCTCAGGCTACCTAAAGTTTTGTCAATTTTGTTGATGTTTTCAAAATACCAGCTGTTGGTTTTGTTACCTATTGTTTTTTATATTCTCTAGTTTATCTCTGCTTTAGTATTTATTATTTCCTTCCTCCAACTTTTGTTTAATTTGCACTTATTTTTCTAGTTCCTTAAAGTGAAAAGTTATTTGAATTCCTTCTTTTTAAATGTAGGGATTTGCAGTTAAACATTTTCTTCTGAGACTGCTTATCATAAATTTTGGTATGTTGTGTCTTTATATTCATTTATCTAAAAGTACTTTCTAATTTCTGTTTTGATTTTTTCTTTGACCAATTGGCTAAGAGTGGGTTATTTCATTTCCACACATATTTAAATTTTCTAGTTTTCCTTCTGTTACTGATTTCTAGTTTGATTCCATTGTTTCCAGAGAAGAACCTTTGTAACATTTCAAACTTAAAAAATGAGCCTAGTTTTATGGCCTAGCATATGTTTTATCATATAAAATGTTCCCTGTCACATTAAAAGGATGTGTATTCTGTTTTTTGATGGCTGCAGTGTTCTATAGATATATAGTTAGTTTATAATGTTGTTTAAATCCTCTATTTCCTCATTGATCTTTCTAGATGTTTATTCATTGTTAAAAGTGGCATATTTAAGACATTTGATTTAAAATGTTTGTCTAGGAAGTTTCGTGTCTGTGCTTCCTCAAAGACAGCTTCTGTTAATTTTTTTTGTAAGCCATAATTTCTTGTTTCTTTGTATGCCTTGTAATTTTTTGTTGAAACCTGGAAATTTTAAATAATACAGTTTATAAACTCTTTCAAAAAATAGAATAGAAAGACACTCCCAACTAATTATTTGAAGCCAGAAGCCAGTATTACCTTGATACCAAAACCAGAGAAAGACAATATAAGAAAATAAAACTATAGACCAATATTCCTTATGAATATAGACCAACAATTCTCAACAAAATGCTAGCAAAGTGAATACAGTAATAAAAACAGGATTATACATTATTATCAGGTGGAATTTGTTCCAGGAATTCTAGCTTTGTGTAACATACAAAAATCCATCAGTATAATACAGTATATTGATTGAATAAAGGATAAAACCACACAACCATGTCCATAGTTGCTGAAAAAACATTTGACAAAATTCAACACCTATTCATAAGGAAAACACTTGACAAGCAGTGAATAGAAGGAAAGTCTTTAGATCTGATAAAGGGCTTCTATTAAAATCCACAGCTAATCTCATGCTATAGGATCTAAAGGGGATTCTTCTTGTATCTTTTCCTGGTTCTCTTTGATAAACTTCTAGTTGGTCCACCTTTTAGCTTGTTGTTGTAAGTATCAGAGCTACCAGTTTTCTCTTAATTGGTCACCAGTAAAATTTGAACTTTTTTCAACAATGCCCTTGTGCTTGAACTTCTCCACACTCTTTAAAATAAAGTCAGTCCCCTTCATATGATCTGTGGAGTTTTTGTTCTTGTGTCTGTCTTTTCCCCTGGAAGAACTTATGTGTCAATGCAAGGGTGCAAGGAGTAGGGACAGGTGCATGTTTCTCCTAGAATTTTGCCCCAGCTTGAGGAGCAGAGCTCTGGGCATGAAGCAGAGAGGTTCCTGATCCTCTCTGCTTGACCCTATTAGTGTGTAACCTCTACCCTTCTAGGGAGTTGGGTCAGGTTTGTTCAGGGTCAAATATACTCTTCCTGCCATGCTTGGAATAGAGCTTCCATTCTATGAGTGGAGACTGGTGGAGGGAAGGAAGGCTAATTCACTGTAACTGCCTAGAATAGAATTTCTGAAATATGGAATTTGGGGTGATAGGTGATGCTGTCTGTCAGCCCCTCTCAGGATAGAACTGTGGTCCTATACTGGGAGCTAGGTGGAAAGGGAGCCCATCTTCTTGACTGCAGATGCCTGGAGAAGAGTTTCTATCTCACTGGGCTGGAGGGGATATAAATATGTGAAGGCTCAAATGCCACAAACTTTCATTGTTCTTATTGAGATTTAGGTAATTTTCTTTTTAAAAAAATTTTAAATGTGTATTTATTTTGAGAAAGAGAGTGTGCATGAGCAGGGGAGGGGCAGAAAGAGAAAGAGGAAGAGAGAGATTCCCAAGCAGGGTCTACACTATCAGCACAGAGCCCAATGTGGGACTTGATCTCATGAACCATGCTGATAGTGTGGAACCTGCTTGGAATTCTCTATCTCTCCTCCCCTCTCTCTCTGCCTCTCTCTTACTTGTGCACACACTCTAAATAAATAAATAAATAAATAAATAAATAAATAAATAAAAATAGACATTTAAAAAATTAATTTCCAGTAGTGCTTTGCTGGGGGTAGTGATGGTCTCTGTGCTTCTCAAATTATCGTTTTAGAAATCTATCCAGAGTTTTTTTTTTCATTTGGATATTCTCTTGACCTAGAAGTATTTATTAAACATACCATTCTTTCTCCAAAGTACTGCAATGTCTTCTTTTCATAAATCACATAATCATATATGTGTCTGATTCTGGACTGTAGATTTTGTTGCATTAATTAATTTGCTTATCCTTTTGTCAATATTACATCTTCTTAATTACTATCTCTTTGTATTATTCCCTGGTAGTAAATTTATCTTCTTTTCTCCTCTTCTACAAAATCCCCATTATTCCTGCCCTTTGTTTTTCCTTATGAATTTCAGGATCACCTAGTAAATTTTCTAAAAACATACTGGATTTTCATTAAGATTATGTTGAATCTGTATATTAGTTAGGGAGATTTTACACCCTAACAATATTTAGTCTTCTGATCCACAATGCATTCTATCTCTCCATTTATTTATGTCTTTAGAATTTTTCTCAAAATGTGATTTTAAATTTCAGTATAAAGGTCTTTTGTATATGGCATCAGATGTATTTCTAGAAATATCTGTATCAGTCAGCGTTCCACTAGAGAAATGGAACCACAAGCATATGAATGTGGGGGCTAGGCAGGTCTGTAATCTATACAGCAGACTGACAGGAAGACTGTAACCTTTCAGTACCAGCTGAAGTTTCAGACTAGAGACAGAATATCTTCTTCAGAGAAATCTCAGTTCTGCTCTTATGGCCTTTCAGTGGAATCAGTCATGCCTACTCATATTTAGGATACTCTTCTTTAAGTCAACTGATTATACATTATCATATCTACAAAGTACATTTACAGCAACATCTAGATTAATGTTTGAATGATTGGAGACTATAGTTTAGCTAAGTGGACACAGAACTGTATAACAATGTTACTAACTTTTCAATTTAAATGTTTGTTGTTAAAATAAGTAAAATTGTACCATTAAGTTGTTTGTGTAGAAAAAAACTTAGAGTATTATCTTTAGACTCCATTCTTAGTGTCTATTGCACATATAGAAAGTCAATAGCTTTTTTGACTCTACCTTTTTGACATGTCTTTGATGTATCTTCTCTTCATCCCCATGGATACTGCTGCATTATCTTCTGTTTGAACTCTTCCAGAAGATTTTAATTGGCTTTCTTGCCCTCAGGAAGAGTCTTGCTCTCTCTAATTTGCCCTCAATGTAACTGCCAGGGTTATCCTTATAAATCATAAATGTGACTTATTACCTCTTTGCATAAAACCCTTAAATTGATTTTTATTACCTGCAAGATACATTTGAAACTTCCATGTCTTTGTAGTAATATTATTTTTTCCTGAAATGTCATATTTGTATTCTATTTCACCCTTTTGTCCACTTGGAAAATATCTCTTCCATTTTGCAAGAATGAGTTCAAGTGTCAAGTGTTTGCCCACCCTCCACTAGTATGGAATACTTCCACCATTATTTTCTTACTAAGTTCAATATGGCCTTCTATCACAAAACTTCTAAAACTTTATTACACTTAATTTTACATTTTTATGACACCCACGTACCCCAAGACCAAACAATTTAATATAAAGAGCTTTGACTGGTTCATCTTTGTTTAATTCACTATTGAAATTGCCAATTACTAGACACACCAATAAATATTGATTGAGTAGATGGAAAAAATTAAAATTATATATAATTTGCTATATTTTCACCTCTTTAGTGTTAAAATATTATAAATTTTAATAATCTTAATCTGTTAATCTGGTTATGTCCTGTATTTGATCAGAAACAACCTTATTCTGTGAAATAGCTCTGTTCTGTCTGTGAAATCTCAACTGCTGTAGGCTATGTCTGGTATTTCAGTTAATCAATTAAGCTACCATAGGAATAAGTGAGAGGATAAATGATTTAGACAGACTCTTTAGCGTGACATCTCTCATGAGAACTGGTTCTTCACTTTACCATGTAGCAGAGTGGAGAGAGTAATAGCAGTCATGTAAGGTGATCCTGAGAATAACTGTCTTTAGGAAATCCCACAGGTTAAACTCATCTTCCCACAACCCACTCCTTTTTTGCATTCTATGTCACAGTTAGTGGCATCACCATCCATGTACATGTAAAATCAAACACCTTGGGGTCATTTTTTAACTTTCTCCACACCATCTTATAACATATGTAATTTATTAATAATATTTATTGTATATTTTATTATTTCTTGTGTCTCATCTGTAGACTGTGAACTCTCTGAGAGCAATGTGCATTTCTGATACTTTATCGCTCCAGGGACATGTTGCTATCAAATATAAAAGTGGGTGCTAATAGTACATTATTTTCCCCAAGTATTCTATTTGCCTTTTAACAATGGACTTTCAGAAATATGCTTTAGAACTATGTATTCCAAATGGTGGTCTGTGAAACACTAGTCAGGTGTTCCAGGTTAAATACCCGGGAACACTGCAAACTTTATCCCATCTTGGGTAATTATAGTACCCATTTACTATATTAAAGGGCTCAAAACATATTACAATAAAGCATACAGTTTAACTGTATGTAGCCCAGCATTTTCCACACTCATTTGACCAGAGAACCTATTTTTCATGGCACATCTATTAACATCCTGCTGGAGGATGTATTTTGGACACAGTCTATAAAATGACTTACAACCAACTTCAGACACCAACTTTCCAGTGTAGGACAGTTATAAAGGATGGGAAAGATTTGGGTTAGCCCTGACATTAACTTGAAAGGCAGAGGATGGCTCCCAAATGACCCCAACAACCTCTTAATAGCTTGATATGACTATGTCCAAGGACCAACTCCTCAGCCTAACTTTTGGTCTGGCCAGTATTGTTTCATCCCAGAGTATCTGAGTACTCTTGAGGATACAACAATATATCCTTTGGGAGTACCAGGTGATTCATCCTGTTTCTTTTTCCCATAAAAATGAAATTATTTTAAAATTGTTAGTCCTACTGTAGCTCATTAGTTCTGTTTGATTATTTTCCCTGGATAGAATAAGTAACTTTTTGAGTTGCACTATTCAATCGCCTTTATTCAAACTTGGCATTAATAATCCTCAGGAAAATGTATTCTTTACCATTATAAGAAGACTCTGGTTCCCGTGTGTGTGTGTGTGTGTGTGTGCGTGCGTGTGCATGTGCATGCACACACACATGTGTATGGGGGATGATATTGGAGATTTATAGGTATAGCTGCTTTAACTTCTGTGAAAATTACAACAGTTCAACAGGTTGGAAGCTTTCCTGACCCATGAGAAACACAGGCCATGTCTGTCTTTCTGTGGTCGTTACTTACAAGTCACCCTACTGCTGTCTAAAGGCCATGGATATTTTGCCTCACTGTCTTGCAATCTTCAATTTTATCACTGTCCTCTATGTCCCCTAAGGGTACTACAGGCATCACATCAGTCTTCAAAGTGGAACTCTATTGGAAGAAGAGTTATCACTTTTCTGTTAGCTTCTCCTTCCAAGAAAAGGGTGCCCTTCTCTTTTAGAAGACAAATTCCTACCCTAAAATCTCTTCTCTTCCAGGTCCTGAAAGACACTGTTTCTATATTTTCCACTTACTCATCTATCCATTTACAAATAGTTATTAAACAATTCCTACCTTCCATGCACTGTCCAAGGTACTGGGATTTACAACTGAGAATGAAACAGTAACTGTTCTTGTCCTCATGGAGCTCACCCAGTTCAGTTCTTGGAGGTTTTCCCCTCCACTATCTTCTTCTCCTCACCCCTCAAAAATAGACACAAATGTTCCATATAAGAAAACCAGTCGTCCTCTTAAAGGCCACCTGGTCTCCTGTTTTGCCCTGGCCCCACTCGTTTTGTCCACAGTTTGTAAAGTGACCTTTCTAAAGCAGATATGACCAGTTTTCACTCTAAAATCCTCCTGATTCCCCACCACTTGCAAGCTCAAGCCTCAACTTCTTATTAATGCATGCAAGACCCTATACAATATGGCTCAGTCTGGTCTCTTGAATAATTTCTCCCAACTCCGCATTGCAAACTTTGTGTTCAAAGGTGGGACTAGGGTGAGTGATGTACCTAGGGCATAAATCTAAGAGCGAATGTCTCCTTAAGTTTTTGTGCTTTGGGTGTTTCACTCAGCATACTCTAGTCCCAACCCTGCTTATATTGGAACCATTTATGATAGGTTCTGTGTCCCCAAAACATGAAGCGCCTTTACATATCTGTGCCTTTGCAATGTTTCCTTTGTTTTTACCCTCCCTCCTTTTTCATAACTAAAGACAGTGTTTAATTTTTTGCTTACATTTATTTGACTCACACCCAACTATAGTATAAACGCCAAGAAAGCAGGATCATGTCTGTGCTGTTCACTGTTATATCTCCAGCAATTAGGAAAAGAATGAATGAAATGAATCCAGTTGAAAAGCCACTTCTATTGAACTCTCCCTGACTCTTCTGTTCCTCCGAAAATTCAATTACTATTACTTTTGTGCTCCAAGGATATATAACTCAGTTATAGTTTTATCACATTATAAGATATTTACACTAAATATCTCCCTTTGACTATATATATAATTTGTTTTGAATAAACTTTTATGTTAGAACAGTTTTAGATTTACAGAATTATTGCAAAGATAGTACAAAGACTTCTCATTTACTGCACACCCAGTTTCCCCTATTATTAGCGTCTTAAATTAGCATGGTACATTTTGCACAGTTAATGAACCAATATTGACATTATTGAAGTCCCTACTTTGTTCAATTTTTCTCAGTTTTTCCCTCATGTCTCATTTCTTTTTTTAAAAAAATTTTATTTATTTATTTTTGAAACAGAAGAAGAGAGAGAGAAAGAAAGAGGCAGAGACAGAGGGAGACAGAGAATCCAAACAGGTTCTGCATTGTCAGCCCAGAGCCTGATGTGGGGTTCAAACTTATGAGTTGTGAGATCATGACCTGAGCCTAAACCAAGAGTCAGACGCTTAACCGACTGAGCCACCCTCCTGTCTCTTTTCCGTTCCATGGTATTCCATCCAGGATACGACATTATACTCAAATACCATATCTCTTTAGGCTCTTCTGAGTTGTGACAGTTTTTCAGACTTCCCTAGTTTTTGATGACCTTGACAGTTTTAAGGATTACTGGTCAGGTATTCAATACAATGTATTTCCATTTTTTTTTCTGATTTTTTCCTCATAATTAGATTGGAGTAATGTATTTTGGGGAGGAAGACCTCAAAGGTAAAGTGCCATTCTCATCATATCAAAAGTATACTATCAATATATGTTGACCTAGATCACTAGGCTTGAAGTAATATTTGTCAGGTTCTCTACTGTAAAGTTACTATTTTTTCTCTCTTTTCACTCTGTACTCTTTGGAAGAAAGTCACTATGTGCAGCCCATACTTAGGGAATGGGGAGTCATGCTTTATCTCCTTAAAGGTGTAGAATCTATATAAGTTATTTGGAATTCTGCACTGAGATTTGCCTCTTCTCATTTATTTATTTTTTCAGTAATTTATTTATATCAGGAAGGACTCATGCTTTTGAGTTACAAGCTTATACTATTTTATTTGTTTTGTTGCTCAAATTGTTCTAGCTTTGATCAGTAAGAGCCATTTCAGTTGACTCTTGAATTCCTATCACATAGACCCAATTTATAGGCACCAGCACATTTTTTATTTCTGGGATTAGAAGATACTCCAAAGTAGTCATGTACAATTCCTGTTCCAATGCTAATATCAGCCATTTCTTCAAGGAGCCCTAGTTTCTTTTATTAGTTTCTTTTATTGGAGTGTCAGAAACCAGATCCGGGTGCTAGCTGTGTTTTTTGATTGTTACATTACTTCTAGGGTTTCTCATCTCACTGAGCAGGAAGATAGAAGTGTGTAAATTTAACCATTGTGTATACATTTATCTATAAATATGTCACTTTATTGAGATATAATTGATATATAACATTGTGGAAGTTTCAGATATACAGTATGTTGATTTGGTACACTTATATATTGCAATATGATTACCACTATAGCATTAGCTAACACATCCAGCTGGTCACATAATTATTTCTTTTTTGCTGTGAGAACATTTAAAATCTAGTCTCTTAGCAACTTTCAAGTATATAATACAGTATTGTTGATTATAACCATCATGCTGTGCATTGGATCCCCAGAATTTATTCATCTTCTAAATGCAAGTTCATAGTCTTTGACCAACGTCTCAATTACCCCTTCCCCTGGCCCATGGTAACTACCATCCTACCCTCTTTTTTCACAAGTTCAACTTTTTAAGATTCCACATACAAGTGATATCACACAGTATTTGTCTTTCTCTGTCTGACTTATCTTTTTGAGTTAGTATTTTCATTTTCTTGAGATAAATACCCAACAGTGGAATTGCTGAATTATTGGAAGCTCTATTTATTATTTATTATTATATATTATATATTATTGAAGCATAGTTGACACATAATGTTACATTAGCTTCAGGTGTACAACATAGTGATTCAACAAGTCTATATGTTACAATATGCTCACATAAGTGTAGCTACCATCTGTCACCATACAATGCCATCACAATACCACTGATTATATTTCCTATGCTGTACCTTTTATCTCCATAAATTCATTCCATAATGGGAAGTCTGTATCTTCCACTTCCCTTTACCCCTTTTGCCCATCCTCCCACACCCCTCCCCTCTGGCAACCATCCGTTTGTTCTCTGTATTTATGGGTCCATTTTTGCTTCTTATTTGCTTGTTTTTTTTAATATATTTTATTTTATTTATTTTATGTATTTATTTTGTTTCAAGTTTTTATTTAAATTTTAGTTAATTAACATATAGTGTAATATTGGTTTCAAGAATAGAATTTAGTGATTTATCACATACATACAACCCCCAGTGCTCATCCCAACAAGTGCCCCCCTTAATGTCCATCATCCATTCACCCATCCCCCCACCCATCTCCCCTCCAACAACCCTCAGTTTGTTCTCTATAGTTAAGAGTCTCTCTCAAAAATAAAAAAGAATCTCTTATGGTTTGCCTCCCTCTCTTTTTCCCCCTTCCCTTATTTCATTTGTTTTGTTTCTTAAATTCTACATATGAGTGAAATCATATGTTATGTGTCTTTTTCTGACTTATTTCATTTATCATAATACCCTCTAGGCCCATTCATGTTGTCACAAATGGCAAGATATCATCCATTGTTGTGGCTAATATTCCATTATATATACTACATAATATACTATTCCATTATATATGCTATATACTATATAATTCCAATATATACTCTCTCTCTCTCTCTCTCTATATATATATATATATATATATATTATATATAATATACCACATCTCCTTTATCCAACCAACTGTTGACAGACATTTGGGCTGCATTTATATTCCACTACTGGGTATTTACCCAAAGAAAAACAAAAGCACTAATTTGAAAATATATATGCACCTTTATGTCTAGTTTTTATTTTTTGAGGAAACTCCATGCTGGGTTTTTTTGTAAACATTTAAAAAATTTTTTTTAAATGTTTATTTTTGAAGGAGAGAGAGAGACAGAGTGTGAGTGGGGGAGGGGCAGATAGAGGGAAACACAGAATCCGAAGCAGACCCCAGGCTCTGAGCTATCAGCACAGAGCCCGATGCGGGGCTCGAACTCACAAACCGCGGAGATCACGACCTGAGCCGAAGTCGGATGCTCAACTGACTGAGCCACCGAGGTGCCCCATAGTGGCTGGACCAATCTACATTCCCAGCAATAGTGTGAAAGGTTTTTTTCCCCACATCCTTGCCCAAGTATGTTATTTCTTGTATTTTGGTAATGGTCATTTTAACAGATTTGAGGTGATATCCCATTGTGCTTTCAATTTTCACTTTTCTGATAAATAATGTTGAACACCTTTTCGTGTACCTATTGTCTATTTACATATCTTCTTCAGAAAAGTGTCTATTCAGTCCCTCTGCCCATTTTTAAATATATTTTTCCAGTTTTATAGAAAAAGAGTTTTATTCTACAAGTTCTTATCATATGACCCAGTCCCTCTATTATTTTTCCTCTGTCTGAGAGCATCATCTCAGAGTACTATGAGGAATGATCCTCTAAGATATTCTCAGGGCCAAATCATATGCCAGTTGAAGACTTTTTCTGTGAATTCCAGCCAAGACCTAGGGTTTATGCCTCCCTGCCCCCTTTTTTAAGAAACCCTGAGCTATTCAGGGGAAGGACAAACTGGAGGAGATGTTCTCTTTAGGAGGCCCCTTTAGATTTGGAGAACAGGGTGCCCCAAAACTGCAGATTCACTCAAGGGAGTCAAGGAAGGGGTAGGGAGAGAGGCAGTCAGTAGTTAATAAAAAATAATGCCACCATGGTCCATATATGTATTTTATACCCTCAGTTAGATTCAACCACCCCCAAATACACACACACACACACACACACACACACACACACATCCTTTCAAGGGAAAAAAAGGAAAAGGAGGCAAAAGTAGAAGCTGATGACCTATCTCTCAATATCTACAGCTGTCAGCCACAAAATAAGCTCCAATGAAAATGTAAGGCTTCTTTCCTGCTTTCCCACACCAACCTTACCACTTTCCTTAGACTGTTAACCAGGTTTCCTTGCAGTATTGGGGTTGCTGGCCTCCAGCCTGTCATGCCCACTGCTCCCCTCTGCCCCAGAGATTATGACTTATTATTGGTCTTACATCATAACTGCCCTCAACTTGGAGGCAAGGTGACTTTCTGCCTTCTTACTTTTTTTTTTATAAAGTCCACAATATTCCATATCTCAACTTCTATGACCTTGATCATTTCACTTATCAACATGAAGTCTATTTCTTCATCTTAAAAAAACTAATGATGTAATACTAATATCTATTTCAGAGGGTTGTTTGTAAGAATTAAATGATATTTTAAAAATTGTTTACTTGAGAGAGAAAGAGAGCAAGCACCAATGAGGTAGGGGCAGAGAGAGAGGGGGAGAGAGAATCCCAATCATGCTCCATGCTGTCAGTGTGAATCCCAGCGTGGGGCTTGATCCCACAAACCATGAGATCATGACCTAAGCTGAAATCAAGAGTCAGAATATTAACTGAATGAGCCACCCCGGCACCCCTAAATGGGATTTTTCTAGGTAAAACACCCAGCACAGTGCCTGACACATAGTACACACTCACTAAATGTTATTGGTTAGAATCTATTTCACACAGATACATTTTGGTCATACAGTTAATAAGAGACTGAGTAGGGACTTGAACCAATGTTTTATGACTTGATCCAATTTATTGGCTCATGGTTCTTTCCACTTATCCTAGAAGGGAACTTTGCCTTCATTTTCAACCTAGAATCTGAGTGTTTGCTATGTGTAAGGCACTGGGGCTTAGCACTGGATATATCAGGATGAATAAGACATTACTTTTGCCATTGAAGAGTTCACTGTCTCATGGAGGAGAATGGTGGCTAACTAGACAATTACAGTACAAGGCTATAATGTTGTTATAGGTGGAAGCAAAATTTCATGGAAGCATAAATGAGAGGCAATTTGTTCCAAATGGGGGTAAAGGGGAGAATTCCTGCATGAGATATCACTTGTGGTGAGTCTTGTCAGATGAGTGAGAGTGGTCTTTTGAAGGGGAAAGATCTGAGTGTATAGGGGATTGTAGACAGGGTCCACATCTAAGCTAAGGTTCTGGAGTAAGTAATATCCCAATGTGGAGAGTTCATAAGGACTGAAACATGAAGAATGAAGCAGGAGATGAAGTTAGAGAGGTAGGCAGGTGCCAGGTTATAAAAGTTTTAGACACCGGATTACAGAACTTTTTCCTGAGAGTAATGAGGGTAGCCTACTGGTTTTAAATAGGAGAATAACACAGATGAATGAAATCTTGCCATTTTCAGCAACATAAATGGAACTAGAGAGTATTAGGCTAAGTGAAATAAGTCAGAGAAAGACAAATACCATGTGATTTCACTCATATGTGGAATTTAAGAAAGAAAACAAATAGGCAAAGGAGAGAGAGAGAGAGAAGCCAAGAAACAGACTCTTAGCTATAGAGAACAAACTGATAGGTACCAGAGGGGAGGTGGGTTGGGGAATAGGTGAAATAGATGAAGGGGGTTAAGGAGTGCACTTGTAGTGATGAGTAACAGGTGTTGTATGGAAGTGTTGAATCACTATACTGTACACCTGAAACTAAGATTACACTGTATGTTAACTAATTGGAATTTAGATAAAAATGTAAAAAAAAATAGATAGGCTGTTTATAAAGATGCAAGTGGGTACACCAGGTAAGAGATTATTGCAATAGTTCAGATTAGAGATGATGTTGGCTTACACCAGGGTAGTATCAGTGGAAAAGGAGAGTATATATCTGATAGAAGATATATTTAGGAGATAGAATGGATAGGACCGGACAGGATAGAGCTTGTTGATAGATTGGATATAAAGGGGGAGGAAGAGAGAAATTCCAGGATTACAATAAGAATTTTGGCCTAAGCAATTTGGTAAATGATGGTGGCATTCAGTAAGATTGGGAACATAGAATAAATTTTTTCCCTTTCTCTAATTTTGCACATGAGAAAATGGAGTCCTTGAAAGGGGAAGTGGTGTGGCCAAGGTTGCACAAAAAAATTAAGGACAAATGGGGGACCAGAACTCATTTTTTATTTAGTTTTTATTTAATACACTTTCTATGGCACGAAAAAGTTCCTCTGCTCAGCAGTCTTTGTACACTGTTAAGAGATAAATGAATCAAATTAACATCAAAAGCCCAATATCAAAGTAGGGAGGGTAGATGGTTGGGTCATAAATCTGCAGTTTTGTTAACATGACTCACATTAAAGAGAATTTATTCACTAGGCATTGATTTTTTTCTTTTAACATTGGACTTGCAGTGAATGATTTCATATAAAGCAAAACACACTACCTTTGGTATTTAATGAGAGAAGAATCGCAGTTGGGAGGAGATATGGTTCCTGACCATGAAGAAAAGACTGGCTGCTGAGAGATAGGTAGTTTCATTTCTCTAGGGACTGCCAGTCTTCAGGAACCTTCAGTCTGATGAAGGTAATATTCATTCATCCAACATATATCTATTGGGAACCTACTGTGTTCCAGGCATGGTTCAAGGCATTGGGGACATTTTGGTAGGAAAATAGATGTTACTGGTTCAATTGAGCTTAATTTTGAGTGGGGAAGAAAGACAATAAACAATAAATTTAATATGTAAGTAAAATATGCAGTATGTCTGACAGATATAAATGCTAAGGAAAATATAAAGCAGGTGTTATGAACAGAATTTTGTCCCCTCATTCATATGTTGAAATCCCAATGCTCAGTGCCTCAAAAGATGACTGTATTTGGAGACAGGGGTTTCAAAGAGGTAATTAAACTGGGGTCATCAGGGTAGGCCCTAATCCGATATGGTAGGTGTCCATATGGGAACAAATTTGAACACAGACATGTAGAAAGGGAAGATAATGAGAAAACACAGGAGGAAGATGGCCATCTACAAGCCAAGGAGACAGGCTCCAAAAGAAATAAATCCTGTGAGTTCTCAGACTTCTAGCTTCTGAAAGTGTGAGAAAATAAATTTCTGTTGTTTAATCCACTCAGTCTGTGGTACTTTGTTATGGTGGCCCTAGCTGACTGCAGGGTTACATGCAGCAGGAAAGGGGAATAGGGAGTGCTGGAGTGGGAGTAGGGTTACAATTTTACTTAGAGAAGTAGGATGATACTTGACAAAAAAAACCTAGAAGAAGTGGGGGAGCGTCACACAGAGATATCTGGGCAAGAGTGTTCTAGGCAGAGGAGATATCAAGTGCAAAAACCCTGAGATGGGTGTGTCCCTGGTGAGTTTGAGGAACAGCAAAGGAAGTCAAGATGGCTAAAGCAGAATGAGTAAGATCAGAGAGTTAATACATGGTGGAGCAGATCATGTAAGGTCTTTTATGTTTTTGTATAGAATTTTTTTCTGAGTGGAATTTAGATCCAGCCACTGTGGAAAAAGAGTTTGTCAGTTCCTTGACAAGTTAAAGATAGAATTACCATATGACCCAGCAAATCTACCTCTAGGTATAGGCTCCAAATAATTGAAAACAGAGACTCAAACTGTTGTTTATATAAGTTGTTTATATATGAGTATTCATGGAAGCATTATTTAAAATAGTCAAAAAGTGGAAACAACTCAAACAGATGACTGGATAAACAAAATACAGTATATCTAGTCAATGGAATATTATTCAGACATAAGGAGGAATGAAATGCTGATACGTATTGCAATGTGAATGAATCTTGAAAGCATGCTAAGTGAAAGAAGCCAGACACAAAAGGCCACATATTGTATGGTTCTGTTTATATGAAATATTTAGAATAGGAAAATCTATACACACAGAAAGCAGATTAGTGGTTGCCAAGGGCTGGTTAGAGCATGGAACAGGAAATGAATGTTTAACGGGTAGGGGTTTTTCCTTCGGGGTGATAAAAATGTTCTGGAACTACATAGTGGTAATGATTACACAGCACTGTGAATGCACTAAATATACCTAATGGTAAATTTTATGTCATATGTATTTTACCACAATACAAAATATTTGGATCCAAAGAAGTGTTTTGAACAAAAGAATGTCATGTTCTGACTTATATTTTTAAAAGATCATTGGGTCTGCTTTGTTGAGAAGGGACAGTTAGGTGGGTGGCAAAAATAGAAGCAGGGAGATCAATTAGAGGCTTTTTAAATAATCCAACAGAGAGATTAGATGGGTGGGTATAAGAGTCTAGAGCTCAGAAAAGAGGTCTTGGAAAGGAGATACTAATTGGAAGATTTCAGCCTATAGATAATATTTAGATCCATGAGACAGATATTTAAATCCACAAGACTGGTTGAGATCACCAAGATATGGTTCTCCCCATCTAGACTATATAGTCCTTCGCATGATGGAGTAGTTTCAATTTTGATAGAGGAGACTAAGTTGCTTTACTCTAAGAAGGCTTCAACTTTTAGGAGATGGTCTTCACTCTGGGGAGGCTCATCCATCGGGAGAAACTTGTCATCCTGACGTATTCTCAGTGTTATGGAGAAGCAATGGTCTGCTTACCCTAGCGATCTCCCAATCTGACTATGGAAACATTATTCATCCATTGTAAGTAGCCCCCAGCTGAAGAGGAAGCCATTGTTCTGCACCAGGGAGCCGCCCCCAGTATAATGGGAAAGACATTCCCCCCACCCCCCCACCCCCGCCACGGGGCTCCCTACTGCTTCTGCCTGTAGCCCTGAGGAGGGAGCATAGAAGGCACTAGCATTGCCTAGGCAGCAGCATCAACTCCCAGACCTAAAGATAACAATGAAGAGATCCATACATGTTGCAGCCCAAAGCTGAATACCGCTTAATGTCCATGTCTGGGAAGAGCAATTACAGTTCATTAACTGAGTTGCTGGTAACACTGCTATTATCAAGGCTAATTATCCTTAATTGGAGTTGTCTATTCAGATAATAAGCATTTAGTTCCGTTACATTCAATTTAACAATATTCCAGGCACTATCCTAGACACTTCAGGGAATACCATACTTTAAGGAGCTCAATGTTTTGTCATGAGATCAGCCTTTTACATAGGATAACTCTAATTTAGAAGGCAGAAAGTGATGAGTGCTATAGAAAGTTATGTGCCAGGATTAAAGCAGTATAAGACCACTTAAGCGGAAGATTAATTCTGCCTGGTGAGGAGGGGAGTTGGATGGAGCTTTACAGAAAAAGCAACAATTGAGCTGGAACTTAGGAGAATGAGTAAGATTTCCATGGGCATTTCAGGTAGATGGGACAGCATAAGTAAGTGATCAGAAGCCAAAAAAATGCAGAGTATATATAGTCATTAATATAACCATTAATTTGTTTATTTCTCTCACTTATCAGTTTAGCAAATTTTCATTGAACACCTGTTATGTTCCAGACACCCTCCCAAGTGCTTTGGATACAGCAGTGAACAAAACAAATTCCCTGACCTGTGGAGCTTGCATTCTAAAGGGCAGGGATATATTATAAATGGAAAAAGCAAATAAATATGTTATTTGTTAAACAGTATTAAATGTGTTGAAGAGAAAAGCAGAATAAGGGGTAAAGAGTGATGAGGAAGATGTCCTGCTATCTTACATAGGGTGGTCAGGAAAGCCCTCACTAGTAAGATATCATTCTAGTAAAGGCCTAGATGAAATGAGGGAGTGTGTCAAATATATATTCAGTGGAAAAACGTTTAAGATGGAGAAAATAGCAAGACCCTGTGGTGAGAGTATGTTTGCTATGTCCTAGGACCAGCAAGGCCTAAGCAACAGGAAGAATGGAGTCACCATGTACCAAAATGAGGAAGCCTAAGATAGGAATAGGCTTAGGATTTATTGAAGATCTGGAGTTTGGTTTAGGGCATGATCCAGAGTTTGGTTTAGGGCGTGCTAAGTTTAAGGTGTTTGTTTATTAGCCATTCAAGTTTCCAATGGGCAGTTGGATATGTGGATCTGTAGTTTAGAGGAGACATCCATTCTGGTGCTAATAATTAAGGAGTTGATGGCACATAGAGGATATTTAACATGATGAGACCAGATGAGATCACAAGGGAGCAACTGTAGATAGAGACATGGTCTATGGACTGAGCTCTGAGGTGCTCCAATATTAAGCATTTGATGAGGAAGAACCTACAAAAAAGACTTGAAAGAAATGAAGAGTGGTGGTTTTTGCAAAAGTGAAGGCAAAAAGTAATGAGGGTTTGAATTACAGTCCTGGCAGTAGGCAAATAAAAATAGGGTCAGGGTTTAGCAAGGCATTATGGAAGTAAAATCATCAGGATTGGGTATGGGGGTAAAATCAAGGTGAAAAGGGAAAGAGAAGGGCACAAGTGACCTCCTTGCTATGATTCTGGCTCAGACAAGTTAGTAGATGGTGGTGGCATTAGCTAATAGCAGGGGAGGGGCGAACTGGTTTGGGCAGAGGGGAGTAGAAGGAGAAGTCAGGATGTTGAATTAAGTTTGAGACATATGAGTTTGAGATTCTTGTGAGACACTCAGTAGATGTCAGACTGGTAGTTGTAAATGGAAAGACCTAGAACTATATAAAAGCTGACATTATTTCTTCTTCAGTGACTAATCACTGAGTGTCTATTACTAGGTCTCACAATATACTGTCCACTAATGGGCGGGGGTTGGAGGGGAGAGATCATTGGTAAGGAGGAGATTCACATTTCTGTATCTGCTCTGCCACTTATTAATTGTTGGATCTTAGGCTAGTTATGCCATCTCTCTGAGCCTAGGTGTCCTCATTGGTAAATGGGGACAATATAAATATCTCCTGGGGTTGTTTTAAAGATTAAAGGAGTTATTGCATGGAAAAGGAAAAAAAACTTGAGAGAAGTAAGTGCTTACAGAATTTAAGCTGTGTATGAATTAATTTGAGTACCTCCCAGGAGCATCAGGGAACACCAGATAGGGAGCTACAAGCCAGGTAGGACACGTCTGGGTCATGAGTGAAGAGTGAGAGTAGAAAGAAACTTTCTGGAACTTTCTCACAATTCCTTAGAGATCCCAGAATTTTAAATGGTGACCTTTGGGAAGGGCTTCAGGGAGGTCCCATCTCACTCACATGCCTAGTCTGGCTTGCACATACAGAGCATGAAAACATTGGTGGCACAGGGAATAACTCTCATTGGGAAGACCTGATGCTGGGATGTCTGTGCCAATTTTCCCAGGAATGGAGCTGTCTTTGGGGACTAGGTGGGTCTCAGAGAGGGAATAAGGGGCCAGGAACTCAGAGTGTGGGGTCAGGGCAGCACTGAAGTGGGTTAGTCAGTTACTGGCCTGGGGCAAAGGGAGATAGAGAAACAGGGAGAAGACAAAAGGGGATATAAAATCAGAGCAATAATATAAAAAATCAAGAGAACAAGAGAGAAAGGAAGACAGTCAGAATGAGACTGGAAACAGGATGAGAAGGTAATTTCCACTACAGCAGTGTTTATCAAAACCTAGCAGAGGGCCTGACACTCAGTGGATAGATAGTGAGTGTTTATTGAATGACTGAATATATGAATGGGGCAGGGGGCAGGCTGAAAGGAGACAGAGACAGAGACAGAGAATGTTATGAGTGGTGGAAGAGTGGATCTGTAACTGAAATCAATTTGGCAAACATTTATTGATCCACTATTGCCTGCCAAGTACTGAGAAAATTAAGAGTCTGGAGGCATAGCAGACATTGCACTGAGTCACAAATAACTCCGAACTCTAGCATGTTGGCAGCTGTTAGAGAGCATCATTGGAAAGTTGTCCTGTTATCAATTGTCAATGGTGTGTGCATATCTACCAGAATGTCCTTACTCTGCCTATTTCTGGTGTGCTTAGTGTCCCTGTCCCTCCTATAGGTCAAACTTCAGGAAAACCAACAGGTATATTTTAATATTAGTTAGTACTATGTAAAACTAGAAAGAAACATCAGTTGGAATGCCAGACACTTTCACCTAATTTATCTGTTTTGATTCTTTTTTTTTTTTCAACGTTTATTTATTTTTGGGACAGAGAGAGACAGAGCATGAACGGGGGAGGGGCAGAGAGAGAGGGAGACACAGAATCGGAAACAGGCTCCAGGCTCTGAGCCATCAGCCCAGAGCCCGACGCGGGGCTCGAACTCACGGACCGCGAGATCGTGACCTGGCTGAAGTCAGATGCTTAACCGACTGCGCCACCCAGGCGCCCCATATCTGTTTTGATTCTTACTAGAACCCTGAGATATAGGTATCATCATCCCATTTTAAATATGAAAAAGAAATGAGGCTCGTAAGTTGAATGGCTTGCTCAGATCACATGGTATCAAGCCAGGGTTCAAACGTAGTTCTCCTATTTGCTGGTCAGGGTTCTGTCCTCTGGCTGCCTTCATAAGTTTTGTACATACTTAGCCCTCATACCACCTTCCAAAGACTGGACAAATGAAAATGCAGATATCTAAAGGCAGCATATGATGACATATAGGTATCTATACGTATGTGCTGCATTGAGGAATCTTGACTTTACAACAAATCTTACATCGGGACTCTAATATAAGAAGACTCAGTGCAAATATCATATGATTTCACTTATATGTGGAATTTAAGAAACACAACAGATGAACATAGGAGAAGGGAAGTTAGAATAAGATAAAAACAGAAGGGAGGCAAATCAGAAGAGACACAAATACAGAGAAAAAACTGGGGATTGCTGGAGGGGACGTGGGGGGGATGGGCTAAATGGGTAATGGACTTTAAGGTGGGCACTTTTTGGGATGAGCACTGGGTATCATGCTTAAGTGATGAATCACTGGGTTCTGCTCCTAGAACGAATACTACACTGTATATTAACTAACTTGAATTTTAAAAATTAAAAAAATTAAAATAAAAATAAAAAAGAGGGGCACCTGGGTGTCTCAGTTGGTTGAGCATCTGACTTTGGCTCAGATATGATTTCGTAGTTCATGGGTTCAAACCCCGCATTGAACTCTCTGCTGTCAGCACAGAGCTTGTTTCCTATCTTCTGTCCCCATCTCTCTCTGCCCCTCCTCCACTTGTGCTCTCTTTCTCTCTCTCAAAAATAAATAAACATTTAAAAAAATAAAATAAGAAGACAGTGCAATTCATTCATTCACTCATTATTCATTCACTCATTCCCTCATTCATATATTCAACTATGCTTCAAACATGGGTTGATCTCATACTATGTGTCCAGAACAATTTGTGAGTGTAAATAGAAGCAAGTCAGAAATGGTGAGTACCTGGAGAACTTCTCACTCCAGTGAGTAATGGGGAAACCAAGGATAATGATAATAATAGCTAACATTTACTGAGTGTTTACATTGTTCCAGCTACTTTCCACGGTTTAACTATTCTTTTTGTTTCAATATATGAAGTTTATTGTCAAATTGGTTTCCATACAACACCCAGTGCTCATCCCAAAAGGTGCCCTCCTCAATACCCATCACCCACCCTCCCCTGCCTCCCACCCCCCATCAACCCTCAGTTTGTTCTCAGTTTTAACTATTCTTTTTTATCCTTGAAATAACCCTATGAAGTCTAAGAACTATTATTTCCCCCATTTTATGGTTAGTGAACAGAGAGGCCCAGGAAGATCACACAACTTGCTTAAGGTCACACAGCTGTGAGAGCCAGGATTTTAATCCAGGAAGCCTGACTCTAGAGTTCCCAAAATAACTCCTGGCTGGGAGTTATCCCCATATGCTAAATTCTCCATCCTCTTCTCTCACTTCTCCTCACATTACTTTCCCTCCAATCAAAGAGGATTGCTCTCCCCTTCTTGTATCATTCTCTTTCCATCCTCAAACTTTTGTTTCTCCTATCACCTTTGCCTGGGATGCTCTTCCCATTGCTTTATCTTCCCCCATCTAAACTCTCCTCATATGGGAAATAGAAGTACAGATGTTGTCAACTCCATCCTGAGGCTTAATATGAACCCACCTAAACAATGTAAAGTGAGCTCTTTCTCATCCTTTACAGGATGCCATGATCGTGACATATCTTTTGCAACATTACCATGTCCTGCTTATATTTTTGCTCTTATATTGCTGTTACTGCTACACTTACCTTTCCTCCCCTACCTTGAAACTCCTTTAAGAGCTAGGACCATGTCAGGAGCCCTCAAAGTATTTGACATGATGCTTAGAGGTTGTAGGTATCTATTTGTATAAAAATAAGTTATCTGATGCTTGGTTTCCCAGACATACATGTGTATCATGCAGTAAGTCTTGGTCCATGAGTTTGAGTTACTTCCCACTACTTACTTCCTAAAGGTATTCTTCACTTCCTTGCTAGAGGTATAGATGATGGTGTAGAGCATGGATACAGTGATACCATCCATAGAAGATAGCAAAGAGCTTGTTTTCATCTTGGGACACCTATGAATGAGGTTTTAGGTACATAGACATGGCCACCAGAGCCAAATATGAACCGTAGATGGAAAAGACTTTGAAACGGCAAGGTGCATAGTGAAGGGAAAGGAGGCATTCAGCAGGTGAGGACAAAGCCAAAGGGCCAGAGCAGGCTCGTGATACTGCTGCTCAACACCAGCTCACTGAAGCTGGTATAAGAGAATGTCAGATTTAGCACAGTCTGGATCTTAAAGATGGAATGGTTGAAGACAGTGGAGGCACAGTAGAGTAATGACATGATGGATATGACCATTTCACTGAAAGTGTTTCCTGTCATCCAGCAGCTGGCCACCAGACTCATGCAGAGACTCTCTATATAAGTAGGTAACATAGAGAATAACAGATGGTTATAGCCCATATTTAGGTCATAGCATCCAGGTGGAAGCACTTCATGATGTTGAAGGAGGGGGAGTTTATTATCTGGGGAAAGTAGTGGGTCACAAGAGAGTAAGCATGGAAATCAAGCCATTGACCAGTATGCATGGGTTGCTGCTACTGCAGTAGCAGATGACCAGGAAAGAGAGATCGCTAAGGAAAAGATACATAAGACTGCACAATTGATTAAGCCAGATGAGGAGGATGAGGATGACATTGACAACCAGAGATATAAGACAGACTAGCAGTATGACGCTAAAGAAGAGTAGTTATACTTGTGGATAATTGGATAGGCTCAGGGGCAGTCACAACTATAGATTTATCTGTCTATTGCCTTCTCAGGGTTGGCTTTCTGGGAGAAATGATTATAGAATAACTTGGGGGCTGCCTGCACCGATAGTCCCCTAGACCCTGGCCATATACTGAGCCTATGGAAACAGCCACAAATGAAGTACCATGAACACAGACTAAATCCCTGAGGGAGTTGCATCCAATCAGAATTTGAAATGCCTTTACTCACATACTTCCAAGGCTTCTTCCCTAACCTTGTCCTCCCCTGTACAAATCTGGATACTTTTGAAGGAACTCATACGGAGTGTGTTTCCTCTTACAACTTTTTTTTTTTTTTATCAATAAAGCCATCGAAGTGCACAAAAATGGAACAGTGATGGGTGAAGTGAACGAATGATTGAAGAATGCAGGGGCTTCTGATTGTTTAGACCTTGCTTAAGGTCAGATAAATTTTGAGTACAGTCCATTATGCAACCTCCATCCCCTTTCCAAAGCCCACCTATTCTCATGGTGCTATTTCTTTTAGTTTGATTGGTAATTTCTGCCTTCTATTTAGGAAATTTAAGATTTCTAAGTAGGGCATTGTAGAGGTGGAGAAAATGAAATAAGAACAAAAAGATCAACTGACCAAATGGATCAATTCAATCAGTTTTGTTCAAATGGTTATGTCAAGTGGTGGGAAGTTAACTTGATTAGTTAGGATTGTAGGGTCATGGAGATAGAACATGTACTTTTTAGTTATTCATTGTTGATATGTAAGACATAGCCAAGAATCAAAATCAAAGCTCATACTAAGGTTAGGTTTGTGGTTTCCTAAGTAACTATTTTAATAAGTGATTAAAAAAAATCGATTGAGCTAGTTGTAGTGGAGGTGTACAGACAGAACTGAAGATCTTGGCTTTGAGCTTGTTCTTGCCTGGTATGACTGGCATAGTTACAGTTGAATTGCACTCTGCTTGAAGCCAGAGTGACAGGTGAAAAACTAGATATATAAAACAAATGATTATCAAGTCTTTCTATTATTAAGATTAATTTTCTTGGTGCATTCTCAAAATATTTGATTCGTAAAAATTAAACAACCTATGTACCACTTTTCAAGGCTGGGGACGGGGGGAGACATCCCTGTTGCATTAAGTGGGTATTGTCACCTAGGGAATATTGCCAATGATCGGTATTCCCTTATTATTCCAGGACTTAGTAGCCATTTCCTAAAAGACCCCCAAACATAAAGTACAACTTCAGGACACCCAGACTTACTTGATAGATTGGGAAGGTGTCTGGGGAAGGAAAGCAGATAACTTAAAGCAGTTACTTTGGTTGAAATCTCATGGTGTCAGTATTTCGGGAAGAGCCCGATAATACTTCCAGAGGGAGAAGGGATGTTTATTCTGGGGAAATCTAATGCCTTCATCATTTCATAACTGTCTGGATGTCAAATAAAATCACCACCTGAAATTCTGCAACAGGACTGGGATGAGTCAGGACACATATCCTGGTCTGTTTGGAAAATTTTGGTAGGTAAAAGATGGGGCATCCTCACTTCTGAGCACTGGTGGAAAAGCCTCTTAGCAGCTGGCTTTTACAATGCAAGTGTGAGAGGTGAGAAACTTCCCTCCCAAGGCATCAGGGAAAGAGAAAATTATAGCTTTAGAAAACTAGGCACTTTATTGAAAAAGGGGAAGTACTTCTTCATGTTTTCCCCTAAAAATTTTACACTAACCTAAGCTAGACTTGAGAAATCACAGTTCTATCTGAATGCAGTATGCACAATGTAGAGGAAAACCTACCTGTGTATCGAACCAATGTAAAACAGCACTCTGATCATGCTCCAGTACTCTCAATCATGCCCTCTACAGTCTCTACCCTTCAAATCAGATTAAATCAACTGCTGAAGGGCATCTGGGTGGCTCAGAGAGTAAAGCGTCAGACTTTGGCTCAGGTCATGATCTCACCGTTTGTGAGTTTGAGCCCCGAGTCGGGCTCTGTGCTCAAAGCTCAGAGCCTGGAGCCTGCTTGGGATTCTGTCTCCCTCTCTCTCTGCCCCTCCCCCACTCATGCTCTGTCTCTCTCTCTCTCTCTCTCTCTCTCTCCCTCTCTCTCTCTCAAAAATAAATAAACATTAAAAAAAATTTAAAAATCAACTGCCTGGGGCCCACCTTGAACTGTTGTCTACCTGGTTCCTACATCTTTGGAGACAAGTAACTGCTCCCTGAGCTTACCTCAGGTTCTGAAAAGCAAAAGTTGTTGAACAGAGACTAGTCTCTTCAAATTCTCTGGACTATTTGAGGCTGAGTTACCTGGGTGTCTGGCTTCCAAAGGAGAAATTTGGAACATAATGGGAATCTCAGAGGAAAATGTGTGGAGTCACTAGGAGCAGCCAAAGTAAAGGTTAAAAATTCTTCTCTGATCCTCTTCCTCTGTCAGCCAAACCCCTGCAGCCTGTAGCCTCTCAACTATCCACTTCACTTATTTTTCTTAACAGAGAGCTCATTAATGTACAGACATATGACATATCAGAAAAGCTCTAGTTGTTTCTAGTTACCCTCTGGAGCCACACAGAATAAGTTTAAACTTTTTCTGAAATGACAAATTTTCAAATATTTCAGGATATCTCTTACCATCCCTCATTACCTAATGACTGGATTATTCTGTATCCCACAACCCACAACTGGTCTACCAAATCCCTACCCTTCTTTTTAATCTATCCTGAGAAAATCTAATCTCTACAAAGAGATTAGATAAAAGGGCCTGTTTTATCCTATCACTTTCCTGCTCAAGAACCTAGAATTCATCCCCACTGTTTATTTTTGCTTCCTTTGTTAAAAAGGCAGGTCTATTGAGGAATTTTATACAGTAAAGTTTACCCTTCTTAAGTGTACACTTCTGAGTTTTGACAAATTTGTAATAATTTAATCACTACATTAATACATAGACTGTTTCCATCATCCCCAAAAGTCTCCACGTGTTCCTTTGCTGCCAATGCTCTATCTACATCCACCCCTCCAACCATTAATTTGATTTCTCTCCCTTATAGATATGCCTTTCCCAGAATGTTAGATAACTGGAATCATAGAATTATACAGCCTTCTGTGTTTGCCCTCTTTCACATAGCACAATGGTTTTGAGATTCATCCATGTTGTGGCACGTATCAATAGTATGTTCCTTTCACTGACAAATAGTGTTCTATTGGATAAATGCACCACAATTTTACCATTCGTAAGTTGATGGAAATTTGGGTTTATCCTACTTTGTTAGCCCTTTTGAGTAAAACTGCTAAAAGAATTTTGTTATAGGTTTTTCAGACATACATTTTCACTTCTTTTGAATAAAGACATAGGAGTGAGGTGACTGGGCCATAAGTTACATATTTAAATTTATAAGAAACTACCAGACTGTTTTCCAAAGGGCTATACTATCTTGCCTTCCCAATAGCAATGCATATAAGTTCTAGTTGCTCAGCATCCTCATCAGGTAATGTCAGGGTAGCTGTTTTGTTTTTGTCATTTACGGGATGTGTATTGTCATTTATTGTGGTTTTAATTTGGATTTCCCCCCAAAATTATATTGAACATTTTTTCTTGGAGAGTCTAAAACTGCTCAAATTTTCATTGGGTTATTTGTTTTATCAATTTTGAGCTGTGAGAGTTGTTTATATATTAGAGACACAAGTCCTTTATCAGACATGTGTTCTGAAATATTTTCTACTGGCCTTTGTATTTCCTTAACAGTATCATTCAAATAGCAGAAGTTTTGAATTATGATGAAGTCAAATTTATAAAGCTTTTCTTCTGTTGTATGTGTTTTTGTGTTCTTTCTAAGAAATCTTTGCCTAGCCCAGGTCACACTGAATATCTTTAGAAGTATTAGAGGTTTTGGTTTTATATTTAGAACTGTGATACATTTGGAGTTTTTTAATATGGTGCATAGTATGCGTTAAAGGTAATTTGTATGTATATGGTGGTCCGATTGTTCCAGCATTATTTGTTAAAAATACTACCCTTCCTCCATTAAATACCTTGTCATCTTTGTTAAAAAGTCAATTGATTATATGTATTTTGGGTCTCTTTCTAGAGTCTTCTATTTTGTTCAACTCATCTGGATCTGTATGTTTATCCTTTTGCCAGTACCACACTTTCCTAATTACTGAAGCTTTATAGTAAGTCTTGAAAGCAGGGAGTATAAGTCTTCCAATGTTCTTTCTCAAAATTATTTTGGCTATTCTAGTCAATTTGGCCCAATATAAAACATGATTCTTAAGGACTGAAACTCATTATACAAGACCTATTTAGAAAAAGGGTGATTATCCCCACTGCTTCTCCATTTAGCAGCCCAATTTGGCTTGTTCTTAATTTGGAAAGAGTGAATGGTACTTCATGATGGATTATTTCAACCCTAATGCCTGGTCCCACCCATTAAAGCCCCTGTTAATTTCATATTGCTGCTATAACAAATCACCCCAAATGAAGTGGCTTAAAACAACCCAATTTTATTTTGTTACAGCTCTGTAGATCAGAAGTTTGATTCCGGTCTCTCTGGGCTAAAATGGAGGTGTTGGCAGGCTTGTGTTCTTTTCTGGAAGTTCATGGGGTGGAAATTTGTTTTCTTGCTTTGTCAGCTTATAGGGGCTTCTCACATTGCTTGGACCGTGAGATCCTTCCATCTTCAAAGCTTGTAATGGCCAGTCAAGTGTTTCTCTTGTCACATAACTCTGACACTGACTCTTCTGTCTCCCTCTTCTACTGTTAAGGATCCTTCTGTTTCCATTTAGGCCCACTAAAAATCCAGAATAATCTCCCTATTTTTAAGTAACCTGATTAGGAACCTAAACTCCATTTGAAAACCTTCATTCTCTTTTGCCATATAACATAACATAGTCATAGGTTCTGGGGCTTAGAACATGGACATCTCTTGGGGGCCTTTATTCTGCCTACCATGATCATGATGTATTTTTATTTGTATATTTGCTGGATTTAGTTTACTGACATTCTGTTAAGGCTTTCTGCATTTATGTTTAGGGAGGATATTTGTACTTTGTCTTGCCCTTGTCCAGTTTTGATGTCAGAGTAAGGATGGTATAACAAAATGTATTACACGGGATTTCTTATACTTTTATTTTCTGGAAGAGTTTGTTTATAATTGATGCTGTTGTTTCTGTTTATTTGGAGGTTTCTAACCATGAATTTAATTTCTGTAGTAGATATAGGAGCATTTAGATAGCTTGTTTTTTCTTGAGTGAGCAGTGGCAGTATCTTTCAATGAATTTTTCCATTTTATCTAACTGATCAAATTTATTGGCAAAAATTTTTCAGAATAGTCCTTTATTATTAGCCTCTTTAATTTCTGAAAGAGCTGTAGTAATGTCTCTCCTTCCTTTGTAACATTGGCAATTTATGTCTTTTTTTCTTCCTGATCCATCTGTCTTGAGGTTTATAAATATTGTTCTTGTCTCAGAGTCAGGCTTTGGTTTCATTGATTTTTATTGTTTTTCTCTTTCTTCTGACACTGATTTGTGCTCTTTATATTTTCTTACCTTCTTTTGGCTTTGGGATTTAATTTACTTTTTTTTCTAGTTTCTTAAGCTGTAATTTTAGATTATTGATTTGAAAAGCTTTTCTCTTTTATAATATAAGTTTTTACTGCTATAAATTTTTCCCTACACATGTTACATGTCTGGCTCAGATATTTTGATATGGTGTATTTCATTTTCATTTTCATTAAATTCAAAATACTCTATAATTTCCTTTGTAATTTCTTGTGTGACCCATGGATTTTTTAAAGAGTACTGTTTATTTTCCAAATAATAAGATATTTTCCAGAATATTAATTTCTAGTTTAATTGTGGTGGTCAGAATTTGTTTGTAGTCCGAAAATATTGTAGCTTTAATTATTTTAAATTATTGTGTTTCTTCTCACCAGATACACCTGTGAGGTGCTGAAAACTCAGAGTACAAACAAAGGGACCTTGCTGGTACTGAAGGCCCAGTTCAAGAAGATTACCCCCCCCCCCACCCCGTGTTCTCAGGGGAAGTGCCCTGATATCCTGTCGACTTCACCAAGAAATGTCTATGCAAATTGAACAAATGTTTTAGTTAGTATCTCAAAAGGTAAGAGACTTTTATTTGAGCCCAAATTAAGACAGCTTCCCTGGAAATAAGCTCTTCACAAGGAAGAAAGTGTTCCCATGAATGAACAGTTTTTATAGGGTTGTATACTTTTTTACATCTTGTAAAAGCTCAAAAGATGATAGATTAGCATATAGGCAGGAATCACAAGATTTGTCATAAAGGAATGTAGGGAGTAGAAGTATTAATTGATGTCTCCAGGGCAAGATGATTTTCCTTTAGGCTACTCATTCACAAAGTAGATGTACAATGCATGCATAGTGGGCCATAAATCAGGCTTTTGGTTTGAACAAACGTTATATACAGTCATTTTGACTTGAAAGAAATCTAAAATGGCTTCCCTTGTTTATCAGGCCTTTTAGAGAGTTTTTCTCTCATCATTACAGACAAATTACGTATGGTTCTATTAGTAAACTTTATTAAAAATATTGTACTGTGGGGGCGCCTCGGTGGCGATTAGGCGGCCGACTTTGACTCAGGTCATGATCTTGCGGTCTGTGGGTTTGAGCCCCCAGTCAGGCTGTGTGCTGACAGCTCAGAGCCTTGAGCCTGCTTCCGATTCTGTGTCTCCCTCTCTCTCTGCCCCTTCCTTGCTTGCTCTCTGCCTCTTTCTCAAATAATAAGCATAATTTTTTTTTAAATATTGTACTATGAAAAACACTTTTCTAGAAATCTTGAAATGTACTCATAAATTTCCTAATTTAAAGAATACTGAGATAGCGAAAGTTCACAATCACTTGCTACTTAGTTTTCACTAGAAACTAAGGATTCTAATAGTTAAGAATTCTAATAAATGTAACTCAGACTACTATAAATAAGGGAAACAAATCTATATTCAAGAAAAGTAAAATTGGTGTTTTTGAAAAAAAAAAAACATATGAGGAATGGGAATACATTTTGTTGAGGGGGAAAAAAAGTATTTTTGTCCTAAAGTGAGACTGGTTATTTAAAGAAGGAAAACTTGAGACAAAATCTGAATGTGTAAAGTTGTAGAAGGTTTATGGTGAGGGACTCGTTGGAAGGGATTTGTGTATGGTCAGTACTGGCTATGATTGAAAAGAAATTTAAGCAAATGAGTTTTAATATAAAAAATATACTGATGCAAAGGTAAATTTTTTGTTTTCTCTTTGTTAAAAAAAGTTTTCTTAATCTATTGATCCTCTCTTAATAAGACATTGTAAATAATTTTATATTTAAAGTCATCTGCCTAAAAACAAGGACTCTGTGTTTTACCAAAATAATGACCTATGTTTACCAGGTCTTTGATTTACTCTCCAAAAAAGAAAGTCTTAATAAATATTTTAAAAAAGCTAAATTTTGCTCACTGCTGTGTAAACTTATATATTTGTCTTTGATATCTTTTATTGTCTTTTTGGTTAAATCAATAATTAAATATTGTTTCATAATGATCTATTATTATATTTCATCAATTCTTTAAACCTTTGATAATTTTTGACGTACTTCCCCACATTAAATTCTCGAATGAAATATTTTGTCCACAATCTGAGGTGTTCCAGAGAGCTCCTGGAACATTTTAAAGGTTTTGTAAGGAATTAAACTAATTAGATTTATTTGGTAGGTTAAATTAAAAATATATATAAATAAATTATTGTGTTTCTTTTATGCACCAGAAAAATAAGCCATTTTTGTGGGTGTACCATTTGCACCTGAAACCAATGCATATTCTTCTGTTGTTGGGTGAAGTGTTCTATAAGTGTCAGGTCAAGTTTATTGATAATATTATACATACCTTCTGTATCCTTATTTATTTTCTGCCTACATGTTCTATTGCTATATGAGAGAGAAGTGTGAGGTATCCAGCTATAATAGTGTATTTATCTTTTCCTCTTTTCAGTTCTGACAGTTTTTGATCTAGGTATTCTGAAATTTTGTTTATAGGTACACTCATTTAAGACTATGATGTCTTCTTCATTAATTTAATTCCTTATCATTACATAATGTCCCTCTTTATCATCTGGTCATAATATTACTTGTTCTGAACTGTTCTTGATCTGATATTAATTCATACAGCCATTGTAGCTTTGTTTTTGTTAAAGCTTTCATGGTATATCTTATTTTCCTTCATTTTGTTTTTCATACATCAATGCTTTTATAGTTATAGTAAGATTCTTGTAAAAAGCATATATTTGGGTCTTTTACAGGCAATCTGACAATATCTAACTTTTCTGTGGGTATTAAGACCATTTACATTTAATGGAACTATTGACATGGTTACATTAAAACTATATCTTGCTAGTTGTTTTTTGTTCATCCCATCTGTTCTTTGTTTATTTTTCTTCTTTTCTTGTTTTGTTTTGAATAAGTCGAGTAATATTTGTGATATCATTTTATCTCCTCTACTGCCTTCTTTATGCCTGTTTTCAGAATTATGTTTATTGGCTTCGCTATGGCTTACAATATACATCTTAATTAAGCAGAGTCCAATTTCAAATATTATACAACTCACATATAGTATAAGAAATTTACACCAATATTGTTTCTATTCTTCCCTAATATCTGTTGTGCAATTGTTGCCATACACTTTATACATATGTTATAAACTCCAAAATATACTGATACTAAAGTTTTCTTGAAAGTGCTTGTTTTCTTTTAATGAAAATGAAGTATTCAAATGCCTTTTATATTTGCTTTTATTTTAATCATCCTTGGCACTCTTCATTGCTTGTTATAGATACAAGCTTCCATCTGGCATCATACTTTTTCTGCCTATATAACTTCCTTTAACATTTCTTGTAGCCCATATTACATAGAAGTAAATTCTCACAGCTTTTGTTTGTCTGAGGAAGTTTGTATTTTGTCCTCATTTTTGAAAAATATTTTAATACATATAGATTTCTGGGGTGATAGATTTTTCTTTCAATACTAAAAGATGTCAGCCAATTATTTTCTGGCTTGTATAGTTTCTGACGACAAGTCTACTGTGTTTCTAATTTTTGTTCCTCTGTATGTCCTGCATCTTTATACCATCAATATTTGTAGCTGGTTTTCACAAGTTTGACTCTGATGTACTTGAAGTGTGTGTATTTATATTTATCCACATTTTTTTCTTTGAGTTTCTGTGATGTGTTTTATAGTTTTGCATTATTTTTGAAAACTTCTCAGTCATTATGTTTTTAAATGATTCTTTTGCCCTGGAATGTTGCCTGGAAAGAGTAAAACCAGAATAGGGCCTTACTGTGTGTGTGTCTGTGTGTATGTATGTATGCACTGGGAAGGAGTGGCATGGGTAGGCAACAAGGAATGTAGTGGTATAGTTTTAAAAGCATTGGTAGCCAGAGTCCTAAAAATCTAGGTTCAAGACCTAGCTCTGACACTAGTTTTGTGGATCTTGCGCATGTCACCATACCTTCTTGGACATCATTTTCTTCATTCAGTAAAATGGAGACAGCCATTAAATTTGCTTGAACAACTTCAGAGACCTGTCTCAAGGACAAAAAAGGAACGACACAAACAACGGAAACAAAGGAACAGCAGCATGTTGTAAACTGTAAAGAGCTCCACAAAAAGCTGTGGGGTTTGCAATTATAGTGATGCAGATGGTGAAGCAACTTCCCTACCCACCACCCAACTCTTGGCAAAGCCATAATGAGTCAAATTGTTACCAACTCAATTCTTGTCAAGAATTAGACTTGGGACAATGATCACAGATATATGATTTAGGATCTTAATTTTCTGCTCTTTCCTTAATATCTGTGTCAGGTCTTGTACTGCTTCAGTGTAGGTGGATGTGAAGTTGCCTCAATAGGGGTAAGGCTTGGGGCAAGGTTTTGGAAAGTGCATATTCAAAAGTGAAACATGCTTTAGAAAAATTTGGATTTGGTCAAGACATCCTGTGGACAATGAGGTATGGTGTAAGGATTGTTTGCCATTTAATCATATAATGAAGGGGAAAAAATCTAGTTTGTGGGGGTATTTTTCTATTTCCAGCCCTGGATTTTATTTTATTCCAGAGAGAGGTGTTCTTCAAGTAAACACTCTAGAAGTTCTCAAACATCAGCTGCCAAGGATAATTGATAAATTGTACTGGTTGTTTTTGCAATTTTGTTTTAGTTGAGGAAGTTAGGGAAAACCTTAAGTGTTGGGACAGATAGAGAAAGGGTTGGGAGTAAGTAGCAGCACCCTACTATTTTGGAGAGCATTCAATTCTTCTACCTAGCCCAAGAACCATGACTAGTCTGAGTCTGAAACTGTGTGTGTGTGCACGTGCGTGCATGTGCATGTGTGTGGTGTCATTTGCATGTTTTTATATGCACATGTTTATGAATTTGTATCTTTGTGATATGTGTCACCCTGGTTGGGTTTTTTTTTTTTACACTTTGTATATGTTTGAATCTGCATGAGTATCCTGTGAACATTGAAATTCGTGAATGTGTGTATGTACATATCAGGGTTCCAAGATTCTTTTAAGGCTTTGGTAATCTATGGGCTCTTTTTTTTTTATACATAAGGTAAGCTTGCAAGCAATAGGGGTGCTTGATCATTTTGAGAAAGTTATAGAATAGACTGGAATTTGCTCTAATACTTCAAGATAATTCCTTTGATCCATGCCTCTTTCAAATCTGCACCCCCACAACCCATGTGACTCTCTGACTCCTCCCACTCCCACTCAGGCCATTTCCATACAAGAGATAGGGTTCTATATGAAGGATGGTTGGGACCATTCCACACTTTTCTTTTGAGTGAGTGGCAGATGAGATGTCACCAGAACAGGAGGCTTTGTTCTCCCATCTCTACTCTCCTTAGATTATTGAGGAGTTGTAGTTCTGGCCTCAGTTCTTTTGTTTGCCAGGCTGGAGGTCTGCTTACCATTCTTTTGGAGATTTTTGGGGTGAGGTGCAGGGACTAGACATTTTTACTTTTGGAGAAAGACTTTGCCTCCTCCAGAGAAAGTCCATTCTCCAGCTCTAGGCTAGGAAGTGAGAAACAAAACTAACGAACAATGCCTACGGGCCGCTTTTGAAACTCAGCCCTACTCCTGTGTTCCAGAGAGACAGCCAAAGGATCACTCTAGGCAGGCATTGATTTATTGTTTTTTTTCATTCAGCAAATATTTCTGGAGTACTTGTTATGCATAGCTTCAGCTGAAGAAGCATAATTCTTTCTTGACACCATGTTCCTTTGAATAGGGGTATTTGGGTGACAATGGTTGGGAATGACTTGTGGTGGGAATTGGGAACCAGCCTATGGGAGAGAGCAGTGGATTTCAAGATCCCAGAGGGAAAGAGGAACCCTGTGCATTTTCCTAATCTCTAAAGATGGGGCTGTTCAGTGGTCATGGCTCTGCTTTTGTTTCTGCCTTTGTTTCCAATTTGGTTATGAAATTATGGTGAATCCTGTGGACTGTAGCTTCTAGCCTCTCACCTACTTCTTCCCTCTCATGCCCCAAAGCCATTTCCTGAAACTCCTAGAGAGCAGCAGCGTTTGTAGCCCAAGGAGTATCTCTAACCTGCAGCCACCCTGAGTCTGAAGCTGCCCTTTACTTCTGCTAATGCAGGGTCGGGAGTTGCTTTTTCTCAGCCACAAGAGGCACACACACTAGGGAGAGAGAACGCCTTCTGTTAGAACAGAACGGTTCTGTTATAGTCTTTGTGGCAGAACCAATAACAAGGATCTTTCTATTCTACCCATTGAAGAGTAGGATAGTAGCAATCTCTAAGGTCCCTTCCACTCTGGCATTCTGTGATTGCTTCTGAAAATGATTACTTCAAATCCTCTTCAAACTGCAAACTGAAAACTTCAGAACCACTAGGGAGAACACTATTCAGTCTTCTCTGAGAAGTGGAATCCTTGTCATTTCCTTACAGATTTTAAAAGGAAGGGAGCTGACATTTATTAAGTGTGCTATGAGCCAGGCACTCTCTTATATTGTTCATTATTATTTCAATAATAACTCATAACTTGAAGAAATTTGGGATAGGTGAAGTGAGTGTGTATATGAAGTAGTGGGTACAGTGCCTGGCATAAAGTATGCTCTTAATAAATGTGATGTCTTGGCTCATGTTTCAGTCCCTGTCTACCCTGCTCACTGCCATTTAAGAAGATGAAGAAACAGAAAGAGGGATTAAGTGACTGCCCCAAGTCACCCAGGTTTTCAGCTCCAAAGGCCACATGTATCCTGTTGCACTACACCACCTCTGGACTTTGAAGTCTGCAGTTGTTTCCCCTGTGGACCTGCTCCATTAGCATGTGCAGTTTGAAGAATTTGCTGGGAAGCCTCCTCCTTTCTGGCCCAGTTTGTCATTGTAATCCAGGGTCTGTTGGGGCGTGGCTGCTCAGAGGTTTCAGGCATAGCACAAATTGCCCTAAATAGGATTATAACTGGTCCCACAGAGCTTGAACCCTCCATCTAGGCCTCATTAACATCAAACTTTCATTCTGGGCCAACCATCCCCTAGGGCAGAAAATCATATCCTTGGCTGGCAGGATGTGGAGAAACGTTACAGCACTGGAGGATATGGGAGTAGCTACAACTAGAGATGAGAATGACCACTGACCCTAGGGAAAGGAATAAGGTAGGTTGGGGCTTGCATACCCAGAGGTATGGTCATTGGTCCACATATTAGTAGGGTTAAAGTTGCTGAGAGGTATGACAGAAAACAACTTGGAGACAACTTCATGACTTGAAAATAGCCTTCCTGTGAGATCCATCAAGTCCATTCATTCTATAGGAGACTATCCTGTGTTGTTATTTATTTACCAGGAGGGACTATAGAGTTCTACCTCTAGTGGTGGAGGTGGTTTTGTGTGGATTGCATCACATTCTGGTCTGGTACCCACAGTGCGCATAGAACAATCTTGGGTTTAGGACAACTCAATATATCTTTAGTATGAGAATAGGCAAATGGTTCAGAAATGATGCTGCACAAAGCAGACAGGACAGCTAGCCTTAATAGTTTCTTTTTTCTACCTCCAGAGTGACCAGCATGATTGGGCACTTCTTCCTCCATCTCTCTTTTTCTCTCTCTGTTTTAATCTTTGTCTCTGTCTCCCTGTCTTCTGGGTTCCAGAGGTCAGTCCAGGTAATAGAGCCCTAGTGCAGGAGACCAGCAATCTGGGCTTCCTAATGATGTCCAAAATGATTAAAAATATTTTGCTTTGTATACAGGGGGGCATGATTTGCCTTCGTGAAGTAGTATGATATACTGGAAAGAGTACAGACTTTGAAGACAAGCAACTTAATTTTGTATCCAGATTCTGCCATGTTTTAGTTCTATCTATAATCCTGAGTAAGTCAATTTAACTTCCTCAAGCCTCATTTTTATCATCTCTAGAATTAGGATAATCCTGGTACCTATTTCCTAGGTGTGTTGTGAAGATTTACAGAGATAATTTATGAAAGGAATTTAGCTCAGTTCCTGGCACAGAGTATATGCTCACGGCATATTTGTTGAATGAATGAAAACATAGATGAGTGAATATTGGTATCTCTCCCCCTTCCCTCCCTATGATGAAGTGCTGTGAAGGAGGCTTTGCTATATTTTAAGTGGCAAGAACATGGATGTATAATTCAGTCAACTCAGGGTCTGTGCTCTAGACCATCTACTAGCTGTGTGATCTTAGTAATTAAAAATTGGTCTGAGCCTTAGTATTCTTATGCATAAAATCTGGATAGCAAGGCCAGGTGTGCAGGGCTGCTGTGAAGATTAGAGGAAATAATGTATGTGACATGACCTGGAACATGTTACATGATCTATAACACTAGGTCCCTTTCTCTGCCTCCCCTCCCAGTATGTGGGCTTCTTTAATCCTCAGAATAGCCATGTGAGGTATGTATATCATCATAATGAGATAATGTATGTGGAGGCACCTAGCACAATATGATGCAGGTGGTCAATAAACATTTGTTTCCTTCCTCTTCTGTGCCTTAATTAAGCCAATTATTACCCTGCCAACAATCGTGATTTTGCATGAACTATGTGAATATTTTAAGGAGTGAGGTGCTAATCTTATATTATTATCAATTTAGAAGGCAGCCTGGACACCTGGCCTATAATCACAATTATGTTGATTTTAATAAGATGACAAAAGATCACAGAGTTGATAGATATAAAGTGCTTGCCTAATTCTTCCTTATTATAGTGAGTTATGAATAGATTAATTTGATATTTCAAAATGTAACAATCATTAGAAAAGCATTTTCATATAAATTATAGTTTAACATATCAATGTCTTGCTTTACTTAGCATCTAAAAATGCTGTTCTTTACTCATCATGAGGAGAAAGTATTTGGTGTACGTTTATAGAACTGGGCATTGGAGTTGAGTTCCTCTGACTTTAGCCTGGTCTCTTACCTGGTTTCCCAACAAACCATCTAATCTCCACTAATTTGTGTGTCAGCATATGATATAGAGAGAGCCAAAGAGTGGGATATATTTGTGTTTGGGGCAGAAAGCTTCATGCCAAAATAAAATGTGACCTGGCCACCTTAATTTACTCTTAATCGCCCTGTTAGTAACCATGGACAAGTTACTTAACATCTCTTTTCCTTAGTCTCATCATCTGCAAAGTAAATATAAATATTAATGCTTACCTGATAAGGTTGTTTTGAGGATTAAATAAGATAATTTATGATTAAATTAATCCATCTAAAAGCTTTAGCACAGGATTCACCATGTAGTGAGGGCTCAATAAATGTTAACAGCTGCCACTGCTATAGCCACTACCACCACCACCCTTACCACTACAATAATAACGAGATGACAAAACCATTGCAGAGTTGTTAAAGAATTGGGTACTCTGTTTCATAAAGTATTCCAGATCTCTGAAGGATGGGATGAGAACTTTCTTGATTTTAAACCCCATTTTAAAAATCTTTCCAAGGGGCCTGTCTCCAAATTGCTTGAATTACCATGGAAAATCTTGGATCATCATTGAATATTGATGCATGGAGAATTTTAAAGTCCATACAAAGATCACTCATACTCTTTTGTACCATTATCCAAATGGTAACAAAGCTATAGAAGATATAGGAAACTGGGCTGAGTGTAATTTGAAATAGGAAACTAGGCTGAGTGTAGTTTGAATGCAAGAGAGTCCCTCAAAATCCTTGTAATTTTAATTGTGGTGGCTTCTATTTTAATTTTTCTTTTTCCCCTAATAGCAGAGTATATTAAACTTTCTCAGTTTGTCTCAACTAATCAGAATTTTACAAGAACCTTTCCTTGTCTCTAAATAAACCAGTGTCTGTTATATAGAGAGATTTATCTAGGTGCCATGCATATTTGAGCAAGTAGGGAGAAGGGAATAGAACTAGGTTGATTGAATTCTTTTCATTTTGAAAATTGACCAGTCGTATGGCTGCTCTAGAGACTATATTAATGCAGGTAAATTTCCTAAGTAGCACATTGATAGCTCAGATGGGAATAGTGAACCTGGATGTGTAATCTGGAAGTTTTCAATAAGTTACAGACCAGTGTGTGAGCGTGACTTTACAGCAATAAGAATGGGAGGGCAAAGAGAGCCGTGGAGAGTTTTGTGCAATGAATTCTCAAAAATGGAATGATGAGTGGTTCATAATGTCTCTTGTGTGAATTCAGAGGGCTGGACACCAGTGGTCTCTTATGGTCCCTTCTACCTCCAGGGCCTTAGAGTTCTAGAATACCTTATTTCAACACTATTTCTTCTTTAGATATATTTATCAGAATCTTCCTTCCTTCCTCCTTTTATATTCTTCCTACCTGAAATATTTACTGTGTGCATACTAAATAACCTAGGCACTATGTTAAGCATTGGAGTACAGCATAATCAAGACAGACACTCTTCTTCTTCTCATGTAGTTGACAATTTATAATGTTCTAGGAGGTACTTGACATGATGTTTGGAAAAAATAGCTCCTCAGATGTGTTTTGAGCTCTGTGTTACATACAATTTATTATATGTGAGTTTTCTCCCTTTCCTTCAGCTTGTAGGATTTAAGATCTTAGACAAAAGGATGATTTTTTGACTGGAGCTGATCAGGTTGAGGTGGCAGAGAAACAGGACTAGGGTGGGCCCAGAGGTACTGACTTCTTGCCTGTGACATAGCCTCATAATGTAACTCGCTCATGGCATCTCCTGCTTGCTATGCTCACCCAAATAATAGAGGAGGCAAGGTGTATAATTAAAACAAACAAAGCAAACAAAAACAGACTAACAAGGGAGAACAAAACACCAAACCAAACAAAAAAACAAAACCAAAATAAACACATGAAACTCTTCATTCTAGTCAGCCCCATAAAAAGCGTCTTCCTTTGTCTTTGAAGGGCTCATTTTTCTTTTAGTCCTTTACTCTGGGGTTGAGACTGCAGCATTAACACCTAGTAAACAAATAAGATAGTCGATTCACTTGCTTTGTCTAAAAGAGAACTTAGGACCAGGCTGCTCGATTCCCACCAAACCCTCTCCCTTGCAAAAGAAAACAATGATTTATCTTGGCATCAATTACTGACATTGCCCCAGATGGTCCCAGGGTACCATTGGTCTCCCCAAAATTTGTGAAATACCCCCCTTGAAAGAAAAGAGGAGCAAAGCCAGGTGTTCTGTGAATGTGGGCTGGAATCAAGGCTAGGGATCCTGGGGCTCATCATGCTGGGCCATGGGGCAGGACTTGGGAGCTTCAGGCCGTTGTGCTGAGGAAAAATAAAACCTATGACAGATTTTCATCCACTTATTCATGAGTACATCAAAAGGGTATTAAGCGCTGACTAGTATTGGGAATAAAAGAGCAAACTGAAACATCTTTCACTTTTCCAGATTCAACAAACATTTCCATGTGTTAACAACCTCTAAAGGGGATAGTATCCATCAGTCAAGTAAACAATAATGTTGAGAACAGAAGTGAGTGCACTGATACTGTACTTTTCCTCTTCTTTAAGAGCTTTTGAATTAATTAGTTTTCTTTAAGCCCAGAAAAGAGAAAATCTAGGTGTAGGTGTAGAATGGGACCACAGTATGTCTCTTCAATTATCTGAAGATAATACAGATTAAAATGATATCTATTACAAATAGAAAAAAAGGGCTATGTTGTATAGAATCAGTAAGCAGACCTGGAACAAATGGATGGAATTTAAAGGGATTTTGATTTTGGTTTATTTCTAATAGTCCTTATGAATTGTGTAATATGTGGTCTTGGGAACCAATAATAACAATAACTATTATATAAATAATTGTTATTGTAAGGCATTTTCTACATAGTATTTAAAATAATTTTTTAAATGGTGTGTCTCATGTAATCCTCATTACTAATTGTATATATCAGTCAGGGTACATAGCATTACCCCTATTTTACACATGAAGAAACTGAGGCTCAGAAAGGTTAAGACTATTACTCAAGGTCACATAGCTAACGTGGGATAAGCTGGAAACCAAATCAATACCTGTTGATTGGTCTTGAGGGAGTGCTTAAGGAAGGATTCTCTTCCTTGGCTTCTTTCTGAGTGTGAAGAAGGGAAGAATCAAATGGCAGCTCTGACTTCCATTGAGGCAAGAGACATCTACCAGGTCAGAGCCCAGTGTAGAACTACACTGTGCAAACCAATCTGGATGAAAGTGAACTATTTTGCTTATTGCCGTTTCTATTTTAAGGCTGTGTTCTCTGATTTTAGTGTGAAAATGTAGGTCTGGGCTGGTGAATAGCATAAAGTACACCCTTCCTTGCTCATTATAGCTACAATCACACTGTCTTTTGTGTGCACAGATGCATGTTTATGTGTGCATATGAAATTACTTTCCTGAGCCTGTGAACGCACACCAGTTTCACAATTGGCCTGAAGCAATAAAGGTTGCAATAAAAAAAAAAAGAGCCAGGTTTTGCCATTTCCTGCATAAAAACAAACAGCTGAGTTAATTCATTTGATCAACTTGTCCATTTTCCCAGTAGTTTTCTTGGCATAGGGAAGAGAACTTCTCTGTGAGTACAGCCTGTATGTGTGAGAGTGTGTATGTGTGAGTGTGTGTGTGTGTGTGGACTACCCTATAGCACTGTTTTAAAACTTCTTCTTTTCTTTTAATATGTTTTTCCAAAGTTCTGCCTGATAAATGTGGATTGTATCTAGAGGCCCGCTTGCTAAAAGCATGTTGAGTCATAGGTGGGCTTTAAGGGTCCAGGAAACCTGCGGCGGTGATTAAGAGAGTCATTATTTGATAAAAAGGGAAAACTAGGTATTGGATTGAAAGGAAGACTGGGGGAGCATGAAGAACTTCTTGAGCAGGGGGGAAAAACACTTCGAAGCTAGCTGGCAGGGTGAGTGGAGACCGGAGAAAACCAGTCTTGTGCAGTAGGACTTGCTGCTGCATTTTAATGACATCTCTGTGTGACCGGTTTTTTTTTTCCTCTTTCTGTTTTTTCATCAAGCAAGAAAGAACACAGAGGTGATTCAGCAGTAACCTAGCTCCTTAAACTTTGCAACGTACTCTGGTCCCTTGAACATTTTCAAACTGACATCTAGAAATTCTTCATCACAGTTTCAACTAGATAAAAACTAACTTTGTAAATATTGACAGGTTAAAATTACCAAAAATAAATAAATAAATAAACCCTTGCCTCAGTTTTTTAACTTCTTCAATGGCTTCTAAATACTGTAGTGTTTTTATAGCCACTGTCACCCATTAAAATACAAATGGACAACTTTTCTAACAGGCAGGCATTTAACACCATTACCTTTTCTTTTTGAACCCACATTTCTGTTCACTTTCCCCACTGAATTTTGTCTTAATGTCATGCATACCTGAAAATCTTCTCTTGATGATTGTATCATACATCTCTACAAAAAGATGCATATAAAATGAAATTTTAAACTAAAAATGTCCCAGCGACCACAAGCCTCCCAATATTAAAATAAATAAGCAAATTAAGTAAGTAAATAAATAAACATCCCACAGTGACTAAGTGACAGAGAATTAATTAGAACCAGGGACTATGCTCCAACTTCAAAATCTTATCAACTCTGCTCTGCTGTACTCTGGGACCTTACAGAAACAAGTGCCTTCAGTCAAGGTGAGATTCAAGATGCCTAATAGGTAGACCTTCCTCTTGTAAATTAGGAGAAGGGTAATTGTGAAGTAGAGGTGAGAAAGGGGAACCAGAATGACTCTTCAACCTCAGGTACATTCACAGCACAGCAATCTTAGAGAACAGTCCCTATGTAAGTTAGAAATTAAATTCTCTTACAACTCTGCCCGTCTGCATACCTCCCTAGGAAGTCATCCTGTGCTTCTAGGGCAGGGTTCCTCATCAGCGGCGCCATTAACATTTCTTCTTTGTTGTACGGGGCTGTTCTGTGCATTATAGGATATTTAGCTATATCCCTGGCCTCTGCCCACTGGGTGCCAGCGGTAGCCCCCCTATCCAGTTGTGGCAACCAGAAATGTCTGCAGATATTGCCAAATGTTGGGAGGGGGTTGCAAAATCACCCCTAATTGAGCACCACTGGTCTCATGCTATGCATACCCCGGTTTGAAGTTTGTTTCTCTAGCTCATTAGGAATGTGAACAAGGTTATTTGTGCTTTATTCAGGAAAAGGGCAAAATCTGGTTGTTTGCATTGAAATTCCCTTCCTGGGTCATAGGGTAATTCTATTTTTAATTTTTTGAGGAACCTCCACACTGTTTTCCAGAGCAGCTGCACTAGTTTGCATTCCCACCAACAAGGTACAGGGGTGCTGATTCATAGGGGCACATGTACCCCAATGTTTATAGCAGTGCTTTCAACAATAGGTAAATTACGGAAAGAGCCCAAATGTCCATCAACTTATGAATGGATAAAGAAGATGTGGTTTATATATACAATGGAATACTACTTGGCAATGAAAAAGAATGAAATCCTGCCATTTGCAACAATGTGATTGGAACTGGAGGGTATTATACTAAATGAAATAAGTCTGTCAGAGAAAGACAGGTATCATATGTTTTCACTCACATCTGGAATTTGAGAAACTTAACAGAAGACCATGGGGGAAGGGAAGGGAAGGGGAAAAACAGTTTCAAATAGAGAGGGAGGCAAACCATAAGAGACTTTTAAATACAGAGAACAAACTGAGGATTGATGGGGGGCAGGGGAGAGGGGAAAATGGGTGATGGGCATTGAGGAGGGCACTTGGGATAAGCACTGGGTTGTATGTAAGCAATGAATCACAGGAATCTACCCCCAAAGCCAAGAGCACACTGAATATACTGTATCTTAGCTAACTTGGCAATAAATTATATTTTAAAAAAGTATTTACACTTCTTGATTATATGTATTCAAGAGAAAATAAAACTGTACTACACAAAAATGGATATTTTCATGTAGTTTTATAAAATAAAACACACTCACAACATAAAAAAATAAATTCCCTTCCTGAATGAGTGAGGAGTTAAGCCCATGGAGATAGGGAGTTGTTGAATCCATATCAAAGGCTTAACCCAGCATTGGGTCTTGAAGGAAGCAAAATTAGGTTAGGAGAAGATATTTAAAGATGCCAGATAAGGGGAAGACTGGAGATGAGGAATGAAGTTACTAACAACAGAAATCATGACAGATGCCATTTATGATTTGCCAGCCATTGTGCTAAGTACTTCATATGGATTCTCTTGTGGAATAATCATAATATCCTACGAGATAGTTATAATCATCTCTTAGGGTACAGGTTATACTGTTGTAACAAAAGACTAAAAAACTTCAGTGACTTAGACAATGTAGAAATGTATGTATCTCCATGAAAAGACCAGGTAGACTGTTTAGGATACCATGTTGAGGATCCAGGCTGCTTCTGTGCTCTGTTCCCTTCTATACTCAGATTCCATCTCGTGGTCCCAGATGGCAGCTGCTAATTCTCCTATCAGGTCTGTATTCCAGCCCGCAGCAAGAGTAAAAAGGAAAAGGTGATGAGGAAATGCACTTTTTTGTAAGGGCACAATCTAAAAGTTATACACATCATTCAATTCACACCCGGTTGGCTTGACCAAGCTGCAAAGAAAATGTGGGCTTTAGCTGAGCAGCCAGCTACAGCGGTTAGAAAACTAGAGCTTGAGGCCCAACGGCTTTTTGCTTGGTAAATAAAGTTTTATTGCAACAAGGTCACTCCCATTCATTTATGTATTATCTATGCTGCTTTCTCACAACAATGGTATTTGTCAATTGTGGTGAAGACCAGATGGCCTGCAAAGCCTAAAAACGGGCTTTTAAGAAAAAGTTTGTCAACCCCTGCTCTAGAAGAAGGAGGGAATGGATATTTGAGATCTCTTAGCAGGCTTTGCCACAATTCTTCCTTAACAGAGGAAATGGAAGCACATAGAGGTTAAGTGAGTGGCTGAAGGTGACATACTGATAAGTGGTAGAGCTAAGATCTGAATGTGGCTCTGTTTAGCTCCAAAGGCGAAACACTATTTACTATATCATACTGCCTTATGAATTTATTCAACAAATATTTATTGTGTCTACTCTGCATCAGGCAATGTTCTAGGTGTTGGGGATTCAGTGGTGAATAAAAAAGGAAATTGATACTCTTGCAAAGCCTACATTAAAGGAGAGAGGCCATTAGGAAGGAGTTAAGCAAAATACATTCTATGTTCGAGGTGATAGGTGCTATAAATGAAAAGTAAATCAAGAAAGAATGGAAGGCAGTGACAGAGTTGGGGTAAAGATTTGTTTTTAAAAGAAATGATTAGGGGATCCTGGGTGGCTCAGTCAGTTGAGCGTCTGACTTCGGCTCTGGTCACGATCTCACAGTTCATGAGTTCGAGCCCCGCATCAGGCTCTGTGCTGACAGCTTAGAGCCTGGAGCCTGCTTTGAATTCTGTGTCTCCCTCTCTCTCTCTGCTCCTCCACCACTCAATCTCTGTCTCTCTCTCTCTCCTTCAAAAATCAATAAAAAAACATTAAAAATTTTTAAAAGAAATGGTTAAAGATGGTTGCAATATTGGGGAAACCAAGAAGAATGAGTCTGGATTGTAGCTCTTGACAAACAGGTAGGAAGCTGTGCCGAAAATTCCCAGTAAAAGCCCCGAGTTTCTCCTTACAGGAAGCTTGGCAGGAACTGGAACCAAAGGAACCAAGAAAGTATGAGTACCCATGGCTTATGCATGGTGGGTACCTGGTGCAAAATAGATGTGTTGGAAGAAGTCTGGTTTAAAGGTATTAGATTATGGTGGAGTGTTTGTCTTTAATCCTTTTAGACAGAATTCCAGATACCTTTCACATAGAGACAAAAGTAGACACGTACGCATGTGTAATTAACAGTAGGCGGTGAGTTGGTTTGCATGGTGGAAAGATCATGAATGTTGGAAGCACACAAAACTGTGAATCTCAGCTCATGCTTGAAGACTTCAGGCAAATCGTTGTTAGTACTATTATTAGACATGATTTATTGACCATTTTCTATGTGGCAGGCAATTTATATTCATAATCTCATCTAATCCTTACATAACTCTATAAATAGATATGAGTGCTATCTTCAATTATCTTTAAGTTAAGTGGTGAAATTAAGTGGTGATAGGTAACAGTTGAGAAGTAATGAGAGCTGTACAGTTTCCTCCCATGCATTTATATTGCTTTATCTTATTTAAGAATAGTGATTACTAATGTTACTTGATGCTCCTGTGGGGCTGTTTTCACAATTTTATTTTGTAAAGAAAAATGTTAATGTTTATTTAGTGCTTACTATGTGTCAGGCACTGTTTTAATTACTTTACATGTATTTACTCTTCAAAACAACACTGTGAGAAGTTACTATTATTCTCATTTTTCAGATGAGAAACTTAGGCCCAGAGAGCCTAAGTAACTTGCCCAAGGTCACACAACCAGTAAAAGCAGAGACTGGGAGTTGGTCCTGGGCAGTGTGGCACTGGTGTTCCCGTGTTCAATTATTATACTATAGTGCCTCACAGAACAGACCAGTAAGACAATTGAATGAATAAAACGTGCTAATTTATCTTCTGTTGCCCGTGTTGTATATGGAAAGCCTGGCTATTTGGGCCTTATGATCTAACCCATGGCTACTACTACTTCCGTAATGCCAGTATATCTGAATTGCAGGCAAAGTTCCATGGAGCAAATATTTCACCTCCAGAAGACTACTCTGTGAAAACCAAATTTTAAAAGTGATAGCAAAGGTGATAGCATGTATGACTGTCTCTACCTGACTGTGTAGCTCCAGATGGATGTATGTGTGCATTCAGATGTGTGCACGTGAGTCTAACCAGAGTTTTCAGATGTCAGCTGCTGGGCTTTCTTTATAGTAGCCTAAATTCCAGTCTTCTGTGTGGCAAGATTTAAAAATAAGAAATCTTTATTTTGTTTTAGGATGTACACCTGTTTTTACTGGAATCTACTCTCTCCAGAAACTACCATGCTGCTGTTTCATGGATGTCACTACCAAATAAGCATGGATCGCCCAGTATCGTCAATGGAATGATTCTCTGCTCCTGTCCTGGCATTTTAGCTCCTATTTCATGTTCTGATAAAGAAAGTCATAAATATGATTTGCTGTGTGGCCTGTCATTTCTTTGACTTGTCAACATTCAGTAAGGATTTCTGTGGGAATTTCTTCTGTCCAAGATGGCACAAAGTATGCCATCCATGGGCTCTACACTCCTCCTTTGAATGTGAATTTGGGAGTCTTGACCTGCTACCAGAACAGTTGTATTCTGGACTGTCCTCCTAGGGATGGGGATAGATTTTCACTGAGCCATTCCTTCTATCACTTCATCTCCTCATCCTATTCCACCCCTGACCAAATGACAAGTTCAACTGATTTCTATAAAATAGCTTTTCTGAGGGCAATTTTAACTGGCTACCATGAGTACCAACCCCAAGAAATGTCCTCATTGGTGCAGAGCTCTGACCACTGATAGAATTGGGCTATATAGGAAATCTTAGAGGCTGATGGACCTGCTATAACACTATGGAGAAACTGACACTTCCCCAGGAAATTCTGACTTCTGCGGGGCCAGGAAATATCACCATGATTGTGACTGAGTTCATCCTATTAGGGTTTCTCCTATTACTGTAGACCTCAAGGAATTGGGTCCCTTGTTCTTCCTGGTGTTTGGCATTGTCTACCTAGCCACCATTTCTGGGAATCTTCTCCTCGTGGTCCTGGTGAGCACTCAGCGGGGACTCCAGACACCAATGTACTTCTTTCTGGTGAACCTCTCATGCCTAGAGGTCTGTTATACATCCAACATTGTGCCCATGATGCTGGTGGACTTGTTAAGAAATAACAGAGTGATCTCCATGGCAGGTTGTGTTATGCAGCTCTGCTTCTCTGGGGCTCTGGGCAGCACTGAATGTTGTCTTCTGGCAGCGACGTCATATGACTGCTACCTGGCCATCTGCCAGCCCTTGCACGATCCAACATTAATGCATGGAACGATATGTGTAGGGCTAGTAATTGGTTCATGGGTTAGTGGCTTCACAGTGGCAGCTGCATTCCAGGCTGCTATGGTACCCAGTTTGACCTTCTGTGATGGCAATGAGATTAACCATTTCTTCTGTGACTGAAACCTCTGCAGAAGCTCTCCTGCTCAGATCCCCATCTGGTCAACCTGGACTAACAGTGTTGGTTACTCTGGCCCCTTTGGACTAACCCTAGTCTCTTACTGGAAGATTCTTTCCATGGTCTTGCATATAACTTCCATGACTGGTAGGAAGAAGACCTTCTCCACTTGTTCTTTTCATCTAGTGGTTGTGACCTTGTTCTATGGGACCTTGATCCTGGTCTATGCTGTGCCCTTGGCCGGCCAGGTGCCAGTTCTCAACAAAGCCTTCTTCTTGCTCTATACTGTTGTTACTCCTATGTGTAACCCCCTTATCTACAGCCTCAAAATCAAAGATGTCAAGGAGGACCTGAGGAAGCTGAGGATTTGATCCTATAATGATAAGTTTCATTCAATCAACAAAAATGATGACAGTCTGAAGGTCAAGGCACCATCCTAATCCTCAGGGAGCTCTCAGCCAGATTAGGAAAGCATAGGATAGATTATAATACTTATAAGCCAAAATATTGGTTAATACCCAGATCATCTATTTAGCTGATTTAGGGGAAGAGTTATATTTGTCTTGGTGTCCTTGAAGTTATCTAGCTTTCCTTGAGCACATTTATACTGTGAGAGGGTAGGGGCACTTCCTAGGAGGGAAACTAATTATTCTGGGATATAAAATAAATAGTTTCTGAATAAAATTCCCCCAGAAGCTCAATCCTGAAAGTAGGTATTGGCAGGTGTTCATGAGTTGTGTTCAGTTGTGTGTGTGTGTGTGTGTGTGTGTGTGTGTGTGTGTGTTTTATAAATGAGACTGGGGGATTCTGGCGTTGGAGGAGGAGTGATAAATGTGCTATCCCTATAAGATTAAAAAAATAAAGGTGTTATCTAATAAAATATATGGAAACCCAGTAGGCGACTAGTTGTACATTAAACACAATTTGTGAGACATGTAGATTGCCTCAAGGCACTCTTTTCTAAGTTGAATTTTCTCTAGCACTTACAGCTACCTACGGTCATTTCTTTCTTTCTGCTCTCCTCCTAGACCCTCCTTCTGCTGTGTACCTGAGTTTGCCTTACTGGCCTCACTTGTGCTTTTCGTTCTTATTTTTGTATCTGTTACCAGTGACTTAGCATTACCGACTGTTATATTCAAGATACACTTTAAGAAAGAGGGAAAGCAAAAAGATTCTGCTGTATTAAGGGAGAGAATACATGTATTTGCGTATTGAATCAAAAATATTTATTGAAAAAAATTTATTGAGAGTCTAATATTATCCAGGCATTGTGCTAGGTGCTAGGAATAGAATAGTGAACAATGTAGATACGGTTTCTGACCTCAAAGAAATTACAGTTTTGGTGGCCTTGGTGTTCAAATGGTTCAGAATTTATGTTTTTTACATTATAGATGATGTAGTTCTTGAAAGCACTGCCTATAAAGAGAATCTCTGCATGTAAGATCCCAATATTCTTATTTACTTTAATTTTAATAGTAATTACATAATTAATAAAAATGATTTAATGTAAAGACCTAACAAAGCATTTAGTAGCCATATTGAACAAACACAAATGCTCAGAATGTCCCTTGCTTACCTAAATCTGCCCCATGTTTTTCCTTTAAGACCCCACTCAAATTCTACTTTCTCTTGGAATTCTCCCTGACTGTCCTGTTCATGTCATTTCTTCCTCTGAGAAATTGTTTATTTCCCTTCATTTGACAAGTAGCATGCATGGCTATTTATGTTTTCTGTATATGCCCCATCTTTCTACTGAGATTATAAATCTGTCAAGGACAGAGACAGAAAGCCATTTCTAGCTGTACACTCAGCACTGCACACAGCAGACCTATCTTCAGAGGATAAAATCTGAGCTCCTCAGCATGGAATTCAAGGTCTTCCATGGCCCTGCTTCTGCCTCCTTCACCAGTCTCATCTCCCACCAGGCTCCATCTCAGTTTGTCATATCACACCTCTGCATCCTTACTCATGTCCTTTGCCTGGAAGATAGATCCTGCCCATATTTGTTTTTCACCTGGCTAATTCCCCTTCATCTTTTAATACTTTCATCCATCATCATCCTCACTGGAAAGACTTACCTGATTATTTTCTCCCATCCAACACATTTAGTGAAGTGATTCTCTCCTGTGTCCCGATGGATTCATTGCAGACCCACGTTTAAGCAGTAATCATATCTGGTGGTTTGCCACTGCATCTTCAGTGCCTAAAAGAACGTTTGGCATAGGAGACACGCAATGAATACTTGCTAAGTGATGAGCTTAATGGTTAATATCTTCCTTCCTTAATAGATTATTATTTCCTTAGCTTCAAGTACCACCTCTATACTGATGGTCTGTCCATAATTTGATGCCATAATATATGCTGTGAAGGAAAATCAATTTGCTGGGAAGGCATATAACAAGGGTAACTCATTTGGATTGGGTTGGAAGTATAAGAAAAGACTTCTCTATATGGCATTTGACTAGAGACCAGAAAGACCAGGCAAGTATAGGCCATAAGGTGGGGTAGGGGAGGGAAGGGTTTCAACAGAGAGATTAGCCACAGCAGGATCCTGCAGTGGTAAAGACCTTGAAATGTTTGGGATCAGAGAAAAGGCTAGTATAGTTACAGTGTGCTGGTCAAGTGGAAGAACATGGCAGATAGGGCTGGGGAGGTAGGCAGGAAACAGATAATACAAGGTCTCACTGGATTTCACTGTAAGTAGGATTAGAACTCTTCAAATGGTTTTTAGGAGAGTGACATGATCAATTTTATATTTTAAAATCACTCTGGCTGATATGTACAGTCTTTCAACAGGACTGGGGGCTAACAGACATTGAGAAGCCAGTCACAGTACTATTACAATGTTACCAGTGAGAGATGATGGTAGCGTAGGCTAGTAGAGTAGTGGCAGAGATGGGGAGAAATAAATTGAGCTCTATGTATTCAGAGGTAGAAATTATAGGATTTGATAATGGATTATAGAGGAAGGCATCAATAATAAACTTTCAGGTTACTGGTTTGTGAATTGAATATGTGTTTGTGCACATATGGGAGATGGGAGAGTTCTGGAACAGAAAAGGTTTGGGGAAGAAGAACAATGATGAAGTCAGTTTTGTATAAGAGTATTCTGATATAGCAGCAGATGTTAAATAGGTAGCTAAATATACTGGTTGAAACTCAGAAGAGATATCTGAGCTAGAAATCTGAATTTACAAGCCATCAGCATGTAGATGGAATTTAAAAGCCTGAGAATGGGGTGCCTGGGGGGCTCAGTGGTTAAGCGTCCAACTCTTGATTTCACCTCAAGTCATGATCCCCAGGGGCATGGGATTGAGGCCCACATTGGGGTCCATGCTGAGTGTGGAGCCTGCTTAAGATTCTCTCTCTCTCCTTCTGTCCCTCCTCCCTCTCTAAAATAAAAAAGTCTAGAAATGGGTGAAAACATGTACAGAAACTGTTCAGAAGGAGAAAGAACCCAGAATGGAGCTCTGGGAATTCCACTATTTAGAGGTCATGTAGAGGAAGGATAATCAGCAAATAAGACTGAGGAGGGATAGAGAAGTAGGAGGAAATCTATACTTGCCAGTACAGGGAAGATAAAATATTTTTTTGAGAAGAGAATGGTTTAGGGAAGAAAGGCTGCTAAACTCTACTAAAGGCCACAGAGAGAAGGAGCAAGCTGAGGACAGAGAAGAGTCCATTGTATCTGATAACATGGAGGACATTGATAACCTCACGAACAGAACTTTTGGTACGGTGATGGGTGAAGAAGCCTCTCTGGAGTGAGATAAAGCAATGAATAAAAAGTGGGGGCGCCTGAATGGCTCAGTCAGTTAAGCATCCAACTGTTGATTTAGCTCAAGTCAGGATCACACGGTTTGTGGGATTGAGCCTCATGTCAGGCTCTGCGCTGACAGCACGGAGCCCGCTTGGGATTCTCTCTCTCTCTCTCTCTCTCTCTCTCTCTCTCTCTCACACTCTCGCTCTCTGAAAATAAGTAAGAAAACATTTCTTTTAAATGAAGATGACACAATGTGTAGAACGTTCTTTGGAGAACCTGGCTCTGAAAAGAAATAGATTTGGTGAGAGCTGGAACAGATTGCTTAAGGGAAGATGTTTTCACAATGTGAAATAATAGAAAATGTCCGAATACCATTAGGAAGAAGAATTTATCAGAAAGGGAGAAATTGAAGATGCGGGGGACCAGGGGGATATAGTGTTTTATGGACCCTGCAAGGGCTGGAAGGTCCAAAGTCCAGAGCACATGTGAAGGGATTGGCCTCTGATCAAAGGAGTGACACACGGTAACAAACATGTACTGAATACCTACCATGTGCTTGATTTTGTTTCAAATACTGGGGTTATGACAATGAGTAATGCCTGGTCCCTGCCTTCATGGGGCTCATAGTTTAGTGAAAGAGACAGACAAGTAAACAGTCAATTATAATCAAGTTGGTAATGCTGTGATAATTACAGGGTCCTGTGTCAGTCCTGGGGACAGTCATTGTTATGGGTTGAATTTTGTCGCCCAAAGAAAGATATTTTGGAGTCCTAACACCCAGTACCTTAGAACGTGACCTTACTTGGGTAGGGTCTTTACAGAGGTAATCAAGTTAAAATGAGGTCAGTAAGGTGGGCCCCAATTTAATATGACTAGAAAAGCGGGAAATTTAGAAACAAAGACACACACAGGGGCATTGCCATGTGAAGATGGAGGCAGAGATTGGAATGCTATGCCTGCAAGCCAAGAAACACCAAAGATTGCCAGCAAATGACCAGAAGCTAGGAGAAAGATGCAGGACAGATTCTTCCTCACTGCCCTCAGGAGAAATCAATGCTGACTTGATCTCAGACTTCTGGACTCCAGAACTGTGAGGAAGTGAATTTTTTTTTATTTGTAATTTAACTTTATTTTTTATTTTTTTAAAATTTACATCCAAATTAGTTAGTATATAGTGAAGCAATGATTTCAGGAGTAGATTCCTTAATGCCCCTTACCCATTTAGCCCATCCCCCCTCCCACAACCCCTCTAGCAACCCTCAGTTTGTTCTCCATATTTATGAGTCTCTTCTGTTTTGTCCCCCTCCCTGTTTTTATATTATTTTTGTTTCCCTTCCCTTATGTTCATCTGTTTTGTCTCTTAAAGTGCTCATATGAGAGAAGTTATATGATTTTTGTCTTTCTCTGACCAATCTCACTTAGCATAATACCTTCCAGTTCCATCCACGTAGTTGCAAATGGCAAGATTTCATTCTTTTTGATTGCTGACTAATACTCCATTGTATATATATATACCACAACTTCTTTATCCATTCATCCATCGATGGACATTTGGGCTCTTTCCATACTTTGGCTATTGTTGATAGTGCTGCTATGAACATGGGGGTGCATGTGTCCCTTCAAAACAGCACACCTATATCCCTTGGATAATTGCCTAGTAGTGCAATTGCTGGGTTGTAGGGTAGTTCTATTTTTAGTTTTTGGAGAAACGTCCATACTGTTTTCCAGAGTGGCTGCACCAGCTTGCATTCCCACCAACAATGCAAAAGAGATCCTCTTTCTCTGCATCCTTGCCAACATCTATTGTCTGAGTTGTTAATGTTAGCCATTCTGACAGGTGTCAGGTGGTATCTCATTGTAGTTTTGATTTGTATTTCCCTGACGATGAGTGATGTTGAGCATTTTTTTATGTGTCAGTTGGCCATCTAGATGTCTTCTTTAAGAAGTGTCTATTCATGTCTTTTGCCCATTTCTTCATTGGATTGTTTTTTGGTGTTGAGTTTGATAAGTTCTTTGTAGATTTTGGATACTAACCCTTTATCTGATATGTCATTTGCAAATATCTTCTCCCATTCTGTTGGTTACCTTTTAGTTTTGCTGATTGTTTCCTTCACTGTGCAGAAGCTTTTTATTTTGATGAGGTCCTTGTAGTTCATTTTTGCTTTTGTTTCCCTTGCCTCCGGAGACGTGTTGTGTAAGAAATTGCTGCGGGCAAGATCAAAGAGGTTTTTGCCTGCTTTCTCCTCAAGGATTTTGATGGCTTCCTGTCTTACATTGAGGTCTTTCATCCACTTAGAGTTTATTTTTGTGTATGGTGTAAGAAAGTGGTCCAGGTTCATTCTTCTGCATGTCACTGTCCAGTTTTCCCAGCACCACTTGCTGAAGAGGCTGTCTTTATTCCATTGGATATTCTTTCCTGCTGTGTCAAAGATTAGTTGCCCATACGTTTGTGGGTCCATTTCTGGGTTCTCTATTCTATTCCATTGATCTGAGTGTCTGTTCTTGTGCCAAGTGAAGTTTTGTTTTTTAGACCACTCAGTTTGTGGTACTTTGTTATGTTAGCCCTAACAAGCTAATACAGACACCCAAACCAGTCTGAGAGAGAGGCCTCGGTCAGGTTAAGGGAATCCTTCCAGTGGAGGTGTTGCCTGAGCCGAATCAAGATAAGTAAGTAGGATTGCATGGGTGGGCCTGCGGAGGCCATTCCTTGTAAAGTGATCATCACCTGCAGGGGTTTGGAAGTGAAAGAGTGTATATGTCCAAACTACTGCTAGTAATCCAATGTGGCTGGATGTAGGCTGTGTGACCATGGTGGCAACAACTGAGATCTGAGAAGCTGGAGCCAGTTCATGAAAGGCGTCAATTCCAAGCCAAGGAATTTGGACTTCATCTTGAAGCCAAGTGATTGGCCTTTAAATATTCATTTCCCCTCCCAACTATTTCCCTGCCTCATGCCATTTTTTTCTAGGAAACCTCTTACATCTATTGTGGAACTTCTCACACACAAATATGGAAAATAACTTGCTTCTTCTCTCTTCAAATATGCAGTGATATGTCCTATTATGTCCTGTTTACTGGGATATGCCCGGTACCTGGCAAGTGCTTGACATATAGTAGTCTGTTAATAAATGGCTCTCTGGTGTGTTCCTAGGGACAGCATTGGTACTCCCTTGGTTCTCTTTGGTCATATTCCAGCACACTCCATATTTTGTTTTCACTCTTCTCTCTTCTTCCTTCCTCCCACTGATGGCCCAGCACCAATGACCCCCATGACACTTGGCTCTCATTTCACTTCTCTACTCGGTTTTCTCCTTGGGCAAGGACTCTGGGAGCTACTAGTATGCTTCCTGTAACACAGAATTGGCAGTTCCCCCCATAGGGCAGCCTCTCATGCATTCAGGTTCCTTATTGTCCCCAAGGGAGCCTGGTTCACATTGCACAAAACCCTGCAGTCCAACCTTGTCACCTTGCTCCTGTCCCTGGTTCTGCCAGGACTAGTGCTTAACTGACCCTAAGAAGGGTCATTAGGTCACTTTCAAGGAAGTATCTCTGGCCAGAATGGACCAAAGAACAGGTGGCAGCTTTGGCAAGAGGATGCAGTTGAGGCTACAGGATGCAGCAATGGGATTGCTGGGCTCAACAGGTGGGAAGGGTCAAGTAATCTGAGCAATCTCTAAGTGAGCCAGATTTGACCCATGGGATCTCCACCAAAAAAGGCAAACTAGGGCACCAGAACAGGAAATTAGGAAGAATGATAGTCAATGCAAGAGGCTGAGCAGAAACCACGTGCACTAGATTGAATTCATTTAAAAAGTACATCCGCTCGGGGTGCCTGGGTGGCTCAGTCGATAAAGCGTCTGACTTCGGCTCAGGTCATGATCTCATGGTTTGTAGGTTTGAGCCCCCATCAGGGTCTGCTCTGACAGTATGGCTCTCTCTCTCCCTCTCTCCCTGCCCTTCCCCTGCCCTTCCCCTGCTTGTACTTTCTCTCTCTCTCAAATCAATTAAATAAACTTAAAAATATAAAATAAATAAAAAGTACATCCTCTCAAAAAAAGTGCATCCTCTCATACCTGCCCATTTCTACATGCATAAACACACCCCAACTTGAGCCAGCACACACACACACACACACACACACACACACACATCCCACAGACACAAAATGCTGGCACACAGTGTCATACTCACAATGGAAGAACCTAGTGTGACATGTTTTGTTTGGCAGATATTGTAACTACCTTATGTGTTTGCAATTTGCAGGGAAAGATGTGCTCTTTACAAGTGTATGTCCCAAAGAATATAAATATCCCTTGAAATAACCAAGTTTTTTTTGTTGTGATGGTTTCAAACAGATAGCTTTCTGTCTTCTTATACCAATTGAATCTGATACAATTTAACTTTTTCTGGATGATTTCAAGCAATCTTTATAGATACTCATTATTGGGGGCTGAGCTGAGATAAAGAGTGTTATTAGGAGCTATATTGAGGTGTATTGGACTCTATCCCTCCACTAAACATCCCCAGTATTAAATATCCCATTTACACAGACACTCATATTACATATATATAATATATACACACACACACCATATTTCTATATAAATGTCTCTACATAAGATACACACATAAATCATGCTTATAGACACATACACCATACAGTTACTTGCAAGTAACCTATTCACTCCCTGCAATGAGATTTGTAAGTGGTTCCTTTTCCTATAGCCAATAGCTTGTTTCTTTCGTCATTTTCCTTCCTTTTTCCGCACACTAATTGTTGGGATTAAGGAGTTAGCCCCTCACTCACTGCAGAGTTGGTGGTTTTAATTGGCTGCACCTGATTTAGTTAAAGAAGGCATTTTATAAAGGACTTCACAGGGAGATAGGCTCAGGGGGAGTTATTAAAAGCAAGGGCAAAACAGCTCCTTGGGAGGTCATTATTTTGCATTTCTCGCCTGCCTCCCCACCCCCACATGTTTATTATTGGTAACAAGGTGAGAGGAAATCCCGTGACTTCATTAGAAAACTGGAAAAATACCTTTTCCTTATCAATACCTTCCTTTCTTGCTAGAGCACATTTCTTCTGGAATAAGGCAAAGTGGCCAGCCCCAAGCATCCTTTTTGTCTAAAGGTCAGGGTTAATAAACTCTCTGGAGCTTCAGGGCTCATCCCTGGAGAACAACCCTATCTTCCCACCCCCCACCTCCCACATACAGACAGCCACATCATTAACTGAAAGTTGTAAATAACATGGACACCACCTACCTTGGTAGTATTCACAAGTGTGCCACTTGAGGGAGGGGAGAGAAACAGTTTCAGAGGGTTTCACTAGCATCTGTTTTACTAACCTATAAACAATGTGCTCATCACAAACCCTGTTTGTTGAAACCAGGCTGGCAGAACCTAGTGTGACATGCCTTGGTTGGCAGATACCTTAACATCTGATCTGTTTGGCATTGGCTGGGAAGGAAATGTTTGCAAGTGCATGTCCCAAATAATAGAAGCATGCTTGCAGTGGCCAAGTCCTTTTCATTGTAATTGTTTCAAATGGATAGGTCTCTGTCTTTTCATGCCAAGTGAACCTGACATAATTTGCCCTTTTCAGGTTGATTCCAGCCATCTTTACAGACACTAATCATTGAGTTGGGCTGGGATGTAAGGGGTGTCCTTAGGAGCTATATTGAGGTGTATCAGACTGTTTAATCATCCAATAAATGGCCCCAGCCTGCCTATATTTTTTTATAACTATCCTGTCTTCTTTCTAAAGTCTTTGCTTGCTGATAATGTTGTTTATGCCTCCAGTAACCCTTTGACATTTTCCATTCTATCCCAGACTCAGAAACCAAACTGAGTTACAATTGTGTATAAAGTAAGATTGAAAGCCTTAGGAGTTTTTCTATAAGTACTCTGCATGAGTTTTGGTGTATAGATTTTATATCATCTCTTCTGGATGCTCTAAGATTTTTAAAGGTTAAGTCTTAGTTTTTAGCTCTGAGAGTACTAGACAATTATGGTTTCCAGGAAGGGAACTTTCAGATAAGTGATGTATCATTGTAGTTAGGGTTAATACACATAAAGTAAACCTCACAAAAAGAAAAGATATGTTTGTTTAGTACATTAATACCTTAAACAGAATCATATGGGTAATTAATGCAAGTTTCATTTACATGTGAAACTTGACTCTACTTTCCTATTTATTAATACAGATCCTGTTAAGGAATCTAATCAGTAATACTATTCACTGTATATATATTTGGAAGTAATAATAACAAAGAATAATACCTCAATCAATCCATTGACAAGAAATCATTTGCATAAAGTCAGTCTGGTACATAGAAACAGAGAATTCATGGAAGCTCTCGGTCCTTGGGTAGTGGTAGTGGCAGCTGAGAAAAAGAGAGAACCAAGACCACATTAGTGGGAGAAGTTAAAGGTGTGGAGACTTTTTTAAAAAAAAAAAGTTTGCCTTTATTTATTTATTTCGAGGGGGGAGGGGCAGAGAGAGAGGGAGATAGAATCCTAAGCAGGCTCCACACTGTCAGCGCAGAGCCCGGCGCGGGTCTCTAACTCACGAACCATGAGATGATGACCTGAACTGAGATCAAGAGTCAGATGCTTAACTGATTGAGCCACCCAGGTGCCCCAAAGTTCTGGAGTCTTTAGCTCAAAAATAACTGGTGTGGGGTCATATCTTAGGAAAACTGAAAAATGTCCCACAAGCCTGAGTCACAGCCTTCTCTTGTAGCATGGCTGGAATGAAATATGTTTCTGACATTATTCTGTGAAGGAAATTTCTAAAGAAGAAGAGTCAATATTAGTAGAGGTATTATTTTATAGTTTTGAAAGATATTCTGACTTTTTACTAAGTCAGAGTGGTCTTCCCACCAATTAATAGCAGATAGCTCAATGTGTGCCAGGTATCATGCTAAGCGTTTTGCATGTATTGTTTCATTTAGGCGCACACAAACTTTGCAGGTGGATGTTATTTCCATTGTGTAAATAAGGAAACTGCAGTTCTATGAAAGTTATTCACTTGACCAAGTTAGTGAGTGGCCAAATTGGGTTTCAAACCCAGTTCTAACTCCACAGCCTGCTATCTTAACCACTACCATATGCTGTAGCTCCTTAAGAGTTACAGAGAGGGAAGGAGGCAAACCATAAGAGACTCTTTTTTTTTTTCAACGTTTATTTTTTGGACAGAGAGAGAGAGCATGAACGGGGGAGGGGCAGAGAGAGGGAGACACAGAATCGGAAACAGGCTCCAGGCTCTGAGCCATCAGCCCAGAGCCCGAAGTGGGGCTCGAACCCACAGACCGCGAGATCGTGACCTGGCTGAAGTCGGACGCTTAACCGACTGTGCCACCCAGGCACCCCTATAAGAGACTCTTAAAAACTGAGAATAAACTGAGGATTTATGGGGGGGTGGGAGAGAGGGGAAAGTGGGTGATGGGTATTGAGGAGGGCACCTGTTGGGGTGAGCACTGGGTGTTGTATGGAAACCAATTTGACAATATATTTCATATTTAAAAAAAAGAGATATGGCATAAGACAAACATTCTAGGGTACTTTAACAGGTATATGTTAGTAACTAAGCTGAGACTCATGTTGAGGGGCCCTTCCAAACCCTACTTATCTACCTCCAAACCCATGAAGCAATGACCTTTGCTAGTGCTGACTAGAATGATGATTACAAAATGCATGAAAGAGAAAGGACAGTCTAAGTGTCCTAATTTCTAAAACAATCATCCTTGATGCCACATCTATAAAACTGAAAGGGAAGTTGTTACTCACTGCTTGGAACTGTGACCAAGGTCAAATGGACAACATGTTTTAACTTTCAGGAGCAAAATTGGCAACGTCAGTCAATCAGTCTTGTAGTAGCTAGCGTCAGTGGTGAAATATATGCTACTTTCATGTCACTGAAAAAAATAAATGGCTATTGTTTAGAGCAAAGGATCAATCTCAAATATTGTGTGAGATGAATTTGCAAGTGAGATACTTTATGTGTTAAGAGATACTTATGAGGGGTTGAACAATATCAAGAGCAAGAATTGAGACTGCCATGGAAGGTTTAAGAACGGTGTCCTTGATGATGCATGAATTGGCCATCTAGCCATTCACAGGGCAGATGGAAGTATTGTAAAGGTCAGAGATTTGCTTCGTTAAATGTCTTAATGCCTTGCAACTGTAAGAATGATGGCTGAAGAATCCAATTTGGATGAAGAAACTAACTTGTTCTGGAAGAAACCCTAAACACAAGCAAAGTTTCTGAAAAGATGTCAATGAATTTTGAGTGATGAATGAAAACATGAAGGACTTGACATTTGTTTTGAACTTTCAAGGGAAAGGACAAAACAAGGTGTTCTCAAGCAGAATAGTAACCAGGGTAGAAGCTGGTTTTTCTAGTATGACCAAGAAACAAATGATAGAATTTTTAGAGGCAAACTTTAGCATGCCCAAGACCCTAAAATGGGTTCAGAATCTGACTACAGATGAAGCTAATGGACTCATACTGTTCTGCTAGCAGTGATACTATCCATGTAGAATTCACTTCTCAAAGGCAGTCAGTCAAGCTAATAGGATAAAAATTCTAAAGTACTGGAGAAATTATGTGATTAGCTTCTTTTTTAAAAATTTATTTATTCATTTTGAGAGAGAGAGAGAGAGAGAGACAGTGCACAAGCAGGGGAGGGACAGAGAGAGAGAATCCCAAGCAGGCTCTGTACTGACAGTGCACAGCCCGATACGGGGCTCGAACCCATGAACCATGAGATCATGACCTGACCCAAAATCAAGAGTCGGATGCTTAACTGACTGAACCCAGGTGCCCCATGTGATTGGCTTCTTCACCATAACAGGGCCGTGGATGGCAAATCACTTTTGCAATATTAGTTGTACCTGAGGACATTCAAAAATTCCTGTGGGTTCAGCTCCATCCTTGGATCCTAGTTTCGCACAGGGGGAATCTTAGAAATTCAGGCTTACTCTGACTTTGTAATCCCATAAACTTACTTGGGGTTCTACTTAATTTCCTGTAACTCTCTTCCAGAATCCAAATCTTTTATTTGGTTCCCCAACTGATTATCTATTCCATCTGAAAGTAGTGTTCTGATTTGCCTCTCTTCAGGACCTTCTAATCCTTACTTCAATACTATACTTCTATCTGCTCTTAGGACTCCTAGATACTTTCTATTTTTTGTCTTGACCCTATTCCCACTATCAGGTCTCCCTGACACTTTGGTCACCTGCTTGAGCTAGATCCATAATACTTAGGCCATTCTTAGAGCTTATATAAGCCCTGCTGGTTTGTCTGGATCTAACTTATTTGAATGGTACCACTCTACTTAGTCTCCAGAGTCATTTATCAGACCAAGCTCAAAAAGACTTTTGACCATTTGTAGAATGCAAATTCATCCTCAAAAGACAAAAAAGTTAACGTCAGCTGAGTAAAGCCAAAAGAATGTATCTAAGGATATAAAACAAATACTCAAAAAAGGAAGTTCCAGTGATTTTGTTTTTAGTGTCACTGGAATATGTATATCATTTCCCAGTGGGCTTCTGTGACGCGGATAACTCTTATTTGGACATATAAACTCTGATGGATTTGTCACACAATCCCTCCTATTACTTTAGTAGTAGTGAGAAATGCATTTTGCAATCAGCTTTATTAAACCCAAATCTTGATGAGCTAGAAGAGTAGTGAGTCCAGATACCACGTCCCCATGCTTTGTGCCTTCATTCATTTTTATGGCAACAATGATCTTGCACTACAGGTGAAGTTGAACATAGAAGGTAAACTTGAGGAGCCTGTGGAGCTTGAGAAGAGGAAGAAAAAGATGTTAAAGTTTAGAAATCTTGGAGCCTATGCCAGAATGCTCTCCGAATCCAATTCATTTGGCTGGGTTCCTGATACCTGTCTAATTCTTGGCAGTCCTCTGTTCATAAGGTCCTAAAGTCTGTCTCTAGGCCCTCTCTCTGGAGTTTTACTTCTGGAGATATTGCTCTGGAACACAGTTATAAATATTGTTCACTTAGTATCACTGCCTTGAGAACCATGCAGCCTTCCTCACTTCCTAGCTTGGGTCCTTTGTATAGACATGCTAATGTGGATGGGTTTCTGATGCTGAGACAGGTACTATTGGCAAGCTTCCTTTAGGCCAAGGCTAAAGCCATTTTGCTTTTAGTTGTCCCTGACTTACCCATTCCCAGTTTCCTCTTCCTCTCATCTGACTACCCGCTGAGGTACCAGCAAGCCATCTGGCTCAAACGGTGGAGGTTAAAGTATAAATTGAAGGTGGAGCTCTTCTAATCTAGTGTGGCAGTTTGTGCTGATCAGGTTAATGAGGATAATTTCTCTTTGGCTTGTACAGAGACATGCAAATTTAATCTGATTTGCTATTAATTACTCTGTCCAATCATTAGCATAATGTTTCACTAAATAGAGAAAATCTATTCATGTTGCAGAGGCAGTGTGTCAACCAAAGCACAATAATAGAAAATTGTTGCCTTTTGTGTTCGGCAGGGAAGCTGCCAATGTGAGCAAGGCACATGTATGACCAATGTGAGCAAGGCGCATGCTTTGACATACTTCTCACCAGTAGGGATGGGCTGTCTTGGGTTATACACTCTCCTCCAGCTCCCTCAGGGGAATTACATACATTTGTGAGATGATTGGTAGGGAATACAGAGGTACACTGTTGTTTGGGGGGCAGAGTGAAACTAATTGGCCCACAAGAAGATTAAATAACCACATCTTCAGTGAGAACAACATAATGCTTTACCAAATAAATGAAATGACTTTAGATGGCTCTTTTGTATTCTTTTATTAACAAATATTTATTGAACAATGATTATGTAGTAAGCACTGTAGTGGGTACTGGGGATGTAGCATTCAAACAAGACAGACACAGATCCTACCTTTGTGAAGTTTATAGTCCAAGTAGAGGATGTATGTCTATGTGCCTAAAGATCCATGTCTATAATCATTGATAATTTAGGAGCAGAGAAATTTATAATGAAGAAATGACAAGGTCAAGGTGTTCTAAGAGCATATCATAAAGAGACTAGGTGGCATCCAAAGAATAAGCCAGGTGAAAAGTAAAGTGAGGAAGGGGAGAAAGAACAGCATGTGTGAGAGTTTTGAGGGGGCATGTCTGAGGAACTTAAATTCTAAGAGGAAAGAAGTTCTGAGAGCAAGAAAGCAGGAAACGGGACTGGAGATTGAGGCAAGAGTTCTCTGGGTTTTAGCCATGAACGGGCTCTACGTGGGCTACATGTCATTGGATGCTGTGACAGGTTCTGTGGGGTGTTTGGACTTCATCCCCAGGATGGGAAAGTTGTTGAAAGTTTCTAAGCTGAGTTGATCTTAGACTAGTAGATTTTTAAAAAAAATTCCCAGTGGCCAACATGCTAAATAAGCTCCTCAGCCTATCTCAGAAACCTGGATGCAAGAAAAAGAAAAAAAAAGACATATATGCATGGAGCAGATTAAGCATTTCCACTCTGCATCTGCACAGAAGGCCCGGCAGAACCCCTGAGAGGCTGAAAAGTAATTACACTTCTACTCTGGATCCATGTCTTAACCACAAGGAGTGTGTTCTGCAGTCTCTATTTCCTAATTGAGGGTAATTAGAAGAAGTTAAAACTAGATTAGGGACAATTAGACCCTATACAAGAGGGAGCTCTGTGGGTGGTCGGGAAGGGAGTAGGAAGAACCAGCTGGGAAAGTGTTTCCCCAACTGTTTGGTGTTCTTTGACTCATATTGTAGGTGGAAGTTCTTGGAGGGTTTATCTGTGCTCCTGGTGGTGCCCACCTGGAGGGTGGGCAAGTGAAATAAATGAGTTATACACACACATATATGCACACATGCACACACATACCACTAACAGCCAATCGAGATTACCTTTTCCTCAAGCCAAAGGGCTTCATAAGCCAATAAATGGAAACAAAGAGGAAAAGAAAGTGAAGGTTTTATTACAACTTGATTGAAGATGTCTTATTTGAGCAACTGCTTTTTTGTCTGGATCTAGATACTGTAGGAGGGATATGGCGAGTATATGATCTTGTCTTTAATGAGCTTCCAAGTCTATTTGAAAGATTTGGTATGGCTGGAGCACAAAGTGGGAGAAGGGGACTGGTGAAGGATAAGCTCAAGAAGTGGCCAGAAGCTAGGCTGAGGAGTTCTGACCCCATCCAAGGGGTAGGAGGGAACCATGGAGAGTTCCTGTCAACAGGGAAAGGATAGGGCCAGGCTTGGATTTTAGAAAGCTACATCTGGCCACCCTGGGGAAAGTGGATGAGAGGACATGACAAGAAGCAAGTTTGGGAGGGGGGTTAGTCAGAGCTGCCTGTGGAGAAAGCTGGGGGTATCTATGACCATGTGGAGAAAGCTGGGGGAGGAGAAGCCAGTGTAGGCAGAAAAAAGTAACTTACTTCACTCTTTTCATACACCAAACATTGATTGCTTTGATTCATTCAATGAACAAATAATTCTTTTGCATCTGTTCTGTGCAGAACATCATGCTAGGGGGACATTAAGAGGAATAAGAATAATGTTATTCCAGTCTTCAAGGGGACTGCATAACTAACTGTTCAAGTGGGTGGAACAGTCAATAGCTGTTCTAGAATTTTAGAGATGGTTCTGCTTAGTGGAGGGGCAGATGATCTAAGAAATAAGAGAAAGGGAGGTGAATGTGCATGAACCCTGAGGAGAGGCATAGTGAAGAGCATTGCTAGGCAGAAGCTAAGAAAGTATAATACGAAGTACTAGACAATAAGTTTGAATGGGAAAGGTATGCTGACTATGTGTGCACACAAATGTGTGTGTGCATGTGTGCGTGTATGTGTGTGTGTATGTATACATGGGTACACATACATAATGCAACCAAAAACCTTAGCACCAACAGATATTTCTATAATAGAAAGTCAGAAAAAGGAAGAGAAGGAGAGGGAGAAAGAGACAGGGAGGGAGAGAGAGATTTTTGTGGCATGCCAACTTGGGTCTTCCACATTTTCTCCTAAAAGACATCTATATATGGTGGTATAGCCTGATGGAATTGTATTTGTTGGGCAAACTCAACTTTACCAAGCAAGGATTAACCTGGAGGTCTCAAGGGCTTTAGGCTGTAAGGCCCAAGGGAGGGTCCCTGCTCTGCTGGCCAGTTCCCTGGAAGAGGGAGAAGCAGTGGCCTGAATCCCCAAGTACTTCATCTAGTGCCTGACTGAGCAGGATGGGCACCATGACAAAGGAGGCCAGGAGGAAAGTGGCCTTCTCCACCACCTCAGGATCAGAACAGGCCAGATTTAGTAGAGGATCCAGGTCACTGAAGAAGTGGCCATTCTCATAGGCTGTACAGGATGGCAGCTGGAAAGTCATGAGGACAGTGACCACAGGGGTTAGGAATCCATCCAGCCAAGGCCCACTTGCAAACATAATGCACGTGTGGAGGTTCATGAGGGATGGGTACTGGAGAGAGCTGCAGATAGCAAGGTAGTGGTCAGAAGGCACGGCCTGGCAGCACAAAGCACTCAACTACAGCTAATGAACTGAAGGAGAACTGGGCCACACAACCTGCAAAAGAAGCTGCCTCAGGATCTGAGAGAGGGTCTGCAGCATCTTAGGGGCAACGGAAGTAGTGGACCAGATGTCAAGGAAGGAAAAATTGAACGAAAAGAAGTACATGGGGGTGTGGAGGCTGAGCTTAAAGGAAATGGCTGTGAGGATGAAAACATTCCCCAGCACGGTCACTACATAGATGCCCAGAAATAACCCCAAATGAAAAGACTGTAGCCCATGGAGATTCCCAGATCCCAGGAAGAGAAATTCTTTGATCATGGCCGGATTACCTGTGTCTGTGAGATTCAAATGTTAGACCCGAAAAAAGGAGAGAAATATCACCAATTGGAAAAAGAGCTGTGCTCCTAGAAGGAAGCAACTGCACCAGAAATGCCATAGACTATAAAACTCAAAGGTTTTGTCTTTTCTCCTCCGGAACAAATTTTCTGTTTTGTTCTACCAGGTATATTTATCTAATACTTGTAGCAGAATCAGAAACTATGCCCTGGGGAATGAACACAGAGGGCGTCTCCTCTGCTCTTTTCCACTCTTTTCCTTGACATAACATGTGACAAGTCTACCTCTGGGAGTCTCACAGTGGGAGGCAAACACCTCTTAATAGGGATGTCGTGCAGAAGCTTCTCTGAACTTCTGAAACTCAGCTTCTGAGACTCAATAAAAGTGTGAGTCCAAGATCCTAAAATAACATCAGGAATTAAGACCACCCTATCGCCAATTGAACCCCTAAATCAAGGTGGGTTCCACCAGAAATGTAATTGGAGGGAGGAGGGGAATTCAGAGATATTGATCTTAATGCACCTGTAAGAAAAATAAGACTCTCTGCCAGGCTCTGGGGACACGTCGCTGATTGCTTCCATGGCATCAAATTCCTATGGAAATCGGGGGAAATGTATGTAAAGTTATTCACTTGAAATGTTAGAGAAAAATAATGTTCCATCCTTCATAAATGAAAATGACATTCCTGACTCACAAGCAGTAGGATGTGCATTTAGAGTTATTTTTTTTTCCAGCAGCGGGGATGGGTTTGCAGTGAGTCATGGCTGCACTCTCTCACTTTCCCACAACCCCACCTCCCCCCGCCAGGGCTCAAAGGCTCATATTTGTGAAATGGCTGTCTGGTCTTAGTGCCTGGGCTGCGATAGAATTGAAAATCAGGCTGTGCTGTGACCTAAATTAGGGGTAAGTGTGCGGCAAGAGTTAGGGGCTCGGTTTAGTTGGCATTCTAAGCTGAAGCCTCTCTCTGGCCAGGGAATAAAGCAAAGCCATCTTTACTACTTTGCTTTGGTAATGACAACGTGTCCCTAAAAGGTTACAGTTAAGTCATATTTTTGTAAATTAAAACCTATTTTAAATCCACTCAGGGAACTGGCTATGCAAAGGAATCTTATTAAGAATACTTTTGTATTTCTCCATAATTTGCCCTTTGTACTAATCTGGATTGTTAATACAATGGGCTTGTGTAAAGGAAGGTCTACCTAAAATGGGGTATTCAGGATATTTAGGGCGCCTAAGGTGGTGCTGAATATAATTACAGCATATAAGGAAAATCAATCAGCAACTAGAGTTGTCTCTGGGGGCAGGGGACAGCTGCTTCCTAATTGGGGGATTAAACTGCAGTGTCCTATTACCATTTTACCTTGTCTTCAGAGACTGCCAGCCAGCATTCAGAACTGACATTAACATCATTAGATTTTTATCGTTCAATCCCAAGTCTCATTAATTAATAATGAAATAAACTTGATTTCCCCTTTTAGCTTACAGGCGTGCTCCTTAGTGCTTCCAAATTCAAAGGCACACCAGCCTCCCTAAATCCTCTCCCATCCTCTCTTTTCTTCCAGTGATGACAGTAATGCTGATGCAAGAGAGAGGCTTAAGCTCCAAATTCTATTCATTCTTTCAGTCATTTCTTCACTTACCCGATATTTTTGAACACTTGCTATGTGTCACATATTGGGCGACATAGGCATTGGGGATAAAATCACGAGCAAGAAAGTCATGGTCTTAATGTTCCCAGAGCTTACATCCTAGTAGTGGAAGTGATCTTAAAAATAACTGTAAAATTAGTACTGTGATAAATGCTATGGGGAAGAAATATGGGGTCTAATACGAAGACTAATATGCCTGGAGAGGTGACCTCATTTTGATGAGCTGGTCAGGGAAGATAGCTCTGAGGAGGAAGGGATATTACAGCTGAAATATGGTGGATATGGAGTAGCCAGCTATGAGAACAAACAGAGGGGAGGTATTACAGGTAGAAGGGCAGCATGTGCAAAGGGACTGAATGAGATAAGCACCTGAGCCCTGAAAAAAAGCAAAACAAGCAAACAACAAAACCAGTAACTGTGGCTGAAGGGCAACTCGTGAGGCAGGCTAGTGAAGAGTGATAGGAGGTGAGTTCTTAGGAGGTGTGGTTTGATTTACATTTTTAAAAGATCCCTTATGGGGCGCCTGGGTGGCGCAGTCGGTTAAGCGTCCGACTTCAGCCAGGTCAGGATCTCGCGGTCCGTGAGTTCGAGCCCCGCGGCAGGCTCTGGGCTGATGGCTCAGAGCCTGGAGCCTGTTTCCGATTCTGTGTCTCCCTCTCTCTCTGCCCCTCCCCCGTTCATGCTCTGTCTCTCTCTGTCCCAAGAATAAACGTTGAAAAAAAAATTAAAAAAAAAAAATAAAAGATCCCTTAGGCTTCTCTGTGAAAATGGACTGTAAGAGGCTAAAAGGGAAAGTGAGGAAACAGTAAGAGATGGTGTCTAGATTCACGGGAGGATGAAGTAAGGTGGATTAATGTTAGGGCTTTTCAATAAAAAGGAAGAAAAGCTTGCCATTTGCACCAACATGGATGGACCTCGAGGGTATCATGTTGAGTGAAGTAAGTGAGACAGAGAAAGACAAATGCCATATGGTTTTATTTATACGTGGAGTCAAAATAATAAAACAAACAAACAAACAAAATAACCCAAATAGACTCTTAAACACAGAAAACAAACTGGTGGGAGGTGGGTGAGGGGATGGGTGAAGTAGGTGAAGGAGGATAAGAGGTACAAACCTCCAGCTATAAAATAAATAAGTCACGGAGATGAAAAGCACAGCATAGGGAACATAGTCAATAATATTGTAATGACATTGTGGGGTGACATATGGTGGTTACGCTTACCATAGTGAGCACAGCATCATGTATAGAGATGTCCAATCACTGTGCTATACACTTGAAAATAACATAACTTTGTATGGCAACTATACTTCAGTAATATATATTTTTTTAATGTAGGGCTTTTTACATAGGAGAACGGATACAACTTTTTGTGCTTTTATGTATGCGTGTTACACTTTGATAAAAAGTTTTACTCTAACAAAATGACATGGATTAAGCAACTATATGAATGATCAAGTCTTTTCCTGAGATCTGAGATGAGAATACCAAGTAGGTAATTTAATTTGGGTGGGGGTTTCTTTTGCCTCCCTCCCTTCCTTTCCTTTCCTTTCCTTTCCTTTCCTTTCCTTTCCTTTCCTTTCCTTTCCTTTCCTTTCCTTTCCTTTTCCTTCCTTCCTTCCTTCCTTCCTTCCTTCCTTCCTTCCTTCCTTTCTTTTCAAAAGAACTAGTGGGGTATGATCCGCTGCTGGGATGACAATTTCAATCCTCATATGGGTCAACAATCTGCTAACAGATGGAGCCTCAGCACTGAGAGACAGAACTCTCACTGTGGCCACACAATAAGTTCTTAAGTGAAAAGCCTGACAAATTCTTGCAGTTGTTCTCAAAAGGAACCAGGGAAGAGGGTGAATGGGTCAGTGTAGCCTTTTACTCCCCCCTGTAGAAATTGCTTAAATGTGGTTAGCAACTGCATATCAGAAGCATCCTCTGCATATGAAACACAGGAAAACCACAGTTCCATGAGGACTGCCTTCAACTCCCTTCAACGTGAGTCTCCACAAAACCTTTATTAATGGCAACCCAACTACACAGAGCTTTCAATTATCTGAGATTTTTTTTTAATCCTGTTTTGTCTCATTTTGCTTTTACATGAGAGAGACAGATAATGAAATGAGCTTAGTCAAGAAAACAATTTTCAGGAGATGTCCTAGGGTCAGAATACATTCAGTCCTACTCTTTCTCTCTTCTCCAGCTCCTTTTGTAGTTATGGTCAGTCAGGATTAATGCTCAAAATAATGGTCGGAGGCTCTGAAAGATCCTCAATCAGTAAAGAATGTTTCAAGTATATCATTATACTTGATTTACTAAGTTGGAACAGTGCACTCAGATCTATCTTAGTAGATTTCTTTTTTTGCAAACACGGTGGAAAACAGCTTGTTCTTAACCTTCATTTACCCAAAAAATCTAATTAAACATATACCCTTTCTCCTGGTATATGCTTAATCAGATTTTGCTCTGATATTAATTCTCCTATGTTTTTATAATCACCAAGAGGTGTTCATTAGCGTAAAAAGCTGTTTGGTGCCCGATATAAAATAAAACCCACAAATTTACCTCCTCCCATCACTTCTGAGATGCTAATAGTTGCAAAAGTATAATCATAAAATTGAAAGTGTAGCAGCATAGCTAGGGAGTAGAGAACAACTATGGAAGCCCAAACTCATTACCTCTTCTAGAGTCAATCCAAGAAAACCTTGTGGAAAAAAGGGATGGTGAGGAGAAAGCAAACAAAACAAAACAAAACAAAACAAAACAAAAAAACAGCTGAAAATTAACTTCTGGAAGGGAGAAGTATATAGCTGGATAAAGAGAGCAATGATCTGGCTATACCAACCAGATACCATATGATCCAGGAATCTCACCTCTGGGTATATATCCAAAGAAAATCACTGTCTCAGAAAGATATCTGCACTTTCCATGTTCATTGCAGTATTATTCATAATAGCCAAGATACAGAAACAACCTAAATGTCCACTGATAGATGAACAGATAAAGAAAATGTGGTGTATATATGCACTGGAATATTATTCAGCATTAAAAAAGAAGTAAATCCTGCCATTGTGACAACATGGATGAACCTAGAGGGCATCGTGCTAAGTGAAATAAGTTAGACACTGAAAGACAAATACTGTATGATCTCACTTATATGTGGGATCTAAAAAAGATGAGTTCATAGAACCAGAGAGTAAAACCATGGTTACCAGAAGCTGGGAGGTGGGAGGAATGTGGACATGTTGGTCAAAGGGTACAAACTTCCAGTTATAAGATGAATAAATCCTGGGATCTAGTGCCCAGTATGATGATCAGGCATTATAGTTAATAATACTGTATTGTGTACTTGAAATTTGCTGAGAGGGTAGATTTTAAGAGGTTACTATGTGAGAGAAGAATGAGTTAATTAACTTGATTGTGATAATCATTTCATAATACATGTATATTAAAAATCATCATGGGGCGCCTGGGTGGCGCAGTCGGTTAAGCGTCCGACTTCAGCCAGGTCACGATCTCACGGTCCATGAGTTCGAGCCCCGCGTCAGGCTCTGGGCTGATGGCTCAGAGCCTGGAGCCTGTTTCTGATTCTGTGTCTCCCTCTCTCTCTGCCCCTCCCCCGTTCATGCTCTGTCTCTCTCTGTCCCAAAAATAAATAAACGTTGAAAAAAAATTAAAAAAAAAATCATCATGTTGTACATCATAAAAATATCAGATATCCAGTGCTCTCCCTCCCTCCAAACTCCTAATTCTATCCATAAACAATTTAAGCAACAAACATGTAACACTCATATTCTCTTAGATCTTTATTCTCCCCCAAAGTTATACCAAGCTGATATCAGGGACAATTGCTTAATGATACATGTCAGGATTGATTGGTAGATACAGATCATCTGGGTAACTGAATTGAAGCCTCACTATTTAGGTCATCCCTTGGTCCAAATACATATAAACCTGTTCCTGAAAGCAATGTCTGAGAGAGAAAAGGCTGGTGAGCAGGAAAACTACCCAGAGACAGACTCTTTGAAAAGGGCAAAAAAGAAATCCTTAACTGGTACTATACTAACTCTTCTACCAGTAGAGGAAGTTCGTGTGTGTGTGTGTGTGTGTGTGGTCAACTTTCTATATTAGTGCCTTTCTTGAATAATTCATGTTTGTGCCATGCAGCAGGAGACTTGGGTTAAGTGTCTTTTTCCTTTGAATACAACTTGTGGAACATTATAGACAGCTCACTTTTTAAAGGAACTGCACATTAATGTGAGAAACCCCTTGGTGTCCAAGGGAATGGTTTTTTTTAAATATGTGAAATTTATTTTCAAATTGGTTTCCCTACAACACCCAGTGCTCATCCCAAAAGATGCCCTCTTCAATGCCCATCACCTACCCTCCTCTCCCTCCCACCCCCCATCAACCCTCAGTTTGTTCTCAGTTTTTAAGAGTCTCTTATGCTTTGGCTCTCTCCCACTCTAACCTCTTTTTTTTTCCTTCCCCTCCCCCATGGGTTTCTGTTAAGTTTCTCAGGATCCACATAAGAGTGAAAACATATGGTATCTGTCTTTCTCTGTATGGCTTATTTCACTTAGCATCACACTCTCCAGTTCCATCCATGTTGCTACAAAGGGCCATATTTCATTCTTTCTCAATGCCACGTAGTACTCCATTGTGTATATAAACCACAATTTCTTTATCCATTCATCAGTTGATGGACATTTAGGCTCTTTCCACAATTTGGCTATTGTTGAGAGTGCTGCTATAAACATTGGGGTACAACTGCCCCTATGCATCAGTACTCCTGTATCCCTTGGGTAAATTCCTAGCAGTGCTACTGCTGGGTCATAGGTAGGTCTACTTTTAATTTTTTGAGGAACCTCCACACTGTTTTCCAGAGTGGCTGCACCAGTTTGCATTCCCACCAACAGTGCAAGAGGGTTCCCGTTTCTCCACATCCTCTCCAGCATCTATAGTCTCCTGATTTGTTCATTTTGGCCACTCTGACTGGCGTGAGGTGATACCTGAGTGTGGTTTTGATTTGTATTTCCTTGATGAGGAGCAATGTTGAGCATCTTTTCATATGCCTGTTGGCCATCCGGATGTCTTCTTTAGAGAAGTGTCTATTCATGTTTTCTGCCCATTTCTTCACTGGATTATTTGTTTTTCGGGTGTGGAGTTTGGTGAACTCTTTATAGATTTTGGATACTAGCCCTTTGTCCGATATGTCATTTGCGAATATCTTTTTTGGAATGGTTTTGTTACTTTGTTTTTTGCACCTTGAGATCTGGAGACAGGCATTATTGAAATGCCTGAAACAAACATTATTCAGACCCAGAAACAGACGGGAGATAGACATTATTGAGACTTGGTGACAGATATTTCTAATTCAACTATATATTCTTTGGTGCCAAATAACTTTTTTCCCCTGGTTCTGTTCCATTTGTCAACATGAAAGACAATGAAATGGGCCAAGAAATATTTTGGGCCAAAAGATATGTGATGTATCATTATGTGACATACCTAGTCTAAATGTGAAGAATAGCAACAATTATCCTGGTAAATTGTGCAAAGAATAATGAGCTCATACTTTTAGTCTCAACTGTCAAGATACTTCATATAAAAATTTGGGGGTCGAAATAATCTGTTTAAATAGGTTCCTCATTTACCCTATCAATATAGACTGTAATTATGGCTATTATTTTATAGCAAAAATGTGAAATTGATGGAATTCAGAAAACATTTTATCAATAAACCATTATAGAAAAAACAAATTGGTCTCCACCATTCTAAATATCCCATTTGAATGAGGGGTTTACTTTTTAACATGTTATATTTTTCTAATTGTCTTCTCATGTTCATCTTGTACTCTGAGTCAGGAAATAGCATTTGCAACACTTTCGATGCCTGCTCCACTCCCTTATATACAGGAGTACTGAAATATCCCGATCCATCATTCTAATACTTATCTGCTCATGATGCCAGGCATCTGAATAGCAGTGACATTTATTGTTTTGCATCTTTCACTCACTGTCCTGGTGTTTGACTGTGACAATGGAGAAAATTTCAGTACCCTCCTACTTGCTGCTCTCTAATCTCCACCCTGTAGCATTCAAAAGCTGTATCTGTCACCACTCCCATTTTCTTTTTGAAGCTGTCTGCTCCTAGACTCCTTTTCTTCGTGATCGTGACAAATTTATAGCAGTTAACGGAAGCTGCAATAGTCACAGTCACGTGGTATCTTTAGTCTGTACTAGAGGATTTATCATGTCACATGGAAGGAGTATTTGGAGTAGATAAGAGCATGATCTTCGATGTCAGACAGACCTGAGTTTGAGTTCTGGCTCCACCTCATATTCTCTGTGTGACTCTGGGCAAGTAACTTAACCTCTTGGTGCTTTGATTTTTCTCAGCTGTGAAATAGGGAATAATTATAATAATAAAACTACCTCATAGTTTTCATTAGGGTTGAACAAAATAATCGATATGAAGTGTTGATGAGGTTCCCAGTACTCTGTAAGTGCTCAAACTTATTTGCGTTTTGCATTGTGTACATGTATATATATATATATATATATATATATATATATAATACATATCTATATATCTATATATAGATAAACTATAAATATATATAGTTACTCAGTTCATGTGTTGGTCACTGCTGACAGAAATCTAAATAGATTTTTCTTTATCTCTCATTGTCCATGTCCTCCACGGAAGGACTGGCCACCATCACCCCATGATTCTGGATGTTTTGTTTATCCTGACAGAAAATCAGTATCCACATTCAAGAGCATTCAGTAGGGGTGCTGCTCTAACTGCCCAACTTAATATCCTACCTTAACTTCCTCTGATTAGGGAGTCAGGTCCTACCTGATTGCTCTGAGTGTTGTTCACATGAAAATCAATTACCAGTAAGTCTGTTTCCCAAGGGGTAAGGTGTCCTCCCCACTACTGGGAAAGTTAAATAAAAAGGTAGAGTATACAAATACCATCCAGAATGTCTTGTGCCATCACATTTTTCACCAAACCCTGAGCTCTGAAGTTTGGGGGTTCATAGGAGCCAGTTAGTACTCTGAAAGCCCAACTTCTCTGTTGTGGTGAACAGGGCCAATCGTCAGCAACAGTGGGATACTGGCAAAGGGTTATCTGTTGCCACATTTTCTCTTTCTCTCATTCATTCCATCCTGGTTGATTCCACTTTCATATTGTCTCTGAACCCTTTTCCTCTCTCTTTCCCTCTAGTTCAGTACTTCTAGAAGTTCCTTTCAAACTACTGTTTTCTCTTTAATTTGTAGTTGAATACAAATTGACCTTTGAGGAGCTCATCTAATATAAAACAGAATATAGATAGACCTGTGGTGGAAATCTTTGTATATGGTAGGCATTCAATATTTCCTGGCTACATAAAGATCTGGGAATAAAATTATTTCCTCTTGAGTATGTTCAGTAATGAATCAACAGCTAACCAAAAGTATTTTCAAACTTTCACCCCATCCTACCCCCTTCGGTCCCACAACCTTTGGCTCAATACTGCTAGGAAACCCTTTCAAAATATCAGTCTTTCTTCTTGGGCTCTGATTTGTAGTTACATTTCATGAACTTATTATGAATTTGGGACTCTATAAATGACAAGCTACAGAGGCTCAGTGCTGCATTAGCTATGAAGGAAGAGTTTACTGAGAAATATTAATATTGTAATATTGTAAACAAGGTTGCAGGGGTCACGCTAAACCTCCTCAAGAGAACTGAGCACACCTAGTATAAATCAATATTGCTGATTACAAATGATTTATGTCTATTCATTAAAGCAGATACCTGAGACATCTGACAACCTTTTAAAGCTGTTAATTCAAGTTATTGAATATACTCAAGAGGAAAATAGCTTCATTTTAGATTTCCATTCTATTATTCAGTCAGAAAATATTTACTGAACTCTTGCTTCACACAGAGCCCCACTATGGATATATATTGAATTATATAATAGATGTGCTCCTTTAAAAAGTGGATATCTCTTAACTTTTGTAAAACTACTCCAATTTCAAATGCATTAGGGGATCTTTCTAATAAAAGAAGTCCTGTAGCAAATTTTGGAAGAGTGAGGAATATTTTTTAGTATAATTACTTGTCTGGTTGTTATGTCTGTTTTATAAATTTAGATGTTTAGGTAGTAGATCTTCTTAAAAAAGAGTTAGCCCTGTGATTTAAACTGGTCTTTATTCCTAATTATTATAATGTGTTCATATGGGACCCTAGATTTCTCTGAACTTCAGGTAGAATCAGAGAAACATCTACCATTACATCCCTAAAATCTCTTTGGTAAGACAAATTCAAGAAGTACACTTCCTTTTTTCCCCAGAACAGCGTTAACCTTGTTCTGTAAGGTAGCCATTAAGAGCAAAAACTTGCTTTATTCCTTCTAGAATGCATCCTTGGGGAGTTCACTAGATGCATTTATAGGGCTTTTTCCATACCTTTGTTTCTTAGGGTTAAAATGAGGGGATTCATTCTAGGGTATGATCACATGGTAAAGGAGAAAGATTACCAGGTTCTCAGAGATGATGCCCACTCAGAGGACTGACTTCAGAGTAGGTGGGACAGTTGGAGAAAGCATTCTGACTTTTGCTGATGATAGGGGATCACAGAATTGGGCTGGCAGTGTGGAGATTTGATACCAGATTCTATTGGAAAGTGCCCACATCCACTGTTCAAGTGCCAAGAAAAAAGGGTTTACTCCGGAGTGCAGATATTGATTTACACAAGAGGGGTAGTGTTGTGGAGTGCAGAGGGCACATGCTTGAAACCAGAAAGAACCCATCAAATCCCAATGTGGCTTCTTACTACTTGAGTGCTCTTGGAAAAATTGTTAAAGTAAACTTCAGCTACCTCATCTGTAAAATGGGGACAACACCCACCTTATTAGGTTGTTGTGTGGTTTAAATGCAAGTGTCTTGTATGCAAAGGGGCTACTAAAATAAGTGTTCAACAAATATCAGTTTCTTCTTACCTCTTCTCTTTAGTTTCTTTGATGAAAAAAACAAACCACGATGATCAACTTCATTCACTTCAAAGAAAGACAGCTGGAAGAACAGAGTGATGCTGTGATTAGGAGTCAGGAGCTGAGAGAACTAATGTTTTTCAGCAAGTGGCATATAAAATGCAGTGTTCATAAAAGCTTAATTTATAATACTGTAAACTCCTTGGGGGCAAAGGGCTGATCATATCTTTTTTGTCTGTCTAATCACATGTTTTGGTGAATGGTTGAACATTCAGAAGACACCAATGAAGCTTATAGGTGATCCCATATGATCACAACTTTGTACTTAGCAAGACTTACTTGGAAGATTGCAAGGAAGGAAGTCTGCAAATTGGATGACTAGTTCTAAAAGTTTAGTTTTAGACTAAAAGCAAAGTTTGGGCTAGGCAATCTTCAAGAGCTGAAGAACGTTATTGATATAGAGTGGTGATTGGCATCTGGGCAGGCTAGTAAGTGCCATTACATAAAGGAGTCTAATTTCCTGCTCTGTATTTTTATCAGAGGTTCAAGATGGAGAATTGGATCATAAGTTTAATGAACCCCTCTTGTAAGAATTTGTAGTAGATAGGAGGGCGGTTTTCATCAAAACTTAAGTGGTAAGGACAAAGGGACAAGATCTGAGGTTGTTATGGGAACCTCTTTCTTCTCAAGGGCCATCGGCAGGATTAAATAATGGCCACGGTGCATACTGCAATAGTCAGGGGAAGAAAAAGATGGAAAAGAAGATAAATAGGAGTAGGAGACAGGGGATGAAAGAAAGAAAAGGAGGGAGGGTGCTAGTGCCACCACTAGCGACTTTAATCACTCTATAGTCATGGTTTACCAGTCTCTGAGACCTCTCCATTTTCTCTTTTTGCCATGTGATTATGTTTTCTCAAGCCACAGCCAGGCAACAGATAGTTACTAAGTGCCCATTCCGTACCACCTCCTGGGGTAGGTGTGGTGAGTGATACAGACATAATTAGAATGTGGTTAGGGTGGAAAAGAGCTTTGCTTTGTCTGGCACAGGAGGCTGATAGCTTTATTCCAAGGTGGAATGAAAAATGCCAAGAGAGGGATTCAAGGAAAGTGCTCGAGTTAGAGGAAGCAGAGAACACTTCCTGGAGGAGGTAGTATTTGAGGTGTTCCTTAAAGGGTGCAAAGGATTTCAGTAAGTGAGACTGGGAGAAAATCAGGGAAGAAGAAATGGACTGATCAAAGAGAAGATGAGGGTATAATATGGGTAAAATTACAGCAAACTCTTGCCCTTTTTGTTGTTGTTTTCAATGCATCAGGCACTGTGCTGAGAACTCTAGATGCATTGCCTCATTTAATTCTTATAATAACCCTATGGGGCAAGGGTTCCACTATTGTCCCCATTTTATAGATTAGAAAATTGAGACCAGAGAGGCTATATAAATTGTCCAAGTGTCACACAACTATGAAGTGGCAGAGCCAGGTTTCTAACTTGAGCTTATCTGAGTACGGAGGCCATGCATGCAACTAACCAATACATTATTTGCAGGCCAGGGCATGGAAAACAACAAAAATACAGTGTGGCTTGAGCATACAGCATGGGGAAAGGAGGAATGGCAGCTGCAGAAAAACCGTGGAGCATCTTCTTTGCAGCCTAAGGAGTGGGGCTGAATCCTGTAAACAATAGGAAATCATGGGAAGCTTTAAAGTAGTGGAGTGACAGTCAAAGTGGTGCTTTAAGAAGATTAGTCTGTCAGCAGTACAGAGGATGGATGGGAAAGGGGAGAGACCGGAGGCAGTTAAAAGGCTATTGCAATATAATAGTCTGGGTGTAAGGTAGTGTATTAAGCACTTGAACTAAGAAAGCCAAAAAGGGGAATGGACAAAGGAGAGACATTGTGAGGGAAAAAGAAAAAGAAATCATGACTAACTGGATATGGGGGTTTGTGGGAGTCAGCAAGTTAGGAAATAAATACGTGACACTGAGGTCTGGAGGCTCTGTAACTACAATGGTAACACCATCCCAGAACAGTGGCACTGCTACCTTGGAGAGAAGATTGGACTGGAGATTGAAGCTGGGAGAAATCTCTACAAAATGATCCTTGCAACTATGGAAATATGACTGAGATTAACGTGAGGGAGAGACAAGAGCCAAGCGCAAAGGCTTGGATGCCTCCACTGAGTTGATGTGGCAAAGAGGGACAGTTCTAATGGAGTTAGGCAAGAGATGGTATGGGGAAAGGGAAGAAATCAGAAAAGTTGAAAAGGGGTTTGGAGAATGTGGAGTGGTCAACATTGTAAATACGGTAGAGGGGTCAGAGAAAAAGGAGGATGAGAAAATATTGATTTGGGTGATTAGAAGATCCTTAGTGGTTGACACGGAGCAGTTCCATAACAGAGCCAGATTTCAAGGTGATGAAGGAAGAGAGAGAGTAGGGATCACACATCAGAAACAGTAGGTATAGAGAATGCTCAGAAGAATGTGGTGAAATTAAAGGAACAAAATAGATACTTAAGAGGTGGTAGGATTCCTGAAAGACCTTCGTAGGGTAAGCATGATCCCAGCAGATTTGTTAGCTGAAGGAAAATGTTAATTAACATTTGCTAGCGCACATGTAGAGATTAAAGACTTGGGACCAGGTCAGGGGTAATAATGGTTGAAACAAGATCCTGATGAATGTGCAGAAGGGTAGGATCAAGAGCTAGGTACAATGTTTGCTTTGGCAAATATGGGCGTGACACCTTCTTTGGAAAGTGAAATAAAAGAAAAGAGGGCAACTGAAGTTACATAAATATTTAGAGATGGAAAGATGACATTCAACTAGAAACATTCTGAATTTTCAAAGAAGTTTGTATGCCATGTGTTGACTGGTCTTGGTGTTGCCGGTAGATTATCTGTAGAAGGGAAAGAGAGTGGGCACAGGGCAGAGCACTTCAGGAATGTGTCTCCAGCAACTGGCAGAGTGCCTGGCATACAAAATGCTCAATAAAATTTTTTTGAAAAAATAAATGAGTAAATGGACAAGATTTAGAACAGCCACTATGAAACAGTAGTTACGATGCCACAGAAAGTGAATAAAAGTATTATAGAACGAAAGCCAGCAGAATGGAGAAGAGAAAGATAAATGATACCAGAGTTGGTGACAACATGGAGCAAGTGGATTGTTCATACACTACTGGAGGGAGTGTAAACTGGTCCAACCACTTTGAAAGCCTTTGGGAAGCAATAGCTACTAAAACTAAACATATGCATGCCCCACGATCCAGCAATTCTACTTCCAGGTATATACCCAAGATAAATGAGCACATCAGTTCACCAAAAGCCACGAACAAGAATGCCCATAGCAAGACATAGAAAATTAACACACTCATAAAAGTCAGATGACCAGCCTGAAGTTGCTTAGGTCATAAGTGGAAGAGCTGGGATTTGAACTCAGGGCTTTTTCACTGTAAAGCTTATGCATTTGCCTTTAAACCACATTGCTACTCAATGTCATTTATTATGCCCATCACTTTATATGTATTGTTGCTAATACTCACAATCTTGCAATATGTATAGCATTACCTCCATTTTATAGATTGATAAACTGAGGACTAGAATCTGCTTGCACAAATTCACACAGCTAGTAAATGGTGGATACATTTTTCCCTTTCGAGAGCTGAAGTGTTAACTCAGATTTGCCAAGCTCAAAAAATCTATGATCTTTCTCTTCCATAAAGAGATGGAGGCTTTTCTCAAGTTTTGAGAAGTTTTAAGAAGGAAGCATGGTGGACTGATATAGTTGGAAACATGGGAAGGGTTCAATGAAAGAATCCTGCCTAGCCTGGTCTTCACTGACCAAAAGGCAAGGACCAACGCCACAGTTAAGTAATGTCCTTCTCCATCTTTTTATCTGTGATCTACTTACTTTATTTTTTTAAATTTTTTACATTTATTTATTTTTGAGAAACAGAGTGAGACAAAGCGTGAGTAGGGGAGGGGAAGAGAGAGAAGGAGACACAGAATCTGAAGCAGGCTCCAGGCTCTGAGCAAGAAGTCAGCACAAAGCCTGATGCAGGGCTTGAACCCACAAACTGTGAGATCATGACCTGAGCCGAAGTCGGACGCTCAACTGACTGAGCCACCCAGGCGCCCCTCTACTCACTTTATTATAAGAGCCTGGAAGCCAATGATGGCTCTAGGTATACTGGTGAAGCAGACAACTATTGTTTCAGCAGGAACCACTCACCTCCTTTTTCAATCTTTTCACTCACTGTAGGCCACCTTCTCATATATTTAACACACACACACACACACACACACACACACACACATGCATACACGGTCCTCTAAAACTATTTCCTTACAAATCAATTCTTCATTGCAGAAGATTCATTAAATACTCAAAGACGTTTTCATGCCTGAGGTGACTTAATGGCTTTAGCCATCCTGATTGGGGATCCACTCGCCTGGGATACAGTTGAATTCCCTTCTCAGAGTGGCTGTTCAGAGATTTGTGGCAAGTATCTCCACCATGCCAAGAGTGCCAGAACACTCCCAGTGTAACCCCGATTCCCTACATCCTAATATCTTTTGCCAAAAAGGCCCCTCCTTGATCTTGAGTCACTGCTTTAATAGAAGCAATTTTGGGAGGAGAGATCCTAACCAAAGTGGATTAAGACCCAGAGGCCAAAGCAAGTTTTGAAGACACCAGGTTGGGCATAGAGGCTCTGCCCTCTGCCAGATCTTCCCTTATTCCCAAATCAGAACCATGCAGCACAAGTCTGATTGCTCTCTCTGTCCCTTCTCTCACCCTCCCTCCCCTGAGTAGATGTGAATTAGTTGCCATGGTAACCTATGACTGTGCCTGATAGCCTCTTCTCTCAGCCAGTTCTAGGTCCTGGACATCTGTTCTCAGTTCACTTGTAATGTCCCCAAATCTAAGCCCAGGACCATATGCCAAGTTCCACAGTATCTGTGTATAGGTGATGGAGAGGCCTCACCTGCATCCAAGGTAAGAGAAACAACAAAGAGGAAATGGAGTAACAGGAAAGCAGAGCACTTTAAAGTTGCTTTCTGGGGACAAGGAGTGAGGGCCACTAATTTTAATTAAGGGCTTATGACCTGCCAGCCATGGTAATGTCCTGCTCCTTCTTTCATTTGATTCCCTCAAATGATTCTATGAAATAAGAATCACTATCCTGATACACTGTACGGACGAGGGAGATGGAAACTCGGAGAGGCAAAGTGACTTGCCTAACAGTGCACAACTGTGGTTTCAACTTCATCTTTAGCTGAGTTTCTAAAACACAATCTCATTGGGTGACACTGATTTATGGTTCTTCATGTTTTGGCAGGAAAGTAAGAGCTGCAAAGAAGTCTTTCCAAAATCCATGTGCTTGTGAATCTATCCTAGCCTCTCCCTGGGAATAGGCCCCTCCTTCAAAGGTGACCCCTCTTCAGACATCACCTTCTCCTTCAAAGCTCCTTTTCCCCTCTTCATTAACCTCTTTCTACCTTCCTTAGGCCACTTTTCTCACATTCTCAGGAAGTTTCCTGACTTTTCTATCCTATGTGGCCTCTTCCATGGCATGGAAAGGAGATTGGTTTGGGCTGATTTTCCTGACACAAGCGGAACAGAGGACACTTGTGTTACTTTCCTATTGCTATAAAAAATTACCACAAAATTTGGTGGCTTAAAGCAATACAAATGTATGGTTCTGGAGGCCGTAAATCTGAAATCAGTTTCATTGGGCTAAAATCAAGGTGTCAGTAAGGCTGCACTCTTTCCAGAGGCTCCTGAGGAGAATCTGTTTCCATGTCTTTTCCAGCATCAAGAAATGCATTCTTTGTATTCCTTGGCTCATGCCCACTTCTTCCATTTTCAAACCCAGCCACCTAGCATCTTCAAATCCCTCTTTGCTTGTGTCATATCTTGTCTCTTCTGTAGTCAAATTTCCCTCTGCTTCTCCCTTTCAAGGATTGCGATCACAATTATGGCCCACTCAAATAACCCGAGGTAATCTCTCCATCTCAAGACTGTTAACCTAATCACACTTGCAAAATTTACTTTGCTATAAGGTAATATTTGGAGTTTACAGGTATTAGGAGCTAAATATCATGGAGAACCAACCAAACACAGCATCCATGACAAGCAATTGTACCATTATAGCAGGAGCTGGTTGTCCTTCATCTGGAGTAGATGAACCTGGACTTCAGGAGTTAGAGACAGAGTAGAAGGCATAAGCATGGATGAAGTTATAAGTGTTATATAAACTTGACTTGTTTTGATTCAAGGCCAAGTACAGAGCAGGTGACTCCTGCTTTCTGAGGAGAGGTTTCTTTACTTGCACACTACCCCTGCAGAGAGAGGTAGAAGGTGAAGGCATCTCCCATTCTCTTTTCCAAAATGGTTGCCTTACTGTTCTCCTGTCTGCCTGGGTGCTTTTCTGGTAGAGTAAGGCAGAGGAAAGGGTGAGGCTCTGGCTCCAGATAGGGAAGAGGAGACTGAATATGGAGAGAGAGAGGGGAAGTAGAGCTCAACTAGAGAGGGGTTCTAGCTGTCCCCCTTTGTCTCTGGAGAGAGAGAGAGAGAGAGAGAGAGAGAGAGAGAGAGAGAAGGAGAGAGAGCATTGAGGAATGTAATGTGTGATGTCCCGGAATAGGAACGAAATATGGGGAACCAGCTGCAAAAAGCATAAGTTTACAACTCTGCATCTGGTGCTTATAAATGAAAACTTCAGTGAGCTTATGATGCTGTTGTTGACACTCCAAGACCATGAAAATTTAATCTATAGCCAGGCACACCCCTATATTCTCCTGGCACTCAGTCTGTTCTTGTCTTCAGAATCTGAGTGCCCCAAATTCCTACTATCCAATCTCTTCACTGACCTTTAGTACAGATCTGTCAGATGTGATTAAAGCTCTTCCTCATGATAAGCATTGGGCAGAGAACCTTGTAGAAAGGGGTTTTTGAAGGTCTCCACATCCTAGATAGCAATATTCAGTGCCAAGGAAAAGAAGTTAATTGTTATCAAGGGATCACCCTGTAACTCCCGGTTCTTCTGCCTGACAGCCATCCCCAATTCCTCACCTCCCTCAGACTGCTTGATGGAGTAGGCTTCTCTGTCCTGGGGTGGGCCAACATAAGGGTTTTTCCTATGGAAGCCTCCCTTTCTCTGCTCTCTATTTATTACCCTGGGCTTCACTTTGTTTTTACGTCACACGCCAACAAACAGGAGGTGCCTGATCTTCACCTTGGTTGCCAGGAAGCTCAGTTCTAGATTGTATGCCTGATTGTTTTAGCATTCTGGAAATATAAGGGCGGTTAGTATATTTTGTTTGTCTCCATCTTCTTCTTTTCGCACTGCTTTTATTCTTGGTTAACAGATTTTTCTCTAATTGTACCAAGAGCTGACCAATTGTTTTTTCAAGTTTCTTTTTTAAAGGAGACAGAATAAGTAAGCATATAGATACATGACATGTTCTTTGTGGGCTCACCAAATTCCTCATATGCCCTTACTTGCATTTAATGTGGTAAGGATATTGACCTCGACTCAATCTATGCTCACCTTTGTTCTGCAGATTCGTTGCTATTGGCCATGAAGGGGTCTGGGCCAGTGTATGTACTGTTAGCAATGGGTACAGGCATTGCTGCAAAGGAAAGGAAACACCTCATTTTGTTAGATGCTTTTATTACCGATGGCATCACAATAACACTTTCCTCAGGTTTCTTGCCTTGGGAACACCTAATGGCAAGATGTTTTTGATACTTCAGTAAACTAAAGCTCCTTTAATGGGGTCCATGATGGACATGCCTTGTTTTGTTCTACCATGAAAAATATTATAAGGAAGTTGCAGTATATATTTTGTTGGTAACGATGCCTTAAGCTATTAAGGCCATTTGTTATTTTCTGAAAGCAAGAGCGATAATGCTCACTAATAAAATTCACCGCACTGCGGGTAGCTCTGAGTTCCTTTCCTACAAAGTATTCCAAAGCCCTTGTAGGTCTGCCTACCGTTTTCATCTTTCTTATGTCCTTAGAAGATGGGGAGGGGGCTTAGCTCTTTCAGTGCAGGGGGGAGGGGAATTAGACTTCATCTGAATCACAAATAAGTCACCTTAAGAGGCAGCTTAATGCAAAGTGCACCACATCTTTACAGTCTTCCTCTCCTGTCCCTGGCTTCCCCGTTAGCTTCTCCCAGTCTCCAGAGCCAAGCCTGCTTGGAACACTGATTCTGGCATTTCCCTGAAGACCCTGCCCTTTACTCTATTCCCGCCCCCTATCCAAGATTCAGGCTTTGAAGTTCCCCTTAACCCAATTTCTCCCCGAATTGAAAATGCAAATGTGCCTGCTTTATTGTCTGTTTGTATTAAGCTTCTACAAAAGGCTTTGTGATAGGCACAATGCTCTGTATGGGGCAGTAAGGGAAGATGGGGGCGGGGGGAGCAGAGTGGCCTCCGAACCTCTGTGGGTCAGCAGCTGGAGTGCTTTGCACTATTCAGGCCTATGATTGGGGTGAAGAGAGCAGAGGGATTGGATGTGGACAGAAGCAGGGAGAGGTACTGTGGGCTCCATCATGAAACTGGAGCGATTTGAACTGGAAACTTGAAAACCATCTCCGGGAGAGGAAGTTGCAATTTCCATCTTACTCCTTCTCTAGGCACAAAACTATTTGCAATTCTACTGTCATAAGAACTTGAGCTCTTAGGCATAGGAGAAGAGCACAGAAGAAGGTGGCAAAGGAGAAAGGCTGTGGGTGTCCCATCTTTCTTCCAGACCAACTCCAAGAATCTGGAGAATGTACTTTTCCTCAGGTACAGTGCTGTGTCGTGTTACACGCAGGGACCTGAGGCCGGTTCCATGTGAGCGGGACTCTGGCAACTTTGCATGCTGACAGTTCACCTGCAACACCAATTCAAGATGTTTATTTCTCTAGCTTCTATCTTAAAAAGCCACTGGAAGTTGGACAATATAAAGTTTCAACTTTGACACCTGATGGATTAAACCCACTCTAGAGGGCTGAAATTTTAGAATCACTATCTGACTGGACTCAAGTGTATTAAAAACAGAGATTTTCACAGTGATGGGCAGAGGTGACGACAGTATGCAATATGCCGATCCACAACTGGCTTCTTTTAACAAACCAGAAGAGTTATTTCCGGTTGAAATTCTCAGAAACACTATAGGAAATTAGTATGACTGATTGATGTGATCTCATCTAATAAAAATGGGAGTTGAAGCCTTATCCCTCCAGAACAGGTGATTAGAGGCAAATGAGGGGCAGGTTCCCATGGCAACCATTTGGCTATCTCATACCCAAAGGAGGTCTCTGAAGGGGAAGCTTTGCGAAGGAATACAGATTTTCAAAGAGAAGGGAGAGTAGATCTTTGTCTTTTAGGATCATGCTGGAGTGCTTCAGGAATTAAGGTGATATGGAGGTAACTCCAGAGTTGTTCTGTGAGCACTGAAGAAAGATTTTACTGTTCTAGTCTCTTGATGCCTGAGAATCACCCCTTCGTATGGTTATTGCTGTCACTCCAACCTCCTCTGAGGGGAGCTGGTGTCTTGGAACTGCACTGCAGGCTTCCTCAGGGCCACGGTGGGTGTGGGTGTCTGGTGAATCCATCATGCTCGGCCCCTTCCTTTCTCCCCACAGATCTTCTCTCTCCTCCTTGAACTCATAACCAACCATTCCAGCCTAAAAAGGGATTGGGAGAATCTTTGGGGTGGCAGTGCTTGTGCTGAGGGGTGTGTGGCAGGCCATAACATCTCTTTTTTGTGAGTGTGGCTTAAAGTTCCCTGCTGGATCCTTTTTAGTAGATTGATGTCCTATTTCATGGTAACCACCAGGGGAGAGGGGTTTAAACCGAAGGGACACTGCTCTTCTTACTCTGGAGGCGTTTCCAGCTTCCTGTGATCACTCCTAAACTACAACTTCTGCCCTATCAACGTGTCTCTCCTCCCTTTATCCTCCCTTCTTTCATAAGAGGTATTACAAAGTCTTCTTTTCTCTCCCCAGCTATTTTCACTTCTCTGCGGTTCCACCCCTGCTCCTACCCCTTCCTCTCTTCCTCCCACACATGCTTCCAAGGACTTTGCTGACATCTGTGACATCAGATTTGATAAAATGTCTGTTTGTCTGCCCCTGGCATCTCAGGGGCTTTAAGGGGTTCCCAATCTAGGCCACCAGCTTCGCTGGAAACAAGGATAGGTGACAGAGTGTGACAATTTCTAAATTTTCACTATGTGCCTTCACATATGCTGACTCACTGTATCTTCAGAATAGCCCAGCAGAGTAGACTTTATGAATCAATCCCATTCTGCAGATGATTAACTGAGACTCTCAAGATTCAAGTGACTTCTTTAAGGGATTAGAGTTTGTAAGTACAGAATCAGGATTTACATCCTTGTCTTCTAGCTCCAAATCTGGTTTTTCTCCCACTCCCTTAGAAGAGTGTGGGGCTTCGAAGGCCACATGTTCCCAGGACATGTTAATGTTGGCACCTGATGACTGCCAGACCATGGAAGGGGGATTTTCGAAGACTCATTCTATTTGACTCTTACAACTCCAGTGGCCTTGCAGTGGTGCCTGATCTTGAGGCCTCTAATCTGTTTTCACTCAGGGTGATGGCAAGTAATACATTGTCATCCTCCCACAGGAGAATATCCTGTTCCCACTATAGGCTTTAGATGACCTGAGTCAGGAGTTCTCACCACTTGACTTCTTGATTTCCATTCAGTCATCCGTTCTTTCATTTGTACAGTCATGCATTCAACTCCTTTGAGTATCTCTTAGGTGCCAGCCATTTTGCAAAGAGTGAAGGATCCATTAATGATGAATCCATAGTCTCCTCTTTTCTGTAGCTTGTGGTTTTCTGGAGGATTAGAGACTTCAGTAGATAATGGCAATGTGATAAGGTAAGAACAGTGATAAAACTGTGGACTGATTTGTACAATGGAGACTTTGACCAGAGTGAGGAGATGAGTCCAGCTGTGAGGATTTATCTTTGTAAGGAACAGCCTTTCCTGGCTCCCAGCTACCCCCTCCCCTTCCTTCAGGTTCCTAGGAGTAGCAAATATTCAAAGTTGATACTTTATTTTTAAAATACGGTTATTTTTTGTGGGGTGGAGAGGGTACATTCATCATATGAATCATCAATCAGTGTCTTTAAAGAAAACAGAAAAATAGAATGCCCAAATGCTCTTTCCCATTGAAGTTCTGGGAAATATACCAGGAAATTAGCCCACAACTGATGGATGCAATCCCCTCAAAGAGAAATCATCCCATACAAACATACCCAATTAGTGTAGAGAACTTGGATTGCTTAGGTTCATAAGTAAGTGGGATGCATTTTTTGATCTACCTGCTTTATAAATAAATGTCCCTGCCTTAGAACATGATCTTTAAGTACTTTCTTCTATACAACCCTTTTCCTGTCCTTCTCCCTAGGGGTGGGTGCCCGTGTGCTCAGAAGTGACTTTTTTGCCCTCTAATCGTCTTTGAAAGCTTGTTTTCTCTGGTTGTTTTTCTGGAACAGAACTGATAGAGAAATTTACACTGTGGTGTGAATGGATGAAAACAACTTAATGCTGTACCTAGATTTTACCTTTTAATAAAGACCAGGCACTTAATTTGAAGACAGTCTTTCTTTTAAAGTTTTGAATGCCCACAGTCAATTTATTTTTTAGAAACTCATCCACAAGGCTCCAAATTCCAGGCCTTTTAGAATTTAAATTCTTTTAAAAAATTTATTAATGTTTATTTATTTTTGAGAGACAGAGAGACACAGAGCGCGAGCAGGGAAGGAACAGAGAGAGAGGGAGACACAGAATCTGAAGCAGGCTGCCTCCAGGCTCTGAGATGTCAGCACAGAGCCTGACTCTAGGCTCGAACTCACGAACCACAAGATCATGACCTGAACCAAAGTCGGCGTTTAACCGATGGAGCCATCCAGGTATCCCTAGAATTTAAATTCTAACAGAAAAATTTAAGGCACTGGCAAATTTGACTCATGGGGAAATATTTTGGGGTAGACTTTGGAACAGTTGCTTGGGGTCACATCTGTAATTTCTCCCCCTTTCCAAAGTACTTTTGGCTCAGCTGATCTCTAATGTTTTTGCAGTCAGCCATGGAATACTTCTAGTCCATGCAGAGTGGAGTGGAGAACTGAAGGTGTGCCTCCGTCTTATTTGAGGTATGACGATGGGGAAGATATTACCATGTTCTTGGGCAATTGACCTGATTCTGATTGGTTGTCAGGATGAGAATCAGCCTCTTCTCACGCATGAGTTCTGTGGCAGGTAAGCTCATATGTCAGTTCACATATGCACGTGACCACATATGTTCTTGCACATATTTGAAGATAAAAAGGTTTTAGGGTATTGCTGAAAGATGGATAATGATAATAATGGCTTACTGTGCTACAGACACTGTACTAAGGGAGTTATACATCCATATAACTGTGCTAAGGGAGCATGCATATGAGGTAGGTTATCATTATTGCCATTTATTAAAAAATCTCTTTGCCCAATGTGGGGCTGAAATGTACAACCCCGACATCAAGAGTTACATGCTTTACTGACTGAGCCAGCCAGGCACTCCTATTATTGCCATTTTTAAAAATGAAGAAACTGAAATTCAGATACATTAAATAAATTTCTTAAGATATGAACTTCAATCTTGGTCCAGAGCATATGCTTTTGACCACTATACTGCACTGCCTTTCCATGGGAGTGAGTAGATGGATGAGATTGACTATTCCAAACTGAATGGAGATACAAGTTTGAGCAATGTTCTAGGAGTAAGAATGGCCAAAGAGTGCCCCACGGACAGTATGTATCCCAGTCCAGTGTGACTAGAGGCAGGAATTCTTATAGGGTAGTAGAGGGAAGAATTCCTGTAAGGGTTTGTCTGGAGCTATGTTGTGGAGAGTTCAGAATATTTATCCAAAGAATGTATCTTTTGTGCTTCAATTGTTAAAAATCAGGGACTAAAGAAGTTTTCAGAAAGTATAAATGAAAATATTTTCAGAATTTTACAGAGGACTTTACAGATAGATCAAACACGAAAGCCTGAACAGAAACATATTTAATAAAAGTAATCATTCAGCACCATGAGGCATTAGATGAGGTCTATTGTGAATTACTTTTCCTTTGCACATCACAGAAAAAATATCCAGTATTGAGATTACCAAGGTAATTTGTCTTAAGGTTAATAGGTGGTAGGAGAAAATGATGTTTTGTTGTGTTTGGCTCTACAGGAGCCAAAAGGTTCTGCTTGGCCTGTATAGCATTTACAAAGAAGGTACTGGTCTAATAATCCCAAAATGACAATCCTGCTAACATCCCAAAATGAGTTATATTGTTGGTGGAACAAGTGGGATTTTAAGTAATAATTGAAATGGCTACCTATTTGATGCTCCCTGGCCTGGGAGACTAGGGGCGTGGATTCCCCTTTTTGCTACTAATGAACTATGTGACCTTGAGACAGTAACTCCATTTCTTTGGAGCTCAGTTTTCTCACTTATAAAATGTGGGAGTTGCAGTAAAGCTCCCTGACTTCCCTCCTTGCCACTTTTTTAAAATGTATTTTTAAAATTTCACAAGTAATATGTGGGTCTTTTCTGGTTGTAAAAATGTTAAACAATATCAAAGTTCCCCTTCAGCCCTCTACTTCATATCTCTTCCAATATATAAATTATATTTGTAGTGCACTCTTCCAGACAGTTGTTATATATCTGTAGACATATAGATATATATCACTTTGTGGGGGGTTAGTTTTAAAATAGATGGTCTCAAACTGTATGTGTTGTTCTACAAATTGACTTCTTCACTCAACAGCATATCTTGGGGATATTTTCATGTCAGTACCTATAAATATGTCTCATTTTTAATAACTACTGCATAGTATGCATATACTATCATTGGCTTAGCTATTTTTTCCTCCAATAAATACATAGGTTATTTACAAATTACCACAGTTACAATTCTGCAGTGAACAGCCTTAGATGTCTCTTTTTACACATGTGCAAGTGTTCCCTTAGGGTATATTTCTCTGATGTGGAATTGCTGGGTCTGAATCTTTTAGTTTTATTAAACATGGTCAAATTGCTCTCGAAACCAATTTATACGCATGCTAGCAGTTTCACTGCAACTTTATCAACACGTTTTAATTTCATTTATTCTAATCAGTCAGTGATTCTATTGCCACTGATAGGGACTGTTTTTAAATTTTTTTTAACGTTTATTTATTTTTTGAGACAGAGAGAGACAGAGCATGAACGGGGGAGGGTCAGAGAGAGGGAGACATAGAATCTGAAACAGGCTCCAGGCTCTGAGCCGTCAGCCCAGAGCCCGACGCGGGGCTCGAACTCACGGACCGCGAGATCATGACCTGGGCCGAAGTCGGCCGCTTAACCGACTAAGCCACCCAGGCGCCCCATGGGACTGTTTTTAAAAAGTGATTTTTTTTTTCAGCATGAATCTACTTATACATTATCTTATGCATTTAGGTGATCAAAATTTTAAAAAAGTTAAAGAGTGTAAACATGGTTGAATTATATATAAGAACTCTGAAGAACCATGGAAGAAATGCTAATAAAATTTTAGAAGAAAGATCAAATAAATTATAAGATGGAAACTAAACTTCAAACCAATAAAGGCAGAACACTGGAGAAACAGAAGTGAAAAGAGTGGAGTCTTAAGATGAATTAACCCAAAGGACCACATTCAAATAGTCAGTGAGGTGTAATCAACATGGAAGAGCAGAACTTAGAAATATGTGTTATAACTGTAATCTCAGTGCACTGAATACAAACAGTAATGTTTTATGAGTACTAAAATATGATCGGCTACAGTGCTGTGTCATGTTGGGAATAGCTAGTTTTATGAAATAATTTGGGGCATCTAGTGAGATGATCATATAATTTTTATATTGCAATCTGTTAATGTAGTGAATTGCATTAGTAAATAACCTAATATTAAACTATATGCATTTCAAGGGAAAAGTCTTACTGGTCATGACTCATGCTGTACTTTTCTTTGAACACATTCCTGGATTTGAAATGCTCATAATCTGTTTAGTATTCTGCATCTAGGCTCATAAGCAAGATTGGCCCCATTGTTTTCTGTCTTCTGCTATCTTTGCCCAATTTTTGGCCTTGAAGTTATGCTAGACTTGCCAAATGAATGGAGAATATCTCCTTTTTTCTCTATGCTCCAGAACATTTTATAGTGCATGACGGTGACTTGTCCCTTGAGGAGTTAATAGAACTTGTCTCTTTAAACTTTTGGGTCCCATTCCTTTTTGACAGGGTAGATCTAGGATTGTCTTCCAGATTATTGATCTATTCAGGTTTTCTACATTTTCTTGTGTCATTTTTAGCAATACACGTTTTCCTACAAAATATTTCACTAAGTATTGATTTTCAAAATTTTACTGTCATAAAATTATACGTAACTGTTTTTACTACATTAAATATCCTCCATATATGTATTTATTATAGGTATTGTTTCAAACATTGTTCATTCTTACCTCTCATCTGTTTTTCTTGCTCACACTTCCCCAAAGGTTTATATATTTTAGTAGCCTTTTCAAGTAAATTGTTTTAGGTGTTATGGATCCACATTACTCTTTGCTTGTTTTTGTTCTTATCAAAATTACTTTAAACTATGCTTCTATATTTATATTTGCTTTTGTTTTCCCTGAGTTAGCCCTGCTGTTCTTCCTCTAACATCTTGAATTTTCTACTACATTTATTTAGACCAAGATATTTCTTTTCGGTGCCATTTTGGCCATGTTCCATAGGTTTTGCTTTATAGTGCTTTTACTCTTGTTTATTTCTAAATAGTTTGCAATTTTAATTTTTATATTTTTCTTTAACCTGGAGTCATTGAAGAAGAAACTTTAAAAGATTTTATGGACAAATCTCAAAACTTCTTTTTGTTCACCAGTATTACTAATTTCCAATTGTACTGATATGTTTTCAGAGTATATAGCCTTAATGTTAGCTGCTTTTCCTAATTTGTTGAGATTTCGTAATCTTACACAGTCAAATTTTGTGCATGTCTCATATATGTTTAAGGAATGCTAATTCTCTGCTGGTTGGATACATGTGTGTAAATTTCTGTTGTAGGACTCATGGGTTCTATAAATTCTCTTTGTACTCGTGTTTCTACTTGATCTGTTGCGGGGTTTCAGAGAGAGAGGTTGTGTAAAAGTTTCCCATTAACGTTGTGGATTTCCAGTTTCTTCTTGTTTTCTTATCCATATTTATTTCATTTATTTCAAAGTTATGTTGTTATGACTAATCTAATCATTGGTATAGCCAATCGAATAATTGGTACAATAGTCTAATAATTGGTATATCCTCTTGGTAGATTATACCAATATGAAATATTCCTTTTGTCCTTTTTAATTTTTGTCTATGTTTTATTTTGCTTGATATTACTATTGTCACACTGACTTTAGTTTTGTTAGCATTTTTTTCACGTTATCTTTCTCAATTTACTTTCAAAATTCATGTGTCATTTTGTTCAAAATGTGTCTCTTTTAAAGTGGATTGGCTAGATTTTGCTTATTTGTCCAACCTGAGATTATCTATCTTTAAAAAAATTTAACTAAGGAGGTTAATATGATTACTGATATTTAAGATGATCCTTGTCTTCTTTTACCTTTTCTAATTATCATGATTTCTTGTTTTGTTTTTTCCTTTCCAGCAACGTTTTGGAAGATAGCATTTTCTGTATTTTATTTTTTGTTGTCTAGTAATTTGGGGGAAGTTTTACATCTCATATTCTAGTTGTTACCTTTAATTTCTTAAATTTAAACATTTATTTTCCATACATTTCTAGAATGTATAATTATCTATATCCTGATCTTGAAAAAGACAACAACCATAGCAATGTTTTACCTCCCTTTTCTCTTTTCTCCTGAACCCCAGAATTTTCCACGTAGAGATCATCTGATATTTAGTTCCATTTTGTTATTTTTTATTTTTTTTTTAGTCAATGGCTACTTAGACCTCATTATCAATTTTACTGACTTTTTGAACCCATTGTTTCTATTACGGCACATCATTTCCTTGGGTTCATTTTTTTATTTTGCTAGAGTACATCCTTGGTAATTCATTCAGAGATAAATTGCAGATGTTGAAATATCCGAATCTTTGCATACTCAATGAAAAATATCTTCATTTTTCCCAGACCCCAACTCTCCAGCTTAAATGCTTGTTTTTCTGAGTATAACATTTTTTAATTCCAAATCATTTTTTCTCATTAATTTGAGGCTAATCCATTACTATTATTTAACATTGAATATTGCTGATGAGCAATCTGATGTTAGCTTGATTCTCATTTCCGTGTAGGTTGCCTATTTACTGCTTTGGAAACATTCACAGATTTTGTTTTCTGTCTCCTTGGAGTTCTGAAATGTCACCATGATGTGTCTTAGGTTTGGATATCTTTCTATTTAAGTTAGCTTTCCCTGTAATTGGTGTGTACAATTCATTTGAAGATTTTTTTGTCTTTCCTCAACTCTCAGAAATTTTATACTTTTCTGGTTTGTTAAATCAATTTTCCCTTCAGTTTTTTTTGTTACTATTTAACTCCTATTTACTCTGTTTCCTTGGGCATTGGTCCTGATTGTTGAGTTTGGTGACTTTTTGTCATGTTTTCCCCCCAATGTTTGTGGATTTTTGGTTTGTGCTCACCTTACGTTTTGAGAACCCCTGTTAGCCTCCATATGATATTTGTTTTTCTCACAGCATGCACACATAACAAGAGTTTAAGAGAGAACAGGGCATACTTCTGAGTGGAATGTGTAAGTAACTCATCTTCTGGTCATGGACTCTTCCTGTTTTTCTTGAGTGTGGCCAACCACTTGGGTCCCTGTCTTGCTTCTCCAGACCAAGCATTCATAATAAGTATTCTAGCCTGGGACAAACACATATGCCACCCATTACTTGACACAGCTGGACAGAGAAGAATTCAGGGATTAAACCACTTAGCTGCTCAATATGGGATACTCTAACAAATAATGATTTTCCCATGGCTTCCATATATTACCTGTTTCTCTTGGCTTGGAAATCATCTGGAGTCATACCCATCTTACTCCGTCATCCTGTACAATGTACCTTTTTTTTTTTTTTAAGGCTGTACCTTTCTCCTTAATCTTATTCTGTCCACCTTAAGACTGAAAAGGATTCCTCATAATTTATGTTAGGCAAATTATACTTCTTATTTTAAATTTCTGTTGAGGAGATATTAACTGCAAATATATACAAATACATGTTTTCTGCCATTTATGAGGATTTAGGGCTTGAGGGAAAACTTGACATGTGATTCCAGGCCACCTTTAGTCATAGTGAGCAAAGTTGAATAACCCATAAGATGATGGTTTGTGAGGAAAGTCCTGGGCTCAAAGGGAGTAATTCTAATAGACTAAAGAAAATGACCTGAACTCACTTTTAAAATTTGCTGAGTCCAGATACATTGCAGAAAATGCCAAATTCATAGACAAGTTTGTCTGCTGATTGTACTCATAGAACATTGACTTGAGAGACTTGCCATTTAGAGCTTCTATTTAAAATGAATACAAAGGGAAGTTTTAAAATTCACATGTGTAAACATCCAAGTATTCAAAATTCAACTCTTTCCATAGATTTGATGTCTTCAATTGAAGATAAGACATGAATCCAGTGTGTGAAGTATGTTGAGGTAAGAACTTTTAATGGAGTCAGATCATATTGGAAGTGGTACTGGTCAGGCAGTCCGGTGGAGTTGGATAGAGTAGTTTGCAGTGTCAAAGTAGCTTCACTAAAGAAAAAGGAGAGGTGATTTGCAGGTGAAAATTTTAGATTCACTATAAAATTAACATACACGCTTGATGGGCTGTCATCTAATAAAACTGAAGGTGAGTGCTTGGTATCCTAAAGGCACAACAACTTAATAAAATTAATCTATAGTGTTCCATGTGCTTAAGTACTGCAAGGCTTCAATGATGCATTTTTTCATTAAGTGACTGGGTTAATATAATTGTTTATGCTAGAAAGTCTGAATCCTCATTCTAATTTATTTAAATTAGAAATAAAAAACTTATTTAACAACTCATCAATGTTGGGGAGACAGAAGAGGGGTCATCATTTTATTGTAGTTTTCATGACTGGATTAAGAGGGACGGTTTGAGCTCCAAATGGCTGTGAGCTAACAAGACTATTCCAGAACCCACTGGTTTTTTCCAGATAGTTTTGCCCCAGTCTGAGAGGGCTAGGCAAAGCTTCCACTACTCCCATCTAACTTCTCTAATGTATGTTGAACTCTCCGCCTTTATGTAAGAATCATAGTGATCCAGAAAAAAAGGGGGCTAGGCTAGAGTGTGACCTTTGTATTTCTGTCATGGTTTGCAGGATAATCCTAGCAAGGGAAAGGACAGGCCGGGGGCAAGGCCAGCCTTACCTGGGCTATGTATGTGGAGGGAGAGGGGAGTTAAGGAGCAAGTTCCTGCTTCGGTTGATGTAAAGAAGACCCTAGGACAGAAGTCTGCCATCCCAAAATATATGCCTCATCTGCCTGTCCCTTTCACCAGACATTCCAACATGAATTAGTCATTCAGTCTTTTAAGAAATCTCCTTTTAGCATGCAAGAACTCTGGAGAGGTATAAATTATTTACACCTTACAAGTCTTCTCAAACTCTGGAATCAGACAGACACATATTTAAACTGTCACTTGTCTTAAGTATATTATTTTAGTCACAGTTTGCCCATTTGTCAAATGGGGATGGTAATCTCTACCTCAAAGGTTGATAAATAAGAAGAGCAAGTGTGAAAGCACCTGGGAAAATGCCTGACATGCAAGGGCTGCGTCCTGGCTTCATTGGATCAACTTAGGAGGGAGGTGCCAAGGTAGGGTATGAAAATGGCCTTCAAAATATGTAGAGGAGTGGGCCACAACCAGAGAAAGGAAAATACAGAAGGCCAACTGTGACTCAGAATTTTATCTGGAGAAGGAATTGCTGTGTCCCCGGGGCCTGGGGTAAGAAGCAGCAGCAGCACCAGCCTGCTGTTATGTAGCATGATTGTTCAGAAAAGGGCTTCTTGGCTCAGGCTTGGTTCTCAGCCAGTGGAGGAGGATTCTGCTTATTAGTTGTATGATATTGGGCAAATTACTAATATCATTGAGCTTCAATTTCCTCTTTTGTAAAACTGAGGGCATAACAGTACCTTCCTAAAAATTATTATTAGGCTTAAATGAGTTATTATGCATACAGTGTTTGGCACAAAGTAAATGCTCAGTAAATATAATTTGTCATTAATAACATCAGCATCTCCACCATAGTGATCATTTTTTAATATATATGTGCATGTATTTATTTTACATGACCTCTAAAATATTTATATTTTTGTCTATAAATGCTATTTAAGTTTAATTCAATTTCTGGAGTATTCTGGTTCATCATTATGAATATTACTTAACATTTATTATTATTAGTAGTAGTAGTATTAGTATAGCCTAGCGTTAATAAAGTAGCGGAAAGTTCCAGAGAATTCAGTCCTGGGACCAGATTTCAGGTGAATCAGGGGAAAACAGAAGATTCTTTCTGGTGTTATTCTATTTCTTGTTTCAAGGTCTTTTTAGGTCTGGTGGTACTCTCTCCCCAAGGATCTAATGCCCTGTTTCCCTTCCTATTCTTTGCCCTTTCATAAACTGTGTCCTCAGAGTTTCTGTAGGGAAGACTCCAACACTAATTCATGCTAAGATTATGAATGAGTATTAACTCAAATGCTGCACTTTCTACTGAATTTACACTTTTAATAAGGGCTTAATTTCAGAGTCCATTAGTTATTTCATTCCCTTCAAACTCCAGGGATGGATTAGCAATAAACAAGTGGCTCATGTACAGACTTTTATGGTCAATTTTTCATACAAACTAGGAAATGAAAAACAGCTTGTGATGGAAGTAGCTTAGACCAACATGATCAGGGCATGTGAAGAATGACCTGGGTCCAAAGAGAAAGATTCTAATAAACCAGGAAAATGACTTTCTTAACCCCCATTGCTCATTGACGTCAACCCCAAAAGCACAGGCCCAGGTGCTGAGCAGGCTTGCAAGTCATGCCAATTTAAGATCCTTAAAATTGGGGTTTGTTTTCAGCCAGACAAAATGGGAAAGAGAGAGTTTGACAATATGCATTTAAAAACCCCAAATCAGAGGAATGAATGCGGAGGTACATCTTGACCTTCTGCTTTTGCCATTTCCTCCTCCAATCTTTTAATGAGGTAGATGTTAGGTTTGGAGTCAACAGAGGATGAGAAGGCACTTTGGGTACTGGAATCAGCTATTAGGTTTTTAAATGAAAATATAATATTCATATGTTCTTTCAAGATAAAATTCTCAAAACACTCCAAAGAAATTAGCCTTTAGCAGATTGATGTTATCTTTTCTAATCTAAATAATTCCCTACAAATATGTCCAATGAGTCTAGAGAGTCTAGATTGCTGAAGTTCAGGGAAGGGTATATAGGAGGATGTATTCTGTGATTAAGCAGCTTGGTACATTAAAGTGCCATGGTAGAATGCTAGAATTAAGTGCTTTCTTCCGTGCACTCCCTTGCTCCTGCATTCTTCAGTGATCCCTCTCTTGCCCTTTACTTCTTTCCAGCCTCCCCCTAAAAACTTGTTGTCATAGACTTTTTTTTTTTTTGCATTAAATTAGGCAACAAAAATCACACTATGGTGTGAATGAATAAAGAAACCCAGCTCAACAAGATATTTGCATTTTAGTAAAGGACATCAAGTCCTAAAGATAGAATTTCAGGTAGTAGTAATTACGAAGTAGGGGGCTTCTTGGCCAGATGGAGCTTTATTATGTTTCTTTTTACCATGCACCTGCAATATTTAATTAGGCTTTGGTCACATCTAGCTGGCCTTTTAAATCACCTAGCTTGGGTAAGAGGTTATAGGTACCAAGCAGTAGCAGATAGAGAAGAGGCTCCCACTGGGTTAGCGGTAGAGTTAACAAAATGTGGCACACATAGGCTACTAATTGTCTCTCAGCAAGCTTTGTTCACTGACAGAGGAAACTGAAACCATCTCTGGCATTCATTCAACATGTGTTGAGTAAATGCTATTATGTTCCAGGCACAGTGTTAGATGTTGAGTTACAACAATTAGTAAAGTAGGGCTCTTTCTTGGAAGAGCTCAGATTCTAGTGGAAGAGACAAGTAAATATTGAAAAATACAAAGTGATTGCACAACTGGTTAGCCATTCAAATAAAATATCGGAATCTGTACCAGACCCTTTACACCAAAATAAATTCTAGGTCACTCGACTTGAATATTTAAAAACGGAAAAGCCATAAGGTACTAGGTGAACGCACAGATGATTGTTTTTATAATCTTGCAGTGAAACAGACATTTCTAACTAGGCATACTACAAAAACCAGATACTATAAAGGAAAAGATGAATACATTAACCACATAAAATATTATCATATACGGCATTATATACGGCAATAGCAAATAAGTAAGCAAGTCAAAAGGCAAATGGCAAACTAAGAAAAAAATGGGTAGCACATATAACAAAAAATTTTTTCAAGTCCCTTTTAAAATTTAAAAACGATAATTAAAATTATATGTACGAAAACCTTTTAAAGTGATGGAGGGAAATGACCCCATACAAAAATGGATAAAAATTTTTAACAGCTAAAGAAATATAAGTGTCCAATGAAAATAAAAATTTGACTCGTGTGCTGATGATTAAAGATAAATCAAAACGATGAGATATAATTTCCTCTGCCGCACTTGAAATATGATAAAAACCAAATGCTTTTGAGGATGTGGGGATACAGTAACTCTCATTTGCAATCAGTCAGAGTATAACTTGGAGATACACTTTTGGAGGACAATTGGACATATTTATCAAGACTGTGAAAGGCCATACCCTTCCACCCAGCAGTTCTGCTTCCAAGAATTTATCCTGAGGGCATATGCATGTAAACAGGCAAATATGCATTTGCAAGAAGATGTTCATTACAACAACACTGTTTCTAACAGCACACAAAACCCAAGCAAGAGTAACAGCAACAAACCAAAACAATGACAAAAAGGGACAGACTCTTGGATAGGTATGGAATCATGATACATCTATCCTTTGAATATTTTATAACAGATTAGAACAAGTATATATTCCGATATGGGCAGTTCCCCCAAGATATACACAGTGAGCAAAGAAAGGTGCAGAGCACTGTGCTCCCTCCTGTGTGAAAACAAAGCATATACAGATATTCTTATATATGCATCCAACATTTCTGGAAAAATACATGAAAAACTGTTAACAGAGACTACCTCTGGAGATACCGTGGTGGGAGGAATTTGGAAATATTTTGTTTTTCACTTCATAATATTCTGCACTGTTTGTGCATTTTAGCCACGTGCACTTATTATCGTTACCACTATTGTTCTGGTTAAAGACATACTATCTTGTATGGAACTTATAGATAACAATACATGCCATAACAACTATTACATATACACGTATAATTATATACACGGGTAGAAAGTCAGCTAAAAACAGAGGCTGCTGTAATGGCACAAGGGATAGTCCCCTAAGCTAGACGGTACAACTGTGTGTGTGGCGGTGTGTGGTGCGGGGGAGAGGCTTACTGCAAGGAGGCTGGCATCCGTACTGAATTGTGACTGACAAGAATTGGGTAAAAGAGCTGTAGGGGTTATTCCAGGTAGAGGGAACATTAACATATTTGAAGTTGCTGCTTTGAGCTGGAGTGCAGTAGGAGGTATTAGGGTGGAGGTGGGGGACTGAGGCTGGAGATGGAGATATTGTATTTGTGTTGCTGACTACATTAGACTAAAGTCTCAGAGACTAGTCTTCTCGGAAATGATGAACTAAAAGATTCACACTGTGTTGTAAATGAATCAAAACAGGTATTTGCATTTTAATAAAGTACAGAATGTTCCAAAGGTCCAATTTCAAGTATTTAGTAATTAGGGAGGAGGAATCTCCCTCATGTCCCTCAGTTCACACATTTATGAGAAGATGACACACCTGGTTGTCTGGGTACCAGACTGTTCTACTTAGCAGGGAGATTGCCCCCCTCCTGGAGATGGGAGAGGAGTCTATTTTCCTGAAGCCCCCTTGTCCAGGACTGGTAATAAGAGGCTAGGGGAGAGAGGGTGGCTCCCATGGTAACCAGTCAGTCGTGCTCAGAATCCTGCAGACTTCTGTGGCTGAGAACAGGAAGGCAAATAGGTGTCCTTACCGGCTAGGTCAGCTGGTTTCCTTCCATTGTCACTACATGCATGGTACAGGGGGGAAGGGCACAGGTTTTGGAGTCAGACATACCTGGATTTTCATACCAGCTTGGCCGCTCATTAGCCCTGTGGCCATGGGCAAGGTACGTAATTTTTTCTGAGGTGCAAGTCCCTTGAAGTGTCGTGTAAAATAATACATACAAAGCACTTAGCACTGATGTGTAGGGAGGAATTGCTGTGCTAGCTTTTATAATCATGATCATTTCCTCTTCTCCATGAGCCCATAAGGATTACCATGATCTTTGTTGCATTAATTATAATTCTCAGTATCCATTCTTACCCATGGATCGTCCCAGAACTTTAGTCCTCTTCCTCCATGACTCCACCAAATATTACTATTGTGGTTTTTATTATTATTGTTCCTTCTTGTCTGTGAGCCCCTGGTGGATTATGGCTACTGTGGTCATTGGCATTACAGTCGTCACTGAGGTTATTAGTTGCTCTTCTCCATGATCTTAGGAATGCATGCCTCCCGGGCTCCACCTCATGACTTCTCCAGGCCCCGCCACTGGAGGGGGCAGCAGAGCTGACACACCACGCTTGGCGCTCTTTTCCAGAGCTGCCCAGCTGGCTTTGAGCAGGTGTAGAGGAGGGGCCAAGGAGGCCGACTTGGAAGGATTTCCTCTCTCTGCCTTCCATCCCATCCCTCCCTTTCCTGCCTGGCAAGGGTGCAGGGTCTCCTACTACGGTTTTGGGGTGTGTGTCCTCTGCTCCTTTCCTCCCCGGAGTGATTGAAATAAGTAAGCTCAACCAGGGGGTAGAGACACATCAGTTCAGGTTTTCCCAGAAAGCAAAAGAGGACCTAGGAGGAAAGAGAATGTGAAAGAATTCCTCAGATGTGGCTGGGATCCAGGAACACAGCCCTAGAAATTCACAGACCCAGGAGGTAGGAGCCCAAACTAATGAGAGCAACTTCGTTTTCCTGAGCTCTTATACTGTAACAAGTCCATCACATTCTCACTGCAGCCATAGAAATCGGGCACTCCAGCTATTCTCATCCTGCAGAGGAGGGAACTGAGGCTGAGTGAAATTAAGGGACTCGGTTAAGGTCACAGATCTGGTAAGGGACAGTGCTGGCGTGGGATCCCAGGCTTGTTTGACTCCTAGACCAGGGGCTTTCATTTCTACCCCAGACTGCAGTTTAAAGAAAAAGAAAAAAATCTTGAACTTGAGCAAGCCTGGGGCAGAGACAGCTCAAGGTTATTTCTATTCATATTTCAGTGATTACCTCAGGTTGTGATTTTTACAGTTTTTCTCTTGTATTTTCCTTTTAAATTGTTGTGACTCTGTAGCCCTCAACTTTTGTTTGCAATTAGTATCTTTTAAACCTCACTAGTTGTTTTCTTTATAGTTGCCAAGAGAAAAGTCTGTAGAAAAAATAAAGCTACTATTTATTGACCGTTTCCCTACTGCATGCTAGGCAGTTGGTGTACATCACAGCTAATCCTCATAACAGCCCTTAGAACTGAATACTATTAGTATTCATTTTCATTTGACATAAGGACAGACTGAGGTTCTGAGAATTCTAGTGGGCACACAATGGGGTGCAGCTGGTAAGTGGTAACGGGGGATTAAACCCTGGGCTTGCTCCCTCGCTCCAAAGCTCATATCCTTCACCACATAATAAAATGAACTGTTTGTATATTGTGCCACCTCAGAAGGGTTTGTGGCTTGCTTTTGGCCAGACAAGGAGAAATAAAAGTATCATTGTGCACTAGCCTTGGGAGGATAAGTGGGCGCAGTCTAATAGCGCAGAACAATGCCTAGGGCCCGTGGAAGAAAAAAGGTGAGTGGTGAGCTGTTGGCAGGCTCTGAAGTATCCCCAGGAGTTTGTATCAACAAACCTCTCAGACTACAGTTGTCTCTTTCAGAACGGTGATCCTTGAACCACTGATGCCACCACACTGAGTGGCATCTGGAACTAAGATGTGCTACAAGGAAGAGATTTTCTTTTCTCTTAGACTTATCAAGCTGATGGTAGGTTTGGAATGAAATGTCAGAAGAAGGGGATGTTTGAAGGGAATGAGAAGTAGGGACAAGCTCAGTTCTGAAGGAGGGGACGGTAAATGCACTCCCATCTCTCCTTTGTCCTCAGGAGGTTCTGCAGGAGAAGGTTAAATCACTGGAAAAGCTTCTGACGGGGCCCTTCCTTCCTTGCAGGAGCCACAGATTCTCCCTGACCAGGCCTTTCCTTTTCAGATTCTCTAATGTATGCCCAGGGCATAAAGAGGAGGAATTTGCCAAAAGTTGACTCTCTGAATGTTGTAAAATGGTCAACAGTGTAATAATGGCGATCCTATTAACAGGCCTCAGAATGGCCCTTTTCCATGTCCTCCCAAAGGAGTGTCAGGTCTGGCGCCAAGAAGAATTGCTGCCGAGGGAGGATTCTTTTGCCTAGAACTTTTTTGAGACCTGCCACCATCCGCTCTGCTCTTTGTTCCCCTTTAAGCCTGGCCTCATTTGGCCGTTCTCCCTCTGGTATGCCCCTAGCTGGAGTGCCAGACAAGCCGTTGCCCTTCACACACCCCACCCGCAGACCGATACGCTTTCTCCCTGCGCTTGGCTGCCAGGGAGAGGATTTACATCAGCATTGCTCAACCAAGAAATGCCCAGATCTGTAAAATTCCAAAGCCTCCTCTTTTTTATATTTTTCTTCTTTCATAATGTTGATCCTTAACCTTTATGTTGAGGAATCTTCAGGGAAGAGACTGTACCTTTGAATGACTTGCCTTTGAATCTTAGGTTTAACATAATGTGTCTCAAATTCTTTTAGTTGCCTAGGCTAGCCTGCCTCCACTGTCATCGGCCCACTATCAATAAAGACAGAGTTTGTTTAACAATGAAGCAATTCTGTTTCATGTGTGTACTCCGATCAAAAAAGAGATGTTTACTATAAGTGGAGTTCTCTATGGAGGTCCAAGCCAAACCACAACCTGGCCATTTCTATGGTACTTTCTAAATTGTCATGCAAGTGGTGGTGTTATCTAAAACAACCCACTCGGGGGAAAGTGACTTTTTATTGCCACAAAACTATTTCTAACCTAACCTTCCTCCCACATGTCACCCCACTGACCCCTCAATTATGGTAGTAAGCAGCAATAGGAAAGCAAAACTAACCCTAAAATTACCAACAATGAAATACAGTGTCTTACCAATGCTTCCAATATTCTTGGTTAACAACATTTTACTAAAAAGAAGTGTCTTTATGCATGGGCTTATAATCAGTAGGTCCAGCAGTTGCATGAACTAGGGGATAAAGTTTGAGTCCTCCCGTAGAGTATTGACCAAAAGATGAAATATAACTAGTTTTAGAAGAGTGTTCTCAACCTTGGATGTGCATTGGAATAACCCAAGGAGCTTCAGGAATAGGTCCCAACCCCAGAAACTCTGACTGAGTTAATGTGGGGAGCAGTTTGGTCATGAGATTTTTAATTTTTTTAATGTTTATTTTATTTTTGAGAGAGAGAGAGAGAGAGAGAGAGAGAGAGTAAGTGGGGGAGGTGCAGAGAGAGAGGCAGACACAGAATCCGAAGCAGGCTCCAGGCTCTGAGCTGTCAGCACAGAGCCCGACATGAGGCTCGAACTCACGAACCGTGAGATCATGACCTGAGCCAAAGTTGGACGCACAGAGCCCGACATGAGGCTCGAACTCACGAACCGTGAGATCGTGACCTGAGCCGAAGTTGGACACTCAACCAACTGAGCCACCCAGGCACCCCTGTCATGGAGGGTTTTTTGTTTTTGTTTTTGTTTTTTTTAATTTATTTTTGAGACAGAGAGAGACAGAGCATGAACGGGGTCGGGTCAGAGAGAGAGGGAGACACAGAATCTGAAACAGGCTCCAGGCTCTGAGCGGTCAACACAGAGCCTGACGCGGGGCTCGAACTCACGGACCGCGAGATCGTGACCTGAGCTGAAGTCGGCCGCTTAACCGACTGAGCCACCCAGGCGCCCCGTCATGGAGGTTTTTAAAAGCTATGAAAGTGATTCTAGTGTGTAGCCAAGATCTAGACGATTAATCTAGAACCTTGCTATTCAAAGAATAATATGTGTACCCACAGCATGGACACCACCTGGGAGTTTATAAGAAATGCCAAAACTCAAACTCCGACCCAGATCTACTGAATCAAAATCTGCATTTTAACAGGATCCACTGGCGATTCATGTGCCCATTAAAGTTTAAGAAGCACTGCTCTAGAAGTGTGAGCTCTTGTAAAACATCTCCTGGAGAGGACACTTTTGCATTGTTAACCAGTCTGCCGTTGACATTCTGGGCTTTCTAAAATATGGCATTTATTTAAATTTTTTTTTTTTTAACTCTGAGCCATCAGCCCAGAGCCCCACGCGGGGCTCGAACTCACGGACCGCGAGATCGTGACCCGAGCCAAAGTCGGACGCCCAACCGACTGAGCCACCCAGGCGCCCCTAAAATATGGCATTTAAACTCTATAACCTCAATTGTAGAGGGCATGTCTACATCAGTCTAACCAAGGTGAATTCTCCCACTTGAAAAAATGAGGAAAGGTGAAAGACAGCTTAGGAGCTAGCGTTCTTTTCGGTCGGTCTTATAAGCGTTGATATCTCTGTTGGTAGTGTCCAAAGACTTGTGGATAAAGAGAGAGGTGCCAAAAGACTAAATAAAACAATGATTTTCTTCCCCTACAAAGCAAGGAGAAGCTACAGGTGCTGGTGAGTTTGACGTCGATCCCCAGCAAAGTTCTAGAATGGATTATTAAGAAGATGATTTCTGAGCCCTTGGAAAGGGACTTACTAATCATGAAGAACCAGCATGGGTTCATTAAGAGCAAGTCATGCCAGACTAAGCTCATTTCCTTTTGGATGGGCTTACAAGAGGAAGCTGCAAAAATCATTTACCTGGGATTCAGCAATGATCTTGACAAACACTTCTCCGATGTTCTTTCAGACAGGGTGGAAAAATGGGGTAGGCTGATAGTATGGACAGTTGAATGTTTAACTTATTAAATGATCATATACAAAATGTGTGCATTTAATAAATTACGGCAAACACATAAAGACATGTGCTTTCAATTTTAATGAGGATAAAGATGAGACATTGACCAAATTTGGGATTAAGACTAAACTTGATATCTATGTACATTGTACGATGGAAAATAAGAATCCTCATTGTTGTCATCATCAGGCCTTAGAGTGATGTGACACTTTTCTAATTACAGAGCACTTTCACATATATTGGTTCATGCCATCCTCATCACAACCTTGCAGAATTAGAATAGTGATTATCTTCACTTTACAGGTATAAAAACTGAGGTTGGCAGATTCAGTAACAGCTGTGAAGCCAAACATCCAAAGAAAAAAAACCCTCTTGCTATAAATGTAGTTGGGACAAATAGGAAATTGTATGTTTCAACTCTAAAATTAATTACATAAACTAAGAGTGAAGGTAAGGCTTAGAAGTGCTTCTATAAAAGGCATGGGAGTTTCAGTTAGCTTCAAACTTCATATAAGACCATAGTGTTATGTGGCTACTATCTATGCAATTGAGATATCAGGGATATATTAATGGAAGTATAGCGTCCATCACATTGGAGGTGATTTCTTTGTATTCAGAGTTGGCCAGAGCATCTCTAAGGTATTGTTTTCCTCTGGCTGCAGCATTTGAAGAAAACAAGGATGTTTTACTTGGAAAAGCAAACACTTAAGGAAGGATTTTGTGTTAAACATTTTCTGTGGGCCAACGGGTATGAAAGCTGAAAGAAGGCAGGTTTCAGAACATCAAAAGAATTTTCTCACCATTACAGTTACCTGATAATTGAAGGGATAACCACTGCTTGCAGGTAGTAAGTGTCCCCCACCCACTGCCACACCACCCACACTCCTCCTCCAGAAAGCTTCGAGCAGAGGTCAGTCAGCCACTTGTTTGGTACATTGTAAAAACTTTGGGCATTGTATCATCTCTGATGGCCTTTTCACTCCTAATCTTCATCAAGTCTAGAACTCCTGCACTATGTCCAGATTCATATGATTGAGTCTAACTTTGGGACAGCAATTGATGGGCTCCCCAGGATTGACTCCTGGGTTAAAATGGAACAACTGCTTGAGCAATGATCCTGCAAAATAAGGTAACTTTGGCTAATTTTGAAAAGTTTCTTATGACATGCCACACTTTACAGGATTTGTCTCAAGCTCAAAATTAATTCTAGCCCCCTATATACAAATGTATATGTATACAAATGCTAGCCTATGATGTTATGTGTATCATTCTTGGGCCTTTGACATATGGTGCCAAAGATGGCCTTCTGAAACAACAAGGGATTTTCTCACCAAAGGCATCCTTGATAAACCAATAACTTGTGTGAATGGCTTGAATTTCTCTACATGCCCTTACCACGCCCAGTTTAAAACATGACTCTAGCCAGGATCCTGTAGACTTAATTTACCATAGTCTGATATAACGGAGTGGTCTATGGGCCATTGTTGGGGGTGGTGAGGGGGCCAGGGGGAACATCTTTCTTCTCTAAGCCTCTATTGACCTGCCACCACCAGCCAAGTGTTGTTTAAGGTATTTACCAAGAATGGGGACCATTTAATCACATTGGCCCCCGCCTTAAGAAGGGAAGTTGAAAAATTTTGTCTACATGAGAGCAGTGTCATGGAGTTCTGGAAGGGAAGGGGAGAAATCAAGACTAAGTTTGGGGACGTGGGCAAGTTTTCGTTCTTAGTAATCCTAGACACTAGCTTTCATTGATAACAAAGGAAAACAGAGAAAAGGGGGAGGCTGAACTGGACTTAAACAGGAGGGCCACAGGCTTAGCATTGGGCAGTGGACAGTGAGCTAGACTTTCAGGATCTCAGAATAGCCTGAGACAGCATAGCATAGTGGTTATAAACACAAGCTCGGGAGCCAGACTGCCTGGGTCCAAATTCTGTCTCTAACAGTTGTTGGCTGTATCACCTAGGCAGAGATCTCTGTGTGGCTCTGTTTCCTTCCTTGAAAAAAATGTGAATAATGATAGTACCTGTCTCATAGATTTATTGTGAAGATTAAGATGCTTAATAAATATAAAGCTCTAGAACAGAGCCCAACAAATACCAAGTGAATATGAGTGTCAGTTCAATAACATAAATAAAAAGTAGGGTGTGAAGGTGGCCAATTTAGTAAATATTTGTTGTATATGTACTATGATCTAGACACTGGGCTATCCAAGATTTAACATTGGAGAATCTGGCTTTGGAATCAGACAAAGTTGGATTCTAATTCCAGCTCTGCACTTGGCTATGAGCTGGGTGGCCTTGGACATGTTACCTTACCTGTTTGAGTCTCTGTTTTCTCATGTGTACAATGGGGATATTAATAGCACAGGGCAACACAGAATTGCTGTTAGGAGTAAATGAGGGAGTGCCTATATATGTGGCATATCAAAGGGGGCTCACTAAGTGATAATATATGACATCTGTAAGCTAGAGCCTATATGAAGAAATGTAACAGGAATAAATGTCAAGTCTTATATCTGAGTTAAAAACTCAATTTCAAAATAACACATCCCTTGCACCAGTGAAGAACAAGAAATGATCAACTGGCAAGAGCTTGTGTGAAAGAGAGCTGTGGGTTTTAGTTGACCACAAGTTTCCTATGAGCCAACAGAGTGATCTGGCTGCCCAAGGACTAATGTAATTTTAGACGGCATTAATAGAAATGGTGACTTGAGATCCTGGAAGATGATCGTTTCATTGTCCTGTGTGCTCTGTGCTAGTCAGGTCACTTCAGATATACAGGTTTGCATTTTGCTCACAGTGTTTCCGCACAGACAATGACAAACGCATTGACAAACCGTCTGGAAGTGGTGACCTGGCTTGGGAGGCATTGGAGAACACTTTCTGAGAATGAGATTGAAATAACCCAGGGAGGGGGGCACCTGGGTGGCTCAGTTGGTTAAGTGTCCGACCTCAGCTCAGGTCATGATCTCACGGTTCACGGGTTCAAGCCCCACATCAGGCTCTGTGCTGACAGCTCAGGGCCTGGAGCCTGCTCCAGATACTGTGTCCCCCTCTCTCTCTTCCTCTCCCCGACTCATGTTCTGTCTGTGTCTCTCAAAAATAAATAAATGTTAAAAAAATTTCTTTAAATAACTCAGGGAAGGAGACACTAAGGCAATATTTGAAACAGTTCTTTCTTTTAATGAAAATGTTTACAGAACACACCCCACATCAAATCTGTCAGCAAATTCTGTTGACTCTTTTCTCAGATTGTATCAATAATCCAACCATTTCGCATCACCTGTCTGTTACTGTGTTGACCTAACCCACCCTCTCTTGTCTGATTACTGCAAGAGCCTCCCAACAGATCTTTCTGCTTCTGCTCTTGTCCCTGAGTCTACTCTCCACGAAGACTAGGCAGTCCTTTGTAAATCTAAGTCTTCTCGTGTCACTCGGGTGGCTTCCTGTTTTATTCATGGTATAAGTCAAAGTCCTTACAGAGACCTGCAAAGGTCTTGCTCGGCTCCCACCACCTCTTTGACCTTATCTCCTGCTGTCCCCCTTGCTTACTGGGCTCTGGCCACTATGGTCTAGTTACAGTTCATCCAACCTGCCAGACATTCACCTGTGTCAGGGCTGCTGCACTTGCTGTGTTCGCTGACAAGAACTCATTTTGCCTAGATATCTGCGTGGCTTGCTCCACATACCCTTCAAACCGTAGGTCAAATTCCATCTTCTCCGTGAGGTTGTCTCAGCTACCCTTTTTAACTTGCAACAATTTCCCCACTAGACACTTCTGTATTTCCTATCTCTGCTTTATTTTTCATCACATAATTTATCATTGTTTACTATTCTATGTAAGTATTCTATCACATATTGTTCTATACAATAATAGATATATAAGATATGTAGAAGAGCTGCTCTGGTTGAATCTGGAAGGACTTGGATAGGCATGAATTCTGCCCTCCGAAGCCTGGGTAACTGAGAATTAACTACATAGAGATGCATTTGCAAACGAATGTGGGCGAAACCCTGGAAGTACCATTAGTGAGATGTTCTGGACTCGGGAAGGACAACTCACATTTTCTGGATGTTGCATATGTGTTAGAAGTAGATTTTGTCTGGGTTGCAACTTGAGGTGGAACTAGAGCTGGTGAATACAAAAGGAATTTACACAGGCAGATATGGAATCAAACAATTTGAAATTCTCAGGTTGTGTCATCAATGGTGGGCTCCCCATCCCTGGAGGTGGACAGAAAGAGACTGTGTACCTACCTGTAAGTTCTGCTATGAAGGAGATTCTGTACTGGGTTGGGGATTGGACCACACCACTTTGACAACCTTTGTAGCTCTGAGATGCTGGGGACAAGGATGTGTGAGCTCAAGGATCAGCGGTAATTTACATTTGTTTTTTAAAGATGGGAAGAGGATCTTTGGTCTGTGTTCCTGGAGCCCCAGAGACAAATTCTGCTCTCAAAGGTCCATTCCACCCTAACTGAGATTCCATTTCCCAGAAATTACCTGATGCTGGGCTGACGATTAGAGGCCAGCCAGGGGTGAAGGGACTGATTCCCATGGCAACCAGGTTGAAAAAAAGTGCCATGTGGAGCATTGTCAGCAACAAGCTAAGGTTGCATTATAAATAGATATTTAATTCATTGAGATAGTTTGTGACGACTTCTGCATTATAAATAGATATTTAATTCATTGAAATAGCTCTGACAGCGAGTAGGAAAGTTAAATCCCAAAGCCACTCTTTGTCTTTAAGTATTTCACAGTTAATTGACAACTATTTTTTTCCCTTCTAAAACATGTAGAACTTGGTTCTCTAAGTGAAAGAATGGTATATGTGAGTGTTTTTAGAAAACCAACTAGCAGTCCAGTGTCACAATATTTCTCACTATTTGTTTCTCATTGAAAGGTTTATCAAAATTTTATCTGATTCCCTGAGTGCCTGCGTTTAAATCTTTTTGACACAGGAGACCCCAGGTTCAATATCTGGATTTCACAAGAGTCTTTCTCTGCATTTTGCCTCATCTTCTTCCCGCTTTTCTAACTCAGAGCCTTCTCTAGACTTCAGTCCTTGGCTCTCCGCTCTTTTCTTCCCATTTGTCTTTCCCTTGTTTAACAGCTAAAGTAATCAAGTGTTCACTTGCTAACTTGCACAGCCCTGCCACTAGCCTTGATAATACACTTTGGAACACCTGATGATTGGAAAACGAAACCAGACCTGAGCAAAGACTTCTATCCTAAAACCAAGGACCAAGAAGCCTCCCTTTAGTGTTCAAAATGTACAGCTTGATTGAGGGTTAGGGATTATGAGTTTAAAGGCAGAGAGTAGTGCTCAGCAGAAAGCAACATTTAGGTTTTGCTAGATTCAAATGTAAAAGCACTTTTGAAATGCAATTTTTAGAAACAGTATAAGAAATTAGTATAAGCGACCAATAGAATCTCATCAAATGGAAATCAGAGTGAGACTTTGTACTTCTACATTCCAAAGAGCTTAATACAAATTAGTCTATAGTATTCAGTGTTTCGTTCTATAAGGATTAAGGGAAATGGAATGCATTTTTTTCTCATTAAGTTGCTGGGTAAATAAGCTCCCTAATGTAAGAATATAGGAGCTGCTTTCTAAATTTTATTGTAACCTGGGATAAATAACTCACCATGTATAGCACCTTTGTGCATCATTCTGAACAGGGTTGGCTTAGAATTAAACAGTGTTGGGAGGTAAGGAACTCTACAGTCAGGTTTAAAGGAATCATGACCTCCTCTAGGACATGTAGGACAATACTTCTGAGGTCTTGAACAGGTTCAAGGAACTAGGTAAGCCCCCTTCCCCATTCCAATCCCCCTAATGTGTACTGAATTCCCACCCATGGAGCAAATGTCATGCTGATCCAGGGAGGAACATCAAGGGCTCAAAATGCAAGCCAGCAGCCACTTGGAGTCCTGGGAGGAGACACTGGGAGGCTCCCTTCTTCAAATCAACCACCGCATCTGCTTACTCACTCTCTGAGATCCCAACACCAGATACCGATTTCTTTGGGAAAACAAAGCTCTCTTTAGGGATCATCAAACTATTCAGCTTTTATCAATCATTTAGACTTGAGTGAATTAATGTACACTCCATGATTGTTAGGTAAGGGCCACAAAGCAACTTTGTCAATTTCAAAGTTCTGCAGAGGGCTAATTCTGATGTTTGAAGGCAGGCATACTATGGACCTACAAGTAACAGGGTAAAAAGGATATACTTTCAATGTTTGCCCTCCTTGGGCTGAACTTGGAAGGAACATCGCCATTCATCCATTCATCCATCCAATAATGAGATGGAAAGACAAAAGGACATTCTACTCAGTGACAGTGTCTCAAACCAAATTGGGAAGTATTCTTTTGGAGCCTTCCCTCCTTCCCCACCCCATCCTTAAGCTCCTTTTGTGCTAGCAGCCCCATGCTCTCTTACTCTTCCATGGAGGTCAGTTCCAATACACCATTTCTATGCTGTAAGTAGACAACCGATCCATGGAAAAACCACTGCCATAGTTTTTTCAGTTAAATAGTGAATACTCTATTTATTCAGAAGATATGTTTTTAATAGAATTTCATGCACCAGTAAATCAGTACAGTGAGGAGTTACAGGGGTAGGGAATCTCTCTTCGGGAAACATCTCACCCTGTAAGAGCTCTCAACTCCCAGAATCCCTTTGACCCAGCTCAGGTGATTAGTGGCCAAGAACAGTAGATGGGGTTGACTCCTAGTATAATCAGTTGAATCTGCAGGTCTCTGAGGATAAAAGAGAGGAGAAGAAAGCTCTTGTAAATGAGAAGATTATTATATTGGGACTGGCAGTTCCACTGAGGTTTCCTGAGAGACTGATGAGGGAGAGCTGGTGTTGGCGCCTGGTTCTCCCTCTTGGTTACACTCTTCAAGGGCTATGGTCTGGTCTCTTCCATCTGTCTCTGAGTCCCTGTGTAGAGAAAAAGACATGACTAAGGGAGGACCCAAAACTGTTAACCTGAAAACAGGTTGTGTTATGGGGCTTAGATATTCAAGGAGCATTTCTCCAGCAGCCCTGGGTTTATAGAAGGAGGTTGACATGAGGCATTTACCTGGTTCGGAGTCGAGGCCACTTCTTCCACTCTATGGCTAGCACCACCCCCAAGGCTACAACTACCACCACAATCAGACTACTCCGGACAATGTTCCCCACAGTGCACTCCTGAGCAGCAGGCCCTGTGATGATAAAAGAACAGAAACCAAAGTCATGGAGGTTATCACATGTCTGTTCTCCTGACCTCTTTTGCCCAGTCATCTGGCCTACTCCAGGATTCACTTGGAAGCCGCGTGTTGAGAATGTGAAGGGGTTGGTAAGAGTCAGTGCTTATGCTGAGGCAGAAGCAGCTCTCCTTTTGGGGGGTAGAAGATGCCTTGAAAGTATCCTGCTCACTATCTGTGAGTGAATCTGAGGTCCCACCTCCCTACCATCCCTGGGAGAAAGATGGCCACACTTGAGGTCTCAGACTCCAAACCCTCCCACCTCCACATTTGGGTGGTCTCCATCAGGTCTCCATTGGTGTCTTTAGGATCCCAGGTGGGTCATGCTAAGATGATGGAGGGATTATCCTCTCACCTGCTGCCCCCACCAGCTCCAGGGCATCACTTGGCTCCGACCAGATATCAGGATAGGCCTGGAGGCGGTAGCTGCAGCTATAGTTGCCAATGCCTTTTCCTTCTACATTGTTGATGACGAAGTCCCCATCCTCTGAGAACTGCTGAGGAGCCTCTTCTCCATCATGCTCCAGGACAAATTCAACACCTGGCAGGGGTCCTCGGCACTGAAGGGTGATGTCCTTCCCTAGCTTGAACATAGTGCTGGGCCAGGCTGACAGCGAGGGCTTAGGGGGCTTATCTGCAACCAAACAGGACAACCAACCAGTATTAGAAGTGACTCTGAACCTGCTTAGGGCTAACTACTTTAGACTATAAAATCTAGACTATTACTGAGGTCTCTAGGACCTTACCAGTCACCCAGATCTCCAGGAAGTCACTGTGATTGGAAGCCGCAAAGGGAGCAGAATCCAAATAATAAACACAGCTATAGATCCCAGAATCTTCACCTCTCACCGCTGGCATCCAGAAGTCAGCCCTGTACCCGCTTGGCTTCTGTTGCTCCAAAGGCTCTTGAGTGCCCTCCTTCAGCAGGACAAATGTTGAGTCTGGAAGTTCCCCTTGGCATTGAAAAGTCATATTTTCTCCAGGGGCTACAATGGGACCTGGCTGGGCTAAGAGGCTGGGTTTGGGGAGCAAACCTAGAAAAAATTAACTACTGGTCAGAGAGAGGAAGCCACTTTCCAGTGTGCCACCCTTGGAGTCTGTTCAATAAAGAGGGAAGACTATTGCTTGCCTCTCCTTGAGCTCTTCAAAAACTATTTCCATGAAGTGTCTTGTGGTCCATTCTCTCCTCTCTATGCTCCCATGCCCATTCCAGAGCACCTTCCCCTTACCTGTGACTATGAGTTCCAGAGTGTTGCTAGGCTGTATCTTGATAGGGCTGGTCCAGTCAGGGTGGTAGCAGCAGCTGTAACGCCCTATGCTAGCACCAGATATATTGGTGATGGGGAATGCCCCATCATTACTGGTAGATCCCCAGAGCTGCACTGAAGTGGCTTCTCTTTCTTTGTGCAGAATGTACCCTACTCCATGGACTGGCCCCTGACACCAGAGAGTAACATTCTTCCCCACAGGAACCACAGAACTGGGCTCAGCAAACAACCATGGCTTGGGAAACGTGTCTAGGAAGAGATGGAAGATGGAAAGTAGTGAGTATGGAAACTTATCACTAGCTGCATTTACCCTTTACCTTTCTCCTTCTGGATGCAATGGTTCCCCTCTAGGGTCTGGCCTAGCCTTCTACCATCCCTAATCCCTACTCCAGTTGTCTCTGTCCCAGTCTCCTATCTTGTCTGTTCTTACCAGTCACCCAGATCATAATGGGCTTGCTGAGATGCGATCCCCTATTTGACATGGTTGTCTCGTAGTAGACACAACTGTAGTTCCCAGAGTCCTCTGCTCCAACGGTATGGAGGAGGAAGTCAGCTGAGTTCCCTGAGGTGCTCTGGAACTGTAAGGGAACCTGGTTTCCTTCCTGCAAGAGGGCAAACCTCATGCCTGGGAAAGCCCCTTGGCAGCGCAGGGTCACATTCTTTCCAGGAAGCACCACAGGACCTGGCTGCGCCAGGAGAGTGGGTTGCGGGTAGTATTCTGAAATTCAAGAGACCACAACATGAGAGAAGCCTATCCCCCCCCCCATTCTGGAAATTGCTTTTCTAGTGTTATTGTAAGAAACAGTATGTGTTCATCGTAGCAAATTAGAAAATACTGAAGGGGCGCCTGGGTGGCTTAGTCCATTAAGCGATTGACTCTTGATTTCAGCTCAGGTCATGATCTCACAGTTCATGGGTTTGACTCCCACATTGGGCTCTGTGCGGACCATGAGGAGCCTGTTTGGGATTCTCTCTCTCCCTCCCTCTCTGCCCCTACCCTGCTCATGTGCATGCACTCTCTCTCAAAATAAATAAATTTAACAAAAAAAGAAAATACAGAGAAAACCTAAGGAAATACAATTCTACCACTCAAATATAACCATTCTTTATACATTTCTCTGTATTTCGTTTTCATTTTTTCCTATGTGTACCCATATCATTGTAGCTGTAACGATTTGCATATTGGGATCCTACTGTATGCACAGTTGTGTAGGTTAACATTTTTCACTTAACTTTATATAGTAAACAGTTTCCTATGACGTTAATCAGCCTTTGAAAACTATCATTTGTAATGGCTGCATAATATGCAGCTGTCATTTCAAGGTCTTTTCCTTTTCTCTGAGGGCCATCCAGCCCACCAATCTCTGACAGACCATCTAAAGAAAAAGTGAACATTGAGCCTAAAGCTCTAGGCCAAGCCACAAAAAGATTTCAGAAATAAAGCAACATGAGCTTGGCCTTGGGGATTGGACACCCGCAACTGCCTTCCTTCTTTCCCTAGAAGTGAATTACTTGCCTCTCCCTTCTCCCCTCTCCTTTGACTCTTCTCTCTGTATCAATAATAATATAGTCAGCTGCCTTCCATGGACTGCTTACCATGTGCCAGGCACTTTCCTAAGCACATTCTTGGTGACTTTTATTTTATTTATTTATGTACTTGAATAGGCTCCACGCCCAACGTGGGGCTTGAACTCATGACCCTAAGATCAAGAGTCGCATGCTTCATCTTGGTGACTTTAAGAAAGAGCGCTTTTCCTCTCCTGCTGACAGCCCTTCCACCCACTGTCCCAGGGTCAATACTGTCTCCATCTGCATGCCCCCCCTCCTGACCTGTCACCACGAGCTCCACAGGGTCGCTGGGCTCAGACCAGATAGCAAAGTCATAATAGCGGCAGCTGTAATTCCCTCCATCACCAGCGCCCACTGAAATGATCAGAAAGTGAGCTGCACTGGCCCCTGGACTTGCCCAAGACCTGTCACTGGATGCTATTTCGCTTCCATCTTTGTAAAGAATAAAGCTCATGTGCTGGTGGGGAGTGGAGCAGTTGAAAGTCACTCGGGCACCAGGAGTGACCACAGGGCTGGCCCATGTCTTGAAGAAGGGCTTGGGGTACATTTCTAGAAGGCAAAAGACAAAACACAACACAAAACCAAATTAAGAAACCAAAAAGAAAGATAGCTAATATAGCAAACATTGATTTCTGGAAGCTGCTTTGTTTTCTATAGCCCTTCATTCACCAGTAGGTGCATTTAAAAATCAAAGCAAGTCCACTTTGCAGACGGACTTCTCACAGGGGACTCCTGACCCCCACCCCTCACCTCCTCGGATAGACAGCTAAAAGAGTGAACTTTCACTAGAGCTCTGCTGGTCCCCTGAGGCTCAGTTTGCCCATTTGGGCAAGAAGGGTGAATGGTACCTGTTCCACCTCCCTTGAATATTTGCTCTATATCTAAATAAGATAATTGATCTGAAAATAATTAGAAAACTTAAATCACCCTCCACAAACCCCAGCTATTAATAACGATTATGGCTATTAATATCGCGCAGCCAGAGGCCCCAGCACTCCCAGCGCCACGCCTGCCTGGCTCTAAGATTGGACACAGGCTCCTAGGACCAGCAGCAAAGTTTCTGTGGGGAGAAGAGTGTCTGACCCAGAGCTTTGCCTCCCCCCACTCCTCTCTCACACACCCTTTTCAGCTCTACCTTTTATGACAAGCTCCAGGGGCTCACTGGGCTCAGACCACTTGAAGGGGCGCTTTTCAGTGTGAGTACGGCAGCTATAATTGCCTTGGTCTTTAGCCTCCATTCTTTGGATTGTAAAGAAGGCTTCTCTCCCAACCGCACCAAGTTGCTGGACAGGTTCCTGCACTCCCTCCTTGTACAGAACAAACTCCATGCCTGCCAGCCATCCTTTGCACCGGATTTGCAGTTTCTGGCCCCGGATTGGGGGGGAAGCAGAAATGACAGGTTTGGGGAGCATGTCTGAGAAACAAAAATGGGGTGGAAAAGGAGGCCAAAGTTTGGAGGTGGACAGATGGGACACTTGGAGTCACTTTGTCAGCAAAAAAGAAATCCATCCCGCACTGGCCTTTGACTCTTCCTATAAGTCTGTTCCCAATCCCCTCCCCCATTTCAGGGCCCGTCCTCTCCTACTTGCAGCACAAGCCCCTTGGGCTCCAGGTCAGTGTGCATTATTCCCCCACCCTCAGGAACAGTGTTGGAGTCTCAGGGCACTGAGGATCACCCTGGGAGGAGCCTCTGCCTTTTCTTACCTGTGCCCACCAGCTCCAGAGCCTCACTGGGCTCTGACACAGCCATCTCCTCCCACGAATGGCAATGGTAACTCCCGGTGTGGCTCTGGGTCAGGGCGCCAAGGGGGAAGGCAGCCCGGACCTGCTCTGAGGCCGGGCGAGTTGCAATCCACCCGGTCCCATCCTTCAGCAACACAAACTCCTTAGTTGAGCCAGAAGGGCTTCTGCACCAGAGGGTTAAGTTCTTCCACGGGGCAAGAGGGAAGTTGGTCTCTGCCCACAGCTCGGGCTTAGGGGTTGGCATGATTATTTCTAGAAACAGCAGAGTTAATGAAGCCATCTTCCCTCCTCCCTCCCCTCCCCCCCTCTTTGCCCTTGAACCCCCTACCCAGATCACATTGCCTACCTCCCCTTTCAACCCAAACCCAAACTCTTTTACTTCCTTCTGCAGGTGCTAGGGGAAAGAGGAAGCTTATGTCTCAGCTGAGCCTCAGAAAAGCGCAGAAGCTTGGGAAGGGGGCATTTTGCAGGCAGAAAAGCAGAGTTGGAGGCCGAATTTTGCCAGCAGCTTTAGCAAGTGCCCCTTCCTGGCTGTCTTTCCCTCCCAACCAGTCACTCCCTGGCCACTGACACTGACACTCTGTAGTTATTTCGGATCTCCAGGAAGGAATGTCCCAGTCTGGAGCAGGAAAAACTCACCAGTCTCTTCTGTCAATACCCCATTGCACAGTCCTGCAAAAGAAATTGCTGCCAAGGCTCTGCCCCCTCCCGCACGGGATTCCCCCGGCCTTCTGCCCAGGCCCCTTCCCCACCCCCTTGTACTCACCACAGCAGAAGAGGACAGTGACTATGAAGAGCATGGTGACCCCTTGAGCAGTCCCCAGCAACCAGGCTTCTCTAGTGAGACCAGAAAAGAGACGAGAGGAACTGCTGGGGTTAGGGGGAGGGCGGAGAGAAGGGGGCGGCAATTTATGTCATTGGCTTTCTCACCACCCAATAGGGATTGGATTTGGGCAGGATAATGGGATATAATCTTTTCTGACATCGATGACTTTTCTTTTTGAGGACCTCACCACCTACAAACCTCTTGGTCTTTCATGACCCACGTGCCCCCCGCCCCCTCCCCCCTCCCCAGCCTGTATCAGGTGTCAGCTCCCCTTGGCCCCTGATTAGGCTGTTGCTGGAACTGAGTTGTCAGATGTGAAAATGCTTTTGTAACCCCAGCCCTCAGAACCCCTGGAGCTCAGAGTGATCGGCAGCTCTGGGTGGTGGGTGTGGGGGTGGAGGGAAAAATCTTGGGTGTTTCTCAGTCATCAAGTTTAAGTTTGGAAGCAGTTTTTATTATGGCAGTATTGGTCCTCCGACCGACCTGCCTCACCTGCCTTTGTTATGGAAGGGTTGCCTAGGCAGCCGTGGTGAATTACCGGAAGATTGTCAGTGCTGAGCTAAGCTTGTCAGAGAGTGGGATCTCTCTACCCCCACCCAGATTATGACTAGCAATGTGCAGCAGCTTTGGGTTATGGGTCCTGTAGAATTAGATGATATTAAGCCAAAATCCACTTGGCAATTTGTACTTAGAAAACACTGACCGCCCCCACTTCCTGATCACGAAACATGCTTTTCAAGCTGCTTTTTCTCAAATCTGTTTCTGAACCCATTCTTTGATGCGGTGGTCCTGAGTTGAAGTAGGGCACTTGAAGTCACATTTTTTCTAACTCCTGGCTTTGAGGTTACCCCCAGATGCAAGACTCAGGATAGATTCTAAGGACAACTAAGACTGGACCCCCACTGAGACCTTTTGAAAACTCAAAGGGTAGTGGTTTTTGCAGAAGATTTAGGGGGCTCCCTTCTAATTACCCAAGCACTCTATCCTTCAGATCCTAGTGGAAAACACAGACACAAATCATAGTCATCAGCCTTTGTGTATGGAATACACAAAGGCCTGTGATAATGGTGAGGGGGCTATAGCCAGGAACTAGGAGGTTGGGGGGGGACTAGATAAGGCATTCAGGGGCTGAAGCCCCCACGAAGCTGGGAGCTGTCATTTGTCTCCTTGTTTTTAAGCAGAATAGCTTAAGCACAGGCCATGGGGATCAGAGAGAGAGGGGGATGGCCCAGAGGACATCAAAAGATCATAGGAAATGGCAGGACAGCCTGTTTGTTTCAGAGGAAGCAGTTTGATGCCCAGGCCCAATCCACTGCCTCATCAGATGCCCATCTAGGTTAAGATTATACTCTCAGGATGCCCTGCACAGATGGTTGGAGGCCAGAGCAGTGGAAATACTGGTTTCTAGGGCAACTAGGATGGACCACAAGGCTCTCTCGCCCTTGAAAGCTAGGAGTAATGATGCAAAGTTGGGATGGGAGTTGGGTAACACCTGGAGACACAGGACAGCTTGGCTTCTTACAAGAGAAGAAGTTCAGACTAAGTTAATGTGGAAGACATCAATCATCTCTGAGGGGCTGAGATTTGGGTACTCTCCTGTTGGGGGGGAAATCAATGGATGAGGTTCTGATTACTTCTCATCTCTGAGAAGTATATGTTTCTCCACCCTCTGGCTTGGGTGCTGACCTCTCTGCAAGGTGAAAGAGAAACAGCTGGGATGAGAAAGTCTTGTCTTTGACAGGCAGAAGGTGGGGCATACAAAGGGTGTGACTCTGTGACTTGTATCAAATAGAGCATGCCCTGTGTCTGAGTCTCTGGGGAGCCTGGACTGAGCTACATTGAAGAACAGGAGGCTGGGACAAGACAGTTACCTGATTCTGAGTCTCCGACACTTCCACCTTATCCACAGCACTACCAACAGCAAGGCAACAAGCTGCATGAATAGGGACAGCCTGATAGCTTCATTCAGAACGTAATTCCAGGTGAGAAAGCCTGTGGCTAGAGAAGACCAGAAGAAGGGGCCTTGATAGAGAAAGGGGGAGGCGAAAACATTCAGGGGAGGGGTGGCAGGGGCTGGTTTCTGACGGTGAAGGGAAGGTGAATAGACGTGGCCTTCTTTTTCATAAAGAATGGGAGCTTTGAAAGTATCCTGCTCACTGCCTTTGAATGATTATGAGGCCACCCCAGGGGAGGAGTGCACAAACACAAGGACCTTAACTTATAAGCCCCTGACTCCCCTTTCCATAGCTTTCTGGGCACTGCTCTGGGATCCCAGGGCTATCATGACCAAAGCCACGGAGGGGCATATACATGAAGAGCTGTCCTCTCACCTGCTGGCCCCATCAGCCTCAGGGGCTCACTGCGATGTGACCAGATGTTGGGGTGTGCCTCTATGCGATAACTACAACTGTAGGTCCCTGTGCCTTTCCTTTCAGCATTACTGATGATGAAGTCTCCATCCACCGAGAATTTTTGGAATGTTGCTCTTTCCTCCCATTCCAGAGAAAATTCGAGTACTGGATGAGGTACTCGGCACTGGAGGGTAATTGCCTTTCCTAGCTTGAACACAGTGCTGGGCCAAGCTGACAGGGAGGGTTTGGGGGGCTTATCTGCACCAATCCAGAAACCAGAGTTAGAATAAGTGACCTTGAACTCAATACCCCTTCCCCCAACAAATGTTTCCCAGCTTCCTATTTGATCTTTTCTGCTTTTCCACTTCCACTAGATCAGAGGTCTCAAACTTTGTGCATCAGAACCTTTTGGCCCACTCCTCAGTGCTCTAAAGACTCTTGGGTTTCTACCTTCTCTCAGGAAGACCTGACACCTGTGAGTTTCCCCTGGCCAGAAGGAAAATAACTTTTCCAGGGGACACAATGGGGCTAGGCCATGCTGAGAGGTAGGACTTGGGTAGCAATCCTGGGAGAGAAAATACCTAAAGTTTTTGGAGAAAATTCCACACCACCTTCCTAGTGTATTTTTCCTTGGCTCATAAATCCAAGAGGGTATAGGGCTGCTAGCTCCTTCTTAGAATACAATAATGGTGATAAAAACACACATTTGTTAGCACTTGCCTACAACCACGAGCTCCATGGTGTTGTGTGATGTCATCCTGATGGAGGTCTTCCAGGAGAGGAGATAGAGGCAGCTATAGACGCCAGCATCACTGTAGGTCACATTGTTGAGGAAGAATGACTCATCGTCATCAGTGCTGGCAGTATCCAAGAGCTGAAGTGGTTTGTCTTCTCCTTTCTTATAGAGTGCAAGCCCCACTCCATCCACTGGCCCTCGACACCACAGGCTCATGTGCTGACCCATTTGGACCACAGGACTGGGCTGAGCAAGTAGCCAGGTCTTGGGGAAAGTGTCTAGGACAAGACCCAAAATAGAAAGGGCTAGTAGTCTGCCTCGCTTCCCACCACTAAGGGTTCTCTTCCTCCAGTCCACCCTTGGCAAATCCTAAGCCCAGTTGTACAAATTCTGCTCTCTTCCCCACTGTTAGCCCTGGCTGCATGACCAGGTTCTCCAGGAGGCCCAGAGGGAGTTGTATATACTTAGCCCCTAGCATAGATGAATGGCATTCCCCTCTCTTACCGGTTACCCAGATTTTCAGGATATCACTAAGGAGTGAACCCCTGTATGACCCATCATAGTAAAAACAGAGGTAATGTCCAGCATCATGGATTTTCAAAGCCCGAAAGAAGAAATAGGCCTCATTTTTTATTGGCCTCTTGCGGTAAAAGGATTTCTCCAAGTCTTCAAGCCTTATTAGGGCAAATGTCATTCCATAGATTGGCCCCTGACACCTGAGGCTCAGGCTTTCTCCAGGTGCCATAATGGGCCCAGGATATGCTGTCAGAGTTGGTTTGGGATAGAGTCCTAGAAAGGGGAGAGACCCTGAATTAGCAATAGGTTGAATCTTCCCTATTATCTTCTAGTTTTATTTTCCTAGTTTTTTCTAAAGACAGGGTGTGGTAGCTGAAGTTTAGCCTCTACTCTCTCTCCCTTCCTTGAATCTCAGCCTCTTCTAGGAGATAATCAAGGGCATGTCCACTTAGGTACTTCCCCGCTCACCAGACTTAATCAGATCCACCGAGCTCTAACTATGTATAGGGCTGTGTCTCCGTGGAATAGCTACATCTGTAATTGCCTGTATCTTTAGGTTCCTGGAATGCCAAATGTACTTCTTCCAACCACCCAAGAAACCAAACTTCTTCAAGTGTACTTTTGATGCTATCTTTGTAGAGCATGAATACTACTGCAGGAATAAAAATGGCTTTCGAACACATTAAGCCCAATAAGACCCTACTTCCAGCACAAGATAGGAAGAAACCAATAAGGAGGGATTGGCCAATAAGTCTTCAACCCAAAGAAATCTGTTAATGGGGCCACACCCTCTTTTCCATGTACTGTTCCCCTAAGGGAATGATACTACAAAATAAGGGGCGGGCCTTACTCCCATACCATTCCTTCTTACCCACTGCCATCCCAGGTAGACCCACCCATCCATTATTAGAAAGATCAGCTCTGTCATGTGCTCATTGAGCATTTAGGATGTAGCATTCAGGCATCATGTAGGTATAAGGGTTTACAAGTAGACACAGTCCCTGTCAGCAAAGAGTTGATGGCCTAGTGAGGGATACCAGTGAGTAGGTAACTGCCAAAGTGTATGTTAGTGGAATCTACTCTGGAAGGACATTCGTGCAACAAACATCCATACACACAGTTCAAACAGACAGTCTTTGTTATTTGATCCTCAATAAGAAGCTATACTAATGAAATTAACATCTACCATTTATTGAGAACTTATATGCCAGGCACTGTACATATATTATATTTAGGCACATCCTCACAACAACCCTGTGAGGTAGGCATTATTCTTATACCAATTTTGCAAATCAGGAAACCGAGGCACAGAGGGGCATCATACAGTAGGTTGTATAGATACCGTCATCCCATTTTAGAGTGGGGGAAACCGAAGCACAGAGAGGTGAAGTGACTTGCTCAAGATCACACAGGGAGGTGGTGTCAGAGGTTGAACTAGAAACCAAGATTAATGCTTCTAAGTCCGGGGTACCTTCTGTTGCGCCACGGCTTTCCCCAAGCCTATTGATGGGGATTGATGGAATAACTGATGCAAATGTGGCCAATTCTGTCTGAAAGCATCTAGGCCATGGGGTGGGCAAATTGGGGCTCGGGTGTGCGTCTGGCATTTGAACATTTTCGGGAGACTTCTGCTGTGTTTAGAGGTTGACTGTCTTATCAGATTTACATATATAGGACTAAAGTCATTTATGAAGCCATTTCTAAAATACGAACTATCACCTTTTACCATTTTTGTTTATTTTTATCACCAGCACTTGCACAATCCATTCTGTTTTCCACACTTAAAAATAATAATCACAAATACAACAAAAATGCATTTAAAATTTAAAAACCAGCTTATAAGACTGCAGTGGCAGTGCCTGGCACATATGAAGTGCTCAATAAATATTAGTCAAATGAATGAATGAATGCGTCATGTTCAATAAATACAGAACAACAAAGCTGTGATGAGTTGAAGCTGCCGCACACTTGGTTGGGCTCACTCGCTAGCAAAGTGATTGGCTCCCACACACCTGCCTTGTAGAATGTGGGATTCTAATTTGCATCTCAGTAAAATGTCACATGACTGTAGCTCAGAGGCCTTGCAGGGCCTAGGACCTGGCTAAGAAATGTAAATTCAGAAAGCCTGGTTCATCCAGCCATGATCCCTGGGACAACAATCATCAGACCCCAGCAGCCATAGCCGCACCCACCTGCCACAATCAGCTTCAGGGGGTTGCTGGGCTCTGACCACAGAGTGGGGAGCATCTGGATATGAGTGCGGCAGATGTAAACCCCTTCGCTCTCAGGTGTCATGTTGGCAATGGAGAATATGGCCACTGTCCCAGTTGGGATTTGGTAATCCACGGGCTCTGCATATCCCTCCTTGAACAGCATGAATACCAAATCCTGCAGCCAGCCATGGCAGAGTATGTTAACATTACATCCAGGAAGAGGGGAGGTCTCAGCCTGGATCCAGAAGATGGGCTTGGGCAGCTGACCTAGAAGGAGAGAATGAACTAGAATTCAGGTAGAGCAAGGATAGTGCTGCTCAGTGAGCAGCAGAGGAGAGTGCTACTTAAAGAAGACTTCCCTTTACCATCCTTATTTGCCACCCTTCCTTCTCCCATCTAGGGTCTCCCCTATGTTGAGAGCTTGCTCTCTAGAAATGTTCCAGAGACTGCAACCTCATTCTGCATTACCTATAAAGAGTAGGCACTTACTGTGGAATGCCTGCATGTATGCATTCATGCATTTGAGGTAAACAAATGAATTAATTAAACAAATCATGCTCTGCGAAGGCAAGTTTGAATTCCAGGAGCTGGAGTTTATTCTTGACTATCTGTCACTGTCTTCTTACCTGGTGCCTCCAACTCTAAAACTTTACTGGGCTCTGACCAGCCTGTCTCCTTCCAGTAGCAGCACCTGTAAAGACCTGCATTGTACTTAGTAAGGGCACCTAAAGGGAATGAAACTTGGAAGGTCTTGGAGGAAGGGCGGATCCAGGTCATCTGTGTCTTATCCTTCAGCAGCAGGAACTTGCTTGAAATCCGAGAGGGGCTTTTGCACCAAAGTGTTATGTTCTCCCAAGGGGCCTGAGGGTAGTTGGTCTCTATCCACAGCTCTGGTTGTGACTGCATCACTGTCATTTCCAAAGATCACAAAGATGTGAGTGGTCCAACACTCTCCCTCCCACAGCATGCCCCACAATGTCCCTTAAAATCAGCTGTGACCCCGATTCCTTTTTTTGTCTTCCCTCGGGGACAAGAGTGTCTGTTCCTGTGGGATATGGGATAGGGACCCCAGGATATTTGTTCAAGGGATTCAAGTGAGTTGGGGAACACAGCACAAGTCTGGCTTCCTTTCCATCTGAGGTAAAGCTTTTTAGTATTCTGTGGGAAACCAAGTCACGAAGTGAGGGGCTCTGATTCCCAACCAGCTCAATCTGGGAATTATCTTTGTGGTCTCAAGGCAGTTATGTCCAGGGGCCATGGAGGCAGCTGATGTCTCGGAACCTCCAGGAAGTGGCAGGTTCCTGAGGTGGTGCCACCTGAGGTGGCAGGACTCACTTACCTATCGATGTCATACCCAGACTCAGCCCTGAAAAGAGAGAGAATGGTAAAGGAGGGCCCACACACTGACCCCACCAACTCTCATTCCCCAAAAGTCTCTCCTCCCTCCCCAAGGTGTCCACTCATATGGGTACCTGTGACAGGATTACTTGCCCCTCACCCCTTCCTTGTACTCACGAATGCAAAAGAGCAAGACAGTAAATGTCCGCAACATGGTGGGTCGCTGCCCTGGCCGGTCCAGGGTCATGGGGCCTCTGGTGCTCAATGTGCACTTCAAGTCTGGCACGGTTCTGCCCCTCAGCAGGTGGTGAGATCTAAAAGCAGAAGTATTTTTACTCAGAGGACTTGTCCTGCCCCTCAAAGTTGAGTTTGAATCACTAAACTGCACTTGACAGCCCTACCTTCCACTCCTTCAGAGGCATGAAAGGTACTACAAGGTCACCTGCTCCTTTGCCCCACCCCCTTCTCTTCCCACCCAAGGTCTTTGCCGGCATCTAAGATGTCAGATGGGTTGAAATGTCTGTACATCCCTGGAATCTCAGAGGCCCAGAGGGCAAGTTAATCCAGCCCAGAGGGAGCCCATGGGATGATAGAGATGGGAGGGGTAGGGAATAATCTTTTTAGATTAGATAGATAGATTGATAGATAGATAGTCTGAGTTCTCCAACAACCTAGGAAAGGAGGCTTTCCTGCCATCTCCATTTTTCTGGCAAGGAAACTGAAGCTTAGAGAAGATATATTTAATTTGCACAAAGTAAAAAGATTAAATACTAAGGCCAAAATTCATGTTTACCTCCGATGCCAATACTCTAAAACCAGTATTTAAATTCTCCCTTTCTTACATTTACTCACCTTTCCCATTTCACACCATCCAGGCCCTCCCTTCTGTAGATTGCTTCAGACGCAGTATTACGCTCATTCTTATCTCTTGCCCCCCAAAGCTTGAAACTCCCCATCTTAAGTAGGTGTTGGAGAATCAAGGTGCTTGAGCTAATTAATATAAGGCGTAAATGATGTATTGGCTGCCCACAATTTATAAGCAATTTTGTTCATTGCTCCCAAGGATATAGAGAATTGTTTGAATTTCAGAGAATATGGTAAAAATATTTAAATTCAGCGAGGCCTTTTCATTTTCCAAAAACCCCACTACTGACCACATGTGCACAAGGTAGACCCTTTATACTTTCTTGCCTCTTCTCCCCCACCACACCCAAAGTATCCATTTGCCAAGGGAAGGTGTATCCCCACCACACACAAACTCAAGCTAACTCTCCTCCACCAACTCTCTCTATTCAGACTCTGAGGTACTGGCTGTTTAATCCTAGCTCAGGCTCCATAGCTCAGGGGTTAGAGCACTGGTCTTGTAATCCTAGCTCAGTAGAGCGAGGTAAAGGCAGCTCCCAGAACAGAAAAGGGGTGCTTTTGCTTCACCCCAACAGACCCTAGTAATGAAGCCTCTAATCTGCTCCAGGGCTAACACCAGGCAGGTTGGAGGAGCAGGAAAACAAGAAGATTCATTTTCAAACATCTGGGCTGTAGGAAACAGGTGGAAAGTCAGAGATCCAAGGAGACAGTTTCCTTTCGCCTTGTTCACTTTACATTGAAGAAGGATGCTCAAATTACCCTCTCTGGACTTTTTTTTTTTTCTTTTATCTGTGAAGTTGGGGAGAAACACCTACCTAGCGTTTTTGTTGTGTTGGATCAGAGATAATATATGTACAAGGCACACAGTAAACATTTCATTAAAAGGTAGCTATTTTTCTTCTTCCCCAAGGGGGTATTAACCTCGTGTGGCACCCTAACGATGCTCATCCCATCTCAGTTCCTAGAGCCCCTTTTCCCTGCTCTTCTCAGGGCCAGGCCCAGGCCCAGGCTTGAGTGCCACCCTGTTGCTTTGTTCCCCCAGGGCTCTGGGCCAAGATTTATTGGGGAAGCCAGGTTCTACTGCCAAGGGAAAGGTTCAACCTGGGATTCTGCCCAGAAATGCCATCTGAGATTCCACAGTGGCCACTTAGACCCCTAAACCAGGGTTTTGCCTCCTGGGGACTTGAGCAGAATGAAGGAACCTGAACTTCTCAGCATGGCTGACCCCTCCCCAATCACTAAGGATCCAGCCCAAATGAAGACTCTTGTGCCCAGGGAATTGGGAAACAGCCGCCAGCTTTAGGTTAATTGGCCACGCCCATTTGGGGGCTTTCACACCCCCACCCCCACCCCCAACTTCCAAGGACTAGCCCTTTTACCCTCTCCTTCTATTCCACCCCAAACACTTTCCCCACCCTTAGGCAGCGCCGCAGTGCTTTTGAGGGTGACATACCCGAAATGTCTAATGGCTCGCCCCCTGCATAGCTTTGAGGGCTCCAGGAATCAAAGGGGTTGGGCTCGGCGGGGTGCCGGGTACATGCTTCGCTAAGGGTTTGGAGGGAAGACTGAGAAGGAAAAGGGAAGATAATTACAGTGCCCAGAGATTCTCAGGGAGGCAAGGCTGGGATCCGTGGAGGGACGGAGAAAGGGAGGGATGAAGGGGGTAGCGGGTAGAGACTGGGGAGCAGTTTGATTTGCGGCAGTTACAGCAGGGAGACTATTTCGGGGGCTTTTGTTTAGGATCTGATGGCCAGTATTTAATCTTCAGCCACTGGGCTATGCGCTCATTTGCAGGTACTTACGGTAGTTGAAGCCCCGCTCCGACGTTGGAGATTCTCCAGTGAGCTCCTCCAGATGCAGCAAACTGCCGGGCATGAGAGGAGCTGTTTAAGGACAGCCCCTCGGGCTCCGAGCCCCGCCTCCCTCTCTTCCCCCGCCTGCTCGCCGGCCGGGCTGCTCCAACCTCCTCCCCTCCTTCAGCCTGGCTCTGGGAGCCCACCTACACCAACTCTGCCTGACACCTGCAGTCCTCTGATGGCCGGGATTTCTCCGCCCCTTCCAGCTCTCCGCCTCTCTCCAGACTCGCTGCAGAGGTTGCCCGAGCCAAATTCAGGCCCCTGCCCCCTCTCCTGCCGCTCTGAGTTTCATTGGGTCACGGTATTCTGGAGGGGAGAGGGCCAGCTCTCAGGACTGCCAAAGCTGTAGATCTCTCCTCTCCAGCTCCCCAATGCCTTTAAAGGGATCTCGGATCTTCCTCTGCCCATTTAATGCCCCACTTATGCATGCACGTCGCCACCACGGTTTAAATGCTTACTGTGCGCCTCGGGGCCCTGGGCAGCTATTGGTTCGAATCTTCATAGCAACCCTACAAGACGTGTTACTTCACTCCGTTTTACAGATGAGGAAACTGAAGCTCAGAGAGAGTTAAGTGAGTTGGACAGCCTCCAAAGTCCAGTTTGGGATAAAAGCCCAGGCTTTGGAGACACAGCAGTTTGGATTTCAGTCCAGGTTCAGTAGCTGAGTGACCTGAAGTGAGTTACACTGTCTGAGTCCCAGTTTTCCCATCTGTAAAAGAAAACAGTAGAAGCTAAGGTGGCGCAGGGCTTTGAATGGATAGCGCAAGTCAAACTTTCAGCACAGCATGCTAGAACATGGTAGGTGCTCCATCAATGGTAGCTGCTGCCGCCACTACTACTATTAATCTGTAAAGCATTCTCCAAATGCCCTAGAGGAACATGCTTTCAATGATGTAGACAACCTTCCACAGATTTCGTTGGTCATAAAAGACTTTTTGAAATGACAAATGTATGGGTAAGATGCTAACCACAGCTCCTGACATCTAGTGTATGATGGGATTAAAATGCAGCGTCCAAGAAACTCACAGATCAATTCATTGTCGGGAAGAAATAGCCTAATTAAACATAAAAGATTACAAATTATCTAGAGAAAAAATACTGCAATTTAAGAACAAACCATGTAAAAACCAAATAACAGCTCTTTTTAACAGGCAAAGTGAATATCATCTCTTTATGCATCAGGTAACAGCAGTTGTAGCTTCCTGGCATCCTCTGTTCCCACACACCATTATAAACTACAGATTATCCCTCAAGGAAAAGCATAGTCATATGAATGTAAACATATGTTTTGGGGGGCAGGTTATTTAACCTTTTCAAGACTCAGTTTTCTTACTTGTAAAATGGGGATAATAATTGTACTTACCATCACACAGAGTTTTGGGTAGGATTGAATGAAAATCCCCAGGTAAACCACTACATGGGGCCTGGGTCACAGCAAGCCTCCATTAATTCAAGGAATGGTTGTCAAGTATTTTCTTTGTGCCAGGCGTTGTCTTCCATGCTGATGATTTAGAAAGAATGGAAGTTTCTGCTCCTTTATTTGCTATTATTATGTTTGAGTTTCTGCTTCTAAGGAGTTTGTGGTCTAAGGACAAATAGTAATGGAAAACATGCCAGAGGAAGGGGCACCATTAGAGTCAGAGAACTGCACTAGGACAGACCAGCAAGTAAGACATGAAAATGCAAGCAATTTGCTGTTACTGTGGGCCTAGATGAGGGCGGTGGAACCAGTGAAGGAGGGGAGAGCAAAGGTTCCTGAAACATGTAAAAGATCAAATTGGCTCAATGTGATGATTGTTTGGAATACGGTAGTGATAGTTACTATCTGTCAGGATGGAAATATCCATGCCAATTTTCAAAACATTCGTATAGAAATTACTATGATAGTACCAGGGACTAAGTGCTTTATAAATATCAACTCATTTTCTCCCCATAACAACACTATGGGATAACTATCATTGTTGGCCCCATTTTACAGATGAAGAACCTTAAACAGAGAGCCAATTGAGCAAATTGCCTGAAGGCGACACAGCCAGCAAATGGCAGAGCCAGGATTTATATCCAGACAGTCTGTATATACAGTCCCATGTTCCTTCTTTTTTTTTTTTTATTTGCCTTGATTTTAATATATCTACAATTGGGTTTTATACAGAAAGCCTTTCTAAAACTTTTTATGCAAAGTAACTGAACAACTTCTTAGCTCTTTCAATCTTTCTTTTCAATGAAGTATAATTGATATACAACATTATATCAGTTTCAGGGGTACAACATAATGATTCAATGTTTGTGTGTATTGTGAAATGTAATCCCATGTTCTTAACCACTATCCAATGCTGCCTCTGCATTGGATGTTTGGAATGATAAAACTAAAAAAACTCATTAATTAAAATTAAAAAACAGATTTTACTTAGTAAAATAAAAAAGCAACAATCAAATGCATTGTTAAGAATGTAGAAAAAGGCAATGATAGTGTCCCCCTGCTCTTTACAAGTCCTTGGCTGAAGATTGTGCTTTGGACCAGCAGCCTGAATCTAGAGCCCAGGTTCCCCACTAACTGACTGGAAGACTGCAGAAGGTCCTGGGGTTGCATAGATAAGAATACAACTCGCTCTCACACTTGCTCTGGGACACTATGAGATTCAGGCCTCCTACAAGCCAACTCATTCAAACTACAGCTGGCAATTGAGACACGAGAAGTTTCATCTCTAGGCTACCTCTGTGGGTCTTGAAACTTGCAGCCTGCCTGAAAAAGGAGAAACACTGTCTGGCCAACCTTTCTAAAGAAAACTTGAGTAGCCCAATAATAAATATAAAGCTGGTGTTAGAGGCCAACGTAGTCTAGGGCTGAGACTTAGCTAGGATGGAGTTCTTGACCTTGGCTTTGCTGGCCTTCCCCCATCATGAATCCAGTGGGCCTATGGCTTGTGATCCTGAATCTTTCATGTGCGTGCGTGCGTGCGCGTGCGAGCGCGCACCCAGCCACCCACACACACACACCAGGAAATCTGGGATTCTTTCCTGGTTGATTACTCTAGAATCGGCTGGTATTAAACAACTCCTCCTTCAGGGAATGTTTAAGAATGATCAGTCTTATTCCTTCTGTTTTTACTTTATTTTATGTTTTTAATATTTTCAATGTTTATTTTTGAGAGAGAGAGAGAGAGAGAAAGAGAGAGAATGAGTAGGGGAAGGGTAGGAAGTCACAGAATCCCAAGGAGGCTCCAGGCTCCAAACTGTCAGCACAGAGTCTGACACAGGGCTCGAACTCACAAACCGTGAGATCATGACTGAAACTGAAGTCTGACGCTTACCCAACTGAGCCACCAGGCTCCCTGACTAGTCTTCTTCCTAATTGCCAGGGCCCCCCTGCCTCTCCATCCCCTTAAACTTGCCAAATGGACAGGAGAGGGCTGGTATGGGAGCTCCCAGCTTCACAGTCCCGGGGTGCGGTGATACCAGAAAATATTCCCGAGTCATACCCACAGCTTGAGCAGGGGGCTGGAATACAGTTTCTCCTGCAAAAGCTTCAGAATCACCTCTTCTGGATTAGGAGACAACTGGTAAAAACAATATTTTATTGAGTACATACTATTATACGTTGAAGTAAGTTGTGTGGTAGTGGTAGAACTAATGTGATTTGTAAGAAAGAATTTCTAAGCTCCAAAGACTCTCAGCTTAGAAGAAAAGAGCAACTCTCTTATAAAAGTTGTACTGGGAACCAAAGGAGTGCTAGAAAAGCTTCAAGAAGGTGGAGCTCAAGGTGAGGCATCAGGGGACACATGCTGCACACAGGGTGGTCTGGGGAGACTTCTCCCTGAGTCCAGTGTAGGATGAGGAAATCTTTTTAAAGCTGAACATGTCTTATAGTAGTCCAGGCAGGAGAAGCACAGGGCAAAGCCGATCTCTTCCCAATGATGTGCTTGAGCTGGTTGGCATTGGTCCAGGAGAGCTGAACAGGCGCATCTTATGTCAACCCAGTGTTCAGTAATATCAGGTTGGCAGCTTACAATTAGCCATGGCCAGCGAATTTACACCACTGAATAAGCGAATGCTACAAATCAGGTTTTTTGTTTTGTTTTGTTTTTCCTCCAGAGAGCTGTTTGTTAAACATTTACTAGCAAACCACTTTCTTTCAGTTTTATGTTTCAGGACAGTGATTCTCACTGGCAAACAGGAACTACCAAGAATCCTGACAATTTCCTTACACTCTCAAGAGAGCAATGAGCACTGTGGTCCCCTTGCCCTGCCCCCACATCACTGCTGTGGCAAACCGCCCTAGGATTGTGCCAGATCTCTAGAGTATTTGGTGCATTAAGAAGGCCCCTAATATGTTTTACGTAGTATGGGAAGGTGTTTTAGCACCCCTTCCCACTCCCCAGTAACCCTCAGTCACCATCCCCTTCTGCAATTGGGGAGGGTATGTGGAAGAGATAAGTAAGAAATTAAGGAGGGGTGGGGGAAGTGGACAACTGGTTTTCTGGGACAGTGAGGAGACCCAACCAGACAGGTTAGTTCCACCAGCAAGACCTGGGTGGGGTTTGAGCTCTGGAGGTAAGAAGTACCTCTTTTTGGAGGTGGAGGTGGAAGCTGGGGCCTGCCCACAGAGCTGGGGTTTCAACTTATCCTTTGTCAAGCATTTCAATTATTAAGGGCACGGTTTGGGGCACTAAGTCACTTCCGGAAGCTGTAACTGAGGGTATTTTCAAGACTTTGAAGCAAGATTTGTAGAATAAATCAAATGTAAGTGATGAACCAGAACTGAAACATTTAATTAGAACACACATTGTGAGCCACAGGGCATAGGTGCCTGCACGATCAGCCTCTGGATGCCTGTCACAGAGCAAACCAACAGTGTGATTACCTAGTTGAATTTAACTTAAGGTTAATGGGTGCGTAAAGAAAATGAGGTTTTGTTGTGCTCCAATCTAGCAGGGCCACAAGGTTCTGTTAGGCCCACGAAACATTTACCAAAAGGTTAACTACAATCCCACTGTTCTCCATACTAATCCTCCTAGCACCGCAGCGTTCCTTTTATTTATATGAGGAACAGCAAGAAGACCTGTGTGTGCTTATATGTTGTGTGCATTTGAGTACACGGGAGCAGGGGTTCAGGGCTCGATGTATAAAATGAAGGTGGGCTCTGAGGGTAGACTGCGAAGTATTTCAGTGTCCCTTTTTCCTGTGTTGGATGAAGATGATGGCCCCAGAAGGGAAGAGGCAGGCTTAGCCCACTGTCTGGTGTGGGCAGGCAGAGTGGCTCCCATGAACAGTTTAGGTCAGACATAGATGGGATGCTTTAAAGTGCCAGCACCAGGAAAGCTTTTTTTCTGCTTCAGAGCATAACTTGCCTCCACTGTGTTCAAACTGGGAGGAGAAGGAAGACAGGAGGGAATGCCACTTGGGAACTTGTAATGACTCGTCCAAAGGAAAGTATAGAAGTCAACAATTGGGTTCTTTTATTCCCATTCATTGTTTGATTAACCCATGATATAATTAAAGTTAAATGGAGATGTGTAAACAGCAAGAGCAACACAAATTAGCAGTTTAAGAACACATCACAGCAATATCATCCACTGTTCACAATCTGTTTCTAAAAATACCAGTTTATAGGCAATCATTTCAATGTACACACGTCTCTTTCAGTTCTACTTGTTTTTATGCTCTAGGATACTATCAAATTTTCTAAAAGATCTGAGTCCCTTTAACAGAGGGTGTGGGGAGATTTTCTTTCTGTAATAAGTCCGTTAATTTAATAAAGCTTATTGGTTTCATATTCACAATAAAATTATTTTTTCCTATTTTAGCTATCATATTCCAACGTCTCCCCATCCCATCTGCCCTTAATTATTATCTTACTGTATTCACGTCCTCTGTCTCACTTATCCCGCTCTCATCCCTTTCCTTTTTCCAATTGACTTTTCTCCTTTTCTCATGCAGGATAGACAGACAGACAGATAGATGATCAATCGATCGATACACTCAACTCAGTCAACATGACATCTGTTACTTCATTTTTCACTAATTACCCGTCAAAAAGGCAATTAATCATAAAACTAAGATCTACATTCTATTAAGAAACTTGGCTTTGTAAATCAATGTAGCCGCTTATCTCCAAGAGTGTCCTGTCCCTGGGCTGTAGCTATTTCCAGTAAAGCCAGTAGTTTCAGAGATCTAGGGCCAAATGTCTTGAAGTCATGTTGATTGTTCAAGCTTCTTCTCTCACCTTCAGATAGGAAAGATAACTTGACTGGATGGTTCTCTCAGAACTTTAGACCCCGGAACTTGAGCTGGTAGTAGATCTTGCTCCACTTTCTCTCTCTTCCGTTGTAAGGAAGACATAGGGAGGCATAGGCCCTGTCTTTACCTTGTTGAAAATCAGTTCTCTCTCTCTCTCTCTTTTTTTCTTGAGCAGCTTGTGAGATGTTTTCTTTCTTTCTTTTTTTTTTTTTTAAGTTTAAGAGCTATACAATTTTGTGCCTTGGACTGTAACTTTGAGAGTTATATTTGAGTGGGGACCTGTAAATTGTTTTTATGTGTAAGCTGAGCTCTATGCTTAGCTCTGGACAGTTTTTTTTCAATAATTTTCTTAACAATGGTTTTAAGGTCACTCTCATTATCTGTCCCTTCAGGGATGCCAGATACACGAGTATTATAACTCTCTGGTGTGTTTTCAAGATCCATTACCTTTTCTTGTACTGTGCAGAGCTGTTTGCTTAAACTTTTAAACTTTTGAGACTGAAGCTCAATTTGGTCCTCATTTGGACTTATTCTCTCTTCCATGATATTTACTTGGTAATTTTCCTGTCTTGGGGTTTCTTTCAACACCATGACCTGCCCTGTAGTCTCTGATGAGCTTTCCCTGTGTGCTTTTTCAAATGCCCACATGGTTCTGTATCACTTTCGGGGCAGAAAACATCAGGCCCCTCAGGTTGGCCTTTTCTCTGGGTTCTGCCTGCTGCTCCTCCAGGCCAGCTGCATGTCTTGAGCTCTCTGAGGTCCCTGGTTCCTCTGCAGCATCACAGTACTTCTTGCTTTCTCCCAAGTTTGTTTTCATTATTTTTCTCATGCTCTTTGAAGCTTACATAGTTTCTGCTTCCTTTTTTCCTGCGCTCAAAATTGAGGCTTCTGTTGGCTTTGAGGTGTTTCCAGAGCTCAGCAATTGTGTTTTGCACACAACTGCTCTCTCTGTCCTCGCCCCTGGAAGCTTAAGAACTGGGGGTCTTTCAGCTGAAATTCAACAGCGATTTGAAGCTGAAATCCTCAGAAACACTGTAAGAAAGTAGGGTATAATTAACTGAAGTGCTCCCTCCTAATAGCCTTGGGAGTAAGAGCTGCGCAGCCCTACAGGTAAAATAAAGAAAAACATAAATGCATAAATAAGAAATAAATTCACATGCGTATAAGTACACTCAATACCTGAATACATAAGTATGCAAACACACGGACAAACATAATACAAATAAAGGCACAAATACATGAACATGGAAAGAAAGATGTACATAAACTGAAACTCCTATATTCAGAATAATTTAGCTTCATCCTGACTGATGGTGGACAGAGTGTGTCTCAGATTAAGCAACTGGGTTCATTTGAATTATAAAGTAGAGGGTGAGAGGCGTTCATTTAAATGTTCCAGTGTTTGTGGCAAGAGACTTTGACTTTGTGTCAGGGGGCTTGAATTTCAGTCCTGGCAGAGCCACTTACTAGCTGGGCAGTCGTGTGACATTTGGCAAGCTGTCGAAAGTTATTTGAGTGTCTATCTCCTCCGTCAAATGAGTATTCAATAACTGTGACTTAAATCTGAATATAGAACTCTCAGCCTCAGCCTCACCACGTTGTTTTTTTTTTTTTAATATCTGTTTACAATGATATCTGGGGGTTAGGTTGGTGATGGCGGAGGGAGTGGAGACAGGACAATGATGATGAGGAGGAGATCTGAATAGGACTCAAATTGATACCCTCTCAGGTCTCATGGCATCATCATTCTTTTTGGACAATTGAAAAAAGATGTATTCAGCCAGATTATTACCCAAAGCATTATAAAAAGCAATGAGAGAGATGAGAAAGTAAACATGAACAATGTCTTCAAGATTATGATATAGGGAGGAATATATCCGCATTCCCAGCTAAATAGAATATAATGCAGAGCAGCTTTGAAAGATGCAGTGGCAAAGCATTATGGGAGCATAGAGGGGGAAATGGTTCATTCAGATCGGCTGTACTTAGGAGGTTCCTCGCCTAAGTTCTCCAGACTCAAGCATCCCCATCATTAGGCCTGGTTAGTGCACATATGAGGCTTTCTACTCCAAACATCTGCCCATCTCCCCAACGTTCTACTATGTGATTCATTTTATTGGGGGGGGGGGGAATACAAGACAAAGAAGTGCAAAGTATGGCAGCACAAGATGTGTGGAGAGTGGCTGGAAATGAGGCTAGAGACATGGACAGAAGCAAGTTTATTCAGGGCCATGTGTGCCCCGTTGCACTTTTTAGTAAAATTTCCTATTTGTGCCAAACTGAAAGGCCAGGTCATGATCCAAGTCTAAAGTGAGGGTTTCTAACCAAGAAGAAAATGACCTTCTCTGCCTGCCATTAGTTATGCTATCCTGGGCACAGATCCTCAGGGACAGGGTTCAGAGGCCACTTCTCAAGCTGACAGTCCACCTGTCCCTCTAATTCAAGCTCCTAGTTGTTCAGGTTTCTGTTTCAAATGAAAACAAAAACTGAAGATGGGGGTCAATTGCAATTAGAGTTACACATATTAAATACCCACGTATGAAAAGATCAGCCCTTCTCAGAGGTCTGGTAATTTTCAAATCAGAGTCTGTGTTAGACTCCAATGTGTCCAATCAGACAACTTTTTATGGGGCTTGGAGAAGGAAAGTTTAGAGGAAGAGATGGTGTGAAGGGAAAAGAAAATAAAAATTAGGTGCAATACATTCAAATGCCAAAGGTTATTTCACCTGATTCTCATCTGAATTCTCAGAAATACTCAAAATTGCTATAGGAAATTAGTATAAGCACTTGATGGGATTCGCGTAATAAAAATTAGAGCAGCTGTTTGGTACCTTTACATTCAAAACAACTAAAACATCATCTTTAGTGCTCAGGGTGCTTACGTGTTATGAGATCTCAGGCAAATGGGATTTCTTTGTGCATTTATTAAAAAAATATTTATTGCATACCTACTTTGCTTTCTAATTCTGAGGATACATGAGTGAGCAAAACAGAAAAAGCCTTGTGTATCAGTCAATGAATAATTTTACTAAGTATCTGGGTAAATACATTTTCTAATGCTTGAATATGAGAAGCTGTCTTCATAACTTTGTCAGTACTCAAGATACAGAACTGACTTATGGCACCTGAATTGTTGGATGTCATTTAGTAGTGTCTGAGATTGCTTGGGGCGTAGGTGACTCTGAAGAGATTGGTGGATGGCCCTATCAAATCTCCTTTCCTTGAACCCCCATATTCAGAATCAAGCGAGCAAGCAGAGGAAGAAGGGTAAGAATGCAGAGAAAAATTATGGAAAGTCTTCTACCTATCTAAAAAGGAGTAGAGGAAAAGGTTTGGCCACTTGGCATTAAAGATCTTTTTGATTAACTATGTGACCTTTACCTACAGAAGATTCTCTCTTAGTATTTTTAACAAGACCTCCAGAAACTTAGGATGGCATAATCCAGTGGGGAAATTGCAGTGCCAACGAAACCCACACTATAATTGCTGTTAGGCACTGTGATGTTAAAAATATATATTAACTAATGGAAATAGTGCTGGACACTAATTAAAGTATCCAAATGACTTGTCATTATTAATAACTCTGTACTTCAACAAGGAGCACTTGCTGTGGAAGTTCTGTGGCTATCCTGGGCACAGCATGACAATATTTTAAAAATATGTACACCATGAAAGAATCCCACTTGAAATAGCTGGAAGATGGCGCCAAAAAGTTACCAAGTGGAACTCAGCACAGGCTCAAAATGAAGTGGATGTTTGTTCTTACATCCTCAAGAAGTAGTTTAAATGTTATACTTTTTGAAAATACATGACACAGACTTAGTAACATATGCTTTCTTGAACTTTATATGGCTAACTTCAACACTTATTCATTTAACCAACCTTCATTAAATGCCTGCTATAAACAAGGAACCCTCAGCTCTTTGGTGAAATAATATGGGTGAAAGACAGAAGGAAGGAGAACTGAAGAATGCAAAATGCTCTCTGTGCATATGTTGGCAGCTAAAAGATAAATACAACACATTCACTGCCCTTTGAGTAACTAAAAGTCTAGAAGTGGAGCAAAGACGTGTAAACAAAATGACAAGTACAACGTGCTAAAGTTTGATAAGGAAAATGCAGAAAAAATGGTCACGGAAGTTCAGTAAAGGACAATATTCTTAATATTCTTTTTAGCTGAGGGGATCAGTGAAGGCCTTGTGGATAAGGTCACATTTGAACTGAACTCTAAAATATGGCCAGGTTCATTGGACAGCTGTAAATACTAGATGGTTAGTTCTCCAAAAGCAGAGAGGGTGACTTACTCATCTGTGTATCTCCTGTGCTGAATACAGAAATAACGCTAATACTAACTACTGTTCATCATGCGTTTCTTATTTTCCAGGCACCATGTTAAGCATTGTCCATTAATTGCCACATTTCCCTTCACAACACTCCTGTGGGGTGCTTCTAACAACAACAACCATGGCAGTAACAGTAGGGATGGCAACTGCAACAGCAACATTTGTTGAATGCAGACTGTGAGCCCGGCTCTGCTTTCACAGAGACACGTCACTGTTAGCATTCCTTTCTTACGCACGCGAGAACTGAGGTCCAGAGAGATTTAACAGATTGTCCAAGGTCACACAAGTCAGTGAGCAGTGGAACTAAATTCGAATCCAGGCCATCGGATTCTAAAACCTGTGTTGTCATAGTTCAGTGTCTGTTACCTAGAAAAGAGTTAGGAGTTTTGAATAAATAAGTGGATGAAAACGGAAAGAGGAAGGAAGGGAATTATTGTGAGGATAGAAACCACTAAATCTAGGGGTGCCTGAGTGGCTCAGTCAGTTAAGTGTCTGACTCTGGATTTTGGCTCAGATCATGATCCCAGGGTTGTAGATCAAGTCCCGCATCTGGCTCCGTGCTGAGTGCTGAGCGTGGAGTCTGCTTGAGATTCTCATGCATGTGTGTGCTTTCTCTCTCAATCTATCAATAAATAAACATTAATAAAAAGAAACCACTGAATCTAGAAACCGTTTGGGGGGAGAAAAAGTGAGAGAGGCAGAGCTGCCACTGTCTTTTCAAGCCAAAGCTAAGAAATGCAAATAGTTTGCCCCTGTAAAAAATGAGCTGCCATGTACTGGATTTTTAAAAATTGTCTTGATAAAGCTTTTGAGACATGTTATGTGTTTTGCAAGTATATGGTGATATCCCATAAAGTTTACATAGAAAATCTTTCAAAGAAAACAGCATGTTCATCCTGCTCATTTTGTATGTGGTGGAGAATTATTGGTAACATTGTTCTTTTTTCTGCATCTCTGTATTTTCTACTGACAACAAATAATTTATGATTAAAAAGAGAACTTTTAAAAGTTGTGGAACATTTTAGGGCAGATTTTAAAAATAACCAGAATTCCTTCTTGTTTGGAAATACACACTATGTTAAGGGTGATGTAAATACTATATTTTCAACTTACTTTTAAATGGTACAGGAAATAAGTAATATATATTATATAATCTATCTATCTATCTATCTATCTATCCATCTAAAGAGAATTATACTATACAGACAGTAATAGAAATATATATACTTATATAATATAAAGATAATATATAGATAGACAAAACAAATATACTAAAATGTCAAAATTTAGAGAATCAGAGAGAAAGGTATTATCTGAGAATTTTTATAGTATTCTTGCAACCTTTTTTCTAACTCTAAATTTATGTTGAAATTACAATAAACACACTAGTTTGAATAGGTAAGGCAAAAAAGCTGAGAGGAAATGTGTGTGTATATATATATATGTACACATATACATACATAATGTGTGTATAATTTATAGCTCATAAATACAATCTATAATTCATATATATGCATTACAATTTTAGATATGATAAAGAAACTAATCATCAGATCATAAAATTTTCTATTCTTCTTATAGCACTTATTTCTGTTGATTTTCCTTCCTCTGGCACTACCAACCTATCGTTCCTATAGTTGTCAATTTCAGTGGAAGAAACCCATTCCTAGCTTGCACGGTTGGCCATGTTACCTACGAATGTCATCTCAAAGGGTAGCATCTATTCAGTGTCTTCAAAATCACCTTGAGATAGTCAAGTCTTAATGCATTTTGACCATTTTTACTGAACTAACTAGCTGTTCGGTTGAACTTACTTGAATATTTGGTTAAGTGGACAAGTGGTAGGAGGCTTTTGGAGAACGAGGTGGAGAAAAAGTTTGGACTAGTGGGGCAATTAATCCAAAGGGTGAGCTTTTTACACAAATATGAATTGCCATGGAAACAAACGAACAAATAAAAAAGATAGTTTTGAAAGGTGGTAAAATTGCTTTTAGTTCTGCTGTCCAATTTCCATTAAGTCAGATCTGATGACTATTATTATTTTTATTATAATTCTTTATCTATGTATAGCACCCTTGTTCCTTCCTCCCAAAGAGCACAAAAATTCATTTTGTTCATTTACCATCATGACAATGCAAGAGCCTAGATGCATGAGGCTAATGCTTATTTTCCAAGCTAGCTTAGTATACAGCACCTAACTGCAGAAAAAAACAATCTGTTCAGAGGCAATGGTGTCTTTGAAGTGAATTCTGATATGCCATATATAAATAATATCGCTGTTATAACTGATAATGGCCATAACAACTTATGATACGTTTCAAAGATGTTCCTGAATGGTATTCTTAGCCATTATAAAGGACTGCACAGAAACTGAGCAGAGCTGAAAATATACTAATTATGCATTCTAGATTGAGAAAGTTTTCTTTGAATTTGTGTTCCCTCAGTTTAGGGAGAGAAACAAAAGCTAAAACAACCTGCATTTTCCCTTAAAATGAGAAGACCATTCTGTAATTTTATAAATCCGTCACCTTATAACTTAATGACATCTGCTGGAAATCATCCAAATGGAAAACATCAACAAAAAGGTTTTTCTAAGACTCCTGTTTATCACAAAGTAATAAGGTTAGACTGAGTTATTTTAATGTAATTTTAATTTTGGCTCTAAATAACTTGTATCTCTTCCAAGGTTGAAAACACAGAAAGTTCACATAAACACTAAGTAAGATCTAAAAATTTCCTGAAATATATTAACCATCTCACTTATATAACAAATACCTTATTTGTTTGTGGCCCATATCCACATTAAGCTAAAGATAAGTAAATACAAAAATAAAGGGAGTTTGATTCCTGACTCTGTCCATTGCCCAGCAACGAGGGAATATGGTTGTTTTGCAGTATTGCACCATTTTAGGAGGATGGGGTCTGTCCAGACATATGCCATTTTTCCCCCTTAGGCTGAAATCGACAGCAAAATGAAGAATTTAAATCCGTTATTTATAAGAGGTTAAATTTGAGAACATTTCCACCTTAAAGATGAATTTTGAAAATCAAAATGCCCTTGAAAGCTTATCTGTGCCTTCATTCTGAAAATTAATTTTCAACACAAAATAGGGTATTTACTTGACTGCAAAATTGAGGAGAGTTGTTCTCAAAAATGTCTAAAATAAGCTTAATAACACAGGCATCCAAATTATTTTGTAAATGTTCATACACTATGGAACATAAATGTGAAAGCCTGCATTTGGGTCCAAAAACAGATGCACAAGCAAAGGATGAGACATGGCTAAGGAGCAGCACATGTAAAAAGATTTAGGGGTTTTCAGCTGCATTATTATAAAGATAGAGTGGGGAACTGAGGAGTGATAGTATGGCCCAGCTCTGTGCTTGGCAGACCTGTACTTGAAGTGTTCAATGAAAAGAGCAGGATGGGGGGAGCATTTGGGCAGCAGTCACAAACTAAAATGCATTTTATTTAGAAGGGAGAGATTTGGATGCTGAATAGTGTGGAAACCATGCAGGTGAGGGACTGCTTGGAGGCCTGGCCTCCCTTAGCCTTTTCCCCCTTTTCTTTCCCCCTTTTCTCCTCTCCCTTTCTTTCTCCTGTCCTTCTTCCCTAAAGCCATTTCCCAAGATAGTGATGTTCCAGCTCGATTCTCTGACACTGGTACAATTTCCCTATATACACTCAACACCATACTTCCCTTCACTTCCTCCTATTTTTGTGCTTCCCCACTCATAACTAGCAAGACAGGACCACAGTAAGAAACCACCATGTTTCACTTAAGGAAGGGCTTCGTGATCCTGGGAAAGGAAACAGAGGATGAGTTAACTAGCACAGACTCTTAAGTTAAAGCCTTGTGAAAAAAGGCTGAGGTACAAAAGGAGCAATTCTAATAAAGCTATAAAAATGAACTTCTTTAGTCTCCCTAATGCTCACTGGCATTAGACACGGGAATCTGAGCATAGATCCTCATGGGTGGGCTGAAAGTGCACCTGTAACACTAATCTAGGATGCTTAAATATCAGGTTTCTATTTAACAAAAAAAGAAAAGGGAGAGTTTGTTAATACAAAGTTTGAACATAGAACATCAGCGCCTGAATGATTAAACCTATTTCAGAGGGCTGAAATACTAATGACTCCAATTTGCCAAAACATAGGAGTTTTAATGGGGGGCAGGAAGGGTTGGCAGTAGTATGCAGCATAGGAATCAACAACTGTCCGTTTTAAAGCAAAACATAAAAGCTCTATCCGGCTGAAATTCTCAGAATCACTATAGGAAATTAAGTGTAATTGACTGATGTGATCTAATGTAATAGAAATGGGACTGAGTGCTTAGTATCCTCCCAGTTAAAAGAAGTAAATAAAATGAGTTGGCAGTGCACAAAATGCTCATGGAGTGTAACAGTTGACGTAAATTGGCTACATCCTTGATTTAACCCTTTTTCAAATATAAATATCTATACTAGAAAATGACAGGAAAGGAACAAGGAAACAAAAGGAAAAACAAAGGAGGAGGTCATAAGGAAAGGAAGGGACAGATTGAAAACATAGGGAGAGAAGGAAAGGAAGAAAAGGGGAAAAAGGAGGAGAAAAGAGGTACAGAAATAGAGGAAAAATAAATTTAAATGGGAAAATACAGAAAATAGAAGGGAGAGATAGGAGATGCAAATATTCTTTGAATGAGAAATGAGAAATCACTGTACTGTTTTTTTTTTAAACTTGTGGTCACCAATAACAATACCCTTATAATAGTGCTGCTGATGGAGTGGACTGGGTGAAGGGAAAGAGGAGTGTTAAGTCCTCATGAGTTCTTTGTCCAAAGTCTCTTTCAGGGCCCATTCATCTCTTGCCAGGAACCTTCGATGAGTTGAGGGGGCAAGACAAGCACAGCACACTGTTCCTTAAATGTCCACTGCAACTTTATTCATCATAGCCCCAAACCATGAACATTTCAAATGCCCATCAACCAGTGAATAACAGACTATTGATACAGGTCAATAACAAACATAGATGAATCTGAAAGATGTATGATGCTACGTGAAAGAAGCCAGGCTTAAAAGGCTGTGTTGCATGATTCCATTTATATGGCATCCTAGGAAAGGCAAACTCTAGGTGTGGAAACCAGATCAGTGGTTGCCAGTGTCCCACGTTGGGAATACAGGATTTCTGCAAAGGGGAATATGGGAACTTTTGGGATGAAAGAAATGTTCTTTATCTTGATCGTGGTTGTGGTTATATGTCTCTATGCATTTGTCACAACTTGTAGAACTGTATCCTTACAGTTGGTGAGTTCTAAATTATACCTCAATAAGGACCTATAAAAACAAAAAGTTTCAAGAAAGAGTTTGTCTGATGGGGGTGGGAGGGAGGGGAAAGTGGGTGATGGGCATTGAGGAGGGCACCTGTTGGGATGAGCACTGGTTGTTGTATGGAAACCAACTTGACAATAAATTTCATAAAAAAAAAAAAAAGGAATTTGTCCAAGGTCAACGTACTAATAAGTGGTGCTGTCCTTGATTTTTTCCCCTTATACTTCAGGAGGGGGAAGTGCATAGAAAGTAGATGTTTGGGGGTCTGAAGGAGAGGTTTAAAAATGTTTGTTCACAGAATTTCTTATATTAGTCATCAAGTTGAAATTCTTCACTTGGGTGCTCAAAGTCTCCCATAATCTGACCCCACTCTGCCTCTCCAATTTTGACCGCCTGTACACACACACACACACACAGACACATATACAGTTGACAATTATCAGGCAGTTGTGTTCACCTCATACATGTCCTCCATGCTTATTCCCCAGCATACATGTACCATGTTTATGTCAATTTATTTGCCTTTGCTGATACTGGTCTCCCTCCATGTTCTGGTATGCCTCACCTTCATTCATTCAACTATTTACTGAGTGCTTATTATGTACCAGGTGTTAATAATTAGATATACATTAATGAGACTGCTCAAGTCTCTCCCTTCACATAGCTCACAGGCTAATGGAATATAGAGATAAGGGAGCAAGCCATTACACTGTAGTATGGAATGGGCCATATGATTGTGGAAAATACAGGATGTTAGTACCACAGAGGAAAGGAACCAAATCTAGATTTGAGAAGAGAGTGGTCAGGAATGATTTCTCAAAGGAAATAACATCTAAAAGGAGGGGAAAAGTACTTTGGTGTTCTCCAGGCACAAGGGAAAGAATGCTCCATGAAAAAATAGGATGCTGAAAGTTCTGGAGGCAAGCAGGAGCATGGGAAGGAAATTTAAGATTTTAAATGATTTAAGTATAGCGGGAACATGGAGGATAAAAGAAGCAAGAAATGATCTGGAGAAAGAGACTAGGGCCAGGCTTTCAGCACCCTATCAAGGGGTATGAAATTTATCTTTAGAGCAATGAGGTACCAGTGAAGAGGTTTGAGTAGAACAGTAACATGTTCAGATTGGAGCTGGGGAAGATCATTCCATCTAAAGTGTGAAGAATGAGTTAGGTAAGGAGAGGCAGGGAAACAAGTTGGTAGAAGTTGCACTTTTCCAAGAAGCCTTGATTGTGGTGGTGACAGGTATAACAGAAAAAAAAATGTAGGAGATAAAGGTAAAATTGACATTATCTAACAATAGATTTGATGATTTGCATAGAGGGGTAGGGTGGCATTAAAGGTGACTCTCAAATTTTTGCTTGGAAAACTTGCTGCAAGGTGATTCCATTCCCTGAGATAGGGACACAAGAAAGAGAAACAGGTACCCAGGGAGTGACAAATAAAAGTTCTTGGACGTTATTGCTCATGTTTTGTACCCTTGAGCACTCTCACCCACATCAACCTGCTGTGAAATCCTACAGCCTGGACTTTTGTTTCCTTCGGCTTTGTATGCCTATAGAATCCCTGAGGACAGTGGAAATCCTAGGAGGCAGGGGCCCTGTGTAAGATTTCTATTACTTTCCGGGCCCTATCCAGTGCTAGACATAGAATGAATTCTCAAATGTTTTACATATAGATAATTACTTTATGAATAGATAAAGCATCATGTTGTAGACTTAGCAAATTCCTTAGAATTGTTGGAATGTTAGTATTATTTCAATTATAATTGATAGATCAGATGGAAACTCTGAATAGGACAAATCATTGAAGTTTCAATAAATTCCTTTTTTTAATTTTAATTTTTTTAAAGTAATCTCCATACTCAACATGGGGCTCAAATTCATGATCCTGAGATCAAGTCATATGCTCTACTGATTGAGACAACCAGCCACCTCCATTTCAGTAAATTCTTAATAAAAGAACAGACACAAACAGATGAAAATAGATTTTAAATCACAATATGCCATTACTCAAAGAAACTTAAACCATCACTAAGGTTCTTTATGCTTACAAAGCTAGCTATACATTTAAATCCCTTAAGATGAGGGGTGCCTGGGTGGCTCAGTCAGTTGGGCAGCCGACTTTAGCTCAGGTCATGATCTCGTGGATTGTGAGTTCATGTTGGGCTCTAAGAAGTCAGAGCCCGGAGCCAAGCCTGCTTCAGATCCTGTGTCTCCCTTTCTCTCTCTGTGCCCCTCCCCTGCTTGTGCTCTGTCTCTCAAAAATGAATAACCGTTAAAAAATTATAAAAATATAAAAGATAGAAAAGAAAAGAAATGCCCTGAGGTGATTTTCAAAACAAACTTCATGCCTCTACTTTTGCCTAGCTGAATCAAAACATCTGGGGTATGGGGTCAACATATCCTTATTGTCAACAAGTTGCCAGGTGATTTTTTGCATTGGTTCTCAGACTAGCATTTAATAACAAGTATATGACCTAATGTTGTATACCTTTAAAAATATTATTTCTATTATTGTGGTATAGTAAACTGCAAATAAGAGTAATAAACAGTTACTGAGAAGAGTGTAAGTGAGCCTCATCAGTAAAGTTGATTTGCAATAAAAAAAAAAGAATGCTATAGCAACACTTTCAACAATAGTCAAATTATGGAAAGAGGCTAAATGTGCATCAACTGATGAATGGATAAAGAAGATGTGCTATATATATACAATGGAATACTACTTGGCAATAAGAAAGAATGAAATCTGGCCATTTGCAGCAGCGTGGATGGAACTGGAGAGTATTATGCTAAGTGAAATAAGTCAGGCAGAGAAAGATAGCTACTATATATGTTCTCACTTTATGTGGATCTTGAGGAACTTAACAGAAGACCGTGGGGGAGGGGAAGGGGAAAAAAGTTACAGAGAGGGAGGGAGGCAAACCATAAGAGACTGTTAAGGACTGACCACAAACTGAGGGTTGATGGGGGGGGGGGTGAGGGAGAGGGGAAAGTGGGTGATGGGCACGGAGGAGGGCCCTTGATGGGATGAGCACTGGGTGTTGTATGGAAACCAATTTGACAATAAATTATATTTAAAAAAAAGAAAAAAAAGAATGAATTCTCAAAAATACTTGCCAATCAATTAAGTGCTATCATGGGGCAATAAAATGTGATATAAGCGAGCTTGTGTCATATCCATTATTGAAGATGGTTAGTTATTAAAAAAATAGTTCCAGTACAAATAACAAACAAATATAGGGGGAAAGCAGTGTATTTGTGGTTTAATTTGTGTCTCAGTTTATCCAATTAGAAAGTTGAATTTCATATAATATCCATCAGATTTGTTTAATATTTAAATGAAAGCCTTTGAAAGATTATTTTGTAAAGAAATAATTCTCTGTGATCTTAACAGTTGTACTCTTTATGAATCTTCAAGTTGGAAGAGCCCTGAAAGGTATTTTAGTCCAATCTCCAGTTGATGCTAGAATTCCTTCTATAACATCCCTGCTGGTGGCCTTCTAGTTGGCACTTAACATCCATTAATGACAGGGAGTTCACTATGTCCCAAATCAATCCATTCCAACTTCAGATAGTTCTATTTGAGTGTTCCACCTTATAATCAATTGTGTTTCCAAAAAGTAACATGCTTAATTTTTCTATCATTCACTTATATGTTTAAAAGTGGAGATCATAGCCCTTTTAGTTTTCTATTCTTGGGCCGCTCTTACCAGTTTCTTCAACCACTCTTTATATGATACAGTTCTGCATTCCTTACCCATCCTGGTCACTCATTTAGGTGAATGCTGGTTTATTTACAATCTCCATGAATTCTGGCATCCAGAACGGAATAAAATATTCCAGGTGTTATCTTGCAAGGACAGATAACAGCAAGATTATCACCTCCCTCATTTTAGATATTTTACTCTTATAAATATAATCTAAACTGATAGCAGTTTTTTAATCTGTGGCTAATGTGGAAATATACTGAGTGAATGTTGAGTTCTTACTCTACATTTTTTTTACATGCACTGCTGCTAAGCTATGATCTGTGAGTACCAAGTGAAAACTTCAATGTGCAATTCAAGTTCCCTCTTTTCCCATTTATTTTATCAAATTTTAAAGTTAAAATTAGTATATTACATCTCTCTTCATTGAAGCTCATTTGTTTATTTCTGTTAGGTACATACAGATTGTATATAGTGGTGATCCTTGTGTCAGATTCACCTTGCAGGACGGGGGAAGCCTTGTGAATTCAATGAGCAGCCAGCCTGGGTCAGAGTGGCCTAACATTTCTACAAAAAAAGATAAGTGAATGGCAAATAAACACATTAAAAAATATTCAACATCACCAATCATCAGAGAAATGCAAACCAAAACCATAGTGAGATACCACGTCACATCCATTAGGATGGTTACTATCTAAAAAAACCAGAAAACAATAAGGTTGATGAGTATGTGGAGAAATTAGAATCTTATCTTGTGCACGGTTGGTGGAAATGTAAAATGGCACAGCTCTATGGAAAACAGTATGGTGGGGTACCTGGGTGGCTCAGTTGGTTAAGCTTCTGACTCCTGGTTTCATCTCAGGTCATGATCTCGTGGTTCATGGTTTTGAGCCCCGCATTGGGCTCTGTGCTCACAGTGTAAGCCTGCTTGGGATTCTCTCTCTCTTCCTCTCTTTCTGCCACTCCCCCACTTGCACTGTCTCTGTCTCTCTCAAAATAAATAAATAAAATTAAATTAAAAAAAAGAAAGAGAACAGTATGGTGGTTCCTCAAAAAATTAGAAATAGAACTACATATGATCCAGTAACTTCACTTCTGGGTATATTGAAAGTGGGATCTCAAAGAGATACTTGCACACCCATATTCAAAGTAGTATTATTCAAAGCGCCTGGGTGGCTCAGTTAAGTGTCCCACTCATGATTTCAGCTCAGGTCATGATCTCACGGTAGTGAGATCAAGCCCCATGTTGGGCTCCATGCTGGGTGTGGAGCTTGCTTGGGATTTTCTCTTTCTGTCTCCCTCTGCCCCTCCCCTGCTCATGAGTGCTCTCTGCCCCTCTCTCTTTCAAAACAAAACAAAGTAGCATTATTCACAATAGCTAAAATATAGAAGCAATGCAAAAGCTTACCAATGGATGAATGGATAAGCAAAATGTGGCATATACAGACAATGGAATATTATTCAGCCTCCAAAATGAATAAAATTCTGACACATGTTACAATATGGATGAACCTTGAAGACATTACGCCAAGCAAAATAAGCCAATCACAAAAAGTAAGTCAAATACTGTGTGATTTCCATCTATATGAGGTACCCAGAGTAGTCAAAATCATAAAGACAGAAAGCTGTGTGGAGGAGAAAATGAGAGTTATTGTTAAATAGGCATATAGTTTCAGTTTTACAAGATGAAAAGAGCTGTGGGGAGTGATGGTGGTGATAGTTGCTCAATAAACTGAATATATTTAATACCACTGAACCACAGACATAGAAGGGGTTAAAATGGTAAATTTTATGTTATGTGGGGGTTTTTTTCACCACAATAAAAAAAAGAAAAAAATTCATTACGGGCAAATTCAAAAGGCAAGAGAAAAACTGGGAGAAAAGCCACATTGAGCACATACATATTCAGCAGACACAGGTGGATTTTTATCTTGGTAAATCTGAAATAACAATTTGCAGACTAAGGCTGAAAATCTCTAAAGTTCTTAAAGCCACACACTGCTAGTAAGGTGATTAAGATGACAATACAAGCTCTTCGTATTTTTTCCCCATGAAGTAGACTCGTATCTTAAGTGGTATCTACTTATTGGACAGGGGGCAGGAGTGGAATGTTTATTCAAGTCTTTTGCCCACTTTTAAATTGAGTTGTTTGGTTTTTTTGTCGTTGAGTTTTAGGAGTTCTTTATTCATTCTGGAAATGTTCTCCCAATCTTTCTCTGGCCTTTTGACTTTGCCTATGATAATTTTTGATATATGAAAATTTTCATTTTTATTTAGTCAAATGTATTCTTTTCCTTATAATTAATTTTGTGTATTGTTTAGGAAAATCTTGTCTATGCCTATGTAAAAATATATTCTCTTATATTTTCTGCTTATGGTTTTAGATGGAGTTTTTCATATTTGCATCTTTAATGGATATGGGATTTATTTTTGTGAATGGTACAGTTGGAGATCTAATTTATTTTTTCCAAATGGATTGCCTGGTCTCCAAAAATTATCTAATGACTAGCTTTTCCTTTCTTTAACTAATGACTATGAAATGCCATATTGATTATATTGTAAATTCCTACAGATTTTTAAAAATTAAAGTATAGTTTATACACAATGTTAAAAAAAAGATTCACTTTGCAGCCTGCTATCGACTGAATGTGTCCCAACAAAATTCAAGTGTTGAAGCCTAAACTCCCAATATGACTCTTTTTAGAGATAGGGCATTTATGGAGGTAATTAAGGTTAAATGAGGTCAGAAGGGTGGGGCCCTAATACAATAGGATTATTGTCTTTATAAGAGAGACATCAGAGAGCTTATTCTTTCTCTGTTCTCTATGTGAGGACACAGAAAAGACAGCCATCTAGAATCCAGAAAGAGAGCTGTC